>NC_066363.1:103481613-104146613 GCF_013377495.2 Cygnus atratus | reverse complement strand
TAGGAAGAAGGTTATGTTATCTGGGTAACAAGGCTGCAGCAGTTCTGGTGCTAGAACTAGGCTATAGTGTCCCATACAAGAGAGACCTTTGTTACTTACTGGAGTTATGAGCAGAGTAGAGCATCTTCATACAACCCCCCATTAGCCATACTGCCTGTGCTATGTATGAGAAAAAATCTTTGCTTCTTAAATTAATCCCATAATGTCTAAACTGGCCTTTTTTCCTCTAAATCTATGAGTTCTGTAACATTTCAAAAGGCTGTAAATATTTCAGTAGGACATATTCTTTACAAACACTAAAGCTGGGCAAATCAGTCACTTCATGTACAAGCACATGATCTACCCTTCATGTCCTGCAAAGTGCTACCCTGCAAAACGCACTTTGGCTTCTGAGAAATGTCATGGAGAATTTTTCTGTTTGCCAAGGTTTTTCTTACCAGACCCTACTTACTGTAAGGAAAAGTAGCTGTTAGCATATTATTTATTTCTAATCTAAATGCCTCCTTAAATTATTGTGACTATACAAATAGTTATACATATGAATAGGAAAGTAGCTGTACAGGTGGCCATGTGTGTGACAGAAATCTGATTGCTACCACTGTGTGTGGGGTATTTTTTTTTTAATTTTTTTATAGCTATGAAGCTGTAACATGAAAAAATCAGAAATGTAGAAGCTGTACTGCAGGAATTATTTTACTAAACAATCACATAAAAACAAACAAACAAACAAACAAACCTCAAGATATAACTTTAAGGGGATTTCTATATTTAAGATGAGTTTGATTTCTTAGGAAAAAAAATGGTAATTTACAGATTGCAGAAGTTTGTGACATTCATGTCACAGAAAGTGTATTCAATGTATCATCACTTGGTGCTGTACACATTATTTGCTGGATAATCTAGTTGCTTGCCACTTCTGGCAGGATGAGGCAGGAAACTGCTGTCAGCTGCCAGTGTTTCCTGCCTTTCAAAACTCTCTGTATTGAGAGAACGGCAAGAAGATGAACTTGTACAAGGGACTGAAAGGTAGTCCCTCAGCCACTCTGATAATTTAGGAAATGTAGTTGCCTGAGTGAACACTTTATTGCAGGTGTTTGTGGTTGGTTAAATAAAGGAATATAGTTTACTGAGGTCAAGACTATAATGTATACTTCTATTTATGTGCTGTATGGATCAATTTTGTGGCACCATTCCTGTACCATAGCATGCACACATATAACATTAAATACACTTTTGAGGAGTTAGCACAAGTTATATGAGCAAAAAAGGTGTTTTTATTTATTATTTATTTTATTTTCCCATATCTAGGGTAGAAAGGTTCTAGTATGTGCTGTATATACACTTAACATGAGATAACCTCATTGGATTCTCACAAGCTATGAACAGGTAGACCAGTATCATTAGTTTCCTTCTACAAGAAGAAATTATTGTTAAATAAAAACATAGTCTGCCCCTCTTTCAGAAGAGTGAGGAAAGTAAAGAAGAAGAGACACCTCTGTGTAAAAATGGGCAGATGTGAATTGTCAGTACTGGTTCCTTTTAATCAAGTAGAGAGAAGGTCCTGATAGACAGGAACAAGTCTAAGGCATAGTTTCTTGAGGAAGAAATATTACTGCCATTTTCTTGTCTGGACATATAACACAATGAAACCAGAAAACAAGGTTGAATGTGTATATCAGCAAGGTTTTCTTTTGTTATGAGGGAACACTGAAAGAAGATTCAAAAACCAATCTTTCTTTCTCTCTCTTATCACAGGGATTATAGAGAGACTATTTTTCTCCCTTATCCAATTCAACTGGAGCTTGATGTCTCTTTGCATCCTGGCAGGAAGAGGTAGAAGTCCAAATAATTTAAACATGTTTAATCTTCCAAAGATCCTAGGCACCCTTCATTCCAGTGAGACCATTGCTCATGAACAGTGGAGGTTAGTCTCCTTAAGTGGAGTTTATTACACTGGTCTTCTGCTTTGCTTTGGTTTGGTTGTTAATTTTCTTTAGTTTGCACACAGCTATAGAAATTTTTCATATTGCAGCAGAACTGAACTATTTCAAAATATTGCTTATTTACCAGTAGCATAAATAAGCAATCTTAGTACAATCACTTGATAGTGGATTTTCAAAAGGGTGTGGTGCACTGTTCCTTTAGACTCCCTGGAAAATCCCAGCCTGGGATGTCAGCAGCATACAGGAAATATTAATAATATAGATACGCCAGGAATTTTACCTATTTTTAATATTTATAAGCATTTAGCTTAACCCCAGGAATTTGGAAACTTAACTTGGCTTAAGTGCTTCACAGAATTTTCAAGGCATACATTTCACTCCGATAGTCAACATGTTTCTTTCTGTGATCATCTTCCCCCTTGGAAAATATTGTTACTGCAGATCAAAACCTTTTACAAAAATCTCTCTTTCTTGTGTCTTCCGTAAACTTCAGACAACCCTTCGCTGAAACAATTTTGTCACTTTACAAGGCAATAGTTATAGCCCTCTGATGGGCAGAATTATCTACTTTTTCCACTAAATCTCGTTATTTTAGCAGATAGAGTGGTGTTTAATTGTCTCCACACTAATGACTCTTGCTAATCAAACTCTTTTTAAAACACTTGGCCGATTCTTTGATAAAGACTGAAAGAATCAGCCAGGCTGTAGGAGTAGTCAGGAGGCATATCCAGTGTACCTATCTTTCAGGTTTCTATCAAGCGTTTTCCCTTTGCTTCCTGCACATTGATTTTACAAACATGCATATGTGTGCTTAAGTTATTTTCTTTAACATTTTTCAAGGAGAGCACAAAGTAATAAATTTAGAAAGCTATCCAGGAAAACAAAGTTTTGTTGGAGAATACCTATTAGTTGAACTCAGATGTTTTCCACTTTCAGATTCAGTGATCTTTCAAAAAATTGGAAGCAAAACTCTTAGAGAGTCCTATGTGCCTACTGTGGAGGCACCACAGTCCAAACCTACAGCTGTGGGGCAGGAGTTGGCTGACACCCCAGGACTCACCACTTTGACAGTGGGCTCAGGGCCGAGTGTTGGGGATCTTCCAGGGACTATTGGATTTTTTGCTGATCAGAGGCTCCTATTCTACTTGCTATGCGGCTGATGTAAAACCCAGTTTAAACCTGGGGTATCCTAGCTTTGGCTCTGTCCCAGGGGCTAATTAATTCCAGACTCCTTTTTCAAAAACAGACAGAAACCCGTTATTTTTTATTAGCATGGGCTTTCTAAATTCAGGTCTTCTTCAGAGTAGTAGGTAAGTGGCTACTGCAGCTACATAAAACTCATGCTCTTTGTGAATATGAAAAAGTCAAATAACCAGGAAGAATTTCCTCCTTTGTAGAACCAGAAACCTTATTACCCACTTATTCACTTTTATCAATGCTTTGTGATCCTTTGATGAAAGACCCTGTTTATTATTACATTACATTTGTTCTATGCAGTATGTCAAGGCCTGAGTTCGGCCCTGCATTATGCTTCTTAAACACTGTCAGTTGCAGTGTCTGGCATTCTGGAAATAATTTATAACATCTGTGTTTAAAACCAGTGCCTCTGCACATTCATTTTTAAATACAACAACAACAAAACAGCAGGAAAAAGGCATAGAAACAGAAGTAACAAATACTTTTGGAAGTAGTCCTAATCAAATTTAAGCTTTTGAATTTTATGACTGAAGCATTTTATGTAAGAACAAAGCCTGGGGAGACTTGTAGGTGATTATTGCACTTGCTTTTTTCATTCTTCCATGTGGATTTAAGAAAAGCTTCATTTTTTTTATACTCCTTGTTGAACTTGCGGAACAGAAAGCAGTCTACAAAGTGAAGAAGTCTAGCAAAGTTATCACTTACTACCAGTATTATCTCTGAATATATATATATATTTGTTTAATTTTGTTTCTTTTTTCTCTTATCCTAGAGATAAGTTACTGATTTTTCAACCAGTATCCTCCCAGTTTAGTCTTATGACATCATTTGCAGGGCTTATCCAGTATTTTCACCATATAGCAATTTTAAAGTGATTAATATTGCTGGTTCAGTCTTAAAATCATATCCATACAGTGTTTCAGTACTGTCAGTATAACTCATCCTCATAATGTTCTTGTGAAATAAATACTCTAGGCCCATACTACAAATGGGAAATGGCACACAATATACATTTACCATGTTGTAATAAGTTAGCACTGATTTCGTTGTACCTCCATGTGAGGCCTCATGTAGAGCTATTTGGTCAGTCCCAGTGCAGGTACTTTGACTCACAGAACCAGTAAGTTATTCTTTTTTCCACCTAAGGGTTATCTAGTGTGGAGTCAGGGTCTATGATTCTTTTATGCTTTTGTTCCTGAATTTAATTGTAATGGTCTTAATTCTAACCCATGATGTAGGCCTGTGATGCAGGCCTATGATGTAGGCCTGTGATGCAAGCACACTTTGAGATATGAAAAAGCAAGACGTAGGTCTTCAAAGGTATGTACAACACTTAGTTTCCACTGAACATTAAGTGGAAATTAAGCACCCACATCCCTGTAAGGATCAGGGTCTTTCTGATTTAATCACAGTCCCAAAAGCCGAGCAGGAAACTGGTTCACCTGACACACCTAAGGTTAATACTATTGCAACCTGACCATTCTCATTAGGTCTTTCTTCCAAGCTGGTTTGGAAGAAGAGCCTACAGATGAAAGGGTTTATATGCTTTTGATTTAACCAGAATGGTTCCCATTTCTTGAGTGAAAGCATCTCTAGAAATGCTTCATACCTTGTCTACCTGTGAAAGTACCTTGTCTACCTGCAAGTTTTTCCCAACATCAGCCTAGGTCTGGTAGCATTTGCACGGAGAAGAGTGTGTGACCTGAACATTACTGCAAACAGAAACAGAATAGCCAATTGGAACAGTAATGCATCTGCACACACTCTTTTGCTGTGTTCATCCTCAAATGTACTTTTGTGGGAGAGCAGCAGACCAAAGAATAGAACATAAAACTAAAAAACCCCAAAGTGTATTATCCTTTGATTTTTTTGTTAACTTCAAAATCAGTTTTTCCTTTTCTTTTTTCCTTTCCAAAGCCATTCTGTACATTTCTGTTTTTGCAGTAAAACAAAATAAATTAAACCTTACAAAAAAAAAACCAAAAAAAAACCAAAAAAAAACCAAAAAAAAAAACAAAAAACATTTCATTGTTAAAAAATATTTCCTACTTCTTTATAATTTATCCACATACTATCCACATACTTTGGATTGGGTAAGATTGCCAGAGGAATGACCTTGTTCAGTACTTCAATTTATGTTTTTGTCTTCAAGAATTTCAGGTGGCTTATGAGCCAGCAAATGTAAAATACTAGAAGACATCTTAAAGCAAATGCATTTCTTTTATTGAATAAATAGAAAATCACAGCTTCTTATATGGCAGAAGCCCTAAACTATAACAGTATAATAAAATCAAACTGAAATTTCCAGTTTTGTGTTATATTTTTCTCTTGTCAGAGGAAAACCTAATAAGCACTGCTTTTGGTAGAAGGCATCTAGAAGAAAAGAAAAGTAAATCAAAACAAAAATAAGTTAAGGCTTTTACTTATATATTTATTTTGTGCCATTGTGAAGACTTTTATTACTGACATTATTTTATTGAGGGCAAACATATTTTTGAAACAGCTATAGTAAAGAGCCACTTATACAAGCTCTTAAAGTATACTTCAGTACATTGAATGCCTGAGCACAGGAAGCTAAACAGAATATAACAGGCCTTCTACAAAACTTGTGTTCAGAATCATTTTTAAGGGGCTGAGGGAAACAAGAAGTGGACTGAGTGAGTGAAGTGGATGTACTGAGGTAGACCTTATTATTTCGGTGTTGCCTGCTTTTCTCAAAAAACATGTCTACATCTTGAGGAAATCTCTGATATAGAGAACACACTAAAAGTACTACATAGCAAATCAAGACTGTGTCGACCAGCATAACTGTATGACTAATTTAAGCAAGGTGAAGCATCCCTGGACATGTAGTTATGTACCCTGTTGAACCAGACAAATCAGTATGATGGTAAATTTTGTACTACAAGACGGACAAGAAGTATCTGGGATAATGTGATAAAGAACATTTATAAACCACAAGATGCATTGTAACTATTGAACTATGCATTGTCTGTGAACATTTTTAAAGGGAGAAAAATATTCCTTTCCTGCTAAATATTTTATGGAAATGTAAGAACAAAACACATTTCGCCTTCTCTGATAGTCTCAACCTTAGTTCCTCTCCCTTCCTGATCCCACATGTTTTAGCCAAAGTATTGAATATGTTCTTAGTTTTTGAGACACCTAAGATGACTTCTTTTGGTGTGTAAGCCAACTCTTACATTTTGTTTTGTGCTGCTTTCAGCAGAAATTTGGGACAATTACCATATCTCCAGAGGAACACATCTTTTTGTCATTAATAGTGATTTTCTTCCTAGCAATTCTGTTGCAGAATCATAAATGATAGGATCATTTTAGTATGGTGTATGGTGTGTTTGCATAATTTTTGAGGTAAATTGTGATTATATTCCACATAACTAATATATTTGCCCGCTGGGGCCTTGACAAATGAAATTCTAATTTTTGTAATATACTGCATAGAAAACCAGTCAATTCATGTTTGAAAACAAAAGACAGCAGGTCCAACAGAAATTGAGAGAAAAAACTAACAGGACAGGAGAGAGATGCTGCCGAGTTTCTGAGTCTCTCTTCCCAGTTTTATTTATTTATTTATTTATTTATTTTTAAAAAGAAACCTGAGCAGTCAGAAAAGTATATGAACAAAAAAAGGAGTATTTGGTGCATATCATCCTGTTGTCAAATGAGGCAATGTTCAAAAAGAAGCCTCACATATTTGAAGGATTTTCAGCACTTTAGGTGTTCATAACAATACTGCCTCAGATAGAAAGGAATTAGTTTGGGTTCTACACTTTAATGTGAAGCAGAATGTGACATGAGCATTTTGGCAGGCATCATGCTTCATTTGAACAACAATATTTCACCATTGCTTAAGCGGGAGGTTTTTCCAGTGAGAGGTAAAGTTCCAGTCCCAAATCCCTTTTTGTTAATGTCAGCAGTTCTTGGGAAGACTGTCTTTGATAGATGGCCAACTCCAGTGTGGATGTTCAGTTTCCACCTTTTTAAGAGTTTCTGTCTTTTTTGGATATATAGGGTATTTTCAAGACATCAGTAGGTATAATGTTGCAGAAATGCCCAATGGTCTGTCAGGTCTGATGTTAATTTGTGTGTATTTCAACAGCTCACCATGATGGCAATTCTGAGGAACTTATAAATGAATCCCAATCTCTCTTTCTTTCTCCCTCACTCTCTCTTATTATTATTATTATTATTTTTTACATTGTTTCATACAAATAATGACTGCGTTCCCTGGGACAGGTCTGACAAAAGAGCTAAGGGAGCTAGAGTTATAGAATGGTGTGAAGAAATGAGTGCACTTTGTCATGCAATAATGGAGGTAACATCTGTCCCACAATAGCTGTTTCTGTCCCTGCATCACCCACTAGATGAAATTATCTTTGTGAATATATTATCAAATTTGTAAGGGACACGATAACATGTGTGATGCCAATGTGAGTTTTTTGTTGTTTTTTTTCACATAAATTCGTAAACGAGTTATAGAAAGAAAGTAATTCTTTAGCAGTGTCTGAAGCTTGTTTTAAACTTGAAGAAAACTAAAGAAGAGGCAAAAATATGAACTGATGCAGTGCTTTTTATCTCTATGAAAACCCAACAATAATTACCATGTTGACATTCCTGATGCAGTCCAAATTAATGTGTGTTTTAATCTGCCTGTTGATATGTAAAAGTTTCCAAAACTTGAGAACCTCTTTTTCCGTTTCCTTCCTAGCAGACTAATATGAGATAAAAAAAATAAATAATAAAATAAATCTGTAATTTCTTCCCCAAAATAGTTTTTGTCACGCTAGAAAATAACCTGTAAAAGTAGCAGATATATTGTAGCGCATCTTACACTTTACTTACATATATATATTAGAGCTTTGGCAAAGTAGCAAATTGACATAGGGGAAAATAGATTCCTTGAAATGACCTTGTTTTAAATCTCAGCAGTACTTATACTCATTCCCCATACCTCCTGGTCATCTCACCTCACTTCATACTAAAGGATCTGGGTAGCTTTCCAGAGCAGATTTTGAAGTGCAGATGATTTGATGCTGGAACTGTGTGCTTGTCATTCCTGGTAAAGTGGATGATCTAAGATTTCAGTTGAAAGGTGATATAGCCATAGAGGACCATACAAATAATAAATGATAATAATTAATCAGAACAGTCTGAGCATGAAAAGTAACACTATGGAGTTCCCCTAGGTTCCTCTTCCTGACATGAAGAGTTCACCTTGAGAATGAATTGGCAGCTCATTCTCCATACCCATGCAATTTCCAGTCTCCCTGAGTGGCTCTATTAGCAGCAATTGTGTTTGTAATTTGTAGACATGTCAATCACCTAATTTCATATAGGCCACTGAACAGTTATTAGAACACAACAATTTGGGTTACTACTGACCCAGGCTGGATTTCAGCTGGTAATTTACATTTGAAAGACTCCATATGGTATTGCAAGGTCTCTGAGCCTGCAGTTTCCAACTGTTTATTTAATTCAGGTATGCTTAATAGTTTTTACACACATTCGCACAGTCTACACAACTTGGTATACGTGAATGGGTAAATGCTGTTGATTTGGCACTACACATGAAAAGTATAGCTTACTAAACTAATTTGTGTGAGCCTAGGACCATTAATCAAAGTGCCGGTGATTTCAGAGTATTCAATTGTTTCTTGGTGTGTGTTCAGGCTTATACTCAAACTTTGGAAATATTTTCATGGATGCTTTTGCCCTCAGTTTTTCTGTGTTTCCTGGCCTGGCTGCCTGTCCAGTCACAGAAAGCTTGATGTCTTTGAAATCCTCTGCCTGTAAGCCCTGGGGAGAGCACTCTGCCAGCAATGGCATGGCACGTGTGTGGATTCACTCTTTCCATGGCCTGGACTGTGGGCCCACAGCCTAGGGTTTGCTTTCCAGAAATCATCTCTTGGAAAACAATGGAGGTTTTCCCTAGACATGACAAACCTAGTAAGGTTCAGAGGTTCTTTTCTCTTTGAGTAGATGTTGTACAGTTTAGATGATGGACTTAATTGCTTATTGTAGGTTTTAATACTGGAAGAATTGCTAAAGCATTTGAACACCTCAGACCATGGTGAAGACTGCTGACTTCTCTAATGCATTTGCCATATATGCTTTTGCTGGGATTAAAACTTCAACAAAGTTTCAACTTGAACTGAAAACTTGCTTAATATCAGATTTTACAAAAGTGCTGACTCTTCCGTTGCTAGGAAAACCACAAGGGAGCAGCCTTTCTTAAGGTTTCTCAGTCCTTTTGGTTATTAACCAGAAAGCATAGAAAGGCACAAACAAAAAGATGAAATTAGAGTAAAACTTCCCATAAATATCAGAGGTTTCAACACTTGACAGTGGGCAACACATGAAGTTTTAGATCTTGGCAAGTGATAAATGCAACTCAGGTCTTATTTACAGTGATGTGTTCACTTTGCTTTATTATTAGAGACAGAGCTCGATCTTGCATGAGACATAGAGTATTTGGCCCAAATCAACAAGAGCTAATCAGGATGCTGGAAATTAACTAGGAAAGTAAATGCTTTGCTGCATTAGCCTGGGGGCTCAGAGAGTGTGCTTTAAAGAAGTGAGCCCCAAAAATGCTTAGAAGCAGCCTTCCTCCATCAAACCATGAAGAGTCCAGATCTAGTTCATAACTGTAATTCTGCTTTTGGGAACAGCAATGGGCTCTGCACTTCACTAACTTGCAGGAATGAGATAAAAACTTCCTCCTCCTTGACCTATTTGACTATTCTGAAGCTTTGCAAGTATTGAAAACAAGGTTTAACAGATGACCTGTCCAAGCAACCCAAACCAAATCTGTAAAGCCTGAACAGCTGAAGTCAGTAAACTGGTGGAAAGAAAGATCCTGTTCTTATGCAACTGTCTTAAGAAAGAACAAGAGCAGTGAAATATACAGAAAATATGATATATTAGCAGAATAGTTTCAAAAAGAACATTTTTCGAAGTTTTCTCAAGCTGTCAGCAGCTGTTTAAGTTTGCTCAAAAGTGATGAGGTGAAATGAAATCCTTTCATATATGATTATTTTTATATTTTCAGGGTCTTTTTAATTTTTTTTCCCAGGTATTATCTAGTGACACAGAAGATAATGCACGGTATCCAGGCAGAAGTGCTACAAAAAGATCAAACATTCCACTTCATCATCTTCAAATACTTTGATGCTACCATGGGCAAGAAGAATAGAGGATAAGAAGCAAAAGGACACTTTAAAATAGGATCTAGGAAAGAATGAGATTATACACTGAGCTGCTATAAATTACTGCTGGTAAAGCTGAGAAGTCCCCAAAACACTAGAGATGTAGCAATCTGGTAATGCGATTAGAGATTTAAACTTCAGCGAACAACCCTTCCTCCCTCCATGCTTACTTGGAGAAACATACTCCCTGCTGTTCACCTGACAGTCTCAAGAGGAAGGAAAATGTGCAGGAGGCCTACATATGAACTATCCATGATTATATGAGCATGATTTACCTTAGTGTTAATGCAGTAATGGGAGTACTGAGGGTCAAGCCCCATTTGCTTCATAAAAAATATCTAAAAGCCACACCTCACAGTTAAGGTATAACATAGGTAATCCTAAGTCAACTTTTCATTATTTACTTTTTGCCTCGTGAATTTAGAATGTCACTCTTTCTTAACAGCAAGTTGGTAGTGAGCTTTCCTAATAATTTCCTTATTTTTTCATTCAAATATTAAATGCTTATTTATTTTCATGTACTTTTGAGAGACTGGGTATGCTGACACTGGGTGAGGCACACCTGAGCAGGTGGGACACAATTCTTCAGGACAGTAAGCTGGCTGGGCTTATTAGCAGGTCATTAAACAAGAAGGGAAAGGATATATACCACAGAGTGATGGAAGTGTGGAAGTGAACCTGGGAATATTGTCAGCGATGGAGGACTTCAACCACCTGTATGCCTGTTGGAAAAGATACACAGCAGGCAGCAAGCAATCCAGGAGACTCCTGAAGTACATTGAGGATAACTTCCTGGTCCAGGTATTAGACAAACCAACCAGAAGAGAAGTGTTACTGGAGCTGATGCTCACCAAAGCAGCTGAACTCATTAAAGAGTTTAAGACTGGAGGCAGTCTGGGCTGCAGTGACAACGCCATGGTTCAGTTTGTGATCTCAAGGAATATGGGCCTGGCAAAGAGCAAAGAAAAGATCCTGAACTTTCAAAGAGCAAACTTCAAGCTATTTAAAAATATAGTGGAGAAGATCCCCTGGACACTGTCCTTATGGACAAAGGAGCTGAACAAAGCTGGCAGCTCTTTAAGGATGTTTCTCTAGAACACAAGAACTCTCAATTTCTCTGTGTTATAAAGCAAGCAGAGAGGGCAGAAAACCAGGATGGCTGAGCAAGGACCTGCTGGGCAAACTGAGGCACAAGAAGGAAATGCACAGGCAGTGGAAGTAGGGACATGTGGTCTGGGAATAGTACAGGGATGCTGTCCAAAAGTACAGGGATGGGATCAGGAAAGCCAAGGTATGGATGGAACTGAGCTTGACAAGGGATGCAAAGACTAACAAGAAGGGATTCTATAGGTACATTATCCAAAAAAATGAAAGGCCAAGGAGAGCGTACCCCCTCTGATAAATGAGAAGGGATAACTGGTAACAACAGTCATGGAGAAGGCTGAGGTACTCATCTTCTTTGCCTCAGTCTTCACTGCCAGTCAGGCTTCCCACATCTTGAGTTCCTGAACCTGCAGGTGAGGGCTGTTGGAGCAAAGCCCCCTCCACTGCAAGTGAAGAGCAGATTTGACACCACTTGATGAAACTAAACAAGTACATGGGCTCTGATGACTGCATCCCGGGGTCCTGAGGGAACTGGCTGATGCAGTTGCCAAGTCTCTCCATCATATCTGAAAAGTTCTGGCACTCAGGTGAAATCCTTGGTGACGGGAAAAAGGGAAACATCACTTTTATTTTTAAAAAGGGTAACAAGGAGGACCCGGGGAACTACAGACCGGTGAGCCTCACATCTGTGCCTGGAAGGACTATGAAACAGATCCTCCTGGAAGCAATGTCAAGGCACATGCAGGACAAAGAGGTGATCTGAGACAGTGTGGTGGTTTTACTTGGGTGAGCAGCCGAGCTCCACTTCAGCCTCTCTCTCACTCTCTTTTCTCTAAGGGGAAAGGGGGAGAAAATACAACGCAAAGGGCTCAAGGGTTGAGAGAAGGACGGG
This sequence comes from Cygnus atratus, assembly GCF_013377495.2. Classification (NCBI taxonomy): domain Eukaryota; kingdom Metazoa; phylum Chordata; class Aves; order Anseriformes; family Anatidae; genus Cygnus; species Cygnus atratus. Next base: position 104,134,251 of record NC_066363.1, on the reverse strand, counting down.
GAGATCACTCAACAATTATCGTGATGGGCAAAACAGACTCAGAGTAGGGAGACAGTAAAATATATTACCTATTACTAACAAGCTAGAGAAGTGAGAAACAAAGACAAGAAAACAAAAAAACCTTTCCCCCATCCACCCTCTTTCACCTCCTCCCCCCGAGCAGCACAGGGAAAAAGGGGAATAGGTGTTGCGGTCAGTCTATAGAACTTCATCTCCACTGCTCCTTCACGGTCACTCTCTGCCCCTGCTCCACGTGGGGTCCCTCCCACGGGATGCCATCCTTCCCAAACTGATCCTGCGGGGGCTTCCCATAGGCAGGAGCTCTTCAACAACTGCTCCAACATGGGTCCATATCACAGGGTCCATCTGTCAGGAGCACACTGCTCCAACCTGGGTCCCCCACAGGCAGCAGCTCTTCCCAGACCCCCAGCTCCTGCATGAGCTCCTCTCCGTGGGCCACAGGTCTGGCAGGGGTCCTCCACAGGCCACAGCCTCCATCAGCGCAGGTCCACTTGCTCCGCCATGTTCTCCTCCATGGGCTGCAGCGTGGAACCCTGCTCCACTGTGGTAGTCCGTGGGCTGCAGGGAGACAGCCTGCTTCACCATGGTCCTCACCACAGGCCGCAGGAGACTTCAGCTCTGGCGCCTGGAGCACCTGCTCGCCTCCTCCTTCACTGACCTTGCCGCCTGCAAGGCTGTTTCTCACTCCTCTCTCTCTCCCAGCTGCAGTTCCACAGCAGTTTTTTTCCCTGTCTTAAATATGCTCTCACAGAGGCGCAAAGAATATCTCTTATTGGCTTGGCTCTGGCCAGCAGCGGGGCCCTTATCTAACAGGGGGCAGCTTCTGGATTCTTCTTGGAGAAGCCACCCTTATGCTCCCCCCCCCACTACCAAAACCTTGCCACGTAAAATCACTACAAATGGATGCAAGCTAGAAACTAGGAGGCTCTGTTAAATATGAGATAAAACTTTTTTATGGTGCACCTGACAGAGCACTGGAACAGGCTGCCCAGGGGGGTTGTGGAGTCTCCTTCTCTGGAGACATTCAAAACCCGCCTGGATGTGTTCCTGTGTGACATGATTTAGGTGTTCCTGCTCCGGCAGGGGGATTGGACTAGACGATCTTTCAAGGTCCCTTCCAATCCCTAACATTCTGTGATTCTGTGATATTCCAGACCATATGGCATCGTGCTGAACAATAAGTATGGGGGGATTTGGCCAGGGAGGTGGGGCTACTGCTTGGGATCTGGCGCGTCGGTCAGCAGGAGGTGAACCATTGCATTGGGCATCACTTGCTTTGTATTTCCCCTTTTTTGTTCTTCTTCCTCTTCTTCTCCCTTCCTTTTCTGTCCTATCAAACTGTCTTTATCTCAACCCACGAGTTTTTACCTTCTTGTTTTCCCAGTTCTCTCCCCTATTCCACTGTGGGGTGTAGAGGGCAGTGCAGTGAGTGAACAGCTCTGTGGGGTTTAGCTGCCTGCCTGGTTCCACCACGACACCTGCCGAACCACTGCCTGCTTTTGGCGTTCCTGATTAGCGTACTACCAACGTGTCTCTCAGTAGGGCACAATTCTTTGCCTTTAAACTTCTCTTGCAACTTTCCCCTCCTCTGGGCCAGTGCAACAGAGGGAGTCTGTTGGAGGGCCCCCAAGATCCTCGGGGTCTGGAGGGGGGAGGCCCTCAGGCTGAAGATCCTTCCCATGGCAACACAGCCATGTTTGGCTACAGGTGTGGTACACCGTCACAATGGCCATCACAGTGGCCTGCTTATGTCACAGTAGCCACCATCACTCTGCTTTTCCTTCTGGGCCCTATAAAAACAGGAGCCTGGCAGCTGGCCTGCCACTTGCCGAGCTTCAAGGCTTTTGAGCGCCAAGCACGCACGGAAGCAAGAGGAAGCAGAGCAGGAAGACAGGTGGCTGCCCATCTCAGAGGGAGGTGATGAACAGACTGGCGAGGCTGTCAGCATCCAAGTGGACGAGAAGGCCATGTCATGGGAAGACAAAGCAGAACAAGAGAAGGAAGAGCCGCTTTGTCACAAGAGGGATGGCCAGCATTCATATCACCCGTGGCATGCAGAGCATGGCTTTGAAGCCAGGAGTGAGCAGCACAAGGCCGCGATGTGTCCTTTGGCCAAAGAATGGTGTGGGACCACGGCATGCAAATCATCGTGCGAATGACCAGGGGCACAGACTGCCAGACAGCAGGGAGGAGCCCATGAAGGTGGATCCACCATGAGATGAGGGAGAACCTATGGAGGTGGATTCACAAGCAGGGGAGGCAGAACCCATGGAGGTGGATCCACCGCTGACAGGGCAGGCATGGAGCTACCCTGGCATGTCTTTGCTGTCCACCATAACAGCACAGCAAGCTCGTCACAGGAGTGCCCGGCCAGCTCCCTACGTGCAGCGTAGCCTCCATACCCACCATTTACTTGGGCAGAACCACCGCTCTGGACGTCTTGTAGGCTCGCCTGCAAGACATTGCAGAAATAAATAATTCATTTGTTGATTGTTGAGGGTTGTGTGATCCCTTCTTTCCCAACCCCCATCCCTCTTGAAGAATTGGCATCTTTCTTTGTGGACCCCCAAGGGAGAGGGGAGGAGAAGACCTGGCTGCTGTACTGGTGTTACAGGAGTCCCTCAGAGGACCATCGTGGGCCTGGGGAGGGGAGATGCTGGGAGGTGTCTCAGTCTGTGGATGAGAAAGCTAAAGAGAGGGTGCTTGAAGATGGAGTCAGAGCCTCCATGGCAGCGCTGAAAGCATAGCAGCAGACTGAGCAAAGAAGTGAGAGGGGCAGCAGTTCCTCCGGAGAAGGAAAAGGCTTCAGGTCTGCCAGGAAGGAGTGCTGGAATTCAGTGTTGGGGTCCCTTTGAGATGCTTCATGAGGAGCTCATCCCAAGACAGGGCAATGAACAAGAAAACAACCACCACCATTACCACCTGGTAAAAATGCTCTCCTCTCCTATTTGGCGCTTTGGGGACTCCGTGTGTGCTTGTCTCCCCTTCTGGTTGTAGGAGCCCTGCTGATCCATCCTCCAGCCCTCATGAAGAAGTGGCATCTTGTCCTGGTTTTGGTTGGGATGTTGGTAATTTTCTTCACAGTGGCTGGTGTGGTGCTGTGTTTTCGATTTTGAATGAGAATAATGCTGGTAACACCCCGATGGTTTAGTTGTGGCAGAGCAGCGCATACCCAGAGTCAAGGACTTTTCAGCTTCTCATGCTGCCTTGCCAGCAAGGAGGCTGGGGGATGCAGCAGGAGCTGGGAGGGGACAGAGCTCAGACAGGTGACCCAGACTGGTCAAAGGGATATACAGTCCTAGGCCACTCTCCATCATCTTTGGTAAGTCATGGGCACTGGGAGAGGTGCTTGAGGACTGGAGGAAAGCAAGTTTCACTCGGGTCTTCAAAAAGGGCAAGAAGAACCCTGTTAACTACAGACCGGTGAGCCTCACCTCCATCCCTGGTAAGGTGATGGAACAACTTGTCCTTGGCATTGTCTCTAGTCATATCAAGGATAAAAGGGTCATTAGGGGCAGTTAACATGGCTTCATCAAGGGGAAGTCATGCTTGACCAAGCTGATAGCGTTTTATGAGGATATAACTGAGTAGATAGATGATGAAGGCAGCAGACGTGGTGTATCTTGATTTCAGTAAAGCCTTTGACACCATCTCCCACAGCATCCTCACAGCTAAACTGAGGAAGTATGGTCTGGATGATCGGGTAGTGAGATGGACTGTAAACTGGCCGAAGGGAAGAAGCCAGAGGGTTGTGGTTAATGGGACGGAGTCGAGTTGGTGTCCTGTATCTAGTGGAGTCCCTCAAGGGTCGGTACTGGGACCAGTATTTTTCACTATATTCATCAATGACTTGGATGAGGGAATGGAGTGCACCATCAGCAAGTTTGCTGATGACACTAAACTGGGAGGAGTGGTGGACGTGCCTGAAGGCATGAGACAAAACTTGTTTATGGTGTCTCTGACAGAGCACTGGAACAGGCTGCCCAGGGGGGTTGTGGAGTCTCCTTCTCTGGAGACATTCAAAACCTGCCTGGATGTGTTCCTGTGTGACATGATTTAGGTGTTCCTGCTCTGGCAGGGGGATTGGACTAGACAATCTTTCAAGGTCCCTTCTAATCTCTAATATTCTGTGATTCTGTGATTGTGTGATCTTTAAGCTCCCTTACAACCCAAGCTATTCTATGATCCTGTAATTCTATTATATGATTCTTTCAGGCTGAGCACTTTCTCTGTGGTAAAGCAACAGTGCTGTTCCTTCCATCCATCCCCCTGCCAACATACAGGTACTCTGCATATTCTCTCTACCTCATTTTCTTTGAACATCTCAGTATGCTTTTTCTTAGAGGTGGATATGAATAAAAGTAAGCAAAAAAGGAAGACTTCATACCACTTCCCATTTAGGCTTAGTTAAGAAATGTAAGAAGCTTTAGAAGAGAACTCCTTTTGCTAAGATTACTTGGACAGCTGGAACATTAAAGGAATTAAATCTTTTGGATAACCACCTCAATTTTTTCATGTTTCTCATGATGTATTGAAACTGTTCTTTGACCTTAAGGGACAATGGTAGTGAGTCTGCTATAAGTTCAGCAACGAATGGCAGGAGACAAACTGTATCAGACCTTATCCTCAGTCACATGTAGGATAAGTGTAAGAAGATCTGCATGTAAGTGAAAATGTTTCATATGCTCTCTTAATATACCATAATATTCCCAGGCTGTTACTCCATGTATATTCTGACTTAATAACACAACCATTTTTATAGATGTCTATTACTTCTTCCAAACAAAGCAAGACATTACAAATGCAATGTGTTTTAGACAGAATAAGCAGAAATCTTAGTCCCTTTATTCTACTAATAATGTATCAACATCAACACAGTGCTTCTTCAAGTTATTTTAACAAGTGACCAACAGATAATGAAAATGCCATTTAAAGACTAAACTGCAGGGCCAATTTCATGCAGTGTTGAGTCTTTCTATTTCCCATGGGACCGTGACTATCTGGAAGACAGAATTTTTCAAAAGAGAACCATGAAACTCTTAGACATTTTTTAAAGGAAGTACTGTCTTTCTTCCCTTGCATTGGTCTTACGGAAGTATGACCCATTAACCATCTTTGTGCACTTATTTTTATTATTATTATTAAAAAGAAATCAAGAATTTGATGATAGAAAACTACAATCAAGGCTGTATTTTCGGTTTTCAGTGTCTCAGTATTCAATAACCACAAACTTCAGGATGATGTTTATGACAAATCTATGTTTTAAGAAACCTTTCAAACACATGACAAAAACTCAGCCCTCTCTTTATAACCTCCAGCAATACCACCTCGTGCTCTGATCTCTCTAGATTTTACATGCTATGCTAGACAGGTTGACTGCTTGACTGTCAAACTCCAAGGAAAACAGAAGTACTGCTAGTGATTGTGTTGAGTGCCGTACAGTTACCACTGTCCCTGTTCAACACTGAGCCTATCACCTGATACATCTCTGGTGAGCACTGCCTTCTGGAATAAAGGCTGCAAGTCAAGAAGTTTAATCACCCAAAGTCTCATAAGGATCCTACATCAGGGAAAACACCAGTTGCAATGTTGTGTTGATTTACATTCCTCCTGCAGCTATATTCAGAGGCAGAATGCTTAAGTTCTTGTTTGAAATTTTTGTCTCATGTGGTCGACTACGTCATATTTGGTTTTTTGATTTATGCAGCAGAGGTTGGGAAAAAGTGTTTTTCATAAATACTCTTCAGTTTCTTCGAGTGTTTGGAATTAGCTTATGATTTAATATTTATAAAGTATTTTGAAATCTCTGTGAAAGGTGATATAGAGTGCACTTTGAGGGACAATTTCAGATATGCGATGTCAGGCCATTCCAGAGAAGAGCTTAGAAAGACAGCAAATTTAATTTCAATGAATATAACACAATTAATATACTTTGTCAAAGGGGATCCTAGGGCAACCTGCAGATGAGAAAGATGATACACCTGCACAGCCTAAAAGAAATGCAAGAGGAACCTACAAGAACTGTAGGTTCCTGTGGCATGCTTGAAGCTGCATAATCCCACAAGCATGGGACTCATTTATGAATTATTTGTAAGTTGCAAAATTGCAGGGTTGTTTTTGTTGTTGTTGTTGTTGTTGTTGTTGTTTTGTTTGTTTGTTTTGAGAAAGATGCTAAATGACGAATAAGAAAGTTAACTCAATTTTAACATCTAATATCCATCAATACAAGGAGACCATGCCATCTTGCTAAAGAAAACCTATATTTTCAAACACAACGGCCAATAATTACAGTAATTTTCTGTTCCCCAAATCTCTGATTGCCAATATCTTCAGATGGCTTCTCATGTTGTTTTATAGCTGCAGCTATTGCTTAGTGGCTTCCGATGAGCATTTCAGTAAATATTGACTGTTTTTCTTTGAATGGCTGATAGTGTTTAGTTTTATTCAAGTAGGAGCAAACAAGATTTTTTTTTAATAATGCCTCTTTAAAAAAGAGATGAATATAGCATATTAAAAATTATTTTGAGTTGTGCACTACAGAGATCACTGAGTCCATGATGGACTCTAGAGCCATCAGTCTCACTTCTCAGGAAAGGGACCCCCATGAAACCTAAAACAAAAATAATTAAGTCTTACAGGCATTAATAGTCTTCAAAGAAAACAAACAAACAAACAACAAAACTAAACCAAACCAACCAACCAAACAACAAAAAAACAGGTGCCGGAAGCAAATAAGTGAGAACTCAAAGATATACATGGGCAGAGGGAAAGGAAGGCAATTCAATGGAAGATTGGCACAGGCATTGTAAAGGCACTGTGGTTTTGGGTGACAACAGCACATTACTACAGCATGAGGAGTCCTGTTCAATCCTGAACTCAGAATGGAAACATATTACTGCAAGATGTTGTGACACCTCCTCTTCTGCTGCTGCTACTGCTGTTTCTAAGGACTTCTACTTTTTCTGTCTGGGCTGGAGAGCTTCTCTGCTTAATACAAGTCTGCTTGACAGAGCTCACAAAAGGCTGAAAATTGCTTCACTTGCAAGGTGGAGAAAAAATGCTTTTAATGCCCTAAATTTAAAATATGATTGCTTTAACTTACTTCTTCCTGAGGCTTCTGCTACGTGTTTTAGGTGGCAGAGTTATGGTGCTAATGAGCTGACCAGCTCAGATATAGTCTGAGGTGAGTGCCTTGGGAGCCTTGTTTGATAAGTGGTAATGGCAGAAATTTGAGGAATGACCCATCATGATGGCCCCTGATCATGCAGTACTGTTAGAGTACTGTTCTGGTCCTCTCTACCTTAGCAAGTGTATCACTGAAAACAGTTTAAAAAAGGCAGAAAGGATTATCAAAGAGAAATGGCTAAATAAAAGAAGACTCTTCTGTCTGAAAAAGCGATGAGCAGGCCTCAGCATAGCTATAAATGAAGTTGTAATGAGTGGGACTGATTGCTTACTGCATCTTCCCTTACAGGAGCCCAGGGTAAGAAGGGATAAAAAAAAAAAAAGCTAACATATAGGTTAACTTAGCAGTCTGCAATGTGTAGTTTTGCTGTGCTACTCCTTGCCAGAAGATGTTGCAATTATTTAAGTTTACATGGATCCCAGGGAAAGCTGGTGAAGGTCATGGAAAAAAATCCTTGAGGGATTTCTAAATATATATGGGAGTCATGTCTGGCTCAGGAATTACTAGTGCTGCAAAAAAAGTTTGGAGGCTTGGCAGATACTTAGGGAAAATTATATTCTAACTCTGTTTGTTTACTCTGTTAAGACACTCACTTTTGTGCCTTCTGAGGGATGAACGCAGGGCTGGAAGGACTTGGTCTGACCAAAGATGATTCATATTTTCTGGCATGCAAGTGGAAAGAAGTCCCACCGTAGGCTCTGCCTGGGTTGTCCAGGTTTGCCGTGCTGGTTTGATCACATGCAGTAAGAAAGAGCAGTAGTGCAAAATAGCACTGAGGAATTGAATGATCTATAGGTATTATGTGCTACAAGAAGGAAAGGAGCAACAAAGAAAGTACCTGTGGTGGAAAAACGGGCAGTTAAAAGCTGTATGAGAGTTTAAACTCCCTGGAAATGGAAGAGTTTTAAACAGCACTTCACTTTGCCTTTGCTAGCAATGGATGTCAGCAAAAGGCTGAGATTCAGAAGGTAGTCTTCTTTCTAACAATAGCTAGCTCTGAAGCTCTTGATGTGTTTAATAGCTTCCACTTAACTCATGTAGAATACACTGACTGTCTATTCTGTAAAACTGCTAGAAATATCTGAACATTCCTTCATTCTACAGGGAAATTAAATTGATGAAGAGGCTAAGAGGTTTAAAAAAAAAAAAAAAAGTGAGTAAAAGTTGAACCCATGCATGAGTTCAGTATCAAATTGAGGCTGAACAGCCATTTTTTGTAGTCTAGAACAATAGGAGGTGGTGCTAAGATGGCAGAAACATGCAAGAGATGAGAGTATGTGCAATGTACTCAAAGACCTAAGGTTAAGAGGTCAGATAGGTTTTCATAAGCAAAACAAGCAATGGTTTCATAGAATTTCATAGAATGGTTTGTGTTGGAAGGGACCTGGAAGATCATCTAATTCTAAGACCCTGCCATAGACAGGGACACTTTCCACTACACCAGGTTGTTCCAAGCCCCATCCAACCTGGCTCTAAACACTTCCAGGGATGGGGCAGCCACAGCTTCCCTAGGCAACCTGTTCCAGTGCCTCACCACTCTCTGAGCAAAGAATTTCTGGCTAATATCTAAAAAAACCTTCCCTTTTTTAGTCTAAAACCATTACTCCTTGTCCTATCCCTACACTCCCTGGAAAAGTCCCAGCTTTTCTGTAGGCCCTCTTCAGATACTGGAATGCTGCTATAAGGTCTCCCTGGAGCCTTCTCTTTTCCAGGCTGAGGGACCCCAACTCCCTCCGCCTGACTTCATAGGAGAGGTGCGCCATCCCTTTGATCATCTTTGTGGCCCTCCTCTAATTCTAATTCTCATTCTAATAGGTCTATGTCCTTCTTGTGCTGGGGGCTTCCAGAGTTGATTGAAGATTGGGTCTCACAAGAGTAAAGCAGAAAGGGAGAATCACCTCTCTCAACATGATGGTCATGCTTCTTTTGATGTAGCCCAGGATACAGTTGGCTTTCTGGGCTGCAAGCTCACATTGCTGGCTCATGTTGAGTTTCTTTTCAACTAATACCCCCAAATCCTTCTCCTCAAGGCTGTCTCAATCCATTCTCTTTCCAGCCTGTATTTGTGCTGGGGATTGCCCCAGCCCAGATGCAGGACCTTGCACCTCGTTGAACTTGAAGTTCACACAGGCCCACCTCGCAAGCCAGTCAAGGTCCTTCTGGATGGCATCCCTTCCCTCCCATGTGTTGACTGCACCATACAGGTTGGTGTCATTGGACAAACTTGCCGAGGGTGCACTCAGTCACACTGTCCATGTCACCGACAAAGATGCTAAATAGTGCTGGTCCCAATACTGACCCTGGAGGAACACCACTCATTACTCATCTCCACTTGGACATTGAGCAGTTGACTGCAACTCTTTGAGCGCGACCATTCAGCCAAAGACAAGAACTCTGCAATGAGATATTCTTCATTTTAAGCTGAACTTTATCAGCAGGTAATAAAAGTGCTGCTAGATGCATACAGTCAGAACTGGCAGCAGCAAAGCATGGGTAGATTGAACAAATAAATCTCAGTTTTCATTATATATGCTTATTTCTATTAAATCTATGGGTAAACTAGACACACATGCAAATAACAAACTAGAAAACAAAATCTGAACACTATCAAGAAAAATTTTCTGTGTTCTTATATTAAAAGCATGACTGCCCAGGGTCTTAAATATGTGAGGCAACAGGTACTGAGAATCTAAACAATCTGAAAGACTTAACAGAACAGTGGTGAATCACAATAAAAGTAATACTAAAATGTAGTTGAGAATCCCCCAAAAGTATACATTAATATATATTGATACAACACCATCAAAATTGTTGGCTATTTATTCAGAAATACTGAATGCCATTATGCTCAAATACACAGGGAGACTTTGGTCTTTCCAATAAAATATTTCTATTTAGCTAAAATTTATTGTAATCCCTGTAATTTACAGATGGTTGGTGTTGGATGAAAGTGACCATATGCAATTTATTGCTCCTACCAAAATGCAAGTCTGAACATGCTGTCCTGACAAACATGGTTCTTTTGTACAGCATTTGAAAAAGTTTAATAGATCAAGAGACTAGAAATACCTACTGTGTATCTCAATCTGATAAAAACGCCCCATCTGATCTCAGACAAAAATGTTTCCACTGAGGGACAGGGCTAACACTAAAGGTAAGACCTTAAAGAAAACAATGAAAACTATCATTGAGTTGTGCTTCAACCAATATAATCTTCAAATCTCAGGATGAAAAATGCTGTATTGAACTAGCCATCTTGTTAACTGTCTGCAAGAGATAACAATTGCCTTTGCTTGTATGGCTGGCATTAAACAAGAACAAGTGAATTTCCTGTAACTCTGCTAAAGCTTTAACAGAATTTCATTGACCCAGGTAAAAGACAGGTTGTCTTGAAGATTAATACTTTTAGAAAATGTATTTCATATAATTAGACTGATTTCAAACTGTAAATTATATCAAAATACTTTGGGGGAGTTGCTCAAATTTAGCTTTAATAGGGGAATTGAATATTCACTTCAGAAGCGGTAGCAAGGGGTCATAATGCCAGAGATGGGTGGTGGCTGCTACCTGAGACCCTGACAGAGGGTAGCCTTTTGTGCCAATGTATAGAGCTATTAGCCCTACAAAAACATCATTTAAATCTAAAAAACTTTGCAAACTGTTTATTGAATAGCAGTTCTTACATTGTTTCTAGGCAGGAGATGTATGTCGGAACAGGGCCAGTCCTGTATTGCTTGCACTGGTGTTGATTAAATTAAACAGTTTTCCTCTTCAAAGTAAATCACTTTCTTAGAATTTCAGAATCCAGCTATTTCTGTTTCCATTGAGAGGAACTTTGTCATGGGATAAAGGTTTAATCCCCAATACACTGTGCATTTTAATCAGTTTAAATCTTTCTGACATTTCACAATCAATGGGTTTTAATAATCTTTGGGGGGGGGGAAATTACACTAAAGGCAAGCAGTAATACTTTTCTGGTTTCCCTCTTTGCTTCTACTTGCTTTTTATTTCACTATTATGAAACTTAGCATGAGACCCAGATCTCTTTTTTTTTTCTTCCTTTTTTTTTTTTTTTTTTCCTCAGGCATTCATCTTCTCTTGATGATTTTTCATCTTATGAAGCTCTAATCCTCTGTTTGTGACAACATAATCATTTCCACAGCAGCTAATTGCAATATTTGTAACCACTGATTAGAACTACAGGTGGGGATATGTAGTCAGGATCTACTGAATTAAAAAAAAAAAAAAAAAAAAAAGTCCCAGACAAGCCAAAATACATGATAGAGAACAGAACTGTTTTCACAATTGTGTTTGCAAAGCAATTCTTCTTTTAATGCAAACAACCACAACAGTTTGATGTAAGCATTCACAGACAGCAGAGGACTTCTCTAGACAGCTTTTCAGTGACTTGTTTTCCCTTATGCTCTCCCTATAGGAACAATATACCAGGTGAATAGAATTGTAGTTTCTTTTTCTGGAGCCACAGAAAAGCAAACTAATGTTTTTGTCAGTCTGAGGTCTCTTTCTGAATGACTAGAAACTGGAACAAAGCACAGAATTTTGTTTTTATTAACCACTAAATGTTTGCTTAGAGACAGAATGAGAAAGAAGGAAATATCAAATAATTTTACTGTAACATGGAGAAAGGTGAATAATTTGCCCTGAGGTGAAGGCATACCGTGGCATTGTCCCAGCCCCAGAGCAGCAAGTGGCTGTAGCTTACCTGTATTCCCTGCCTTCTTGCCCTCCTTATTGGCATGCTTTAATCATCCTTTCACATCCAACCAGGCAACACTGAGCTGGATCAAGCAAAGCTGAGAGCTCAGCTCATCCTATTACCTTGATTTTTAACTTAGACCTGTAAAAGTAGCTTTCCACATTGTTCCTAGAACTGCAGTCACAACATTTTATTGACGTGTTTTGTGCATTGCAGTCTTGAATTTTTGAATCAGAAATTAATGGGATAATTACAAGGGAAAATGTTTTGGAGACAATAGAAGAGGAGAAGGCATTTTAGCTCTGAGCATGAAGGTGGGCTTCTCCATGCATCTATTCCTCCCTGCAGTGTTTCTTCCTTCAGATTGCATGAAGGCTGCTACACACAGCAGGAAAGATTAAAAAGGGCTGTGACAATCTAGCCCTGAGAGAAAAATAGAGTACAGACATGAAAATAGCTAGACCAGGCTTAGATAAAACAAAAAGCAAAAACTATGCTTTTATTCACTCTTTGTCTTGAACCTAATTCAACCTATATTTCTTTGAGGACTGAAAATGTTTATTCAGATCTTTATCACAAATCTAAGAGAGAGAGTAGTTTTAATACCAGGTTTCATGCTGTGGAAAAGTAGAAAATATTATTAACTAATAGTTTTTCTGGCCTTTCACTTTTGACTAGTAACTAATGGTTTGATTCAGGAATTGGTTATTAAATGGAAGTTTGAAAATATGAACAGACTAACAATAAAACCAACTTGAAAAAGACAAAGGAATTTTTCCTCCAACTTTTATTTAAGTGGCCCTTACACCTAAGAAAATCACCTCTAAGTCAATACTATTGATTACATTTCAAAACTCATTACTATGACAGTTTGAAGTGAAGTGGCAGGTTATCAGCCTTTGATTTAGATCACATTTATCAGCACTGTAATTTAAGATATATTTTTTACAAGGGTTTGAAACTTCACTTGCCACAATTTGTAAGATTTCAGTCATTAATCAAGTATGTGTTACTTGCAAGGACATTATGGTTTGGTTTTTGTTTTTGTTGTTATTGTGTAAATAACCCAGTTCCATTCCAAACCCATAAACGGAGAAATCTGTATATATACTGTAAATACTTCTAATGACAATGTGCATGTACATGTGTACTAATCAATTCAAATAAATCAATGCTTCATTTTTGCATTCACCTTCAGTGATATTCATTGAGTGACCATGACGATCGATTAAAAAGGATTTATAGTCTCAGTTACAGAATCTTTTCAAATTATTTCAAAATTGATATGGACAAGATTTTTCCTGTAATGGGAGTTGTGCACTGCTCTGTTGGAAAAAGAAATGTTCTTCAGGAGAATGGAAAAAGTTGAATGTTGTGTATATCACAAAAAATAATTTGAAACTCTAATTGTGAAGCAACTGCAGTTGCCTTTGCTCTCTAATAGAAGAAATCAGTCGTGGGTAACCAAATATAAAAGTAAAACAAAACAAAACAATCAAAATTGCTGTGGACAAAGACATGGATTAAGTGCTTTGGTGTTTTTCTTTCTGCTTGTCAAAAAATGGTTATAAGTAACACTGAGATAACTACTGTCAGGCTGCGGTAGTCCTCACAGAACAATAAATTGTGAAATATTTTGCTCAGGAAAATTGTGATGTACTCTTTTCTTGAAAACTGGGCTACTACCTGTACATTTTCTGTCCTTATCACTGTAGGATGTTGCCTGGCTGCAGATACAATGGTCTGTCACCACAGTGGAATTGTCAGCAAGTCACTTCAAGACCTGTTGTTGCTTGGCCTCACTTGTAGGTACTCCAGTGGGTCTTCTGGTGAGACGGAGTTCACAGAAGTGCTCCCTTTTCCACTTCCACCCCTTGATTCCTACTTCTTTTATCCTGTCTAACAGTGTCAGCTTTTAGACTCCAGCCTGTTATTACTGTTATATCCAATAATTTCTCCCTCTTTTAGACCACTTCTGAAAAAAAAGCGTTTTTATTTGTGGAGATCCCCATTTACGCATCTTTGCAGCCCCAAACCAGAGGGTCTATCAGTTCATACTGTATGATTACCTGAAAATAAAATCGATGTCATATCATAGAACAGAGTTTGCTCCATCTAGAATCCTCAAGGGATATTTCCTTTGTGATCCCCTGGTGACTTTTAAAACTTGGCAAGGACACATGGAGCATCTGCTGGTTGGCCTAGCAGTATAGTGTTATGTTTGTGGTCTTTATTTCTTCAGTCCACTGAACTGAAACAGCCAGCTGCTGAAGTAAGTGCACAAAATGGTTTGTCCTTAAACCCAAGTTGAGGACTTAGGACAGACAGCAGTGAGATCAACTTTGGGTTACTGCTACAAGGTTGAGATTCCTGTTATTCCCTTGTAAAATGTCAGTGCCAACATGGGTAAGAAGTGCCATACTTATTCTTCCAGCTTGGAATAAGTGAGGGTGACAGTTCCTGTCATTCTTCTGGCCAGTTCTCTCCCAGAAGCTCCCTGCCTATTTAACCTTTTTCTAGACAGAATTGGAGTCTGTGACCACAACAGACAGTTACTACTGAGAGCAATTCATCTGCTGAAGTGTCCATTCCTGAATGCTACTGAGGCAATATGTGAATGTAATACTAAAATTGCAACTGTTCATAGGCAATTCAAATAAAAGACTGAGTTTGACGTTTGAATTGCTTATGGTGAAAAATTTGACCAATGAAGTCCTCAGAATTAGGTGACAAATATGTAAAAGTCTACAGGAATACAAAATAACCTGTGTTTTGTTGTGGTATATGTTCTTACCTTTGACTTATGTGATTTCACCAGATCGAACAGTGACCAGTTAACTATCTGCCATAGTATCAAGATTGGTATAAACTGGTATTTCCTATGCTCTAAAAAATAGTGCTGGGAGATGAACTGTTTGCTATCAGCCTAAATAATAGTTAGATGATTGACTACATACTTAACTTAATCAGCCTTCTTGCTAAAATGTTACTTGGGAATAGAAATATGGGGGAAAAAAATAGATCTCTGAATATTTGTGTCCATCTATATTCTATATTAAACAAAGTGTAATTATTTCTCCCATTCCTCCAAATGGTGTAGGGTTAGACAGATTTAATTTATTGGACCGATTATTGAACATATTACATTGTTGGACAGATTTAATTTATTTAACAACAAGCAAATAAAACATCAAGACAGAGAAGAGCAAAATGGACAGATATAAAAGCATCTAGACTAGGATTAATCAGTTGTTCAGAATGCCCTTGAGACATTCCATCATATTAGACAATTTATTCAACTCTTAAGAGTTCTACTGTTAGTATGATCAGAGATGAACAGATTATTGATAACAAATATTGTAATTGATGAGTTTAGTCTCTTTAGATCAAGAATTGCCTGTGGAAAGATTCTTGAATTTAGCAGTTTGATTTTACTCAGCAGTGTTGATTTCTTTCTTTTTCTTTCCTACTATTATTACACTGTGAGGAATATAATATGAATATTTTAAATCCAAGATTGGAAGTTGGGCCTGTATTATTAGTTGCAGTTTTTCATATAGCTTCAGAATCCAGGTCTGATTGATACATTTTCCCTTGTGAAAAGGCATGTGACTGAGGAGGCCAAAGAACAGAAAGTATGTTTCAGATTGTTAGCATTGGCCTGGACCGCAAGATTTTTTTTGGCACTCATAATTTCTAAAATCAGCAATTTAACATAGGATTTTTATGGCTGTGTTTCAGGTGTCAGACTTGTTTTCCTTCTACCACCTGCATGATCTGCTTGTGAAGGGAAAGTCAAAGCTCTGCTTTTCTAATAGCTCTGTTTTAGGCTTACACACTAGGGCGGTGTGATCCCATGACACAGTGAAATGTAAAATAAAAAAGTATATGTAAGATTTATGACAAATCTGGTATAAGCATTTGAATGTACAACTTCAAAAATGATTTTCAACTTAAGTGGAAGGCATGCAGATTTTCATGGCAGCCACAAAATGAATAATGGCTTTTGAAACTTTAGCAAATGTTAGAGCATATCATATAGTATTCTCCTGCACTTGAAAAATTAAGGAAGAAACTACAGACAAAGATGGATGAAAAAAGAAAAGTATTATTTACTCTGAGAAAGAAAATGGTGTTGCTCTGCATTTTTCCCGAGAAATCTGGCTAATGGGAAATTAGCCTATCTTTTCTTTCTCTTCTCAGTTCAGGTTGTAATTGGCATTCTGCGTCCTTGTTTGTTTTCTGTTGGAACTGTTACTTGTTAGAGTGTTTTACTTCCTTCCCTATCTCAAAAGTGTTTGTACTTTTCTTTTGATTGTGTTTAGTGCCATTTCATCTGTGTTTGCAATTTACTCTGCTTCCATATTTGCAATGTACTCTGCTTTTCTGTCAGATTTTAAGTATGTTTGTCTAGCTGATTATGTGATAGACCTTTTTTTTTTTTCTCTTAATTATTGTAATTTCTTTTTGTGTGTATGTATGTGTGTGAAATGGTGCTTTAGAACAGTTTAGTATCAATACAACCGCCGCACCATTCATTTACAATGACTGGAGAGAACTTCCATTTGCAATATGGGAGAATCTGCAAGAGAAAGAGGTAAGAGAGAGAAATACAGCTAAACAAAAAGGGATAAATGAACATGAAAGATTTCTTGAGCTTCAGAATTTTGAGCCTGGAAATGAATTGCAGCTGTGTGCACGCATACATCTGGGGGCAGATTTTCTAGTTTAGCCTAGCTCATTCTAAATGCTGAGGGCAAGCTAGTGGAAAAGAAAGAAAATTACAAATATTTATTGTCAAGATTGCAGCAAAGGAAGACAGAAAGAGGACAACTGCAGAGAAAGAGCCAGGAAGAAGAAGGATATGTATAGAAGTGTGTATTTTATAACAGAGAGAGATATGTAGGGGGCATATTAAAAAAGAAAAAATCATGAATTAGAAACGTACTAGGGAACAAAGCTTGGTAATATTATGAAACTAAGAGCCTCCTCCTTTCATTTATATTTAACTGGGAAAAAAAAGGAGGAAGAATTTCAGCAAGCCAACTTTTTCATTTCTCCAGAAGATTACTATGCTGTTTTATCTGGGATTGTGATAGAAGTTACATTTTATATTCCCTTTATATTTTGGCAGGGAGCTGACACTGTTATTTACATGCATTATGTGGTTATGTTTCATTACACAGTATAATAATATGACAGAGCTAAATGACAAAGTCCCTGGTGAACATTTTAAGCGGTACACATCCCAGGACTGCCGTAAACAGGCTAAATTACAAATTCATGGACTGGTGAATATGGCCATTCGGCGATATAGGAATGGTTCATCTTAATAGACAATATGTTCTGCTGAAAGGGCATGGGCAATAGGACAGTGCTTTATTTATTTATTTACTTAAGGGCTGAAGTAGGAACATCAAGGAAAGAATGCACAAATGTGCTTAAAACACAAGGCAGAAGAAGCTTTGTGGTTGTAAAGAGTTATCCAGAGTCAGGAAAAGGCTACAGACTTTAATTATGATTTCACCAGTATCTTCGACTGTTTCTAAAGAAAGGAAAATGGTACTCACAGGTTAATTGCAAATTAAAGGTAGGGCTTAGGAATGAAATACTGAGATTTTGTTAGCAATTAATTATTCAAAAAGCTCAGTCAAATATAAATAACTGCCCCAGGAGTCTAAGCATGGATTGTGAACTTGATCTCTCTGCCTCCATCTATTATCCTCCTTGTCACCTTTCCCTGCCAGTAACGTCTACAATGAAGTCACGCCATTTTCATCTTCAGCAAAAGATATGTCACTCCTGTTCCTGACTTTAGGTAAAAACTGCAGAAAAATGCTGTGGATGGTGAGACTGTGAGTTAAAGCAAAAAGCATTATAGACCTTTTTTAAAATTACTTTTTACTTTTTAATATATGGATTGAGAAGTTTGAAGGAACAAGGGAAGAAAAATGCCAGGTAGAGAAGAAAACAAGACAAAGAAATCTTTTCCAAGCCTTTTATTCAAAATAAACTTTGTTTTAATGCTTCTAGTTACTCTTAATGTGTAACTACTATTGATTCTACATGATTATTCTGTGAGGAGAATATTTAACACCCACTTTTCCCACAACTGTGCGGTTTGTTTTAGTTTTTTTTTTATACAGGCCATATTTTTTGAATTTTCTACTGGATACTGAATGCATCATCACCAGTCAAGAACCATAACTAATGATCCGGCCATCTCTTACTCTGTACAAAGCTCAGACTGCTGAGCCCCTTACAGCTGCAGTACGGTTCACTGCAAGCCTCTGAGCCAACAGCATCACAGGTCTCAGTCAAAATAGAAGGAGCAGAAATTATTTTGGAATGTCACAATGAAGATAACAAAGTGCAGACTGCTGAAAAGAATGAAGTAAAAATGAATCAAGAAATGGGTTGTTTTGCATGAATTCTTTGGGGCTGTATAAAGAAAGAAGACTGAAGATCTGTAACTATATGTGTTTAGACAAAAATAACTTAATTACTGTAGGTTAACTGAAAGCTGGCTCAAGACTTTAAATAAGAAGTTATGAAAACACCAAAGTAACAAGAATGTATATGCAGTGTAAGTCAAGGACAGTATATCTTTAAAATCACAGAAGTTACATTCTGCATGCACAATGGCATACCACAACAGGAGTGGTCTGGATGGAGGTATATGATAGAGAAAGTACAAACTGAGTTATAAGGAAATGGATAAAAACATCCAAACCAGTGCAAAAAAGACACAGGTCAGGAAATGTTTGTATGCATAATGGGTTCTTGTAAAGAGGCACATCATTAATCCAGAAGACTTCAATTACCTTGGCATAGACTAGAATAAAAATCGTGAAATGACTCAGGAAAGTTATTTCTGGAGGTAAAATACAGCTATTTCCTTTTAAATCTGTTGAGCGATAAAGAAGGCCAGACATTTCTTTGGATGTATCCCCAAGAAAATAAGATATATGTGATAAATGAGATAAAAGTTGTTGAAGATTTGATTCTTGTGATCATAGCGCAACAACATCAAATTGTAGGCACTCAAGAGAATATTCATAAAGATAGTAGTACAGAAATATAGGACTTTAAAAAGGGAAAGCATGAAGAATATGAAATATATCACAAATAGTGTGCAGAATATTAAAAAGTGTGCTAAGTGCATGTTGTAGATAGGGAAGCTACTTATGGAAAGAGATGAAAAGAAAAAAATCTTGCATTATCACAACTGTACAGCAATTTTAAATGATACCGGGGAAGATTCCCAGGTGGTATAGGTATAACTCATTTACTTGGCCCATTTACACCAGCTAGAGGTGGCAATGGGCTTAGGTAAGATTAAAATGGAAGAAAACCAAGCAAAAAGAGCATATATAAAAGTCAGATGTGTTGCACAGAAAGGATTATACTAAAAACAAAACTAAAAAAGTAATAGAACAAAGAGTAGCTAAAATGAAGTATACATACCTCTACAGCAATTTGACTAACAGAAAGAGCCTTTACTTTCAAGTATATATATAAAACAGGTATTTTTTCTGCTTATGACTCCTGCTGTTTTTATATATAATTCCATCACTAGTTAAAAAGCTCAGATGATAATAAGCTACATGTAGAAAATTTAAAGCAATATCTTCATGAAAAATATATCAGACTGCAAAGGCTGCTATTAGTTTTTAATACCCTGTGTGTCTCTGCTGACTAAAACAACAAAAAACTGGTTAAAGTGAACGAAGTGTATCTTACAGTTCACATATAAAATATGAACAGTAGGTGGTCTTTAAGCTATTTAGAGAATTTCATAGACTTGAAAAGCCATTCTTGGCGAATCGTGCTGTCTTTACAAACACACTAAAATTATTTTTTAGAGGTTGACATATTGAAAAATTCTATCATACAACCAGTGTACTAATGTTTCTGTAACATTTTGTAGAAAAGCTAAGAACAGATTTCCATATGAGAATAGAATATATCTTGGCACAGAGCTATATACAAAGCAAGAAAGTGAGTCTCCTACTGTAGTGCAGAACTCTATGCTGTGAGAAAACTGCTGAGAATGTGGGAAAAAATGAGAGCAACAACTACACATGCACTTCCTTTGAGAGTGTTTGTGAGATACAAATGCCCAGAGCGAATGAGAGAAAGTTGGATTTTAAAGTTTGAGGTTACAAAGAAACCTAAGAGTATTGGAGTCAGTTCCACTGGAAATAAGACTTTGTGATGATCTAAATGAGAAAGCTGCAAGGCTGACTGAAACACAACTATGTCTCACAAATGTTTACAGCAACAATGGTCAAGACACTGTGATATAAAATGAAAAAGGAACAAGTTCTAAAAGGGAAGTTATTGGGAAAAACTATTTTTGTTGTCATATACATCTGTGAAAACCATGAAAGTGTCCACATCATCACTAAAAATAATTTTTTTAATGGGAAGCTGTTAGGAAGCTGAGGGGTCTCTCTCTATATTTTTTAACCTAGGTGAGGGCACTCATTAAATGATGGGCATGTCCCTTTGGCTTTTTCCAGGCTGTATCCTATGAAGAAAGGAATTCTGGGCAGGATGACCTTATTAGTACATCTAACAGTGAAGAGGTACAAAGAAACAGGTAAGTAGAAGGCACACTTCAGAGGAGACTGTTGTGATGGAAGGGTAATACTCTTCCTTACTTGGAACAGAGCTCATGGAAACCTAGGAAGAGAGCAAAGGTAGAGGACCTGTCTTCTTTAAAAGACAGGGAGGTCTACTGAGCAGACTATTCAGACACTGTGTAGCAGTGAGCTTCTATCCAGGCTTTCAACAGGGTGAGACTCCATTTCTCATATTGCCTTCTTTCCCACTGTCCCTACTATGTTGTCTTACCTGTTTAATCTCTATAAATAGGCCCATTGGCACAATAACTATAAGCTGCACTAAATAAAGAGGTGAAATGTTGATAAAGGCCATGAATTGTGAGCCTAAAAAATCCCTTAGGGAAACGGAAGTAAAATCTTAAATAAAAAAATGTATTCCATGTCAGCATTGGAAAGCCTAAGATACTCATGTGGTTGAAGCTTACTTGTAAAAGCAACCTGTTTTGCATTTAGATGGGATGGGAAGCATGTACTTGTGCATCCTGAATCCTCTGTCCCACATCATCTGAATAGCAGAGGACTTCAATTGGAGAGTGTCTGAGCTGTCTCAGTTCCCTTCCCCAAGCAGCCTAACCTGAGCTAGGATGAGTGGCAGCTGGTACCTGCTGAGGTTGCACCCTACAGTGGATTGAGATGTTGTTGGGATGTAGACCCTGGGCCCTATAGTACACATATAGATTCTTACTTACCTGAGTACTTCTGTTTTTGAAGGCAGGATTCAAGTTATTTACAATTAGGCTTTCTACTTTTTTATTTATGCAATGTGTTTGCATATAAAACCACAGATTTAAAATAAAACAAAACAAAAAACATTTCAAGAGAGATAGGTAAAGAACTTTGTACTGGGTGTAGGTGGCCAGGAGTCAAGACCAGAGCTTTGCAGGGGCAATCTTTGTTAAGGAGAGGCCGAGGCTGTCCCATGCTGGACACACCTGGTTCCCTAACTCAGGGCACAAGATAAGCCCATAAATCATAGATGTGGCACTTCTGGGCAAACACATTTAAGAAAGGACAAAAAATGCCACACACGCAGAAGAGAAGGGAGAAAACCCAGGAGAAACAGCAGTGTGAACCCCAAGGTTCCCCAAGGAGAAGAAGGTGCTCCAGGTGCCACAGCCTGTGGAGAAGACCACGTCAGAGTAGAAGGATATTTCTCAAATAACTGCAGCCCATGGAGAGCCCATGCTGGAAAGGAGAAGAAGTGTGAAAAGGAAGACTCAGACAGAGTCTTATTATGCACAGACTGCAACATCTCCCTCACACTTCGTTCCTCCCTGCACCACTGGGGGCAGGGGGAAGAACAGAAGTGACAATCCAGTTGAAACTGGGAGAGGATGGAAAGAAGATATTGGTTTAACATTTGTCCTTGTTTGTCACTACCTGAATCTGTTTTAACTGGCAGTAAATTAAGGTTATTTTTTCCTAAATTTACTCTTTTTTTTTTTTTTTTTCCTATTTTCTCCTCTGTCCTGCTGATGAAGGGGAATGAGTTAGTGGCTCGGTGGCAGTTTGGCTGTTATCCAGGGCTAATCCACTACAAATGTGAAAAATGGAGAAAAGAGAAGACAAAGTCACAATGGGAAAAAAAAAATAAAGTAGGTAGTCTTTCACACAGAAAGTGATGACAGAATTTCTCATACAAGCACAGAGATTTCCACATCCACCCTGTCCTAATGAGCAACTGCTGGTCTCATGCAAAAGTCTTCAAATTGACTGGGAGGGAAAGGGAAACGGAGAGGTCTCTTGTATTTTTGTCAGTAACTCCTTCCCACCCTTCAGAGTGAGACAAGCTGGAGGAAGCCCTCTTCCTGTTACCTGGATATTTTCCAAGTGTGATTATCACTTTTTGCTTCTGTTCAACCCCTTAAAACAGTAAATTCTGCATAAATGTGCTGTGACTAGTTGTACATGGCACGTGGCAGAGAACGATTTAAATTTTCAAATACTGATGGAATTATTCCTGTCTTATTTAGATTAACTTTACTCTCCGTTTCGAGCCTTCAATAAAGTTTCACATGGAAGTTTCCAGTTCATTAAAAAAAAAGTCAAAAGTAAGACCTTGAAAATTTCTACTCATCATAAACTGTCACACTAAAAATAATATAAAAGAATTATAAATATCCTGAGTTGGAAGGGACCCACAAGGATCATCAAGTCTAATGCAGTGACAGAGCTAGAAAGGTCTACAAGATTAATGTTGTAACACATATGTATTAACAGCCCAAACAGAAAAGAACAGAATAGGTGATCCACAAATATTTATAATCAGAAAATATACTATCCTCCATAAGAAGGATTATTCTTTGTAATTTACTTTATAATCTGGCAATGCATTTTAGTACTGAGTGTCCTAATGGAGTGTCATAGAAAAGTGTCTGAATTAGGTTAGCCTATAGAATGGAGTGTGATGGATGAGAGTCGATATATGTTATATATAGAGAAAAAAGCTTCAGGCATAGAGCAAAGTTATATAAAGAGGAAGCTGGGCATACACAAACACACACATACAATACAATATTCCTACATCCATGTTTACTTTCAAGAGGTATTTTTCTGAAAAATAAATTACAGCAGTAGGTGAAAAGCCTACAAGGGAATCAGATAGATGAACAGTGCTGCAAAATTCTGTCTCCTGTACAAAGGGAAAGTATACATCATAGTTACTGTCACCATCGACTGTTATAAGGAATCAAAAGCAAGTGCAACTGCTGGGCTTAAAAAAGAGTAATAACAACTGTCTTAGTGACATTGCAGCTTGTAAGCTGCTATGAGGTTAGGCTGATGGACAGAAGGAGAGCTAGCATATTATCCATAAATCAGAAAGCACAAGCAGAGATAGTGCTCCTTGTCTCTTCGGCCAATCAGGAACTCAACCTGCATTTTCTGTAATACAAATGAGAAATATTGCATCAGGACAGTCACAGAAACCAAAGAGTCTACAAGATTGATAGAGCATATTTATTTTTTAAACGCCAATTTTTACTTAAAATAGAGAACTCATAAGCTGGCTTTAAGTATCAATTATATTACATATGTTATTGAGGATAAATATAATTTTGCATTTGGGAAGATTATACACTCATCAGGTTACTTTTTTTTCTCGAATGCCATTGAATATGTTGGGAGATGAAGCTAGGATGAAAGAAATGTAGAAGGGTTTTATACTTGTTTTGGTATTGATTACAGACTTCCAGTAAATTCTTACTAAAATAATTATGCAGGTACAAATTCAAAAAGTATGTAGAACCTGGGGTGCTACAGGTGCTTTCAAGATGTATTTCAAGTTCTAATTTATCAGGTAAGATTTTTAAACAAGAAAATACATAAAGTCCCCAGCATCTCTCAGTACACTTAATTGGACTTAGGTATTCTAAAGCAGTAGGAAAAGTCAGATAGAAAACATATTCAAAACAAAACATAACAAAACATCAACAACAACAACAACAAAAAACACAGAACAGGTCAGCAAAATGTGATTCTATTTTTGAAAAGATTGTCCACCAAATCAAAGGCTGGGAAAAATTCTGGTCTGTCCAACTCCCTGTAAATACAAAGTAGTTCAGTGCAACCCTTAGAACCTCATCAGTTTTTATATTTCACAATGCAGTATTGTACCTCGTGTCAAGGGCATACAAGGGCAAGAATAAATCACTGTCTGAAGTTTTACCTCTCTGACATTCTTAGTTTAGATTGTAATAGGTATGCTGGGCTATCTTTCTAGAATTGAAAAAATCCTTCAGTTTTAGTTTCCTTTTTCTTCATGCAACTAGATGATAAAACACAGATTTCTTTCTTTCTTTCTTTCTTTCTTTCTTTCTTTCTTTCTTTCTTTCTTTCTTTCTTTCTTTCTTTCTTTTTCTTTCTTGGTATATCCTGCTCTCAGGTTTTGGTTTGTTTGTTTTGTTTTGTTTTTATGCTTCATACATTGCAAGTGGCAACAAAAGAATTAGTAATTATCAGAAAATATATTCCATAAAAGAAGAATATAGAGCAAAGAGTTATAAGTAATGAAATGGCTTTATAGATTGCAATCTCCCACACAGCAGGCAGATAACTTTCTAACCTGCCAATGGAATTATTCGCTATTGAACAAAGTCTACACTTTGTAAACTGGCAAAACTCTTTTTGAATTATAGGCAGTGAGAATTTTGCCTGATAAAGGCTTTAGGATATGGCCCTATCTAAACTAGCTACGACACAAATGTTAAATAAGACTTATGACCTGATGAGAGTTTTTGTGCTTCGGGCTGTATTTCCAATGTGTATTTATATATTCAATTTTCTTCATTCAGTAGTTGTTCTTTGGTAGCTATATGAGCTGCAAAGTAACTGTTTCATTGGTAATGTGATCCTTCTTCCAGTTGCACAGAAACACGAAAGGTAACCATAATTCTATACATGATGCTTAGTGTCCATCTCACTCTGTGTGCTATATACTTCAGGAGAGTACATCATTTTCATCGACTTCCTGCAAAACCTTTTTTTCAACTCTGACACAAAACATTTTACTATGACTTGCATTATTTGTAAAGAGCCGGACAATTGGGTCCACATGCTACATGCCCAGAAGGAGGAAGTAGTGAAAAAATGTATGAGGAAAAATAGAGAGTAAAAGATTACAAAAACCCAGTTCCTTATTGTAGAGGGTTTATGTGGCAAGGTTTTGTTACTGGGGGCGCTAGAGGCGTGAAGAATCCAGAAGCTGCTTCATGTTAGATAAGGGGCCCGCCGCTGGCCAGAGCCAAGCCAATAAGCAATGTTGTTTGCACCTCTGTGAGAGCAGATTTAAGAAAGGGGTTAAAAAAACAGCTGCTGCACAACAGCAGCTAGGAGAGTGAGGAGTGAGAAAATGTGAGAGAACCAGCCCTGCAGACCTCAAGATCAGTGCAGAAGGAGGGCAGGAGGTGCTCCAGGCACCGGAGCAGAAGTTTCCCTGCGGCCTGTGGAGAGGCCCCTGGTGGAGCAGGCTGTCCCCCTGCAGCCCATGGGTCCCACATGGAGCAGATCTCCACGCTGCAGCCCGTGGAGGAGCCCCTGGTGGAGCAGGTGAATGTGGCCTGGAGGAGGCTGGGGCCCATGGAGAGCCCCTGCAGAAGCAGGCCCCGGGCCGGAGCTGCAGCCCGTGGACAGGAGCAGGAGGTCTGGGGGGAGCTGCTGCCCGTGGGGGACGTGTGCTGGGACCCCACATGGAGCAGGGGCAGGGAGTGACCGTGAAGGAGCAGCGGAGATGAAGTGTTAGGGACTGACTGCAGCCTCCATTCCCCAATCCGCTCTGCCGCTCAGGGGGGAGGAGGTGGAAGAGGGTGGATTGGAGAAGGTGTTTTTGGTTTCTTTCCTTTGTTTCTCACTTCTCTAGTTTGTTAGTAATAGGCAATAAATTTTACTGATCTCCCTACTCTGTGTCTGTTTTTGTCTGTCACAATAACTGTTGAGTGATCTCCCTGTCCTTATCTCAACACTTGAGCCCTTTTTCTAATATTTTCTCCCCCTTTCCCTTTGAGGAAAGGGAGTGAGAGAGTGGTTGTGGTGAAGCTCAGCTGCCCACCTGAGTAAAACCACCACACTTATCAAAACCTAATTCAAGATTTGCATCACTAATACCCGTAAACAGGCAATTTATTATTGTTGCAGCTGTTTAACCATCAACAAATATATCTTAAAATTCCTAGATAATTTTCCATAAGCATTTCTAAATATTTCTTAAAAATGCATTCAAAATTTCAATGTATTATTTTCCAAGATAAGAAGGTAATAAAAGAAAGATTTTTATTTTGGCTGAACAGTTCTGGATGTTCTCCAGACTGTGATTTTGTGATATACAACAACTGTAAAATTCTAGAAATAGCTTTATTGGTTTACGTGTTCTTCCTTTCCAGAATCTGAACAAACTAGAGTACCCAAAGGTCCTTTTGTTATAGTGTATAATTTATCCATTGTAGTTGCATCAGGATTTTCCCTGTGGAGGCAAGACGTGTAACGTGATGCAAGAGAAAAGTTTAGAGAATTGATCTAATACCCAAGCTCCAGGAAAAAGTTAGAAGGAACTGATGAGTTATTCAGGCTGGTAGGTACTCTAGTCATTGAAACAAAAAACAAACAAACAAAAAAAAAACACCAAGATATCTCTTCTTTTTAAATATAAATAAGATGTCACAAACATAAGATTCAATGCCACCTCAGCAAAGAGCACTCAAAAATGTTTAACAGATTCAGACATTAAAAAGACACACATATACACATAAAAATACATCAATATCAATGTGTTCTACTCAACTTCTCCAAATGCCCAGGCTTTGCTAAAAATAGGATAGGGACATAGAGTTGAAACAGAATCTCTTATGCTTTAGTTCTTTCGGATATAAACATCTCCCTTTAATTTTAAAACTTGTATCTCATTCCTTATCATAACTCATTTCATGTGGAAGAATTCATTATCCTAACTTATCACACATGCAAATATGTGAACTGCAACTCATTTTTCCACAAAAGTGGTTAGGGTGAACGCAGTTGAATAACCACCTTTAATCAATCATCTACTAGGTTGTGACTGCTTAAAAACCTGATAGTGTGTCTTTCAGAACAACTGAACAGAAAAATTCATTTTTCATTTTCTTTTTTGTCTAAAAGGGAGAATACATATGATCATTAGCTGTGATCATCTTAAATCTGCACTTTAAGCTTTATATTGCCTGTAATATACAAAGGACAGTGTCTCCCTCAGACTTACAATTTACCTGAAAAACAAATATCATAGTCTCAGAATTCTTTTGTATATTTGTTTCATAAATCTATTTATTGATATATTTGGTCTTTTTCCTCTTTTCAGGGCTAATAAAGACTAACACGTACTGAGTGTATTGAAGATCATACACTCATCTTACTTTAAGGGTTCCAGTCAAAAAATAAAACTCCTATCTGATTGACACGTTAAGAAACCACATGACTACACTGAGAAACTGTTTGAATAATTTATCATTTGCAAACAAAAATGACAAGTATTGTGTGTAACAATGTGTATCATCAAAGAGAGCACTTTTCAAATTGCCTCCTAATTATTTACACAAGTTCAAGAGAAATAGCTGTGCACTGTTTGTAAATTATTAACTTTATTTAAAAAATAAATTAGGTGGAATAAACACTTACTATATCACATAGCAATTATATAATTATTCCCCTTCCAATCATTAACCGAGAATTCTTTTGTATAGTAAAGACGTGGGAGAGAAGTCTCCACAGAGAGGAGCCCATGGTTGCCTTTGCTAAGAAGGTGCTATTTCCAGTCTGCATATCACCAATTTTATGTTGGAGCTGAGTGTTACATTAAACATAGTGAAATGTATTTTGTCTGCAAAGAAGCTCATGAAATTTCCCATGTTGGCTAGGGTAGATTTGATCAGCACTTGAATGAGAAAGCAAATCAAAGAAAATCTCTCAGGCTCAAGGTTGTAACCCAAACTTTTCTTTTTAATCCCACACATAGAGACCTGCACTGAAATCTCAGATATCCACACTACTCCTGCTTAAGATAATGCAAATTATATGTGAATATCTTCGGATGGTGTCGAGAGCTTTTACATGTTAGATCTAGGTCTAGTAAAAAAGAATGTTCTGAAATACTCTGTGCACTAAATGGTGTCTTCAGTAAAGCCAGTGGGATCTTCAACTTTGGCTCCCACAGAACTGAGATTTTACTCTGTCTCTTTTAAACATGGGCTTTCTACTGCCTTTGTCTGGATTTTTTTTTTTTTTTTTTTTTTAAGGTTAGCCTTGAAGTAAGTACTTGTGAAAAATGCTAGCCTTACAATCCTGGAGACCTTCCCTTTAGCTGCAGAGTAGTTTCAGCAAGGAAAAGCTTTCTTGTACTAACATACCAATATGCACCAGCCTCTTAAGCTCATTCTAGTTTCATATCTCTTCATCCTTTTTTTTTTTTTTTTTTTTTTTTTAAGGATGAACATCACACATATGTACAGGTGAACACTACCGCAAAGACTGTAACAACTTTGTCAGAAAGGAGAGCTTATGATGTTTATCCAAATACAGATCTGATTGCATTGCTATGATACTTGTTCTATGCCTAGCTGTACATAAACCTCATAGTTTTCTTATGAACTGTTGCTGTCTCCTGTGATTCTATTTTTTTTTTTTCTGTAACCAGCCACACTAAAGACTGCTTAACATTTCTGGATCCTTGAGCAATTTTAAATAGGCACTGCTATTAAAAGAAGGGGAATCAGGAGATTCCTTTTTCCTGTTTACAACTCTGTATACTTCCGGATGGTTATATTTGGGCTTCAGTGCTCCTTAACTTGGCTGCGTTAACACAGGATCCATCCCTATCAAGTCTGCATCAAATGGAGGTCAAAGTTCATGTTCCAAACTCAGTTTGTTTGCTGCCACATCAAGATGTGTCCTCCATATTGACTAAAATTATTAAACTTAGATCACTTTTTCTGTAACATGGATAAATATGACTTCTTATTGACTTAAGGTTACCTCTATATATCTCATAGTTCCTCTTAACTTCCAGCAACATACGAACTCCCCATTCTCAAGTACAATTGTGTTAAAATACTAAAAGTGTAGGCTAAGACTTGAATATTTGTTATTCCTTATCTGAGAACATGACATTTTTATGGTACAGAAGAAGCCCAGAAATTGAGTATTGCCACCCTGCCTACTGGCAACACAAGGAGAAATCACATGGGGGAATCTGTCCTGGTGTTTATTTTCCACACTGAAAATATCCAAATGAAACATAATTATAGGCTTTATTTCATGATGTGACAGTTCCTACTTCAGTATGAAGAGATATATCCCCTGTAGGAAATATTTCTTTCACTCTCAAACACTATTGTGTGCTTGAAGGAGCCTTGCAAATTCTTAGATCATTCCTGTGCAGATTTCCACTGTCCTGTTTGTCCCTGTCCTGACTTGCATTGCAGCTGCTGAAACAAATATTGCCAATGAGAACCAAAGACTGCATTGTATACACAATCACATTTGTTACATGACTAATTCAGGAAAGATGACATGGTTGGCAGCCTAACAATATGAAGCAGAGGTGGTCTTTCCAAGGTCTTCTTCATTTGTATAGATTATCTAGACACCTCATTCCACTCCAACTATTTCAAAGCATTTTAACAATGTTTAATGGAAAGAAACCAGGACTGCAATTTGAAATGTGAGAAGTTAAAAACCGATAAGTATTGACTTTTTTATACAATGCATGTTGACAATGTTCCGCATCTATACTTAGAAAATGAGTGTAATAGAATTTTATTATTATTATTCAATAATGCCTAGCTGTGTTATTCCTCAACTTATTTGAGACACAAAAGAAGTGACAATAAAGGTATGTATCCATTTAGCTTTGTATCTGATCTCTGACTCTGGCCACTCTCGATCTGTAGGGATAAGTGCTAGCAATAAAGGGCATTATCTCAGCTATGAAAAATTTCCAGCTTAAGGACTTCCCACGCTAGTCCTTTCAACCTCTTCTGTGTGGTCAACAGTCCTTGCTGAACTTGCCTACTTGCCTTTTGAATCTATCTATACTTAGATAGCTGTAGCATTTTGTGAAAACAAATTCTGTAATCTCAATATCCAGTGGAGATATTCTCCTAATCTTGTGTTTGTTTTGAAACTTCTCTCTAAGAATTTAATTTCATGTCCTTAGTTTTTGCAGCACATGAACTACCATTTTCTTCTTTTAGCTGATGCAGAAGACTGGGGGTACAGGAATAAGAAGCACAGCAAAATGTTACTTTGCATTCAAAGATGGATATACCACACACTTTTTATTGTTTAGATCTCCATTTAGGTCCACTAAAAAAGAAATCTACATTCTATTTGACTCAAACAGTTGCTGGACACAAAGCTGTCAGTCCAAAAGACCTATTTGAAATGGCTCCTAAATCTCTTAGGAATAATATCTAATTCAGCTAATTCTTTGCCAACATTTACTTTGCGCCATTTTTCCTTATATGTGTAACTTTGTGTTCATCAACACTGAGTTTTAGCTGACATATATATTTTTTTTTTGCCAGTGACTCAGTACCATGAGGTGCTCCTGAAACTCAATGTAATCAGTTTAAACTAAACTGAATAATTCTGTAAAAACAAACAGACACAAAAAAATCCCAGCAAACTGACAATTATGTGTTCACCTCTCTAGGTGAATTGTGCACATACAGATCCCTGAAGGATGCTGTCCTGGTTTCAGCTAGGATAGAGTTAATTTTCCTCCTAGTAGCTGGTAGGGTGCTATGTTTTGGATTTAGGATGAGAATAATGTTGATAACACACTGGTGTTTTAATTGTTGCAGAGCAGTGTTTACACTAAGCCAAGGACTTTTCAGCTTCTCACTCCGTCCTACCAGTGGGCAGGCTGGGGGTGCAGCAGGAGCTGGGAGGGGACAGACCTAGGACAGCTGACCCAAACCGGCAAAGGAGTTATTCCACACCATCTGACGTCATGCTGAACAATATATAGGGGTGGCTAGCCGGGGTGGGGAGGCCGGCTGCTCGGGGATAGGCTGGGCATCGGTCAGCAGGTGGTGAGCAATTGTACTGTGCATCGCTTGTTTTGTACACATTATTATTATTATTATTATCATCATCATCATCATCATCATTTTTCCCTTTCCTTTCCTTTCCTTTCCTTTCCTTTCCTTTCCTTTCCTTTCCTTTCCTTTCCTTTCCTTTCCTTTCCTTTCCTTTCCTTTCCTTTCCTTTCCTTTCCTTTCCTTTCCTTTCCTTTCCTTTCCTTTCCTTTCCTTTCCTTTCCTTTCCTTTCCTTTCCTTTCCTTTCCTTTCCTTTCCTTTCCTTTCCCTTCCCTTCCCTTCCCTTCCCTTCCCTTCCCTTCCCTTCCCTTCCCTTCCCTTCCCTTCCCTTCCCTTCCCTTCCCTTCTTTTCTTCCTTACTTTTCTTTTTTTTTCCTTTTTTCCTTTTTTCTTTTCTTTTCTTTTCTTTTCTTTTCTTTTCTTTTCTTTTCTTTTCTTTTCTTTTCTTTTCTTTTCTTTTCTTTTTTCTTTTCTTTTCTTTTCTTTTCCTTTCCTTTCCTTTCCTTTCCTTTCCTTTCCTTTCCTTTCCTTTCTTTTCTTTTCTTTTCTTTTCTTTTCTTTTCTTTTCTCTTCTCTTCTCTTCTCTTCTCTTCTCTTCTCTTCTCTTCTCTTCTCTTCTCTTCTCTTCTCTTCATTTTCTTTTCTTTCCTAATAAACTGTCTCTTCTCAACCCACAGGCTTCATTTTCTCGTTTCTCTCCCCCATCTCAGAGAGGGAGGCGGGAGGGTGAGCAAATGGCTGTGTGGTGCTTAGCTGCCAGCCGGGTTAAACCACAACTGAGGCCAATAGTAACTTGTCTGAATCACATTTACTTACGTTTTCTCCTTCTGTTTGTTGCCTACCTCATAGTAGTCCATTATAAGTCAAGAAAATCTTCCCTTTCTTCCCATGACAGCTTAGGTCTATAAGACCCTTTGATGAAGGTTTTCATAATAAACTGTCAATATCCAAATGCAATATCCAACTTCATAACCATTTTTCTTATGCTTATAGGTTTATTCAAAAAACAAACAAACAAAAAAACCTCTAATCAATCTGCAAGTCATTGCACACTCTAATGCCACATCATTTATTCTGTTATCTCCTTTTTGTTCATGTGTCCATTTCTCTTTATTACAGTTTGTACCAGACTTCTCAATACAGAAACCATCTTTGTTGGTTTGTAGTTTGTCCAATTTCTCTCAGAGACTCATTCCTTCAGTACTGCCATTGGTTACTCAACACAAATAGCATTTTAAGGATTTCTTATAGCTTATCCTCTAGAAACACCATATTAATACCAGCTAATCTGGACAATTCACTACTAACAATTTAACTTTTTTTTTTTTTTTTTTTTTTTAGCTCCTTAAAAACTTGTATTCCAAACTATTTTTTCCTTAAACAAACAAACGAACAGTTTAAATTGCTGCTGTTTAAGATCGTTCTCATTTTTCTCATTACACAACTTGCTTTTTTTTTCCTCTGTGTGAAGGATATATTCATATATATCTAATAGCACTTTTATTCTACTGTTTAATGGTAATGGCTTTTGCTGATCCTGCTAACTTCTGTAATTGTATGTGGCATAAATATTTTTTGTCTTTCAAAGATGGGATCTTCAGACCACTTACACACTCTTCCAGATTCAGGCAAGGCATTTCTTTTTGTATGGATTCACTATTGGTGGATGATACAGATGTTAACTTTACTTGACTTTAGGTTTTGATACTGATACCATTTCTATATTAGCACAGTTTACTCTGTCATTTATTATACCTACTCCCTTTTTGTAGTGCACCAGTGTTTATATTCCTTCTGCCACATCCCTAAGATACTTGGTATGTCAAGATACTCTCCCAAATCAAAACCTCAGCTTCCATGCCCAAGCAACTCAGCTTCAGGCAAATCTTGTCTTCCCTTTCCAATATCACTTTTTTAAAAACCATATAGTGGGATTTGGCCTGGATCTACAATTATTCAAAAGTATGTTCTTACTGAGGTCTTAGTCTTAAGAATTTCACTTAATAGTTTGCTTCCAGTATCTATTTATGCTATAATCATAATGCTACATTCACTATGGACAGTGCATCATCTTTACACTTGTCAGATATGTATTAACACTATCCTCACTGATATAAAAAATATATTTTATTTGTTATATTTTATAACATACAATAATCAAAATACTTAGCTGTCTGCCGCCTTCTCCATGTCTGCTAACCTACTCACTACCACAAGAAGGTATCTGGCTGTCATGTGGTGTAAGGTTCTTGTCTAAAGCATCACTCCTAACATTTCAACTTCCCTGCCCTCCCACCTCTAATGGGAATAAATGGTGTAAATGACCAATTTTTTCATGCCATTCAATCATGAAATTGTATAGTAACCATGAAGGGGTTAGCACTTTTTTTTTTTTTTTTTAATTCTTGCAGTGGAAAACAGATAATCAGCCTTGTGTGTCAACCAGAAAGGGATGGCCACAAAGTGAAGGAAGCAGCTTGAATTTCACGAGATGTGGCTGAAGGCTTGGATTTTAAATACCATAGTCCAAATCATATCAAAAAGTTTGTAGCATATGGAAAAAATCTTAATAGTCCCTCAGTAATGCATCTCTCCTCTTACTGCAATAGAAAGAAAAATGGAAAAATGGTAAGAGCAGAAAACAACCCATTTAAAATTCAAACTCAGATAGACGTCAGCTATTTTTATTCGTTTCTATCCCACCTTGGTAAGAGATGTTAAAGGGACAGGGCTAGTAGAGCCTAAGACTCTAGAAATCTTTGTAATAAAGAATGCTGTACAACTAGGTCTCTACTCTTCTTCAAAGAGAATTTAAAGTTACTTGCCTTTAAAAGCAAAAGGCCAAATACCCACTTCAAAGTAGGGTTTTACATAACACTCCCTTTCTGGATGCAGTTCTAATGCCTTCTGTCCTGCTATAAAGGAAAAGCAAACCAGTGCTCACAGATAAGCTGGGTCACCCACATTAAGGCTTTCTTTCCAGGTTTGCAGCTGGGTCCATCTCTAGTCTAAAACAGATTTTAACTGGCATTCCCAGAAGAAGTCAACATTCTGAAGGGAAAAAAAATCAGAAACCTCTTTTGATGTCACCATTAATCAGGTCTGTTAGTTACAATGCCTAAACATTTTTTTTTTCTGAAGTGATTGAAGATAACAACATTTAAAATGTAATATCCCAGCACTCTGCTAATGCATTCTTAGACATCTGTTTTATTGTGAGTGAATCTGGACAACATGAACAAGATTTTTTTACAGAAGCATCTAAAAATTACTGTGCAGTCAGTCTGTTCTCTCTGCATTCAGTATGTATCACAGATAACAAGTTCAGGTGTAAGTGCTGCTGTAACAACTCCTTGAATCTGACACTTGATTTTTTATTATGTTTAATGCATACCAAACTTAAGAGTGGAGGTGTGGTCAAGAAACACAATGAGCTAGTAGCAGTCATAGAGAAATACAAATTGATATGAGATCTTTTTAAGTACTATCCAAAAGACAGTGGCCTGGAGAGAAAGGACCAAACCTACAAAATAATTTGAATCTTTTATGCCTGTTGCCAGACAAAAGGACAATTTTTTAAAACATATCTACAGCACAGACATTTTATATGTGATCTATTTTAACACAACAGTCTATGAGTGATAGTGAGAGGCACAATCTTTGGAGAGGGAAAATGTTGATTCTTCACTAAAGCTGTCTTTTTGTTTTTGCAGACAAAGGACAGTGAAGACTGTCTTATCCCCAGCTGACAAAGTAGTCAAGGTGGTAACCATACACTCTGCCCCTAGCCCCTCTGTTACATTCCTTGACATGCTCTGTGTGAAAATAAATAAATAAATAAATAAAATGAAAAGGGTAAAACTTGGCTGTCCTTGTGTTTATGTTTGCTTCAGGCTGTCCATTTAGCAGATAAATTTCTTAAATTTTTCTTAGTGTCTGAATTCCAAGTCTGAATAAAATGGTGAGTTTAGTCTGAAATGCAAAAGAAAATGCAGTAGTAACAATGCTGGAAGGTAAATGATAACATTTAGATCATCCAGTTCCTCTCTCTACAAGCCCAGATTACATTTCTTTTCCTGATTTTACATTAACATTCACTATGTTGGATTTTAATAACTTCATACCCTAAAACAATTACATAGCCAGGAACTTTGCTCTGGTACACAGCTTATATATCAAAGTTCTTTGTCAACTCGCAAGACACCTGCCCTCATAATACAGCCAACGGTTAATTATTCACCACACTTTTTCAAGCAGTTTCAGTTCAGATAGAATTTCTATCAATAGCCTTTCCACTTAATCTGACATAGAGACTTTCAGAGCCTGTGATGTGTAAGGTATGGTTGGGTACCACTCTGTTACACTAGAATTTTCCTTCTTAAACCAAATGGTCATAGTAATTTGGCTTTAGCAGCCCACATGGCTCTTTCTCCCACATTATAGCCTTTTACCAGCCTGACTCTGGCTGTCATGCTCTTTTGCTGCTGACTGGACCCCCGCTTGGTTCCCAGACCTGGTTCACTGCTTGCCATGTTGGGGTCTGTCATTGGACCCTGCTACCAGCATGCAGCTCTTACTGCTGTGTTCAGTCCTAGTGGGACAGCGTCTCACCTGTAGGGGCATGAGTGGCCACAGGGGTTGTCCTTAGCTTCCCGCTCACATATTTTTGGGGAGCAGACACCCTCTTGCTCCTATTTAACTTCTTCCTCTAGTATTTTCATAGAATCACAGAATCATTGAATGGTTTGGGTTGGAAGAGACCTGAAAGACCATCTAATTCCAGGTCCCTGCCGTAGACAGGGACACTTTCCACTATACCAGGTTGCTCCAAGCCCCATCCAACCTGGCCCTAAACACTTCGAGGGATGGGGCAGCCACATCTTCCCTAGGCAACCTGTTCTAGTGCCTTACCACCCACTGAGTAAAGAATTTCTGCTTAATATCTAAAAAAAACTTCCCTTTTTTAGTCTAAAGCCATTATCTTCGTTCTATCACAACACTCCCTGACAAAGAGTCCCGCCCCAGCTTTTTTGTAGGCCCCCTTCAGGTACTGGAATGCTGCTATAAGGTCTCCCTGGAGCCTTCTCTTTTCCAGGCTGAGGGACCCCAACTCCCTCCACCTGACTTCATAAGAGAGATGCTCCAGCCCTTTGCTCATCTTTGTGGCCCTTCTCTGGACTTGTTCTAATATGTCGATGTCCTTCTTGTGCTGGGTTCCCAGAGCTGAATGCAGTACTCCAGGTGGGGTCTCACAGCTGCAGAGCAGAGAATCACCTCGCTTAACTGGCAGGCCATGCTTCTTTTCATGTAGCTCAGGACACGGGTTGCTTTCTGGGCTTCAAGCTTACATTGCTGGCTGATGTCGAGCTTCTTGTCAACCAACACCCCCAGGTCCTTGTCCTCAAGGCTGCTCTCAATCTGCCCAGCCTGTATTTCTGCTGGGGATTGCCCCAGCCCAGATGCAGAACTTTGCACTTGGCCTTCAGAAGGTTCGCACAGACCCATCTCTCAAGCCTGTCAAGGTCTCTCTGGATGGCATCTCTTCTGGCGACCACACCATACAGCTTGGTGTCATTGGACAAGCTTGCTGAGGGTGCACTCAATTCCACTGTCCATGTCACCAACAAAGATGTTAAACAGTGCTGTTCCCAATACTGACTGTTGAGGAACACCACTCGTTACTGATTTCCAGCTGGATATTGAGCCATTGACCACAAATCCTTGAGTGCAACCATTCAGCCAATTCCTTACCCACCGAGTGGTCCATCTGTCAAATCCACGTCTTTCCAATTTAGAGACAAGGCTATCATGGGGGACAGCGTCAAATGCTTCACACAAGTCCAGGTAGATGATATCAGTTGCTCTTCCACTATTCAGGTAGATGATATCAGTTGCTCTTCCCCTATTCAGTGCTGTAACCCCGTTGTAAAAGGCCATCAGATTTGTCAGGCATGATCTGCCTAGTGAAACCATTTTGGCTGTAACCAATCACATCCTTATTTTTCTATATGCCTTAATGCCTTATCTTCGTTTCCAGGAGGATCTGCTCCATGATCTTCTGTTAGTGTCGGTAAGGGAATTTTTGGCTGTTTGGTTTTTGGCTGTGTTTCCCCCACAGACTGTCCTAGGATCTTGCTGTCTAACTACTCCTCAGCCTCCCTGATACTAAGTAGCATGTGTAATCTAATATCTTGTAGTTAATTATGCCGTTGTGGATTAGGGCCCATGCATTCAAATAGGGTTTATCAGCTACATTCCCTACAGAAACCTGGGGCACCATACAAATGGTTATTTTCATACTTGTGAACAGTCTCTAGTTAAAAGCCGCTGATGATAGTTTGTTGTCATCCTGAATGCTTTGATCTAGTAGGCTTGGGGAAAAAACAAAACAAAACAAAAAAAAAAACAACCCAACGCCCTCTATAAAAATGTCACACCAGCATCTCTTGAAGTTGATTTTTTTTTTAGGTATCTTTTGCTTGCTTTAAAAGGCCATTTTCCTTGAATACATAGTAACCAGAGTAGAGCAGTTTATCATTCCCAATCATGAGAACTAAGGGACTCCATGTAATTGGATATGAAGATGATTCAGAGAAGCTTACTCTATTTAGGAGAATACCTTCATGAGAATTGTGACCAGTACACACTATGAACAATTTTAGGTGATATTTGCAAGAGGAAACACTTGTTTTGCAGCTGAGTCCTTTTTTTCCCTGGAGAAACTGAAAATTCTCCTCAGAGATGCTTCTGATCAGGTTCAAGTTAGGAAAACTGAAAATCTATTTATATTTACAGACCTTCTGTTATCTCCACACACATCCTCCTCCTCCCCCCCTCCCCCTCCATAAAAAAAGAACCCTTCATTTGTAAACTTCTTGTGTTTAGCTATTTTACAAAAATATAATCAAGACATGTTTCAAGTGCTAAAATATCAATCTTCCAGTCCTAGCAAAAGCCACAAACGTACAACAGCAATATGACTTATAATACATCATATATATAAATCTTCTTAGAAATCAGACATCTGCTTAAAATCTGGGGCCTTTCAACAGCTCATAACCTCCCAGACTCTGAGTTGAACTTACAGATAGTGTAGCTGAGTTTAAGAAAAAACAAAGTCAGTACCAAATGAAAGTTAAGTGAAAAGATTTCATAAAAGGGAAAGAATTATGGGGCTGATTTTAAGGAACACCTTGTAAATACCTAGATGTATACAAAGAATTTTTTTTTTCTTTGATAATTTTAGTCATACTGTCATTCATGTCCTCTTGACACATGTCTTTTCATGGTTAAAAATGGAGACAGAGAATTAGTAGCAAGGCTGATAGTCTGAGGTGAAAGCAACTGATGATGATAGTCCAATGATACACTTTGTGCCAGGCACTGTGCACTCATGTTACTGATCTGAATCTGCAAGTCTGCTTGGAAGCACAGAGATCATTTGGAGAATGACAGGTGATGACTGTCAGTTGAAGGAGTGGATAATAG
The DNA here is from genome assembly GCF_013377495.2 of Cygnus atratus. Lineage (NCBI taxonomy): Eukaryota > Metazoa > Chordata > Aves > Anseriformes > Anatidae > Cygnus > Cygnus atratus. The sequence continues at coordinate 104,095,643 of NC_066363.1, read as the reverse complement.
TCCTTGAAAATAAAAATAAAATAAAAATCCTAAACAAAATCAGATACTTCACTGAGTATGTAAATTCATTTTTGAAGACAAATATGCCTGTCAATTGAATAGCTTCTTCTCTTTCTCCTTCTTTTAAACTTTGATTTTTACTAGACACATTTAAAATTTATTCCTGTGATGCTATTTTTACAAGTTCCTTTATAGACTAGAACTGCAATTTTAATAGGCTCTAAAAACAAAACCTTTTATTTTTGGTACACAGAACACTGTGTACTAAGTGCAATGCAATACAAGTTGCACAGAGTACATGAACTTTAATACTTATACTGTGCATTTACGAGTACAAGCTTGTAGTTCCCATTTTTCTACTGGGATGTAAAGATTTTCTTAAAAAACATTTCATTATTTCCCTGCTACTCATCCACATCATGAGAATGAAATTTGAGAAGTGGTTTGTGAAAAGAGTAATGTTTATTATGCTATTGATATTTTGAATTATAATCCGTGTAAAAATTGCAGGATAAATTAGGATAAATTGCAGGTTTCATCTAGAGTAAAACAGAAGTCTACAGGGTGATGTTAGGGAGTTGATAGTAATTGAAATAATATAACATTCAAATAATAGAGCTATTCTTTTTAGAAAATAATTGAATAAATAATAGATTTTTTTTTTAATGGTCATTAGGTACAGAAGTATTTCTTATATTTGAATAATCCAATTTGAACAAGATCTCACCCTAAATTCACTATTTCCAAAGAAAAAGGGCAATTAAGAGTGCCATAATTAAATTATTCTGTATGTATTATTAATGCAAATCATTCATAACATAATAATTTAATCATAATGTGATTAAGTTAGTGCTACAGACATTTCCTAATTTTAGGATAGTTTATTTGGGTTGCTGATTAATTGTGTCATTAATACAAAGTATTCTGGAGTAGATGCCATCCACAGCTGGATTTGCTAGCTCAGAAAGTTATAAGCATGCTGTTCTGCTTCCACATAAGGAAGTTGAATTTTTCAATAGCAAAGCTATTTTGTAGATTTTTTCATTTCATTTCCCAGACATGAAAGTCCTGACAGGGGCTTGCATTTGATGGCAGACAAACAGGTCATGCATCATTGATGTTTGGAAAGTCCCTTCTAGAAGCAGAATGCTAGGTGAAAAGATATTCATGCAGGTCTAGGGCAGGCTCAGGCGCCATATCTCAACACAGTGTACCCACCCTTGAACATGCAATTGCTTTCTTCTCTCTCTCTTTTACAATATCTGTTATGCATCTCTCTTGTACCATCCAAGGGAAGAGCACGCGAAGTAGCGCATACTAACATTTTTTGAGGAAGTAAAGAACAGTTGGTTTCATCAATTCGGATATAGTCATTACTCTAGACTATTTTGGATAATTTTTAAGATTTTTTAAGAATTTATTATTAACATTTTTTGAGTTTTTAGGTACAGGAGTTATCACCAAATCATTGGGACTGACTTCTGATGTGTCATCAGTTATCAGGTAGCACACATATTTTCCCTTATCAAATCTAAATATTGTAGATTTACAAAGCATTTTTAGTTCTTTAGTCTGGATTTACTTCAGATAGTTTTAATAGTAAGTGCCCAATACTTTCCTCTGAAATTAAAGATTAATGGCCCTACATCTAATATAATGCTCTCAACCTCACAAAGATGAACACGTATTCAAGAGAGACATTAGATTGCTTCTGCACTCTAAAGACTGTGGTTAGGTAATAAACAGCTTAGAGTACATTGTAGAAGTTACAAAAATTCAAAGCAGTCCAATCCTATTGATCTTACTACAGCATTAGCTGGCCATTTCTAAATGCAAAACATGTGTTAAATCTAAGTTAATGCAGCTACTGCATTAATTCAATTCTTTCTTGCTTCAGCAAAAAAATGCTTGTACTGTATAAATCCTACTGTTGCAGAGCAATTCCTTAGATATAAACAACTTGGCTATTGTTAATGTTCCTATACTGCTGAGGATCTCAGAAAAGCTGCAGAGATGCATCACAGCAATCATTACTGATCAAGGGTTTCCAATTACAAAGTCACACCTACTTGTCAAGCAGTTGATGCAAATAAAGCAAAACTAAGAGTGTGTATTCAGTATACAGTTTTCTAAGAGAATGGAAGATCACAATTCCAGAAGATTTTAGTTAAAATGCAGACACATCACCAGAGAGACAGTTCTACTGTTCTGGTTCAGTCATATCTTAGCAAGCCAGTTAACTGGAGCCATATTGTGATTTGGAAGTTGAGAGAAGGGTTATAACGACTACAAATGTTTAAACCAAAGGGATAATAACCTATTTGGCTTCCTGAACTAGGCCCCATATAGATATTGCATCAGCAAATCCTTCATCAGGTACATCAGTGCCTACAGCTGGAAAGACCTCTGACAGGAAAAATAAATAAATACATAATAATTCCTGGATATCAGGAAAAGGTTTTTCACTGAGAGGGTTGTCATGCACTGGAATAGGCTCTCCGGGGACGTAGTCATGGCACCAAGCCTGTCGAAGCTGAAGAAGCATTTGGACTGTGCTCTTAGTCATATGGTCTGAATTTTGGGGTAGACCTGTGTGGTGCAAGGAGCTGAACTTGATGATCCTTGTGGGTCCCTTCCAACTCAGGATATTCTGTGATTCTACGATAGATATGGGCAGTGTACGATGAAATAGTTGCAATAATAGAGGGATTTCTTTGGAAGAATGCCTGAAGGCTTATAAACACTTCTGCATAAAGACAAGTTGCAATTTTGCATGATGTTTTACATAAAGCCAAATTGCTGTCTTGCAGAAATTCAGGAGGTAATAATGATCTAATTTCACTTTTGGTACACTTTGTTACCCTCAAAATCTTGTTCTGGGGAAAAAGCAACACACCAAATATGGAGCTAAGAATGCATTTTTAGTTAAAGATGTTTTTAGAGTTTGTCCAAAACAATACAAAAATATGACTAATAATACAGTTAAAATTGCTACACAATTTATATCCCACCCTTCTCTCTTTTGCAATGCTTACTTTTCCAACATCCTCCTGGATCCTATAGTCGACAGCTGAGTCTTCCTTAATTGGCAGAGGGGGAGTAGTGATAATAAGTCATTAGTACCCTGTGGACTTTGCAGGAACAGTATAATGTTTATGGTGAGTTTTTTTTTTTTTTTCCCTTCAGTCTCAGATTTGTTTCTACAAGCTTTCTCACAACAGACTGCTTACTTTCCATTGACTCCCAACTTCTTTTGACAAAAAGTGCTACTGTCATGCACTGATTCCCTAGGCCTGTGAGACCATTGCTACACAGGGCACTCAGAGAAGTTAAGCTAACACATCTGCAGTGAATTCACCAGACAGTTGTTGCAACAAGCTAAACCCAACTCAGGACATACAAATCCAGATGAGATCATACACAAATTAGTCAATACAATGCCTGTGGCCTTCTACTAGTGATGGAGAGAGTTGTAGTTACTGGGTTACAGCTATCACCAAAGTGAACAGAAACCTACCACTGACTTTCTTCTGATGGGAACTGACTTAGTATACACACTTTTTAAATATTCAATATGGTTAATGTTCTTAAGAAAATGGACTTCTTTCAATTGTTGGAGTGTAAAATTGATAGTATTGAAACACATGAAGAAAGAAAGAAAAACTTTAGCTTCTTGCTAGACTGGAGATGAAATTACATGAATTGGTTAATGCGTTCAGAGACAGAATTAGGAAAGTGAGGGTGGATTCAACTCCATAAATCCATAATCCATTTTATATTTATTTATCTAGAGCTTGTTTCTACATACAGCTGATTACTTATTCACCAAGATTTTGGAGTGCTGGGAAAACTAAACTTATGAAAGCTCCTTTTGAGACTGACCTCTCTCAAATGTGGAATCAGAAACATTCCTTATTAACTTGCAAAGTTTGTTTGATACCAGCTTATGGTTTTGTTGTTATCTCTTTGAATTAAACAACACTAATTTCCATATATCTCCATGTTGCTGCTTTCCTCATACTTACTCAGTTTACTCTAATGTTTCTTTGTTTCTCAAATCATGTTTGAGACCATTGAAAATGGGAAGAGAGCTATAAAATAAATATGTTTGAGATGAATAGCTACATCTTTCATAAACCTTTTTTTATTATTATTACAAATGAGCTCAATATAGTAATGCTTTTTACTTTAATTACAATTTTGATGACCTTCTTAGAGCTGAAAGCCATTTGTCTTTGTTTAATGACATGCATGTGTGTGGTTGGGGAGCTCTGTTGCTAAGTGATTTCTAGGAAAGCTAGTGAAGCAAACTAATGAAGTGTCAGATAATATTTTGTAGTGTTTTTATGGAATGGCATGATTGGACCACGAAGATACCTGTCTTGCATTTGCAAAATCTTCAGAGTTTGAAAGTTTGAGAGAGTATATCAGACCCAAATTCCAAAAGAACCCCCCAAATTCAAAAAAGAATCTCCCATCTCTTTGTTTTACCATATCTAACGTGCATTTAATGATATAATAAAATATGATAGGGTGGATGAATGCAATGTATATTCGTCCTATTAATCTGCAAGGGTACAAAGTATGTTTGAACCTTATATTGCTAGTACTACTTGTACAACTGGGAAGAAAATGGGAGCTCTTCCTTAAATTTTCAATATTTTCCAGAGGTATAGAAGGAACAACTAAATAGCAGTAAAATCGACATGCTTATAAATAAACATATAAAACTCATGATAAACACGTTAGAACTCTTACCTGTCTGTTCCACTTTCTTTATTACCTTTTCTTTTTCTTGCCTTCCTGCCTGCTCTCTCTCTCTCTTTCTTTCTTGCATTTTTTTTTTAAATTAAGCATCATCACATCATCATTGCTCTTTCTTACAGCTAATTTTTTTTTTTTTGTAGAAGAAACTGATGCACTCCCTCTGACATGTATAGTATAAATTCAGCCTGTACACATGATACTTGTCAACTTTAGAGTGAATCTGAAGTGGGTGAAAGTGACATAACACCAACTTCAATACAGCTGTGTCACACTGTTGATGGATTCTAGGACAGCTCCACAGTTTTAAAACACTTTTTATGGAATAAGCATTTTTTTTTTTTTAACACAAAAGCAACCCAAAAGATGGAAATTAGTAATATGGAAATAATACGGAAAATATGGAAATTGGTATGATGTATTATTTCTATATTGCATTTTGTTTTGGAGAGGAAGACAAGACATATTCTTTGGGAGCAAGGATTTTAAGACTTCACCTGGAAAGCTGAAAAGGTATTAATTTATAGAGCATCTGGGTAGCACTTAGGCATACCATAATGAAGAGTTGAATGATAAACAGAAACCAGTTTCTTGAGATGCAGTTCTGTGCAGTAGTGTTTTCTCATCTTTCTTCAGTTAAAAACAGCATTTGAAACTTTATGATCTGAGTAAACAGCAGCACAGCCAAGTGAATTTAGGTATTGGAAAAACTACTCTGCTGGCATTACTTATTATGCTTTGGTAAGGAATAGGAGCAAGAAGGGGGAAAGGAAAAATATTCTGTATGTGCTTGCTGGTATTCTGTGAGACCTAAAGTAGAAGGAGCAAATGAAAGACAGTTGATGCTGACTTTGCAATATTTCAACAAAAATCTTACATAAATTCCAGAAGCTTCATGAAAAGATCACAGAATTGTAGGTGTTGGAAGGGACCTCAAGAGATCATTGGGTCCAAGATGACCTGTTCCCTTGGAATTTCCTAGCTTAAAGTTTTGAGAGGTTCAACAGATCAGGCAAATATGTAGTGAGTATATAACTGTATATCCTGAGTTACAGATACATCACTTCTGAATCTTTGCACTCAAATTTCTATTGGTCTTTTTAAACTTCTCCTTTATCGGCATGGCTAACTGATGTGCCCTTTAGTCAAGGACACGTTATACTTGGGCTTAACATGTGATTCCTAAACTGATTCTTTAAAACCTCTGCTTGCGTACTGATAATACCTTAAGGAAGAGGAAGAATCTTCAAGGATAACTCAGTGCATACAATCTGATCTCTATCACATTTCTTTCATTTAGAAAAGAGAGGAGAATTATTTTATTTTATTTTTATTATTATTATTATTATTTTTTTTTTGGTGAGAGGTAAAGAAGCCAAAAGCGTTGTATAAAGCACAAACTTTAAGGTAAATTGATTCATATGCTGTCAAATTCAGGGAAAACTATAATTTGGACATCTAATCTAGAAAACATGCACTTCACAATATTTCTTTTGCACTGACTTCCCTCTGTATCTTCTTTTTTTTCACTTGAAGTACCTCCCTGCATTGATCCTAGAAGTCCAAAAACACATTTGTGTAATATATTATTGAAGTGATTTCAGACTTCTTAGAGAGCATGCTATGCTTGGAGCTTTACAGCAGCATTATTTTGCCTTGTGCTCCTTAAAAAAATACTCATGGGATTCTAAAGCAATATTAGTTCCTTCTACAATGTATCGCATAGCCTGTTTAATTGTACAGCATTAAGATAATAACAAATCAACATGGTTATTGTATCTTATGTTCTTCAGCACTGCTTATTGTAGACAGTTGTTTTTTTTTTCTTCCCTTTTTCTCTCCTAAAGAAAAGGACTTCTATTTGAGAGATGCTATGTATTAATTTTTACTAAATTTGCCAGTGGGGAAGTCACACAGATGGTGGTTAAAGAGAGGAATTTACCATTTTGCTGTGAGAGCATGAACCTGTGGTGATTTTACACTGCTGGGCAGCTGAACACCACATAGCTGCTCTCTCACTTCCCCTCTTCAAACGAAAAGGGGAGAAAATAGGATGAAAAGGTCTCAAGGGTTGAGATAAGGACAGGGAGATCACAGACAAATTACCATCTTGGGCAAAACAGCCTCAGCATGAGGAAATTAATATAATTTATTTCCTATCACTAGCAGACTAGAACAGTGAGAAACTACAAACTCAAAACACCTTCCCCCCAACCACCAGCTTCTACTTCCTACCCTCGAGTGGCACAGGGGAATTGGGAATGGGGGATGGGATCAACCCGTGACCCTTCATGTTTGCTGCTCCTTCACGGTCACTCCCTGCATCATGTGGGGTCCCTCCTGTGTCATGCTGTCCTTCCCAAACTGATTCTGCGGGGGCTGCCCACAGGCAGCAGCTCTTCAAGAACTGCTCCCACATGGCTCCGTACCATTGAGTCCATCTGTCAGGAGCAAACTGGTCCCCCACGGGCGGCAGCTCCCCCCAGACCCCCTGCTCCTGCATGGACTCCTCTCCATGGGCTGCAGCTCCGGCCTGGGGCCTGCTCTTGTGGGGGCTCTCCATGGGCTGCAGCCTCCTCCAGGCCACATCCACCTGCTCTACCAGGGGCTCCTCCACGGGCTGCAGTGTGGAGATCTGCTCCATGTGGGACCCATGGGCTGCAGGGGGACAGCCTGCTCCACCAGGGGCCTCTCCACAGGCCAAAAGAGAACCTTTGCTCTGGCACCTAGAGCACCTCCTCTCCTTCCTTCTACACTGACCTTGGTGCTTAAAGGGCTGGTTCTCTCACATTTCCTCTCTCCTTGCACTCCCAGCTGCTGTTGTGCAGCAGTTTTTTTCCCCTTCCTAAATCTGCTCTCCCAGAGGCCCAACCAGGATTTCTCACAGGCTTGACTCTGGCCAGTGCTAGGTCCCTTTTGGAGCTGGTTGGAGCTGGCTTTGATCTGGCATGGGGCAGCTGCTGGGCTCTGCTCACAGAGGCCACCCCATACCACAACCTTACCGTATAAACCCAGTATAGTACCAACCATGAAATACTTTCAGTTGCTGCAATATACTCCTGTTGCAACCTGCTCAAAGAGCAATGTGTACCACTCTAATAGTTATATGAATTGAGTCTTGTATCTCTTCTCAGGATTGAAAGCAAAATCTTTCTTATGTTTGTGTGACAGAAGAGAGTTGTTCTCAGCATGGGAGGAAAATAATACAAGAAAAAGGGCATTTACCATTTAATCCTTGCAATTGAGATTAATAACACCAGTCTCCAGCATAGTATGCAGGTATTGTATGTCCTGTTAGAGGACAGAACTGTAAAAGGGCTGCTTTTTTGCCTTTTTCTCTCTGCTGTAGTCTGGGCCACGTAGAGACCTCCCAAAAGAGGGAAAGAATAGCTCCTCTCCCCCAAAAAATCCATCTTCAAGCAGAAAGCCAGTTTCTACCTCCTGTATTCTGCTCTCTAAGGAGAATGAGAAAGACGGCAAACTGAAGACTGTATTGCAAATAAACTGAAAGTCAAAAAAAAAAAAAGTAAGATATACAGGTAGCCCTCAGAGGTGAAAAGGAGGTATTAATAAGAAAATTAAGGAGAAAATATGTGATTTCTGGAATAGGAGAGAAGTGCAGAGGCAGTATGCAAACAATCCTATAACACTAAGACTTCCTGAACCAAGAGGAAGAGTGACGAGAAACACCGCACATTACAGGAACACATCGTGCAGATTTTATTCTTACCCCTTTTTTTTTTTAGTGTTTTCCATTAGTCATTCATATTTTTGATCTTAAAGTTGCTGTGTGCTAGTTGGTGTTCCAGTACAAGAAGTATGGAAATCAAAGGCCTTCTGGTGTCTGGTGTCATGTTCTTTTTAAGAAAAATCATGTCTTACTATGGGACTGCCATTTTAGGAAGGTTTTACAGAAATTCATTTACCCATGCTCAATTTCTAATGAAAGGTGAAAAACCTACACTTTTCTAAAACCAAATTTGGATTTTGTCCTCAGTAGTAAAGACTCCCCTGTGTAAATCGAGGGTAGAAACAAGGAGAAGGGGTGCAAGAGTTCTTGTCAGCAGCTGTTTCTCCAAATAGTAGGAGATGTTAGTGTTGCTTTCATATCCTACACAATCAGTTTTCTTCTTTATGCTGATACTGCTGTCAGTACTGGCAGTCAATACAAGCTGTGATTTTTGGATTTGTGATTCCAGCTCTTGTCTCCTGGGAACTGAGCAGAACCAACCTAATTACTTACTATTTGTAACAAGAATGGGATGGTTTTCACAACTGCACTTTGACTGGAGCGGACTGACACAACTTTGCCAGTTAACCATTCCTCCTTTACCCACACCGAAGATTTAACAAGTTATATTGCCCAAGCTAACTTCATAAATGAGACATGAATACAGCAATGTATTTTCAGGCATGATGGCCTGGAACAAAAATTGTTAAAGCAATGAAGATGTCTAGAATATGAGTTGTTTTTCTATGATATATTCTTTTCTCTAATAAAAAGAAAATAACAAAAACAAGGAAGGTAGGGTTTGTTAGTCTGAGGGTAATGGATTTATCAATTACTGAAAGTCAGGGTAGCTAAACACTTATTGAGTATATCAAGACTCATTACAGCCACACACAGTGAAAGAAGCCTGACACTAGAAGACAGAAAATAACATAGCAAATTGCAGTTAACCTGATTTTTTGAAGGTGGGATAGCTATCCTACCTACACACCTACAGGTGATTGATACTTTATTGCTTTCCTCTTTTCCCTTTTCTTCATCTTCACACCTTCACATTTTCTTCCCTAAAAGTCAGACATACAGTGATAACTGTTTTGTAATTTATTTATAGTAATCAACACAGAATCCAGTGCAAGTTTCTGTATTATTGTACTCTTCTTCAGTTGTATTTGTGTATATGTGATCTTTATTGAAGTTTGCTGCAAAACAATATTGAGCAGGGTAGTAGGTAAGTATATAAACTTTTAAATTATGTTGCAACTTTTTGTCTGTTTCAGGAGTGTTAGGCTCCTGAATGAGATCCATCAGTCCTTCTCTCTTTCCCTACAACAACAATACCCACACTTTAAAGAAAGCTTGAAGTCTGGTAGGATAGACTCAGATACTTAGTCTCAGTTTACTTTTCCTGCATTTCGATCCTCAGTGAACTTGACATTTCAAATTCAATTTTGTTTTTACCTGTGCCTTTTAAGAAATTATATGCATGATGTGTGGTACATAAAGCATTTTACCAATCACTTCTATTTAGAGAAAAAGAAAACTGCCTTTATTTTTTTCCCTGTGTACCTATGTAGGTGTTTTTATTTATTTATTTATTTATTTATTTTGGGGGGGGGAAGGTAGAGATTAGAAGTGGAGTGGGGGGGGGGGGGAGGGAGTTTTGTACTCAGAAATAAAATCACTTAATCTGAGGACAAAACAAATGCTTTCTATATAGTGGATAATGTAGAAATTGTTATTGCTGCATCATTAACAAATGTCTTGTTTAGGTATTGAAAATGCTTTCAATGAAAAGGTAAGATCTTGTTCATATTACATGTATTCATCTCAAATGTTGTCTTTAAAAATACATAAATAGCAGATCAAAGTGAAGTTCTAGAACAATATATTTTGAAACTCTGATCTAAGCATTATTAATGGAAGTGTTATCTAAATCTTGTAGAAGTAATGACAATTTCTCCAGGTGTTAAACCACTGAATCTTTTGACACTTTGGTATAGGGATTAGATCACAAAATGGATTACTTTGTCCATCAAAATATGGTTGAAGAACATTTCACTGACTACCAATGTAGGAGTAAATGTACAGGAAAGGTCACATGGAATTTACCAAGTCTAAAGAAACAAGACATTTACCAAACCAAACCAAACAAAACAAAAAGAAAAAAAAATCAAAACAGTAACAAACAAACAAACAAAAAACACCAGAAAAAGCCTGGTACAAGATGATGTTAATTTTGTATAAATCTGTTTATCTCAGGAATCAGTTTAGAATTGCATAACAAAGGTGATTGCTAACTGAATCATGGCTTTAGCTAAAAAGACCCACTCAGATTTACTTGATTTAATTTCTTTATCTTTGGCTAAGCTGAGAAGAATATAACTATATGTCTTCCATAGATGGAGAGACTAATGCAAATGTGGAAAGTGTTTATTTAAAAAGGTATTTGCCTTCAGATTTGTTTTATGTGGCTAGTCATTATCTTGAATTTTAAACTGAGCTAGGAGAAAAAAAAAAATAAGAAAAAGAGTGTACAATTATGCTTGGTAGAATTATTTCCTTAAAGGCTACACAGTCTTTGGTTTGAATTGTTGGGTGTCACAGTGGCCAGATGGAAAACTCAATTTACATTTTATTTCAACTGATTTATCAACTATTCCATTGACAAAGAGAGGTGTTACTTTGGTGAGTGAGAAAAACATTATTTTTGCTTCTAATTGCATTAAAATGTTATAGTATGCTAGAAGTTTTCACTCAAAGCCTTTTAATCATAATTGCTGTTTCCCGGACTCCTCCATTTTTAGCTGCTTATAGAACTGAGAGCTTTAGTAGGTGTTACCACATCTGAAATTTTGCTGCCATTTCCTCCATCCCTCCCCATGTTTATGAATGCACAGCTTATTCAAATGGCTGTGTACACTAAGGGCTTTGTCAGACAACTGCAGGTTCTTGGTAGGTTTGTTGAGACAGTGCCAATATTTCCTCAATGCCCTTCAGGGAAACCAACAGCTTAAGAAAAAAGAGTTCAGTCCCTGACTCACCAAATCTCTTGCCCTTGCTAAATCATGTTTTTTTTTTTGTTGTTTTTTTTTTTTTTCCAAGAGATAAAGTCAAATATCCAAAGCCTAGGTGGATCTTCAAAGCTTTACAACAGCTTGTGCCCCACTGCTTGAGAGAGGAGCAAGACAGAAGAGCAGTAGATAAACTCTGTTTAGATCCACCTGATTTTTCTCTGCATGGACACAGCACATATGTTTTCCTCTAGAGCCTTGTTTCTTCAGAGGCAGTTACTGCCCACAAGGTATACCTAACACTTTCTTTGGGGTCATGCTTGCCTCATACGTTTGAAAATACAGAACTGTGGCATTGACTCTTTTTCCAACAGATGCAGACATTCATAGAAAGTCTTGGTGTCCCACCATATGAAAAGACAGATTCTTACATGTTGCCTGTTTTCTGAGCATGCTTTTCTGCATGCCACTTCTGGAACATCACAGTTTTGAGATCTAATTGCTTTTTGCTCAGGTTTCTCCAAGAATCTCTTTTCTATACTGCCTTATAAAGAAGCATGCATGGTGCCTGAAATGCTGCAGAACTGGGTTTAGAGGGTTTTATGTAGTACTGAGAAAAAAAGAAAGGGAGAAGATTTAGAAAGCATGAGAGTGGAAAAACACCTTACTATTTTCAATGTTATTACACATGCTGGTACTGAAACCTTTAGCACTCCACTGTTTCTGGCAGTAGGGCTTTTATGAGCTCACTGACATGGTAACTCTTTGTAATCCTTGAAAATCTGTGAAAGCAAAATAAGATTTACACACACATATATATATAATTATCAAAAGTCTTATTGTCAGTAGCACCATTTTCTTATAGTGTAAAATAAGTAAGGGTGTATTGTCATTGAATATTGCAACAGCAGTATTTGAACTGGAGACATGGTTGCATTTCATGATGTCTGTTTGATTTCCTTTGTTATTTTATTCATGGTGTTCTTCAATCACCCTAATATATTAATTTCATGTAAAATGTATATTTTATTTTAAGCACATGAGAATACATTTGAAAGCTGCTTTTTTTTTTTTTGGGCTTTTTTTTTTTTTTAATCTCCACTCTGACTGACAGTTATTGATAATCTTGACATGGTTGAAACTGAAATTTTGCAAGCACCAGAAGCAAGGTTATTTATTTATTTATTTATTTATTTATTTCCAGGTGTGTAATAAACCTGGAAATCTTGAGGAGCACATCAGAAATAAATCATGTTTCTGTAACAGAGGAACTTTCTAGGGATGATGGTGTTAAAAGAGCTCCTGTTCTGAATTACAGCTCAATAGGGCTAAAACTGCATCTGATAACAGTTAAAGAAATTCTGTACAGCAGGGAAAAAAGAAATTAGAAAGAATGTTTTGTATTACTTACAATTAATTCTCTTTTACCCATAGGCAAACAAACCATTATCTTTGGTGACAGAAAAGTCTTTATATGAAACTTTCTGAATTTATTCTTAGCCCAAGAATAATTTCCTTAAGAGGTGAGTGAAAGAGACAAGAAATTGATAAAAGAAGTGTTCAACTTTTAATGAAGTTTAACTGAGAACAGTCAAGTAAATTATTTATTTTATTTTTCATGCAAGATCAGAAATCTTCTACCAAAGCACTTGGTTCAGTAAAGTGTAGTTTATCATGGAGAGAAAATTCTATGGTTTCTTGTATTTCCATAGCTAATCCTTTTTATTACCCTAAACCCAACTTTTATAGCCCAGAGGAATATTTTTTATTTACTGAGGAAGTTTTAAATGGGCATCATTGTTGGGCAGTCTCTCCACATTTTCTTTCTCAGAGTCAGAAAGCACAGTAAGCAAGCAGCTCAACTGTGTTGAAACAGCCCAAAATAAATTCAGTTACGATTCTCCAAGCTGGGTAGTTCAGTGTCATTCAGAAAGTTATATTAATCTGATAATTCTGAAAATTCTGACTGATTATCATTTTCTATAATTTTGTACTATTTACTCTGGCTCCTTATGTGTAGCACCAAAATGCTTTCAGCTAATTTGTCTTCTAATTCACATTTTTATTTGGGGGCATTTGTGATTTCTTCTTCACGTTTTAATTAGCTTTTTGGTTGATTAATCAAGATGCTGCATTTGGTGCTAGTGCAGTGTTGTTATGTAGTAGAGAAGTGAGTGTTATTGCAGACTACATACCCTGATGATGGTCCACCTGCTACTGAGAACAACTGCGAGTGAATCCACATTGTTCACTTCTCATTTTCTAGTATTTGTTTTACTGAAAGGAAGTTTACTAGATTTTTTTTTTTCACATCTATATTCACATGAGTGGGCCAGATTTCTTCAGATTTGATTTTGATGTAATTCAGGCAGTATTATTTAGGGATGTCTCATGTCTTGTTATAACAGAATACTCCTTCCAATAACTAGAGTCACAGCTTCTTGCAATTGTTACCATATCATTCAGCTGACTGAATTAAGGAGCCTAATTCCAACAGAGGGGGTAGCAGGTTTTGAGCTGACTTTAACCATTCCAATTATAAAAATGGAAAGGCTCAGTAGCACTGAACTCCAATGAATCAAAGTGTTAGGAATGAGTGTCCTGGTTTCAGGTAGGACAGAGTTAATTTTCCTCCTAGTAGCTGGCAGGGTGCTATGTTTTGGATTAGAATGAGAAGAGCGCTGATAACATGCTGATGTTTTAATTGTTGTAGAGCAGTGCTTACACCAAGCCAAGGACTTTTCAGCTTCTCGCTCTGTCCTGCTAGCGAGCAGGCTAGGGATGCAGCAGGAGCTGGGAGGGGACAGACCCAGGACAGCTGACCCAAACTGGCCAAAGGGGTATTCCATACCATCTGACGTCATGCTGAACAATATATATAGGGGTGGCTAGCCGGGGTGGGGCGCCGGCTGCTCGGGGATAGGCTGGGCATCGGTCAACAGGTGGTGAGCAATTGCATTGTGCATCACTTATTTCGTACACATTATTACTATTAATACTATTATTATTATTATTATTATTATTATTGTTATTATTTTCCCTGTCTTAATAAACTGTCTTTATCTCAACTCACAGGCTTCACTTTCCCGTTTCTCTCCCCCATCCCGGAGAGGGAGGGGGGAGGGTGAGCGAACGGCTGTGTGGTGTTTGGCTGCCAGCCGGGCTAAACCACAACAATGAGTAAAGAAAGAGGAGAAAGATAAACATTGCTCTGTTTGCTAGGAGAAGATTGTGTACAAATGGCTAAGGTACCTCATCCTGATATCAGCATGCATTTCTGGTCTCTGCCTGCTTTCCTCTTCTCCTTCGAAAAAAAAAGGAAGAAAAACAAATAAAGGGAATAGGAATGATCCAAGTTTTGAATTAGCTTCCATATGTAGGAGCAATTAGATCTTTATTCCCTCATTAAGATCTCATTGGTTTTAAAAATGATACACTTTTAAGTGGGAATTAGTTACTTATCCTCTCTGGCTTATGTTTCTGCAGCAGTGCAATTTCTTTTTATATAACTTTGTGAACTGGAAGAGCAAGAACTACTAAACATGTGGGTGAGAGTCTTGACTGGGGTGGGAAACCATTAGGACAGTTTAGAGACCCAGGGTAACAACAATGGTAAAGTTTGTCATTTCTGTCCTACAGATTGTCAAAATATGTTAATGGAATTAAAAGTTTAAGACCAGGAAGTTACTTTGCTTTACAAGAGGATCTTACTGGAGAAAGTATGTGCTTCCTCAGTGTCCAAAACCTATATTTATGCATTTAAGACTTTTTTTTTTTTTCCTGTTTTAATGTGACAAGTTTAAGCATCATCAAGTTTGCTGCTGATGCACTTAGCTCTCCTCTTTCCAAACATTCAACTCAAAATCTACTTGATATGACTGTTTTGTTATGTTGCATGTCCTGGTTCCATCTGGGATATAACTAATTTTCCTCCTAGTAGTTGGTATGGTGCTGTGTTTTGGATGAGAATAATGTTGATAAACATGCTGATGTTTTAATTGTTGCAAGCCAAGGACTTTCCAGCTTCTCAAACCACCCTGTTAGTGAGGAGGCTGGGCATGCAGCAGGAACTGGGAGGGGACAGACCCAGGACAGCTGACCCAAATTGACCAAAGGGATATTCCATACCATATGGCATCATGCTGAACAATTAATATGGGGTGGCTGACTGTAGTGGGGGGACCACTGCTTGGCGATGGGCTGGGCATCAGTCAGCGGGTGGTAAGCCATTGCATTGTACATCACTTGTTTTGTATGCATTATTATTATAATATTACTATTATTATTTATTTTCTGTCCTATCAAACTGTCTTTATTTCAACCCAAAAGCTTTCACTTTTTTTCCAATTCTCTCCCTGATCCCACTGGGGGGGAATGTGAGTGAACGGCTGTGTGGTGCTTAGCTGCCAGCCGGCTTAAACCACAGCACTGCATGCACGAAATAGCGTACCACTATCTTCTCATATCTTGCCATGATGCTTAGCCAGTGACTAAACTGAATTCAGTGTGGGATTCTCACTTGTAGAGTCTTCTTTAACTTGACATGACAGTACTGGTCAAATCTCTGACAGGATGTTTTCCTCAAATCCATTGGCATCATTTTTATCTTCATGCCAACACAATACCTCTGTGCCTAACAGTTAGCTCCCCTCCTTCCCCCCCGCTTCCATTTACTATTCAGATTCTAAAATAGTGAATTAAAATTTTTTTCATAGTGAATTAAATAACGTTTCATATTAATAACCTTGTTGATTCCTTCTTGGGAATCCTTTTAGACTTCGGCTAGATCAGTCACCTTTTCTATTAGGACTAGCTTCCTATATTTATGTTCTGTTTCTCCAACATTCAGCAGAATATGGTTAGAAGCCTACAGTGCTAGTACACATCTTATAAAAGATAAAAGCATGCATTTTTATACAGGTCCACAGAAGTTTTCCTTTTCTCCACAGCAGGGAATATACTTTTTTTGGTGTGTTAATGAATAGGGTCGTCCAGCTATCAGATAGGAACTCTGCTTGAGGCTGAAAAGCAGCTGCAGGATTCATAAACAATACACCTACAGACACAAGAACTATAGCTGAAAGTCAGGCAACTGAGAAATAATTGAGTAGTTTAGTGCTACAAATATTTCCATATTTAATGGCATGAAGGGCTTTTCTTAAAACCTTATATAATTGCATAGAGTCTTTTGGAACCCCAAAAGAGTCAGGTACAGCTGTAGCTGCTAGACAGCACACATAAAAAACCACATATATGCAAAGTGTAGGGTATAAAGTTAGGGCATGTTATCCTGGATGAAGCTTTTCCATAGAAATTCTCTCTCCAATTATGTTGTGTTTTGTTTGGTTTGCTTTTTTGTTTTGGTTTTGCTTTTAATAAATTAAGGTAATTAAGCATAGCTGGACTTTACAACTTTCAGAATCATCTGTTTGCCTTTTACTTTCTAAGAAAATCATTGAATCATTTAGGCTGGAAAAGACCTTCAAAATCACAAAGTCCAACCACCAACCTGACCCTACTGAGTTCCATCAGTAAACCATGTCCCTTAGTACCATGTCCTCACATCTCTTAAATACTTCCAAGGATGGGGACTCCACCACTTCCCTGGGCAGCCTGTTCCAATGTTTGACCACCCTCTCCTTGAAGAATTTCTTCCTAATGGCCAATCTAATCCTTCCCTTAATGCAACTTGAGACTGTTTCCTTGCATCCTATCACTTGTCACCTGAGAAAAGAGATCAACACCCTTCTCACTGCAACCTCCTTTCAGTTAGTTGTAGGGAGTGATGATGTTTCCCCTCAGCCTCTTCTTCTCCAGACTAAACAACCCTCTGTCACTCCTCATAAGTCTTGTTTTCTAGTTCCTTCACCAGCTTTGTTGCTTTTCTCTGCACTTGCTCAAGCAACTCAATATCTGTGTATTGAGGGACCCAAAACTGAACACAACATTTGTTGTGCAGCTTCACCAGTGCTGTGTACAAGGGGACAATCACTTAGTCCTGCTAGCCATTCTATTTCTGATGCAAACCAGAATGCTATTGGCTTCTTAGCCACCTAGGCACACTGCTAGCTCATGTTCAACCAGTTGTCAAACAGCACCCCTAGGTTCTTTTCTAGGCAATGTCCCAGCCACTCTTTCCCAAGTGTGTTTCACTGCATGGGGTTGTTATGACCTAAGTGCGGGACCCACTACTTAGCATTGTTGAATGTCATGTATTTGGTCCATTGATCTTGCCTATCCAGATCCTTCTGAGAAGCCTTCTTACCCATAAACAGATTGGAAGTCTCACCTAACTTGGTATTGTCTGCAATCTTACAGAGAGTGTATTTGATCCCCTTATCCAGACCACTGATGAAAAATGTTGAAAAAATATGGCTCTGGTACTGAGTCCTGGGGAACACCACTAGTGACCAGCTGCTAATCAGATTGATCCCCATTCACTGGGACTCTTTAAGACTGACCATCCAGCCAGTTCTTCACCCAGTGAATGGTACATCTGTCCAAGCCATAAGGAGCCTTTTTTTTTTTCCTGGAGAATACTGTAACAAATGCTGTCAAATGTTTCACCACTGTTTATTGAATAATACTGCTGTTGAACCTGGTAGTATTTTCAAACATTCAAAAAATTAGACTTTACCCTAATTAATTCAATTATATATATATATATATATAAAACAGAGAAAAGAACTTATTTTTCATGAAAATATTTAGCTTTAGCATACCCTAGATTTAAGTCTACTATGATCTTTATTACTTTTTAAATGGAAATTCTCAGTGTTATTTGTCTTTGAAACAAATCAAGAAGGAGAACATATGCACTGCTGCAAACTATCTCAAAATGTGGCTTCATAAGCCCTTATTTCAGTTGAGAGAGGATAAAGAGAATCATTTATTTTCATAATGGCTCTATTAGGGCAGACTATGCCTCTGCCTAGAAATGCCCTGTTAGCAAAGCTGTCATCCAACAATGAGCTCTGGGAAGGTGAATGAATATAAAACAGAATTCTCCTGCATTCATTTTAAAATAGTCAATAACTTCCCCCATGCCTCCACTATTTCACAAAACATCATAATTTCTTAGGGTTTATTTTTTGTTTAATAATAATGCCCTCTCATGGACCACGATTCCATCCAAAGTGCAAACTTGCCTAAGTATGGAATTATACACTAGAGAAATATTTACGAGATCTATTGTAATTTCCCCTGCAAGCAGTCCACAGAGTCATTTTTCAGATTACTGTGTGAAGCTGATATACTGGATTTCTTCTCCCACTACTCCTGGTCATATTCCAGGGTGATTTATGGCTGCTGAAGGCACTAATGGGGTAAGAACAAGGAGATCCAGTTTCAGAAGTAAATTATTCATAGGACAGTTGGGAACAGGAAATGCTAAGAAGAATAGGCTTAACAGCTACCATGTAAAGGTGTTACTTGGGAATAATCAAAGCTTAAGTGGTTCCAGGAAAGGATAACCTTTAAATAAGAACCTAAGCTTTATTAAACTTCGAATGTTCTTTGAGATAAAGGCTGGACTTTGCATTCCATGTTACACTACTGGAAAAGAATAGTCAGTCAAAGATGGACTCTTCATTTTCAAAGTTAAAAAAAATGAAGAACCCTTTGGAAGAGGTTTGTAGAAATTTTAGCTTATTGCACTTGCTTAAATACAGTTTTCAATTCTCGTTGGGATAATGGGAATCCCGGAAACTGTTTCCAGGCACATCAACAACAAGGAAATCATCAGGAGTAGTCAGCATGGATTCACCAATGGGAAGGCATGCTTGATAAACCTGATGAGCTTCTATCATGAAGTGACTGGCCTGGTGGGTGACAAGAAAGCAGTGGGTTTTGTCTACATGGACTTTGGTAAGGCTTTAGAGAGTGTCTCCCATAACATCCTTCTAGAAGTCCTCCATTGATGAATGTGCTAAACAAGCAGACAGTGAGGAGAATAGAAAACTGGCTGAATGGCTGGGCCCAAAGGGTGGTGATCAGTGACACAAAATCCTGTTGGAGACTGGTAGCTGGCAGTGTACCCCAAGGGTCAATACTAGGTCCAGTCCTGTTCAACATCTTCATTAATGATCTGGATTATGGTGCAGAGTGTACCCTCAGCAAATTTCCAGATGACACAAAACTGGGAGAAGTGGCTGATACACAAGAGAGTTGTGCTACCATTTCAAGGGACCTTGACAGGCTGGAGAAGTAAGCTGACAGAAAACTAACAGTCAACAGGGAGAATTACAATGTTCTGCATCTGGGGAGGAATGGCCTCAGGCACCAATATGTGCTGTCGGCCACCCAGCTGGGAAGCACCTTGGTGAACAAGAGCCCATATGTGGTTAGTGATGTCCTGGGCAGCATTAGGGGGAGTGTTTTCAGCAGGTCGAGAGGTGACCCTTCCCCTCTACTTGGGATTGGTGAGGTAACACATGGACATAATGGAGAGAGAACAATGAAGGGCCACAAAGATATTGAAGGGACTGGAGCATTTCAGCTGTAAGGAAAGGTTGAGAGAGCTGGGGTTCTTCTGGCTAGAGAAGAGAGAGTTCAGAGGGGAACTCATGAATGTAAATACCTGAAGGTAGGGTGCAAAGAGGATGGAGTCAGGTTCTTTTCATTGGTGCCCACTGACAGGACAAGAGACACGGAGCACGAATTGAAACATGGGAGGTTCCCTCAGAACATCAAAAAACATTCTTTTTAAAATTTATTTTAATATTATGAAGGTGACTGAATGGTGGTGTATGTTGCCTACAGAGGTTGTGGAGTTTCCCTCCTTAGAGATCATACCCTCATAGAATCATAGAATGCCTTGGATTGGAAGGGACCTCAAAGAACATCCAGTTCCAAACCCCCTGCCATAGGCAGGGATGCCACCCACTAGATCAAGTTGCACAGGGCATCATCTAACCTCGTCTTGAACACCTCCGGGGTGGGACATCCACAACCTCTCTGGGAAACCTGTTCCTGTGTCTCACCACCCTCTGAGTGAAGAATTTCCTCCTAACTTCTAATCTAAATCTCCCCTCTTTTAGTTTAAAACCATTCCCCCTTGTCCTGTCATTATCTGATTGAGCAAAGAGTTGTTCTCCATATTTTTTATGAGTCTCCTTCAAGTACTGAAAGGTCATAGTGAGGTCTTCTCTGAGCCTTCTCTTCTTTCCTGATCCCATCCCTGTACTTCTGGACAGCATCCCTGTACTCTTCCCAGGCCACATGTTCCTGCTTCCACTGCCTGTGAATTTCCTTCATGTGCTTCAGTTTGCCCAGCAGGTCCTTGCTCATCCATCCTGGTTTTCTGCTCTCCCTGCTTGCTTTCTTACACAGGGGAATAGAGAGTTTGTGTGCTCTAAGGAAAACATCTTTAAAGAGTTGCCAGCTCTGATCAGTTCCTCTGTCCCTAAGGACAGTGTTGCAGGGGATTTTGTCCACTGTGTCTTTAAATAGCTTGAAGTTCACTCTTTGGAAGTTCAGAGTCTTTGCTCTTTGCCATTTCCATATTCCTCGAGATCACAAACTCAACCAGGGCATGGTCACTGCAGCCCAGACTGCCTCCAATCTTGACCTCTTTAATGAGCTCTTCCAAGTTGGTGAGCACCAGGTCAAGTAAAGTTTCTCCTCTGGTTGGTTTGTCTAGTACCTGGACCAGGAAGTTATCCAAGTACATCCAAGGTCATAGAACCCAAAACCAACCAACTCAGGCACCAACACTCAGGCAATCATTCGCTAGATCTATTTGTCTCCTTCTTTGGTCCCAGTCACCTGCAGGGAGGACAGAGGAGAAATATGTCCACAGTGTGTTTCATTTCACAATTTAGTGACGAGGAAGGGTGTAACAGGATGCTAAACCCTGTAAATGAAGGTTGCTGTGCTTTTGGCTTCCCAGTTTAGTTGACCAGTCTTAAAAGTGGGAAGACAAGGTTCAAGCTTGTAAGATCTGTACCAATGGCCCACATGGTCATGTCCTCTGCCACAGACACACACCTGCAACACATTGGAGAGAGCAGACAAGCATCACTTGAGGGGAGGCAGCAGCCAAGAGCACATTCCTCTCAGGGGACTTTAGCTGCTGAACAGTTCAAATGTGGGACTAATACTGTATTTTTATTACTGTCTCCAAAACCAACTACTTCAATTTATTTACTTGTTCTGTGCTTCCCTTACACTTGAGAAAACTTCCAGGGCATGGATAATATGTATATGTAAGTGTATGTAATATATGTATGTACAAAGCAAAGCAAACGAATACTGTTAGGCAAATGTTAGATCAGCCTTCTGGGTGACTAGACACTGTGCCCTTTGACAGCTAACTGCAGTACTTCTGTAGGCATAAATGGAATTAAAATTGCACATATGAGGCTGAAATTGTTGAAGAATATAATAGCTTAAAAAAGTAGTCCCTAAAAATTGTTTCACGTGATTTTGGAAGTATAGCTACAAAAGATTATTTGAAACCTGCACTGCGATCTGTACAACTTCAAGTTATGATAAATCATCTCTATGGATTTTTGCAGCTTTTTTTTTTTTTAAGAAATTGTTTGTGTTGTTATCAAAATAGTAATAATAATTAATAATTGTAGATACACAGTTTTAGCCCATTGTAAATATTAGGTAATCTCTTTGCTCAACACTTTTCTCTTAGAGCTGTGTAAGTATTATTATCTTGTGTAGACCTTAACTAAAACAAGTACAGACAGGTAACACTATGGCACAGTCAACAGGCAATAGCTAGTTAAAACTGTGATAGCATGATAGTGTACTTCAGTCCCCCCTGAAGAACTGTCTGGAGTAACTCACTGTAAAATCCATTGAAGATCTCTCTAAGGAAGGAAAAAAAAAATGAAAGAAAGGAAGAAAGGAAGAAAGGAAGAAAGAAAGAAAAAGGAAGAAAGGAGGAAAGGGAGAAAGAAAAAAATGAAGGAAAGAGAAAGAAAGAAAGAAAGAAAAAAAGCTGGAGAATTTCTACTTAGAAAAAATTGAAGACAGAAGAAAAGGTTTCTAGTGTTCAACAAAAATAGATAATCAGCACCAGAAACTGGCACTTCTCAGAACTTCTCTCTTTAAGCCTCACACTAAATGCAGGACAAATGATCATCTAGAGACACATCTGTTTAGCAAACAGCCAGAGTGGATAGGTGAGTGTCTGCATCCAGTGTGTGCTTGTCCTACTTAAAAATGTCAGTTTTGAAGATGGATGATTAACCTACCCTGTTTATGTTTCACCACTAAATGCACAAAAGGAACATGCGTTAATCACTGACCTGGTACAAAGTCTGGTGTTGCATCCTGAAAGAGAAAATCATTATTTTAATTGGAACTAATGGCTTGTGGCCATGATAGCTCATGGTGAGACACAATATTAATGTCACTTTGTCTGCTGACAGAATGTCTTATGACTACTTACTCACAGCCTGCCACAGTGCCAGCTGATGCAAATTGACACTGTCTTCAGGCCAGATCCACAAAAAAGTCTTTGTTGCCTTTCATGCCTAAAAGAGAGACTTCTTATGTCCAATGTCACTGAAAGTGACAAATCCAAGTACAAACCAGAACTACTCTTAGTCAGCCCTTAATGAAGAGTCAGCAATTACTTCCATACATTTATACTTTTTCCATATTCTGTGTATTCATGTTAATATCAAGAATAAGTAGACAGACAGTTCACCCAGGAAAACGTACAGTTAAGCATAAAAAGGAAGAGAATTTTACTCCTGCCCCTAAGTGTAATTGGTGTATTAAAAATAAAACAGTACTGGAATATCTGAAGAGAGAATACTAATTTTACTTAGAAATATGTAAAGATTCTCTTCTGAAACACTCAGAAGTTGTTAGCTTTTATAGATTTGTTGTTGTTGTTATTTCTGGAATTTGCAGAATTCTAAAACAGAGGTTGATTTAACCCTTTACAACTCTCATGATTTATTATCATAAGAACTGGTACCTGAAATGACATTTGAATTGGAATTGTTATTTTATTATTATTATTATTATTATTTTTACAATAGGACATGGTGGTTGATGTGGTGAGCATTTATTTTCCAGTCTTGACTAGAGGAGATGAGAACATGAGGAATAATGGCTCCATGCCATATCAACAAAGTAACAAAGTCCATGCTTAGTAATTCTGCGTTTGAGCTAAAACCTTTCTAAGCCATCAGTTTAAATTCCTCCCTCCTAGAGGATTGATTAGACTTCTCCCAAGAGCCACCTCAGCTCCTGAAAACCTTTTTTTTTTTTTTTTTTTTAAACCACTTTGAGAGCCAGATCACAGATTTAAGAATAAGAAATTAAGTTTAAATGCACTATTCTACAGGACGATTTTGTAGTTTGGTGAAACAATCAGCAACTAAATCACACAATTAGAGCATGCATCTTAAAACCTAGAATTTGCCTTCAGTCTTTCAGTTTCTTACCTGAACAGTTACCAAATACTTATGCACACAAGGAAACCTGTAGACTGTGTGTGAGACTTCTGAGCTGTATCACAGTAGAAATATGTGACCACTA
This sequence comes from Cygnus atratus, assembly GCF_013377495.2. Lineage (NCBI taxonomy): Eukaryota > Metazoa > Chordata > Aves > Anseriformes > Anatidae > Cygnus > Cygnus atratus. The sequence goes on along the minus strand of NC_066363.1, from coordinate 104,071,628 downwards.
GTGAGCCACAGAAGTTTCATTACCAAGGTAGCATGCAGTAAACTTAACTGATTTTTATTGATACTGTAATGTACAAAGGATATTTCACATAACAGTTTCAACCTCATCAGCTCTTGTTGACATTGTACAGTAAAAAAAAACTTTCAAATTTTCAAATTTCAACACAAATCCAACTGATATCTAACTTTTTCCTTCAACGTTTCCTATTACACTTTGAAGTAAATGATCAGTCTCATTATAATGTACCATCTCATAATCTTCCACATATACAGTGGTCAATATTAAAGTAATCATTACACTTTTTTTTTTTTTAACTTCATATATATATATTTTCATTTAAAAATAAAATGGATGCATTTCTCAACTGTCTTGCAAACAACATTGATCCATACTACTTTTAGGAGTCTTTCCAATTAAAATCCATTTTTCCCCTTCCCGTCTTATGAAATAAATTCTATATGTATACACAGAATACATGAAAGCTGTAATGCGATATATGTGACCAATTATCACAGAATCACAGAATGGATGATGTTGGAAGGGAACTCTGGAGACCTGCTCCAGCAGGGCCACCCATTGTTGCTTGCCCAGGGCCATTTCCAGACAGCTTTTGAGTATCTCGCTGTCCAATCAAGGGGAGCCTGTGGATGAGGCACTCTTGGTTCAACTACAAGAAACGTCACACTCGCATGCTCTCATCCTGATGGGGGACTTCAACCACCCAGATATCTGCTGGGGAAACTACACAGCAGGCCGTAAACAATCCAGAAGATTCCTAGAGTACGTTTAATATAACTTCCTGGCACTCAGAGGGTGGTTAGACACAGCAACAGGTTGCCCAGAGAGGTTGTGGATGCCCCATCACTGGAGTTGTTCAAGGCCAGGTTGGATGAGGCTTTGGGCAACCTGATCTAGTGGGTGGCATCCCTGTTTATGGAATTAGAGCTGGAACTAGATGATCTTTAAGGTCTCTTCCAACCCAAGCTGTTCTATGATTCTATGAAAAGATTCTGTTCCACTCTTAATATCACTATATTTTCCTCATTGTGGCAAGATCAGCCTCCTAAATGAGCAGTGTAGTTTTCCTAAACAGCTGGAGCAAAAGTGTGCCCAAATTCACTGTCATATAGTAGTGCTGACAACAGATACACAATTAAGAAAATCTATAGGAAAAGGTAGATGATATTGATCAATAATGCCAGAGACCAAGACTTTTTCCCCACAAAAAAAAAAAAAATGTTTTTAGAAAGAGGCTGTTTACCAGACAAGGAATTTTCTTTATTTGTTTTGGAGGAATAAAACCTTAATCAAAATTCAGCCAGCAGAGTGAGTTCTCAGGTATGGGGTTCTTCTCCCCAAAGAAGCCAAGAAATGAATCCAACAACCAGGCATTTGCTTTGTCTACTAATTCTCTTGGGAGTTAAGAAGGAGAAGGCACGAAATTATCAAAATCCTTAAGACATGCTACTAGAGAGAGAAAAATTGCTGAAAACTACTCTGCAGTATCTCCCAAAGAGTCTCTTACATCCTCTCCTACTTAAGTCACTATTATTTGTTAGAGAAACCGTGGATGGCTGATCACTATAATAGTATGCAGAGGAGCACCTGATTTTTGCTTGTCACGAGGAAAGATGTCATCTGTTGAGACCATTACAGTAACATGCAGCGTATTCGGGCAATGTGTCAAGCTGGAGTTTTAATACACAGCTGAGTTCATTTATGGAATACTAAAATCCTCACAATCTTTTAAAGAAAGGAAGGGGGAGAACAACGACTAGATACCAATTATTCCAGGTTGCTAGACCTATGCCATCACAAGCAATAAAAGCAAAGCCTCCTCTTCATGTTTATATCACTACTCCCAGTACCCCCAACTCTTTTTGGATACTTGTGCATGTTGGAGTCTTTAAGAGCAAACTTGTCACACCAGAAGTACTAAACTGGAACTAAAGCAGCAGCCACAGAACCTTGAAACAAGATTTCTACATGTGTCATTGGTGTTTTCTTTGGTAATTTTACATCCCTCAAAAGAGAGTATTTTGTCAAGAAAAGTAGCTTTATGAATGGTTCCATTATCAAGAAAGGTAGCTTTTTTTCTTTCTTTCTTTTTTTTTTCTTTTATTTATTTTATATATTTTTTTCCACTAGACCCTCCAGATATAGTTTTTGTCAGTTAAAAGTATTGTTGTCTCCCGGGATTCACTATAAACCTTAACAGGGAAGAGCCTTTGTCTTTTCAGAACTGCTTCAAAGCAATTCTTCTCCTTCCTCTTCAAACTGACAGAGAAAATCAGGGTTCAGTCCAAGCCCACAAAAATTAACAAATGCTTTTTCTGCTTTCAGTATTTTCTAGCTCAGTATATTTTCCCCAGTCTTCTTCCAGGACTGTTGCTTCTTCTGGGTTTCTTTTCCTGACACCCCAATAGATACCTTTTCTCCCCAAAACAGTTAAGTACACACAGTCTCAGTTACTCTGAAGGCACCACCAGACTGCATTTCTAAATATCTGCAATGCAATTTGCTTTTCATTCCCCTTTTTTCTCCTAAGATGATCTGTGAATTGCTTTTACACTCAGAAAATATTACTGGTTTGAAACCAGACAAAGTAGAATTAATGCTTATGCTAACTGGTCTGCACCTATGCAAGATGATCCTTCAGAAGAAAATGTTGCTTCTTCTCTGTAAAATTAAATGATATTTTTTTCATCAATCAACAGAAAACACAGAAGTACTCACTCATGCAAATTCTTTCCTTGAAATCCAGGAGATGCTATGATGCAAACACTCCTGTGATAGTACATACAGGATAACAAATTCTTAATTGAAGTGTTTATTGTTCAGCTACTCAAGTTTGGCATGATATTGTGACTTAAAATTCTTGTCTCAAATATTCTTAGTACCATAATTATCTGAGTATGGCAAGGAGCCAGGAGAAGGAACAGCAGGAAGGAAGTAGCTGCCTACTTTCCCAAAGCAGAGTGTAATCTGGCTCTTTCAGCTGTCTCCATGACTCTCCAGAGTTCTCACAGTTCCTCAGCCACCAAATATCAAAAGGCTGAAGTGCTAGGACTCTGCAGGGACTGAAGCATCTCTGTCAAAATGAATGAATGAATGAATGAATGAATATATAAATAAATAAATAAGAAAAACTAAGGCTGTGATGGCTTAGAGGTTGATCCTTGAAGTTACTGAAGCGCACCTGAGGGACAATGCAGTCATTGGTCCCAGCCAACATGGGTTCATGAGGGATAGGTCCTGCCTAACAAATTTGATTTCCTTTTATGATAAAATCACCCATCTAGTTGATCAAGGGAAACCAGCTGATGTGATCTTTTTGGACTTCAGCAAAGCTTTTGACACGGTTTCCCATAGGATCCTACTGGACAAAATGTCCAGCATACAGCTAAACAAAAACATCATACGATGGGTGAGCAATTGGCTGATGGGCAGGGCTCAAAGGGTTGTGGTAAATGGGGCCACATCTGGCTGGCAGTTGGTCACTAGTGGGGTCCCTCAAAGCTCCATTTTAGGGCCAGTCCTCTTCAATGTTTTTATAAATGATTTGGATGTAGGACTAGAAGGTGTTCTGAGCAAATTTGCCGACGACACCAAACTTGGAGGAGTTGTGGACTCAGACGAGGGTGGAAAGGCCTTACAGAGACCTGGACAGATTGGAGAGCTGGGCAATCACCAACCACATGAAGTTTAACAAGAGCAAGTGCCGGGTCCTGCACCTGGGACGGGGCAACCCTGGCTATACGTACAGACTGGGCGATGAGATGCTGGAGAGCAGCCCCGCAGAGAGGGATCTGGGGGTTGTGGTTGACAGCAAGTTGAATATGAGCCAGCAGTGTGCCCTGGCAGCCATGAGGGCCAACCATATCCTGGGATGCATCAAGCACGGCATGGCTAGTCGGTCGAGGGAAGGGATTGTCCTGCTCTACTCTGCACTGGTGCGGCCTCACCTCGAGTACTGTGTGCAGTTCTGGGCACCACAGTACAAAAAGGACATTTAGCTGTTGGAGAGTGTCCAGAGGAGGGCGACGAAGATGGTGAAGGGCCTAGAGGGGAAGACATATGAGGAGCGGCTGAGGTCACTTGGCCTGTTCAGCCTGGAGAAGAGGAGGCTGAGGGGGACCTCATCGCAGTCTACAACTTCCTTGCGAGGGGGAGTGGAGAGGCAGGTGACCTATTCTCCATAAACACCAGTGATAGGACCCGCAGGAATGGTGTTAAGCTGAGGCAGGGGAAGTTTAGGCTGGACATCAGGAAGAGGTTCTTCACCGAGAGGGTGGTTGCACACTGGAACGGGCTCCCCAGTGAAGTAGTCACTGCACCAAGCCTGTCTGAATTTAAGAAGCGATTGGACTGTGCACTTAGTCACATGGTCTAAACTTTTGGGTAGACCTGTGCGGTGCCAGGAGTTGGACTTGATGATCCTTATGGGTCCCTTCCAACCTGGGATATTCTATGATTCTATGATTGTAAGCAGGCAGAATCAAGCACATCAAACGCTGTGGCCACTAGGCTTGGACAGTCATTGTGATCTTACTTTCCTGTGGTCTGTGCTGAGGGAGTTCCTCCTCCTTTTATTTTTCCTCCATTGCATTGCTCCCTTCTGTACAGCATGGGCAAATAAGCTAATGACAACACAATTATCTGCTTAATAAGTGAGCATTTTGCACAAGGTACCCATCTTGCTGGAAGAGCCCCAGCCTCTGTCTAGGAGGACAATATCTGCTCCTGATGTGATCACACAGTTGACTTCAGTGGTATTAAAATTGCTTTCATGTAGGCCTAAAAATGTTTGTCTGACTCTCTGATACAAATGTTTTCTATAATGAAAACCTTCACATTTTTGTTTCATATGTACCATCCTTTTTAAAAGAAAGACGAAGATAAAGAAATTAAAGAGAAAAATAAATTCTAAAAAGTTTGAGAAAAAATGTTTGCTGATGTTTATAAAATGGTTATTAAAGCAGTTAATATCAAGAAAAATTGCTACTGTGTGTACCCATGCTACATGAAATTTTTTGTAAATGTATTGAATGAAGACTTTCAAAATCTCCATTTGAACTTGTTTCTGTATGACAATGAAGAATGATTTTGCTTAAAGCATGGCAACTGGTCATTTTTTCATGGTACCATTACAAAAAGAAAATTAGACAAACAAATACAGTGAAGTGATTGTAAAAAATGTGAGTTGGAAATTTCATGGTGAGTTGGAAAGTTTTCATGTTCTTCCTACAAAAGGACTGCAGGATGTTGCTTGTGCTGGAGCTTGTGTTTCCTTTAGCAGTGCAGGTGTTACAAGCATTTGCTGAAAGAGGGCCAAGGTCAAGCCAGGACCAAGCAGTATGAGTTTCTAAGTGAGCTTTCTCTCATGTTGGAGCTTGCTTTTTGCAATGATGCTACGCAGGAAATGGTTTAGCAAGTCCCTAGACAGAAAATCTCATGCTGGTACATTTAAACTCTTACCTGTTTATGCAAGATATTTTCCTTAAGGAATTAAAAGACCACCTTAAGCCTCTAATAAAAACACAGCTTAGAAACAACATGTATCATTGTTTTGTTATCTATTGCTTCAATAATATCCCTATTACAATTGCTAGTTTTTTCTGGGCCAAACTTTATTTGCAGTGTAAAGGCTCATGGAGTGGTCCATCTGGCTCCTGGCTTGGAAGAGAACCTTATGTGCCAAAATGCACCTCTGAGACAAAGCACAGGAGATGTGTAATGGGGCTTAAGCTAGAAATGTCAAAACATTTTGCATATCCTCATATTTGTGGCATCAATCACAAAAAAAATCTGGAACTCCTGCAGTCTTAAAAATATTTTAACATTATATCATGTAACTATTTATGAGTTCTGCCTTATTCTTTGCTCACAAGCAAGAAATTTCATCTAGGCACCTCAAGCCTCTGCATTCAAGCCTGTTGATTTCTGAGTGAAGAGACGTTTTGAAGAAAGATATGCTCAAAAATTTGAAAAAGCAGGTGAAAACTCCGCCGTGTTTTGGATGTCAGTATTTTTTGGGGTGTAGGTTGGTTGTCACAACAGAACAAGACATGCTGATATAAAGGAAAATATAAGTAGTTGGAGTGATGGTGTTCTTTAGGTTAACATGAGCAAATATTAGTGCCAAAATCTCTCACAAATCTACCATCCAGAAATCCACAAAGAAGTTCTATTGCAAACGAGAATCTGAACCTTGGCGAGTTTACTGGACTGAATTTAAGCTTGGAGTTCATCACATGTATTGGTGTTCCCTACCTGTCTCATGTCATGACACAGAGAAGAATTAGTTAAGGAAAGTGCATGTATGAGCAGTGGGAATGTACCCTCACTGTTGACTTAAATTAATCGTGCTAAAGGCAAAAGCTTATACTATGTACCTGACCCTGAGCAATGTTAGCTGAGAAGAGAAAAATAATTGTTCAAATGAGCAAAAAGTCCCTGTGCTCTCAGCATTTACAGGAAAGAAAGGGTAGAGAAAAAAAAAAAAAAGGATAAGAATTACTAGCTTATATCTAATACCGGCTTAGCCAGCATGGTTAGTGTTAATGAACCTTGTATGAGGGGCCCAAAGGTTGCCACATATGGACTGCTCCGTTCTTACAAGAGTGACAAGCAGGAAATTTCTATTACCGCTCCAGCTAGGTCTGTAATGACTCCTCTGCCTTTTCTCCTGCTGTAGGTAATAGCTTACCCATGCAATTCCCTTATTTTGTCTTCACAAAGTTGAGTATAAATTATTTCAACCTCTTTGTGGGGGGCATTTGAAACAAAAGTTATTTTTAGGGAGAAATAAATTCTTTCATGTAAGACGCAGGAGTTGTTGCTCCTCAGGCAGCTGAGAGAAAATGAAAGGCACTTCAAGTCTTTTTAAAAGCAGGGTTCTGATGTTTAGCTTGAGATCAAAGAGAGAACAGAGAAAGGAGGGGAAGCTGAGTTTCTACTAAGCTACCAGTATATACAGCCTCATATATACATCCTTTGAAGGATTTGCCATTACGTTTCTGATCTTTGAACTCTTTCTTATTTTATGAAGGTGAGTTGAATTTGTTTTCAGTTGTCTTATTGTAAAACTAATGACTATGCCTTAGATGGTTCAAGAAGATTGTACTAACCTGAAACAGAAGAACACAGTGGCTGGAACTTGATTATTGCCATCACACTTCTGTTTGTGGGAAAAATGCCAGAGAATATTTAAAAGATTAACAGTGTAAAATAACATTTATCATTAAAAACAAAACAAAACAAAAACACAAAACAAAACAAAAAAACAAGCAAACAAAAAACAATTCAGTATTTTGATGTCATACTATAATTCTTTAAGGTCAGTTCTGTTACCTTAGTATATTTATTTTGTATGCAGTAAGCCCATTTATTTTCTTTTCAAGCTGTTTTATTTTTTGAAGGTGATACATTTCAAAATCAAAATCACTTAGGACTTATAGCCTTGCTATGGAAAAATAAAAGATGTATTTCCAATACTATGTGGGATGCCACATATTTGAGGTTCTGACAGGAATATAACCAGCAAAAATAAACAGGAATTTCTTTTAATAGTTTCATGTGGTAGTAAAAACATTTGTTAATACAGGCGAAGATTTTTTTCCTGTGTAGATCTTTAAGGTCTTTACTAAGATGGGGAATAAATGTAATTCCCATTATTTACAGCTTGCAAAATTAATACAACAGAGAGAAGAGCTGCCTTGCTCGAGGGGAAAGAGTTGGTTGAAATAAGAAGAGTGGAAGCATTCCTGCAGCAGTGGTTTGAGTGCTTATAAATATTGATGTGATAGTGCCTTACATTGTGATGCTTTCTGAGCAACGCAAATTCATATGAGATTCTTGTTATGTTACTGTGTGGTTTTGTCAATAGAAAATGATAGCTTTTAATACAAAAAACAATGCGCTTGCAAGCATATGGTAGAACCCCTGGAGAGGTTCTGATTTGGATCAAATGAGCTGAGTGATAGAGTCAGAGATGATAACATGAGGAATTTGTTTTTGCTCAGTATGTTGAGAGCTGTTTGTTTCTTCCTGGGACAAAGACTAAGTGGTTGTTCCCTTACAGCCTACCCTGTTTCTTTTTTGCAGGCCTATATCCCCATTGCAGGAATGGCATTACAGCAAACTATTCAACCTACAGACAAATCAAGTTCTTCAAGTAGGTTTTGTTGTCACTGTCACTCAAGAAGCCTCACTGAGGGAAGGTGCAAGGCTGCAACAGAAGGCAGAAAATTTGGCTGTAGGATCAGCACTGATTGTAGCACAAGCAGAATGCTGAGTAAAAGCAGCGAACATAATTTATGTTTCTGGGAAACACAGATGGTCAGTTCAACTGATGTAGCTTTCTGTAGGATCTCCTGGTGCTTTCTTGGCATGCATTAAATGGGAAAAGAAGAGAGGGAAGCTTTGTGAATCTTTAGAAATCACCCACTAAGCTCTCCTCCTTATCAAATATCCCTTCTTTGTGGGGAACTCATCCCTTGGAGGAAGCCTGGGTTGTGGAACCCTGTGGGAACATCCCTATGATTTCTGGATATATCAGGAGTGTGACTGGAAACACTGTGGCTTATATAGGTGTGTTCTTCAAAGGTTTCACAACACTTAGACTATTTTAGCTATTGAATCACCTTAACACAGAAGAGAGCAAGCAGTTAAAAGGCACAGCCACTGGAAACTGAACAAATTATCATACATTTACTGGATGACATTGCAGATACACACTGGAGTAAAATAGAGGTCAGTAGTGATATAGGTGGATGAGCTGGGGGAAAAGGAAAATTCCATCTTCGTGTCATCCATACTCCCAAAGCTCCTGCCTATTATTGCAATAGTCTGGGACCTGGCCTATTTAGCAGGCTGACACAGCTCTGCCAAGCAAAATGAAGCCTACACACTACCCATTTCTCTTCCATCTCGTTTCTACTGCACTGTAGGTCCCAGTGCTCCTGAACTGCCAAATGAGACCATCACCTCAGCAAATCTGTCGTGGGCCTCTTCTGACTAAAGGGCTACAGATGTGCCACCTTTGGTCCCTAACAGCTCAGAATAACAAAACCAATAATCTCTAGAATCCCTCACTTCCTTCTCCTATTCCCCTCCAGTGCTTCCAGACACTACTGTGACTCCCAGAGCTGCCAGGGCTCCTTCTGATCCCTGTGTCAGGAAGAGCCTATACAAGACCATCGCTCTAACAAGAGGTGGAAGAACCTTTTGGGCAGACAGAATACTCCCTAAGTCTGCACAGCTGCCTTGGGTGATGAGAATGACAGGCTTTGTATCCTCCTTTTGGGTTGTATTTTATTTTGATTTTCCCTCAGTTTTCATCTTTGAGCTCTTCCACTTGGTGAACTGAGATGAAGTATCTCAAGGTGAACATACTGGATCCTCCTTATCACAGCCACCACTTTCTCTAACCACTTGCCCAAGAACTACTCAGAAGAAGTGTAGCTCCCAAACTTGCCTCAGTTATTAAACAAACAAACAAAAAAACTACCCTAAGCCCTGATGGCATTGGTCTCTGTCTTCTCTATCCCACCAGCTACTCTGCACTTATGTTTTTCAAAAATCCTGGGAAAAATCCAGCTTTTAGTAGTTACCTGCGTCTCTCACCTCATTCTTATTGCTAACCCTAAAACAGATATGAGTGAGATGATAATCAAATCCCATGGGTAATTCTGGAGGCTTTGTGGTAAGCTGCTAAGACAACTTGTCATGAACTAGGCATAACTAGGGCTGAGTGGAAGAGAGGGAGATTTAAGTTTCTGAGAAGTGGGAGCTAATCATAACAGACCAGGCATGGGTATGACACCTAGGTTGTTAGGGATTGCATATTGTACCTGTGTGATGGGATGCCCCAGCTGTAAAGGTACTTACAGATTTGGATGCCAAAAATGCAACAGGCATCTAGGGATGAGATGTTGGTCAGGGGTTAGTGGAGAGAAACTACACATAGACTCTTAGATCTAAAACATCCCTAGACATCTGAATAATGGTAAATGAATCTCACTGACTGGACATTTTATGGTAAGCAAATTAAACAATTCAAAGTCTTTGTTATATTGCCAGAACAAAGTTACATCCTGAAGCAGGGAAGGATCTGGCCACAATGGGGAGAAGGAAATAAGGGAGGCCAAAACTGGTCCAAAAAATAAAATAACTTGTTCATCCTGATAAATACCATCTTGGCTCATCAAATAGAAGACCTAAGGGAGGAAGATCAGAAAAAGAAGTCAGAGTTTACATTTTTGACTTTTAGTAATAATTTTGATTACATAAAAAGGAGAGGCAGGCTTTACGGGTTCCATGAAAGCAGCAATCTCTCTATCTTAAGAAAAATATGTTGTATGGCTTTTCTACTTTCAAATCCAATTTGATCTTTCAAATTCACTTTTATGCCAAAGTTTTTTCATGACCACCAAAACAGAGGAGACAGTAAATATTTGTCTTCTTCAGACAGTTCAAAACAGATGAGTATGCACATAATAAAGAGCGCAAGTATGAGCAGTAAGCAATTTTGGAAATATATAGAGAGGAAAATTCTCATTTGTTCATACCAATGACCTGGAAATATATTAGACATAGACAAAATCACCAATTGCTTGTGGCAAGAAATATCATGAGGTCTGTAGCAGAGCCCTGGAAAGTCTAGCTCGTTACTCTTGCAAGTGCCGTTATCAATAGAAATAGCAATGTAGTCACTGCTGCTGAAGGGTCTATAGTGGTGTCAAGTTTTTAACTCCCCCAATGTTTTATGCTTCAGGATACAATCATTCAAGGTGGTTACCTAGTTTAAGTGCATGGATTTGCCATAAAGGATGGCTGTATGGATCAAATCAATCTTCAGCCCCAATCTCTTACCTTGAATAATTCAGCAAATTTTGTTTTTATATCTGTTTTTCACCTGCAAAATTAAACAAGACATACCTATCTAAGAAGTTATAATCAGCAAAATAATGTCAAATATCATCAGGTACTCAGACATCACAGTAAGAATTGTTCTGACTATATCAGATGTCACATAGCCCTTCATATCCCCCTCAGACCATGGGTTTCACTAGAAAGAAACTGCTGTGACTATTCTGCAGAGAAAAAGCAGGATTTCCCTTAGGAAGTCCACACTGAAATATGCAGAAGGAATGTATGACCAAATTGCTTGCTTTGTTATACATATATATGATTCATGTAGAATTTTCAAGTAAGGCTATTTAGCTGTCTGTGTATAAATAAAGAAATGGTTACAATCTGAAGGTCCTTTTCTTGACTGCAATTCTCCTGGTACATAGCATGCAATTAAGTTTCTAGACGACTATATGTTTCTAATCTGTACAGAAAATTTGGATTGAGTTAAAACAAAGAAGACTCACCCTGCTATTCACACATTCACAAACTGCTGACATACTGAAAGATTAAAGGCTTTATTAAGTACAAGAAACATAAAACAGTTAGAGTGAATGACCACAACAATGTCCTTCTCTGCATTTTTCCAAGTATGGCTAAGAAAAAATACTGGATGTGTTGCTAGAAAATCCAGTGCTACTTCAACAGCAGTGCAGCTTCCAAACCAAAATATAATATATATCCAATGTATTTTACTATTTTTAAATAATTCTCCAAATCCAACCTCAGATTCTTCCAGTGACAATGTATTTGATTTAAGCTCTTTCAGAAATTTTGGGTTCACACTTTCCTGTACTTATAGCTATGGATTTGATGATTATTTTGTGTGATTGAATCCTGTATGTACAGGATTAAAAAACAAGTACCAGTGGATGTAAAGCAGCTGACTAGCAGGAAGAATACACTATTTATTTATTCATTCATTCATTTTACTTCACTGAATTCATATATATTTGTCTGCCTGACCTGGTTTGGCAAAGACTGTATACAATAGGTGTGAGAAACATTGTAATGCAAGCTACACTCAAAATGAGTGTCTATTTCCAAAGAGGAGCGTGTATAATTGCAGATAGCCATCATCATCAAGTAATTTTCCTTAGTTAATATCTCTTTATTATAAATCCAACCAGAATGAATGTGACATGATCCTATGTGTACAAACATCCATTATTATTAGAACAGCACTGTTCCAGAGAGCTTTTTCTAGATGTTAACTCTTCTCTGAGAAGCACAGCAAAGACTGCATTTACTCCTGACATAATTCTCATACAATTTTTAATTACAGTAGTTCTGTTTTCTCTCTGTCTTCCACCTTGTTTGCCTTTCGGAGGTCGGTCCCTCAGCATTCCAGGTATGCAGGTATTAACATGGTTGGGTCAAGGCTTCTCGTAATAACGTCCACTTAAAATGATAGTTAGGGATGGACAAGCTGACTCTTACTTTGCTCTGATGATCTCAGTTCTATGAGATGTCCCCACAAAAGGTCTAATTTCTCTGTCTATATCACAGAAAACCTGAGCTACAAGCTACAGCTAAAATGAGAGATCAAACAGCTTCAGTAAAATGCCCGAAATGTTCTCTTCTTTCCACAGTTTATTTTCTATTACTTTTCCCACTTGCTACTTACACTAACAGAGAGCTACATCCTTGTGAACTTAACCTGAAAACTTTCCTTTACCAGCTTGAGATGTTACTGAAGAGATTGAAGGTTAATTTGGGGATTTTTCTTGGCTTGCTCCATTGCTCACCTTACTTTCAGTCCCTTTTCAGCCAAAGCTTATTAAACTCAGAACTGAATTTATTCATATAATCATCTCTGCTCTCAGGAAAATAAAGTGGGCTTTAGTCTAGCACTCAAGTTTGTTCAGAAGATAAATGCAAGTGGTTTTTTTTTTTTTTTCCGTTTTTGAAAGAAGACAGACAACATCAAAGAGCAAAGCAAACAAACCTGCAGCTTCTTAGTTTTCTTTTTTTCAAAAGAACAGTGCAGTTCAGATGGCGTTTAGGTTTCCCCCCTTTCCCATATTGAAAGTATCAGTTTGGGTTTTAATTGTTGATTTCTTTGTGGTAACTGTAACATATCAGATGAAGGCTTTGAAGGAAGAAGTCTAATGTCATCTTTGCAACTCAAATACTGAACACTTGATCAAAAGCTCTTCCATCTTGTCACTTAATCTGATTAAAGCTCATTTAAAAGATGTGTGCAAAAAATGAGAATTTAGCTATCAGGACAGATACCTGCACTGAATGGTCAAAAATATTTTGTAGCATCTGTAGGTAGCACAAATTTTACATGTCTGTGCTGTAGATACTTGGTGCATAAAAACCAGATCCAATCCTTGGATCATGTTCTTGTATTCTTATTTCTTTTGTTTGTGTTTTCCAGAAAAAAGACTTACTGGCTATTTTTTGCACTTTAGCACATCCTTAGCTGTAGAACCTTTGGACATCACCTCTGCTTTGGTGGCCTGCTGCTTCAGATGTTGTCTCATAAAATTTATCTTCTGGACAAAAAAAAAAAAAAATTAAAAACAAATCCTGCAGTTTCAGGACATACAGATAAACTAATGATTTTTTTCTTCCATGTGCCTATCTGTTGAGGGACTTTTCTTCTAGATACATTGAAAAATAAAATGGATAATTTATCTCAGTCCTTGCAAATCTGCCTTGGGATTCTGAATGCTGCAATCACAAGTGCACAGGGGCATCATTCTGGAGGCCAGGGTGGAGGACCAGAAGGCTCACTGCATATGTGAGTGAATTGGCAGCTCAGTGTGGGAGACTTGACTCTGTCTCACTGCTGTTTAGGGAGGGTGGGTGCCACAGCCCATACAGTGGGGGAATGGAAGAGGAGCAGGCGACCAAGACAGGCACTGCAGCATCTGGCTTAACAACTAGCTTTTAGCTTTGATCCATGTATTTACTCGGCATGCTTCACAGTCCTGCAGCATGAGAGAGAGATGAATCCAGGCCTGTGGAAACCACACTGAACTACCCTTTCTCCAGACATGGAAATCACATCCTCTTCCTCCTCTTCCTCCCACCCTCTTCAGAGAACAAGTGGAAAGATTCAATTCCTTCTTTCTACGTATGGTTACAGCGACTACCTATGGTTACAGTTGGTGAGGCGGCAGAGATGGATAACCCCATTAAAACATTTTTGTTTCTCAGAGCACGTTGATAAATTTTTCTCTGCTCATACATTATTAAAACTGTGAGACCAGATTCTCAGTGGGGGCAAAGTGTTGCAACTTTGGAAATCAATTATGTTATAGGGATTTAAACAACAGAGAATTTCATCCCTCTGCCTCCTGCATCTTAGTTACTAGTATGGTTGCTTTTACTCCAAATGCAATTGTGTATGCATTTCCTAAGAATCATGGCTTACAGAAAATGAGAAGTGGTAGGAAGTATTGCCATATAGAAAAATAAGAGAAGAAAAACAGAAGAGAAAAAAAAAATCCCCCAGCAACAATCTCTCAGTGTTTTAGTTTTCCAGAGTAATGATACATAATTTTAACTTCTTTAAAAACAAATCATGGTAAAGGAGATTCTTATTTGTATTTATTTTATTTTATTTAATAAAATGTTTAAATATTTATTGCAAATGAAGACATTTATATATCACATTCTGCAGCAGCCCCTCACTAACCAATAGTTTCTTGCATGTCATTTGTTACTGTAGAATTACCACTGCCACCATTCGCTAACTGAGGGGCATCATAAACATCAAAATTTAACATTGTTACATTTTCTGCCTCTCAAATGGGATTTGTGGTATGTTCCCAAATTCTATTACTGCATGCATTTTTCTGGCTCGAAGAGGGGAGAGGGGGAAGAGGGAGGAAGAAGAAGAAAAAGGGAGAGGGGAAAAAATATAAGCAATGGTTTTATTAAACCTTTCTTTTAGCTTTACACAAGCTTTTTTTTTTTTCTTTTTGTAGACTGCATGTATTTTTAATGATTTTTCTGTTGCTTCTAGAAAGAAGAGAGGCTGAGAGAGAAGGAAAGAGAGAGCACTCAAATAGAATAATTCAATTTTCTACTTTGTGAAGAGAAAAATCTGTCTCTGGGCTACATCTGAAAAAATAATAAAAAATGATGTTTTCCATTTGTAGCTTCTAATACATTTTATTTTAAGAAAAAAGCCCTTTTTAATCTCTGCTTCCTTTTTGGAAAATGAAGTCATGTGCTTTGCAAAATCACAGTACAGGTGATGCACTTACTTGAATTTATAAGGAAACAGGAGTATTTTACACTGGAACAGAAGATAGCTTACAAGAAGAACATCTCTGAAAAAGCGAAGTCACAGAGCCAGTATACTTTGCCTTCTTTAGCGTCACATAGAGGAAGTAGGGATGAAGGAAAAAGGAGCTGAGAAAATAATGTGTCTTTCTCCTAGAAGATGTAAGTAGATGGCTTAGTAACCATATTTGCTTAATGAAAATTTTGGTAAATTATTTGGTGCTATCAACTTTTGCAATGGTTTTCTGTGTCTGCCAAAGGTAACATTTTACACAGAGGAGACGGGCTTTTTATCCCCAAGTATATTCAGGTATTAGCTTTTGGTGGGAGTTTGGAGCTGAGGGAACAGTACAAACTACTACTCAAGGTGAAACCATTGCTCTCCAGGCCAAGTTCAGGAAGGAAAGTCTTGGCACTGGTGGTTGCAGAAATCTTGTGTTGCCTATGAGATGAGATAAGAAGCCTACCACTGCCATTGTGAAAGTGTATGGAGGGGAAGCAGTTGCTGCACCCATTGAAAGGCTCCAGGTGGTATTTCTTCTAACACAGGAACTGCATCCAAAGTGATGGAAATTTGACATCCTGAGGGACAGAACAACTTAGGCAATTTTCACAAATTTAATGGACCTTACCTTTCACACTTATAGGACTAAAGGAAATGTATGTACACTTTTAATAATATAGAAACATAGGATGGGGAAGAAATTTCCAGGCTACTCCTCTGCATTGCTCAGACTTGGGAGGAACAGGAAGATGTGACACAGCAAAGTATGGGATCATGTCTGTTCCACCTATGCTGTTTTACATACCCTTTAGGCTAATGTGAGGGGAGAACTGGCTCAATGCACTCATTTGGAAAATTGGAGCAGGAAAAGTATTCCAGCATCTACCTATGTTCATATTTGGCTTTCGCAACAGAAAGTATAACTATGTTATACGTGCATCTACAAGTCTTTGTACTGGTGTCCATCAAACCAGTGATGGCTCACACCGTGGAAGACTGGTGGCTGAGACGAGAATCAGATGCAAATCAAGGAGATCATTATTAAATAGCTAAGTAAAAAGAGGTCTGAACTTGATAGAACACTTTATATTTCATAACTTGCTTGATACAGCTCAACATTGTTCCTATTACTACGTTGTTCCTATTGCAAGTAATTCCTTATACTGAAGTAGTGTGGGTAAAACTCAATGTCTGAACCATGACTTAGTAGCAGAGCTGTGGTTTCACTGCATACAATTATCTCTTTGCTTTAATGGTTGTTTGGGTTGAACATCATTTTTTGCTCAGGGGAGATTGAGAGCTGAGCACTCACAGATACCAGCAGGATTCAATTTGGAAGTAAAACCAGATCTGCGCCTGAATTTTGGTATATTTATCCGCTACTTACTGTTACAGGGAAAAACCTGCTCAGCTCATGTAGTTCAAATCAAATCAGGTTTGAAACACTTTATACATCTTTTAACAGCATGCGATTAACTCAAGAACAGTGAACTATATATTTGGGATCAATATCAGCAGTGTCTATCATCAGATAAACATGCATGAGACCTTGCCTTAACTTACCACACCATCTTTTCCATGCCTATGAGGTGTTCTTATCCAGCTCATGGTGGCTTCTGGTGATGCTGAAAGGGTTTTGATGAAGGGACTCACTGACATCATAGCAGCCCATGTTTTGAAATGCTGTAGCAGAGAACATGTCCAGGACTAGCTCTGTGTTATGACTCCTGCTGAGGAATGAAAACTCCCTGGCTCCTAACAACTGTGTTTTAGAGAAGGTGAATTGTGATTATTGATACTTGAAATAGCTATTAATTTTCACTACTGATGAAGACCACTTTGAAACTACAGCCAGCCACATGTTAATGCTAATAGAAGATACAATTGAAGAGGAGTATTTTAATAGCAACACTCAAGGACTGATGCTTTTAGCTGTCATTAGAGCTGATAGAAGTTGTTCACATGAATCCATGTATATCGAGAAGTGAAGTAGACCTCACATATAAGGAACTCAAGCTGTCCTATTTAAAGCAAAGTTGAATGGTTTACTGAGAAACGGATAACCTGTAGCAGGATGGCAATTACGGCAATCTTTTTCCAGCTGCAGACTCTCTACTTTTCAAAATATCTACCATTTGCCACTATTTGCAAAGAACATCTAAAGTGTTTTTGTTGTTGTTGTTGTTTTTTTTTTGCTGTTGTTGTTTTTTAAAGGCACTCTGATTTATGTTAGCCTGTCTTTTCAGCCAGGAAACAATATGTTTTGTGCTGAACTGCTGCTGTCAAATCTACCTGGTGTCTTAAATACCGGAGGAATTCCTGCAGCACTGTAAACTTGTGTGGTGTTTGGGTGTTACTTTAAGGTATGCTTCATGAGTTCATAAGTTAAAACTAAACTGAAAGGTCTAAAAGGTTCTGTGAGTATTTCTTGGGGGTTAACATAGAGACCCATACTTTTAATGAAGTCTTACCCAAAGGAGTAAAGGCTCATTTTAAATTCTGATTTCCATAACAACAACAACAAAAAATCCCTTCTGTTGGAGGAATTTAAACAGGTTTTAGAATGGAAATCTACAAATCTACTGCTGACCTAAAGTCCTCCTCTCATTTCCTTCTCAAGTTGTTTAATGAAATTAACAAAGCTGTCAGAGAGGGGGAACTGAGCTCCAAGTTTATTATCTGAATTGATGGGGATTACCCATTGTTTCTTGTTCAATTGAGTATTCTCACTTTACCTAAGGCTAATCTTCTAAAAGATCTGCTATTTTGGGAAAGAGAAAAAATCCCCCCAGAGAGAAATTCAGAGTGGTTAAACTGGACTCCAACTCTGAATTGTCATTTTGAGAGCAACTCTCTCTTCTCTGATGTCTGCAGATGGATCTCAGGGAGAGGTAGCAGCCTCACAAGGCAAAAGTTAACTTATAGAAATACCCACCTCTGTGTCTTACTGGCTTTCTAAAGGGCTGCAGAGCAATGCAGGAGTGACTTTTTTAACCGTTTTTGGCTAGAGTCAGATTTTCTTTAAATATTTAGAATTTGTTATGGTGGCCCATGTTGGTTTTGCCATTAAAATTATTTCAATGTACTTAATAAACCCAGTTTACTGTATGTTAGGGAGTACTTCTCAGGAAGAGCATGGCTTCTATACTCTACCAGGTAAACATTTTTTTGTTTGTTTGCTTGCTTTATTATTTTGGGTAGATATTAATACACTGCTTCTGTGCAGTCTTAATGATTTAGCTCCATGTGCATTAGGAAACATTGGGCTAAGCACAGGAGAATGTGATAAAAATCATAGCTAGCCTACAAGTAATACCATTGGGAAGTATGCAGTATACAAATATATTAAATGGCAGTGCCTGTTTCATTGGGCTTGTGTCCTGAAAGACAAGGTGTAATAAGAAAATGATTTGGGGAGAGCCCACATCTGATATAACAGCTCGAATCCACCAAAATCAATGGTAACCCATGAGGCCCTCAAGAGACTGAATGTCACACTGAAAACATCATAAATTTTGTTTCCTTCAAGAACTTCTATTCTGAATACTCTTTCAACTGTAGCACTAAAACGACTCTTGTTAGATAGCTAGGAGTAATCTTCTCCTTTTGATGGACTATGCCCTTTTATCTCTTTTAATTTTACTAGATGAGCCTACCCTGTTTGATACTGTTGACCATGAACATAAAACTTTTTAATTATGATTCAGGCAATATTTTCTTCTTTCTGACACTGCATATCCTTTTAGGTTCCATTTATTTTTAATTAGGATGCTGGCATTTTCCAGCCTCCCAGCCAAACGAGTGCTTATCAGTATGAATAGTGGCATGTACATAGGAATATTTTGCCATCTGCTGAGCAAGGGGAAGAAGAAGACTTAGTGTAACCTTTATAATTTTGCAAAGGATGGATCAGGACACTTCAATAATGCTCAAAAGAGCAGTGAAGGAAAGACCTACACAATGCCCAAATCAGATTTCTACTTCTGTTTCAGGATGCCTGAAAGACGCTACATGATAGCTCATCAGTTTTAATTTGCTGTCTGTTGGACCACATTAGTCTGAGGCACTTCTAACTTGTTCAGAAAAGAAGTCTGAGTGTATTCAGTCAGATAGTAAATGGAGGATAATAGGTTGGATAGTTTTATGATGGTAGGATAATATATATCTGGTAGGATAATAAATGGCGGATAGCACTCATTATTAGCTTAGTTCTGTTCCATTCAAGCCAGTGAAAAAGTGTTATGGCTTTTCACTGCTGAATAAAGGGTTAAGTCAATGGTAAGTGAATTTTCAAAATCCTCAGTGTGTAAAGTAAAATCATTTGTTTCTTGCATTCAGTCTGTTTCATGTTATTATTCATACCTGCCTCTGGCAACATGGTATAGCAGAGCTAGCCAGACCAAAAGTGAAACACCTTCCAGGTTAAGCAGTCAGTTTTAGAGATGAATCAGATGCTTTGTCAGGATACTATTTATAGCAACCTAAGTTGTTCACAATTTGATGTGAAATTTTGCTACTTTGTAGACTTCTGTGAATTAAATTTCTCAAAACATTTTAAGGTGTTGGCTGGTTTGCAAGTGTACTGTTTAACAATTGTAAATATAATGTCCCCAACATATTCTAACTTTGAAAGTATTGAAAGTTTCGAAAATTACCTAGCTAATAGATAGCTGTCAAACTGCTAGAGGCTTGGAGTCTCTATTCTAATAAACATCTCAAATTTATCCAAATTCATAAGTTGCAAAAGGAGTCTGTTAGTACTACAATTAAAAAATGTTTGGAATTCATTAGCTTTCTGTTTGGCAGGAAATACTCAGAAACATCAATTCTAATCATCTTCCATTACTTCCTTGATAAAGGAATGGTTAAAGTACAGCAGCACATAAAGTCTAACTCTGAAACAGTGCCTTTTGTCTGACTTCTGTGCAAAGTATTACTTTACTCCTAGGTGTTCCTCTAGCCTCAGAATGCTGCCACCAGTACATCTTAGCAAAATGTATTTGCTCAAGTGTCAGGAACCTTTTGTTTTTCATTAGGACATGACAAATTTGGTAATTGAGGTATAGGCTTATAATTTACTCAGATATTTTTCTCTATATGCTGCTTTGATTTATTATAAAGTGTGCATATCTATTTATCCAGCAAAATGGACAGTTTTACAACTCTCTTTCAGTGATTCTTCTCAATATTCACATTATTCACATTCAAAAACAAAGAAACATTACTGTTGTGATCCACATTTTTTATTTTTATTTAT
Organism: Cygnus atratus; assembly: GCF_013377495.2. Lineage (NCBI taxonomy): Eukaryota > Metazoa > Chordata > Aves > Anseriformes > Anatidae > Cygnus > Cygnus atratus. Next base: position 104,051,208 of record NC_066363.1, on the reverse strand, counting down.
TTTTATTTTTATTTTTATTTATTTTTATTTTTTTATTTATTTTTATTTTTATTTTTATTTTTTTATTATTTTTTATTTTTTTGTAACTTTGCATTGGGTTCCTGAATATGAGACATTCTTCTGAAATGGAACAGAAGCTTATTCTTAAAAGCTGCTTACACATTTCCCATTACAAATTTTTATTGATGCTAAATCAAGGCTCTAGGCAAGAAGCAGGAAAACTGAAATTCTTAGGAAGTGTTCATGTCATATGATTCAGATGGTTAATATTACTGGTTCTGATGCTGTGCAGACTGTATGGAGCTGACTTGCAGAATCCATGCAGGAAGGAAGCTGAGGCCAGGCTACTGCAGGGTCTCACTGTCACTGTGCCAGGCCTCCAGACAGACAGAGAGGAGAGAAGAACATTTCTGTGTAGTTTCTCAGCATTGCTTTTATTGCTTGTGATGAAAGCTGTATAGAAATAATGGCTGTGTGTGATCAAATTAAGTTGCCTAATATATATCTTTAGCCTTGTAAGAAACCTCCTTAGTTCTTTGTAGAGCCTCACTTTTTTTTTTCCTCATGATTTTGTGTTATTAATTTCCCATATTACATATTTAAGATAACTTGATGCTTCATTCATATACATTGTCTTAATTACTTTCACATAGTGCAACATAAAAGGGATTGTTTCTGTTTGTGTACTGTACCATACAATTGTACTTGTGAACACCAGCAAGGCACAATGGATTCCTGCTGCTGCATAGGGAAGGCTATGGAACAAATCATCCTGAGTGCAATCACACAACATAAGCAAGACAGTCAGGGTTGGGAACCAGCCATCATGGGTTCATAAAAGGCGAGTCCTGCCTGACCAACCTCTTCTCGTTCTATGACTGGGTGACCCACCTGGTGGATTAGGGAAAGCCTGTTGACGTAGTCCACGTAGACTTCAGCAAGGCCTTTGACACGGTCTCCCACAGTATTCTCCTGGAGAAGCTGGCAGTCCATGGCTTGGACAGGTACACTCTTTGCTGGGTTAAAAACTGGCTGGATGGCTGAGCCCAGAGAGTAGTGGTGAATGGAGTGAAATCCAGCTGGCGACTGGTCGCGAGTGGTGTTCCCCAGGGGTCAGTGTTGGGGCCCATCCTCTTTAGTATCTTTATTGATGATTTGGATGAGGGAATTGAGAGCACCCTCAGTAAGTTTGCAGATGACACCAAGCTGAGGGAAGTGTTGATCTGCTGGAGGGTAGAAAGGCCCTGCAGAGGGACCTGGACAGGATAGGTCAATGGGTGGAGGCCAATGGGATGAGGTTCAACATGGCTAAGTGCTGGGTCCTGCACTTTGGCCATGACAACCCCATGCAGTGCTAGAGACTTGGGGCAGAGTGGCTGGAAAGCTATGCAGAGGAAAAGGATCTGGGGGTATTGGTCCTTACTTGCCTGAACATGAGCTGGCAGCATGCCCAGGTGGCCAAGAAGGCCAACAGCATCCTGGCTTGTATCAGGAATAGCGTAGCCATCAGGACCAGGGAGGTGATCGTCCCCTTGTACTCAGCCCTGGTGAGGATGCACCTGGAGTACTGTGTCAAGTTTGGGCCCCTCAGTACAAGAAGGACATCGAGGCCCTGGAACATGTCCAGAGAAGTGCTACGAAGCTGGTGAAGGGCCTGGAACAGAAGTTCTATGAGGAGCAGCTGAGGACACTGGGGTTGTTTAGTCTGGAGAAGAGGAGGCTAAGGGGAGACCTTATTGCTCTCTACAACTACCTGAAAGGAAGGGAAGTTGTGGGGAGATGGGTGTTGGCCTCTTCTCGCAGATAACTAGTGATAGGTCTAGAGGGAATGGCCTCAAGTTGTACCAGGGGAGGTTTAGGTTGGAAATTAGGAGACATTTCTTCTCAGAAAGAGTAGTCAGGCATTGAAATGGGTTGCCCAGGGAGATGGTGGAGTCACCATCCCTGGGGGTGTTTAAGGAAAGTACAGTACCTAGGGATGTGGTTTAGTGGGTAATATTGGTGGTAGTGGGATGGTTGGACCAGGTGATCTTGGAGGTCTTTTCCAACTTTAATGATTCTATGATTCTGTGAAATGCTAAATCAAGGGAGCTTAATTTCAAAGCAAGACACTGATCCCATGGTGATAATATTTTATTACACTGACAAGATGTCTGTTATACTGCAGCATGCCTGTGCGGTTGGGTGTAAACAGTTGGACATGCAGTCTTCCCTCCTCTGAGTGGATGCTGGCCAGCTCTGGCCTGGAAGCTGTAGCTGGTAGTACCTCTCTCAGAGCTGTGACCTAGTTAATAACCTCTCCAAGGTTACATTGTCAAATTAACTGGTGTCCTGCACCATGCTGGTACACTTCTGTGGCTTCTAGACTGAGCTGGGCTCACTTTGACCAGCTACAAGCATGGACAGTGCAAGCGTGCATCTCGACCTGTCTCTGTAGACACACCTTGAGTAATTGCATAAAGTTATTCCTCTGGAAGGCTGTAGGTGCAAGAGCTGGACAGTTTGTTCCAACTATCATATTCACATTAGTCTGTTTGGCTCAGATAGGAGGGTAATGTTCTACTTTACCTAAAAACAGTCCAAGAGGGGCTGCTTGTATTCCGGGGGTTTCTTTATAATGCAATAGCATCTAGGACTCCCAGGTGTGGCTTAGCACTCTCTGTACCAAGGGCTGGAATAAAACAGAATTTTGGTAAACAGAAATCTGACTTAAATTTGATGTTATCATGATTGCAAGTCAGTAAATCTCTGCTCTGAACAGCTGGGCCAGATGTGACTTGAATTGTGTCTACAGTCCGCACATTTCTGAAAACAGAAGTATTTGAGTACTTCAGAGATTTTCTCATATCAGAAAGCTACTTTGATGCATTCTGGAGTATGAGCTAATTAAGCTCAGCTTTAGTTCCATTTAATTTTGATAGAAATGGATAAATTACATGTTCAGAAAGTTTTATTTAGTAAAACTCAATTATTGTGGGTGAAAGAAATATGGGGCAATGATTCATTCAGACAAAAATCTTATGCAGTTTAATGTAAAAATCACTGCCTGATGCATAGTTAGGAAATGAAAATCCAACACACCACTTAAAGCATATGAGAAGCAAAAAGACAATATTGCTCGAAAACTCTACAAGAGAGCAGAAACTTTTTTATCGAAGAAGAAATAACATATATTTTTTCATCTAATGGAAACTGCAGAGCACATCAAAATCAAATGTTTTAAATTTTAAATTAGCAAGAGATACAGTTCAGGGTGATTTTTGCCTGCAGGAAATCTTCCAGGCAGTTTTCTGACATTCTAAATGTAAAATACACCATGTAAGAAATGTTTGCTTCATTCTGAGGCATGTGATGAATGTTCACCAGGAACCAGAGACCATTGTCTCATCTCAAGTGGAATCAAATCAGAGCTTTCCTGGGGAAAGCAGAGAGAGACCTCTGAAATTCAGTCTTTAATCTAACTTCCTTGTACACCTTTAATCTTACACAAACAGACAAAGCAAATTTGTCTTCACAACTTGGTGAGAGATGACCACTGAGAACTGCACAGTGATTCTGTAATTGTGGAAATATGATAGTGGGTAAACAAGGACAGCAGGATGTTAGAAAAGCCACATTTTTTTTTTTTCATTCAAAATATTTTCTCATTCAAAAGAAAAAAAAATACACTTTGTTCACTCAAAAGTCAGGAGGATTCTGTCTTTTGAATATGATTTTTGGAGAACCGCCTCTCTCTTTTTGGAACAGGAATTTCAGATAGATGTCAAAGATCTGCTGTTGAATGCCAGAATAATACAGATATAAAGGACAGGTATAAAACTCCATAGATGTGCCTTATTTACAGACTATATATGGCCAGAAAACATGCACACAGTCTTCAGCTATTTTGGAATATTACGTAGCACAAAAAGAATTGGACTGGAATCCCAAACTGAGTTAAACTTTCTGAAGTATGGCATCATAAACATTATCCTCTGATACAGAGCTTAAATTGCAGTTTGTACCACTAATGCAGTTTGTACTACTGTATCACATCACTAAGTTTAAAGAACAATAATAGATAACAGCAATGTCTAAATTCGTAATGCTTTTGCAGAGTTGTAATCCAGCATTCATGCATATATTAACACCTCAAACATTACTATTTTCCTATGTACCTCCTGTTCTTTAAGAAAAATCTGGGTTTATTACTGGCTACTGCTTATATTTTATTTTTCTGAAGCCTCTTTTTCTTCCTCCCACAAAAACTAAAACATGGGAATTTCAATTTAAAAGGTCAAGTTAGTGTTTGTTGCCTTTTAACTACAGTTTTCTATTATAAATCATTACTGAGAAATTATCTGGAAAAAGCCAGGAGGGTATTCTTTTTGACATTATTCCAGGGCTTAGTTTTCAAGCTGTTTACTACAGAGAAAACACCACATTACAAGTTCTGTCCACATGTAAGGTAGCATGCACTGGGGCATAGTGATAAGCAGATGGCATTATTTGCAGTGGAAGTAATAGCAACCAGAAGCATTGTTGCCTACATTATTTTGCAAATGCTTTTGTATTATGTTGTGTTAAAATGTGGAACTTTGTATGCTTTCCCTTTGCAGGGCATAGGTGTTGATAGCAATTGGAGAGAGAGCTGGTGGTAATAAGTAAACAGAGAGTAGTTATTTGAAAGTACATGGTTTTTAAAAAACACAACCACCACATTCACTAACAAAAGACAAAGCAAGACAGAACAAATACTAGTGACATGTTCCAGGAAATGGAGGGAAGATGAAATTGGATGTTGGTTCTGTCATTAAAGATGTTGTTTCTAAAAGTCTTTATATGTATATGCCATTCAGAAAATCTGAAGCTTCTAGGTTTTATTACCAATAATACTGCCTAATTTACCACCACCATCTGCCTGGCAATTATGGCTGGAAGAAGTGCATCGAAAGCAGATTATTTCTGAAAATGACATGATAGGACATGAGTGCATTGTGAGATGTAGTGTGATAGGGAGATTCACAGGCTATCACAGACCCAAGTTAGATAATTGCCATAGTCTTATGCACAAAAAAAACATATGCAGGTGTGTATGTAGATACACAATATGCACATATATAAATACCTATTTTGTATCTATGCATGTGCATAATAATGTAGAACTGAGACTTAACATTATTCCATTATGGAACAGCTTCATCAGATTAGGGCAATATTCCCCTCTTGAGCCTTAAATATAGCTCTCCATGTTTAAAAAATAACAAAACAACCAATCTATAATATTATTAAAATTATTTCCTTTGGAAGAAATTTTTGTATGAACTTGGAGTTATAGTTTTTCCAGATATATGCCCTCATTGCCTTTTGCACTTAGAGCTAGACTGTAACTTTTAGAGTCAACGATACATTGAAAGAGATGGTGCAGAAGGGACTTCCATCTGTGGCAAGTCCCAAAGGCATTCAGCCTCCAAAAGCACAAAGAACCATATGCAACAGTGGCAATGATACCTGCTGGAAGACTGCAGTGTGCCTTCCCTCTATCACTGGCTCCAAACAGCTGGTGTGGAAAAAGGATGGGCAATGAGCATAACTCAGACTGTTCCCTGCTGTGCTGTAGAGCAAAGCTAGCTCTTTCTCCTTATCTCTGAAGAACAGGACGTTGTGTCACTGTGGGCTGCAATGAGAGGAGAACTTCTGGCACTGCAAATTCACTGCAAATGCTAGTTAGGAGGAAGGACACCAGAGGTGAGAAGCTACTATGTGTGCTACACACAGCTATACCCTAGAGAGGATACAATCAGAAGAGAACCATGTTCTTGGGAACTGAGGTTTTGGGCGTGAAAGGAAGAATGTGCATCCAGTCAGAAGAAAAATGAAGTGATTTGTATCACAGTAATGGCAAGAGATCTGATGACCTTGAACAGGCACTCAGGTAACGCAATGCATGGTGCAGTCCTTGCACTAATGAATTTACTGTCTAACCAGGTGGAACAGCCAAGAGATGGGAGAAGAAAATACTTTTTTTTTTTTTTTTCACATGAAAGGGAGCCTCTGCCCCAAACCTCAGATTTCCTAATGTCTAGCATTTGGATTATGACATGGAAGCACACAGAGGCATGTGCTTAAAACTATGCAGGAAGCTCTCTAACACTGAAAACATTGGAAACTGGACCCCCAGATTTCACGATCTTTGCTCCCATGGGTTGCTCAGGAATATAGAGGGCAGAATTAGAAATTAAACTATGATTACCAAACAACTCAGCTTTAAGATCAACTTCTGAAAGGGTTTCCTCTCTAGGGTTCAGTTAACGTCACTGTGGCTGTAAAATGATGTACACAAATATGGGAACTCTAAACTAGCTGTGTTGGGTACTCTTACTCAGTTAGCCTTGTAAGCACAGAAAACAGCAGTGATGGTGTTTTGCTCCTCATGCTGGCCCTTTGTGGTGCCAAAGCTTGATTTTCCACTGAGCTAACTAGTTTGAAAGTAGCTCAACTGTGTCTGCTGCGCACATGTGCCACAACTTGAGCAGACAGACTCTGTGAAAACAACAACATAGTCAGAAAAGTTATGCTACAAGGAAATACTAGCAAAAGTCCTGAGGAAACTGTCGCAATCATTCACACCTCCTAAGTTAACATGAAGTATTGTCTATGTCTATGTGAATGGATCAGCTGCAATCATAAAAAGGCTATTACAGAATGAAAAGAGGGTGACTCTGTTGTTTCCAGAAGAAAAAAAGAAATCATTGTAGAAAAAAAAATCTATTGTAAAGTGTAAAAGCTGTACCAATTAGTTCTCTAATATATGGCCTTTTGAAGTGCCAAAGAGCATTTTTAAGTGGTATATTTTTTCTAATATTTGAATAGATGGACTACTTAATGGTAAGGAAACAATCAAGTAAAGCCAAAAGACTATCTGAAAAAAAAAAAAAAGTTCTTTTTTAAAATCTAAGAGAAATGTGTTAGAAATTCAATGTACCTTATTTTCATAAAGGATGTTATACATACTAGCTTTCTACGCTAACCTAAACATTGCTGTTATATTGAGCTTGAAATCAATGAGGGTGCTTCACTGTAAACAAGGGAAATGTTTGACCCACTAAACACAATTAAGTTTGTTTTAGTCTGGAATGTGAACTGAAGTCTGTGAAAATCTTCTCCTCACAAAGCTTCATAGTATGGCACATCTGTTTCTCTCATCCAGTTTACCTCATTCTGATTAGCCAGGTATTAGGTGAAAAACTAGAATGTTTTTAAACATGTACTATGCTTCAATGCAATAAAAAAGCAAAAAGCTATTTTTCACACATTATCTAGCTAGTGATCTACAGTATGTGATAATTAATAAAATTAGTATAGAACCTATTAATTCCATTACTCATCTGCATATGAATATACAAGAAATCTGCTGCACTGGAGATGTAACATTCATTATACAATTCAGAAAATGAATTAATAATGGCTTTGAATGCATCTGCATGTATGAAGGCACATACAACAGTAAGTGAGAAGACCAGAGAAAGAAGTAGTCCATATAGTCCTGAACATCACCATCACTGTGATCACTAAAATCTTTTCTCCCTTGATATCTAATGGAGATACCCAGAAAATTCTGGGCTACCTGTGATTTTCCAGCAATTTTCTTGACTTTCAGAGGATAAAGTTTGTATCCATATGTTCCTGAATTTTTCACTGTAGTGTCTTTTGCAGTTGTAAGTGGAAAATGAATTGAAATGTTTTTTATAGGAACATGTGGGTTAAAACTGGCTGAAAGACTATAAACAAAAGATTATGATAGTGACTAGGGGAAAAATATCTAGTAGGGTAATGAAGGGTGCACTTTCAGGATTGTTTCTATTTAACATCTTCATTAGCAATCTGGAAGAATGAATAAACAGCATTTTAATGAAATTCACAAATGATACTAAACTAGGAAGAGTCACAAATACTAGTGAGGACAGAAGCATAACGCAAAGGCCCTAGGGAGAAATACAGGCAGAAAATAACAAAATGAGCCGCAACTTGAAAAAAGGCATACCAATACATTAAAACTAGAGCAGTATGAATCAATATGAGGGAAAATCCACAGAAGTAGTAATGCTGGAAGACAGTTAGTGAGCAACATATTAGATATGAATTGCAATGTGATATGCTGGCAATAAAAGCCAATGAACTCTGAACTGTATATGCAAAGGAATAAAGTTATGGAACAAAGAGGCAATAGTTCCTCTAAATGGTTCCGTGCTTACTGAAAATAGAATATTCTGTTATGGCAACAGAGGAGTATTGATACTGAAGGAGACCTCCAAGTCAACACAGCTGTACTTGGATGTAGTGGTAGGTGTGGTGGCTAAAAAAATTCTGCAAGAATGCACATAATACAGTTTAATTGTAGATGTAAAAAAAAAAAAAAGAAAAAAAAAACAAACATATTTGTGAGTTGTAATGGTATTTTATGATGACACATTTGGTCAATAGACACCAGGACAAAATTAAGCTTTTTAAAGTGCTAAAGCAGAGCTGGGCTCTACAAAGACTAGAGAGACTAGAGGGGCTTTGCTTGTCAAAGACAAAATCTAGCAGATGTTCTTGGGTGTGCATAATTATGTCTATAACTTACCATGGGTTTAAGTGTTATTCATCTGTCTAGCTTCACTGCCAGGTAGGTGGAGGGGAATGTGTTCCCTGCACTATGTATCACTGGAAAAGTAGGAAATATTGGTTGAAAGCCTTATTTTGAAGGAATGTCAAGGATTCCCTTATCCACAACAACTTGTGATGGAACAAGGTCCTCTCATTCCATCTTACAATGCTCCATAGATGCTGAAAATTTTGTTAGAACTATCATATGTTGTTGGTAGATTACATACATGCTTTAGTTAAATATGTGTTACAGTTTTCCATGTCAGGTGAGAAGAACAATTTTAGAGTTAGAGGCTTTTATAAGGGAAAAAGTAGCAAACGTATAAAAATAAATAAAAGACTTATCTTATGCACAACCTACACTATGTGGTGTGATCCCAGGGGAAAGATTAAGAAAGACATCATAAAACCCAGACTCTAGATTAGTAATAAGAGGTTAGAGAGATCTTTGAGAAACGATTACCAGTTTATTTAATTATTAAAACTATTTGCCTTTCTTGCCCAATAAGTCCTGGTACCAGCCATGAACTGTAGATCATAGCAGGTCCTGATTTTTCGGTTTCCTGAAAAGTTAAAGAATTATGCCAAAAGAGACAGACATGTACATACTTCATTCACTTGCCCTTTTCAGTTAAGTAAGGAGCAGAAGACGGGGAAAAATTACATACCCTGTGTTTATCACTGTTCTGTGATTATCACATGTATACAGTATACTATAACCATAACAACAGCCACCTCTATATAAATGTAATAAAACTCTGGAGTAAATACATGCTAAATTTAGCAGAGAGATGTAATGAAATAACACCCTGGCAGAGGACAGAAGATCAAATTCTTACTCTACTAGCTGTACATCTTTTGTTTTTTCTTCTGCTACCTGATCTTTCATTACAATTTCTTGGCATTCAGCACATCTCCACAGAGTATCCCAAGCACAATGCTTGATACTTGCCCAGTAAGATTCAAATGATGCTAACGTATCTATGTGTGTATGCAAATTTACAGCTAGGTAAAACAATGAATAAATTTCTTATTTATACTTAAACTGTTTTAGCCTGCTATAGAACTTACAGAGTGATACAACATTTGCTTACTTGTGGTGCCTTTTTTACCCTAGTACAGTGGTGTAAAATGGTGATATTGTAAATGAAAATCCTGTGTATTGTACATACTTACTGAAATTGACTTAATATATTAAGTTTGACAGTAGCAGAAAGTTCAAGACATCGCTATTTATTAAGACTCAAGAGAGAAGTTGGTCATTTCTTTATATCCCTTTGGTATATTCAGTACCCTTTATAGCCCTTGGGAATTATGCATAGATATGAATGGAGAGATTGATAAGCAAAAATATTAGAAACATATCTTGAAGTTTTGCATATGCCTTGGAAATGTATAGTCTACTGCATGTGCAGGTTGGATACGAGGAGAAAATTATTCTCAGAAAGAGTAGTTAGGAATTGGAACAGGTTGCCCAGGAAGGTGGTAGAGTCACCATCCCTGGGGGTGTTTAAGGAAAGGCTGGACGTGGTGCTTAGGGACATGGTTTAGTGGGTAATATTGGTGGAAGGGGGATGGTTGGACTAGATGATCTTGGACGTCTTTTCCAACTTTAATGATTCTATGATTCTCTGATTGTGTGAAATAATGGATTTGCTTTTGAATAGCTTATCAGTACGAATAAAGTAGTCCATAGGCGAAGAACAAAGTTTTATACTTTCCAAGGAATTTATCACATCTGAAGTGCTATGAGACTACGAATTGTTAGAAATACACTTTGCCAGGAAGTAGACATCCTAAAGTGTATGGATAAAAGCATCCTATAGCTGCTTGTTGTAAATGTATAAGAAGCACAAGCATACCATTACTAAAATAAAAATATGTAACACTAATAAATGATGTGTAGATTACTAATTTGTAGCAAATTTGTTCTACTAGTTACCAGTCTTCAGAGCTGGAAAAAAAAATAAAAATCAATCACTCTTGTGAACTATATCTTGGTAAGTGTAATATATATTGGGGTTTAATCAAAATTTGGTAAAAAAAAACAATTAGTGCAACTGCCTTTCTATTTCAGTACATCAGGGCTGCTAGTCTATAACAACTGAGCTTAACTCAGCAAAAGTCTACGTTTACTGCTTATTTAGAGAGCAGTGCCAAAGCAGACATTGCACTGGCTTCAAAGAATGTAAGCACATGCTTTATGCCTCAGCATCGATAAGAGTAGCATATTTTCTCTAAAAATAAATTAATTACCTGCAATCTTAAGTGATATGATTGTATTGTAAGCTATTTCCTGCTGTGTACATAGCTTAGTGAAATTTAGTATGGTATGTTTATAAAATTACAGAAACTAACATTTGATTAATAACTGCATAATAAATATTATATTGTAATAAGAAGTTCAGTTTGCAGTCCTGCAGATACAGTCTTGTGAGACCCTGATGACACAGTGTAATCCTATTAATTTCAAAGGACATACGACTTCATTTTGATGTGTATACTTGTAAAGGAGGGTTCCTTGTTATATATACCTCAAGTACACGGAACCAAGTTCTCTTTCTGTAAAACAGCTTTGGAAAAAGCCTCTTTGCTTTGACTGCTACAACTTCAGAGTGCAGTTTACAAATGCACCATTTTCCAGAAGGGAAATCCCTCTGCTCCTAATGTTCCAGTATTGCTAAAGACAGTCATTATCAGGGTCTAGAGACAGCTTCTGTTTATTATTGCATATTACAGAAACGTCATGCTTATCCTTTTTTGAGTAATAGATAATATATATAAAAAAAATGCACTTAGAATCCTTTGGGTAACATCCCCTCCTACAATTCATGTGAACAAATCCTCTTCTACTAGGAAAAAATCGTATCTCAATGGTTTTATTACTACATATATACTAGTGTCCAGTCTTCAAATAAGCACATGGGGATATTGTTAAATACATAATTCAAAAGTTTCTTTCTTAATGTCACCGTAAATGTATGAAATAGCTGTTCACAGGCATATTTCTATGTAGAAAGCAAGGCACAGATAGGAGGTGCAGAATGAATGGCAAGATCCCATTCCACAGGCCAGAAACATTAAGTATGGCTATTAATTACATCAAAAGGCAATTGAAATAAAACTGTAGACTGAGAGCAGATGACATGAGGGGCCTTGATGGGGTAGCAATAAGCAATGCTGCTTGACCCAGTGTGTGGATCAGGATGAGAAATTGGCCTGGCTAATGTGAATGGGTGAATGTTGAGCACAACTAAAATTACTTTCACCAGCTATTTACCTGGGCAAAGGCATGGTAAAGGAGAAAGTTCTCAAGAGACATTATTTAACTGACGAACAGCTGACCAGGGAAGAGATGATGTCTTGACACTACTGCCACAGTGTACCCAATAATATGTGCAGGGTCATATTTTGGGGAAGCTACTGTGTGCTGTGTCCCGTGACACTCCAGAGGAGGACTCTGAAGACCCTCTTCCTCCAGAAACATGGGGGAAGTTCCTCTCTCTCTCTTTCTCTGGCTGCTTCAGGACAATATGATGACCATCTACCCTGACACTGGGCCAAAGGTAATTTCATGGCTTTAGAACTTAGAGAAATATTGGATGAAATCCTGGTGATGAGCTTGGCATATTCTTATTGCTGCAGAGGCACAAATGATCTCTAAAAGCAGATAGTTGAAGTCTCTTCTAATACTATGGAAAATCCTAAGCACAAACACATACACACAAACATCTAGGTTCTTGTGACAGAGAAAGACATATCTACAAAATATAAGTAGATTAATATTAATCTCATTAAATAAAAGTGCAATATGGTAATGTGGAAGATTTATGTTAAAAAGAAACCCAGAAAATTAAAAGCATGAACAAGAAATGGAGAAATCCATACAGATTTTTAATAATGTTTATTAATGTTTGATACTTGCTGAATCTGAGATCCTGCAAACACTTCTGACAGTAAATGTAATATTATTGAGTTCCTGTCAATTGAATGAGACAGTTAGTCTGAGTACAATTATTTCCATGTATACATGTAAAGAGGATGAGGACCCAACACATACTAAAATCATCAAGAACACTACCGCTGACAGCAAAACTGCTATAGGTAAAGTGAATGAAAAAAATCTTCAATATGCAATAATTAATTTCACAAACATGAAATAGAGCAGATTGAATTATCTGTAGCACAACTCTGTGGAGAATTAAAATTCTTTAGAGATAACTTTGAATGTTGGGATCCTTAAAAGATAAATTTCAGATCATAACACCAAATCTGGTTAATAGAAAATGGCATTACAAGGTATCACATGATATCATCTGATAGATTATAATAGGAAATTAATTAAATGGTGATTAATTAATTAAAGCAGAGCAGATGATAGCAATATCTGTAATCAAAAGTGATTACATTATAACAATATCAAATAACACAGTGAAGATACATATTTGAATGAATAACACTGGTTAATATGTACCATTTCATTTATACTCTAAATAGGGTGAAATGAACTCACTGATAAAATATCTTTTTTTTTTTTTTTTAATGAAGATATAAGAAAAATTGGATAAAAAAGAAGCATTCCAGTTTTCATTTTTACTGTCTTCCTCAGTTACTCTAATTTTTTCCAAGTCATGTTAAAGCTATAGCTACTTCAAGCCAAAGGACTTTTGGTCCTTTTGGTTGTTGTTGCTCAAATTGTTTCTGTGCAATTCAACCAGAGAAAAATATATTTTGGGAAAAAAATTAAATTTGGCATCACTAAATACAGCAAACAAGAAGTATAACTGTATAACTCTACTTCTCTACTTTTTTTTTTTTTCATAAATGAAGGAGTTTGGTTTTGAATTTACTAGTTTTGTGAAATATTTGATCAGTATTATTTGGGGGGCTGTTGGACACTACCCAGATGTGTAAAATTTCTTCAGTCAGAAATATTATAAAACTGTGTATCACTCCTGGTTTAGGTCACTTTCAGCACCTTGAAATCATATCTGCTTTCTTACCCTTAGGCAACTCAGCCTAGTGGCTGCCTTTGGCACTTGCTTTCGTCTAGGACTTCACACAAGATGACATACATATGCAGCTAGGCCTCGTTAAGTCCTTACAAATGCGCTTAAATCATCTTGCTCCTCCTAATTTTTCTGTTCTTAAAAAGATCCATGTAGTTACATATAAAAAGCAGTTGGAACCTCTCTTTAAACATTCTTAAATTGCGCATCCCAAGAGAAACATCTAAAATCACTTTTGAAAATTTTAGGTCAAGTATCTAATTAGAGCCCCAAGTTACCCAAGAATATTAAGTTTGAGCTGTGTAATGTCAGACACGTGTGTTGACAGTTTGGCTATACTCAGTGACAGTTTGAAATTCCAAACACAGGCCTGTGAAATTAGTGGGGAAAATAAATTCCTAAAAATCACGAAACACTTTGTCTATTTGTTCTCCCTTTGTATGCTTACAGCCACCAGTTTTTACCGGATATATTTAATAGATATTTTTAGTAAACTTTGTGAACCCAACACATTCATGGCAAAGTACAAATTTGTCATAGTACCCTTCAAGTGTGAAAATATAAGTGAGAGAGACTAAAGAGCAAGATACTTCTCTAATCATGTTTCTACTTAGAATTCATGACACAAAGTGGAAAGAAAGACAAAAATATGAAAAAACTATCTTTCAGTCTCCTGAGATAAACCCACTAATGGTTTGACTGGAGAAGGACTGCTGTGGCATTGTTTTGTCCTAATGCCATGTCTAAGACCTGTGGGCATTGGGAATTTGCATGCCTGGAAAACAGAGCTCATTGAGAAATGGCTTTGGTCCGACACACAGGGAAGTCATCCTCCAAGTTCAGATACAAGGATCCAAAGGTTGACTGTACACCTATTTAGCCATTTTACTCTTGTGACCATGCCTCAAGTACTTGCTCATTGCATGTGGTTAGCATATACTTAGACAAACCTGGCAGCTTAAACTCTCATTTTAATCCTTCCTGTGACTTCTTGAAGACCAACTCAGTCTAATAGGCATGTTGCTCAGCTGCAGTATGGGACATATCTCCCCACTGCATGATAGGAAAGTGTTTCAGACCCCAATATTGCAAGAATAAAAGGCAGTGACAATGATTTACTTCTTAGAGCACTGCAACTTTATCAGTGAGAAGTGTAATAGAAGTTCTGTGATCAAAAGAATAGAGTGGGGCTTCCTGTGGGTAACTGTCTTGGAGTAGGGTTTGTTTCTGTCTGATAAGAGGCAAATGAGAAATGAAGTTTTGTCTTGCTTTGATGCAGTTATAAGATCTCTCTCAAGCTTAAATCTGATCAGGGCTGAGTTATACTTTATCTTTTCCTTAATGTGGGCACCAATAGAACCTCTCTCCACTCTGCAAGCTATCAGTAATTATACAACTGTTAGAAGTGAGCTGTTTATGACATATCTCCCCTCCTTCAAAAGGTGCTGGAATCTGGCTGACTGGTTTGAAACCTTTCAAAAGGACTCAAATAGACATATGCAGTCAATGCAAGATTACTGAAATCTCATATCAGCAAGAAGCCAACCAAAAAATACATACAAGGAAAACACCATCCCTGATATGTAGCTGTTCCTGAAACTGTACAGGCTGGCTGTACAAATTAGGTTATCCCATTTTACTGTGAATTTTATGTTGGCATTCATTGCCTTAACAAAGAGACCTGAACTAACTGTCTTCAATCTATTTTAAGTGCATTGTGAAACAGAAATTTGCTTCTATTTGCAATTTACTGTAGTTTCCTGCCATGGTAAATTTTCCGCACTTTGATTCTAGATGCATGTATTATACAGCTGTATCAGTGCCACCTACTTCAGCCATACTTCTTCCTCTCTCCATATCCTTCTTCCTTTAGCAAGAAAGCCTTTTATGTTTCAGGCTTAATCCAAACAATGGCCTTTAGTTAGAGTTTAAGTTGTGAACTCTCTGATAGGTTTCTGAAGTGAGCAGGAACAGTAAGCAATGTTTCTTCTGGGATAACGCTTTAGATAAAATAAACTGAAGGCTTCTTTTAGGTCAGGTACACTTACATTGTCTTAGGAGGGGTAAGGAGCAACATTTTGCATCAGAAAAGCTCTCTATTCAGTAAATACTGGTGGATAAGTGACCTCTGGCTGTCTCCCCAAGCACTCTGCTGATAGCATAACTGAAGCAGGTTCAGATGGTTTTTTAAACTTTTGTGTTTACATGACCTTTATAAGCCTCTGAAGCATTCTCCACATAATTTACTCTTCCAGGGAGATTGTACATATACTCACACACATACATAAAAGTGCACCTTACACAAATGTACATATACATAACTAGCAGAAAACATTTGTTTATAATAGCTGTCCCATCTTCCCCAGTAGCCTAACTCTACAGGAATATCTTCTGTGACACTTGTGCTTTCAGACCTAATTAGAAAGACTGTTTAATACTTATTTGAAGACTGTTCCTTGGCATAAGTCATAATTCTAAATTTAATAAATAAATAAATAAATAAATTCTAAAACAAATTTTAGAGGAATAACTAGATATAGGACTGTCTTTTTGCACTCCATAAGGTTACGAACACCCATGAAAACTGCTTTGAGTAAAACAATAAATTGCTAACTCTAATGTCTAGAAAAAGTACATCCCTTAACTACAAGAATCCTCTGGAAAAATTCATCATATTGATCTTAAAAGTGGACAGTGAATTCATACGAAAATTACTGAATAAAATCAATCCAGTGATAAGGTTGAATCCTCCAGTCCAAAATCAATAGGATCAATAGATTCAAAGGAAGTAGAGTAGCACACAGTCCTACATAATTTTGATACCCTGAAAATCTGTCTAAATCTATTCTATTCCTAGTTTCCTATTTTCTATCCTATTACTAATTTGACGTACAACTTACTACATAGATCTGTTTCAAAAAGCTGTTCAAAGTAAATTTCAAAGACCACCCCTACTAAACAAGCAAATATTTAGTGTTGCCAAGTTGCTGGAAAAAAAGTATAAGTGAATGATAACCAAAGAAAATGAGTATGTTTCTTCTAGTTGCCAAAGCACGTTCTAAAATACTGCCCTGTGCTAATAACTTCTACTATATTTTCTTTTGTAACCAGTTCTTAGGTTCATTTCACTTTGTCAATCACGTAGGCTTCAAGTTTAGCTATGCAAGCACAGAGCACAAAAAAAGAATATACTAATCTTATACTGTCAAAAGCAGATCCTATTTCTTATTCCCCAAGGCCAACCAAACCAAAGCTGGGTTAAAACATTATATACAGCTAAGCAAACAAACACATATTCTTATCTCTTGCTAAAATACAGACCTGAAATGTGAGACAAGATATTCCACATATTTTTTTTTTCTTTGTCACAGCTTCAGCTGATTGCAAAAACACACAAGTAAAAACAATCCCTTACAACCACATGAGCAAATTTTCAGGTGTTTCAGTGCAAACCATAATTCTGAAGTTGGTTGAGCCACCTCCTGCCGTTTTGCTGTGCATTACTTGTCTAGTAATTTGCACATTGCATGCACAGTCTAGGAAATGGTGTGATCATTCCTGAGTCTTATAACATTCCTTCTGTCAGCTTCTGCAGGGCACGTTGCTTAAATATGTAGTTATTCAGATACCTGATAACTTTGGAAAAAATGTTGGGAAGTACCTCTTGGCTGTAGACTTCCCTGACAGGTTGTCTCTATTCTGTATACTCAGCAATGCTGAGGACATTAAGGAGACATAGTTTCACCAGCAGTTTCTCTACCCATCTGAAACTTTTTCAGTAAGTTTGGTTTCACTAATTTTTGCCCCAGAATTCATTTTCTAGGGACAGGTTTCCACTCTGACTTGAAGGTTTGCCTACCTGAATCTCATTGAAAATGCATAATAGGGATAAAGGATTTTCATTTGGCTAATTAACTCCTCAGTAAATGAACTCCTTTGATAAACTCAGGTCTTTTGGACATCCGGCCCTTTGGCTCACTTTCAAGTACGCTCACATAAACAATTGTATGTAGAACTTGGAATGTCTTTTTAAAGGCACACTATTCCTGCTAAATACCACATATATCTTTTTTAAAGAGTATTGCTGTTTCTTTGATATATTTGCTACAGTTAAGTGTAGCCTTGAACAGTATGGCCTGCTGGACAAATTTCCTAGGAACTATAACTGAAAAACTGGAGTTCTTAAAAACCTATTATCTGCAAAGAGACACAAGGGTAAAGGAGAAACTCATTTCAGCTGAAGCTCTGTAACTGTTTTATTGTTCTTATTGTCCTTTCAGTATACTAGATTAACATTGTACCCTAATTCTTTTTTGTTTGTTTGTTTCTTTTGTTTTTTAAGGACACAATTCTATGCCTACATTCAGGAAAACACTGTTTCTATTTTAGAAGATTTGAACAGTTAAAGATGTAGTATAATGGATGAACAATGACAGTAGAATGAATTTGCTGGTTTTCTTTGGAAAAACCAAAAAACTCACGAAAGGGTGAAGCCATGGCAGAACGATTATATGCTAGCTCATTCTTCAAAATGGATTTCTCTAGATTCTAAAAAGACCTTTCGGCAATAGAAACCAAATTAGTGATACGATTTTAAAGTAGCCTTTGTGCTACTTTACCTACCATGAAGGTGCTTTTTGTGTAGATGTTTCTGAAGGATTAAAAAGACATGTTTACCCTTATCTATGTCAAAAGAGTAGCATCAGGCCTCAAGAGGGAAAAGTTAGCATATAGCACACCATGCAGGTAACTCGTGAAAAAAGAAGAAAGTCTTCCAAATTTGCCACACAAAAACATTCCAATGGGTTTGTAACAGAAACACAGATAATTTGGAAAGAAATTACTAGACTTGTTTGGAATGTTTTTTTTTTGTTTGTTTGTTTGTTTTTTTGCTACAACACCTTAGAGAAGTATGCATGTATGCATTAACAAATAAATGGTTTTGTGCACACACCAAAATGGGCAGAGCAGTTTGAAGAGCACTGCTGACATATAATGTGGCATCCAAGCAGAAACAAAATGACTTCTGCTGTTTATGCATGAATAAGGTCATCTTTCCACCCTCTTTCCCTTCTTCTTGCCTGAAATATTCAGTGCTGTCATTGCAATACTCAGACCATTAAATCTAATCATTAGAAAGTACTAAAGAAAGTTTTTTTTTTTTTTTGTCTGAGACACATGTGTAAGTATGTGCTCTTTTCACAGTGTCTGAGTGATTGCCACACCAAGTGCCCTATTATTGCCCAAGTACACATTACAAATACATTGCTACACTGGCATAACTCAAAACTGAAGGAGTTTAAATTGTCAATACTTTTCTTTCTTTTTGCCAGTTGAAGCTGATGGGGAAAAGGGAACATGCTTCAGGTGGCGAACATAGTACTTTTTTTCACAAAACACCTGATGATTTGTGGATGTCTCTCCAGTTTGTTCAGCTCCTTTGATGAAAATGAAAACAAAAGTTTTAAGTTCTGCTTCTCAATACATATCACTCAAAATCAGACAGTGGCTTTGAAATCCTTACAGCTATCAGAATATGGATCAAAAAGATGTCTGAATTTATAGAGCTAGGGCTAAAACTTCTTTTATATTTTATCAACTAAGATGTTAAGCAATGTATTCTCAAGTGCTTGAACTTTTTTGGAAAAAAAAAGCATTTTAAAAAATGTGTACCATTTTAGGCAAATTTAATATCGCTGAGAAGAATACCAATTTATCTGCCATAGAAAATAAAACACTGAGAATCAGTAAATAAATTGTATGGCTATATCCATAGTATTAGAAATTGTTCAAGACAGAAAAAAAAAAAGAAAAAAGAACACAAACTGATCAGCAGTAGTGAAAAAGAAATTTGGCATAACAATGGTTGCCATTTTGGCACACTCAGGGGGGACAGAAGGGTCAGAAATCTGTTCTTCATTTGAGCACTCAGTTATGACACAGGTTGTTTTGGACATTAAAGGTGATCACACACACCTGTAAACTAATAAAGGTTGTAGGAATATGGAATAGACTGAGACTAACGTCTGAGGGATAATGATATCTGAAAGTCAGATATTCTCGAAAAAAAAACCAATTAGTTCAATATTCCTGATTCAGGACCTCATTTAAAATTCACGGACAAGACAGAAGACGAAAGAAATCTACAACACATTAACAATGCTATTTTCTGCTGGTCTGGAATCTACTATAAAACTGAAGCATGAGCCTTTCACCTGTGAAACAGTTCATAGATGAGTGTATAAAGTGGACACAAACAATTACAGAAATCTTCAGCATAAGTGCAGGAGATTTACAAAGCAAATATATTTCTTTTGAGGTAAATTAAAACTGCTAAAAATTAACCTCAAATGTGTAAGCTTTGAAATAACTGGGGGAATGAGAGAGAAAAGAGCTGCATTCCTTAGGTTGTGTCCTACGTAACATTTGATAGCGGTCTGTGAGGAATTTATAGGTCAGATGGCAGTCTCCCCTTCTTGCTCCCAGTTCACTGAAGGGAAGAAGTGGGTGAGAGAATCAGGTGGCAAAGAAGGTTGTACAGGATGTAGCAGAGGAACAGAACAGATGGGCGTGGGAGACAAAATGAGGAGCAAAAGTGACAGCACAATCATTGCATTCTAGACAACTAAAAATACACAAATACTTTTCTATTTGTTTCACTCACAGTAGTTGCCAGAAAGATGTCACATAATCACAAGTAGAAAGAGGAGGCAGCACATGTAAATCATTCAAATAGAAGTCACAGTGAAGGAGATGCACTAACCACTCTCTGCTTTATATGATGCTCCAGCATCTGAAAGTCAGAAGGCCTATGGTTTATGAAATTCATGACTGCTGTTGTGGTTTTGTCTGGGATGGAGATAATTTTCTTCATAGAAGCTCACACAATGCTGTGTTTTAGATTTTTGATGAAACCAGTGGTGATAACACAGGGATGTTTCAGTTGCTGCAGAGCAGTGCTCACACAGAGCCAAGGACCTTTCTGCTCCTCGTGCTGCCCCACCAGCGAGGAGGCTGGGCGTGTGCTAGGAGCTGGGGGGGACACAGCCAGGACAGCTGGCCCAGGCTGGCAAAGGGATGTCCCACACCATGTGGTGTCATGCTCAGCAATAACAGCTGGGGTAAAGGAGGAGGAAGGGGGGTGGGGGAGGCATTTGGAGTTATGGCGTTTGTCTTCCCGTTATGTGTGGTGAACCCTGCTTTGCTGGGAGCGGCTGAACACATGCCTGATGATGGGAAGTAGCAAATGAATCCCTGGTTTTGCTTTGGTTGTGTGCATGTCTTTTGCTTTAACTAGTAAACTGTCTTTATGTCAACCAGTGAGTTCTCACACTTTTACCTTTCTGATTCTCTCACCCATGCCACCAAGGGAGAGTGAGCGTGTGGCTGTGTGGTGCTGAGCTGCCTGTCAAGGCTAAACTACAACACCTCAGACAGAAAAGGCATTCCCTCCAGCTCTCCTGTGACAGAATGTGTGAGGATGTTAACAGAGTTGCCTTGGACAAACTCATCTGTTATAACAGACATGAGGGGGGAAAAAAAGAAAAAAGAAGAAAATAGAAGTGATATTTCAGATTTTCAAGGTTAAATCTTACACTTCAGGAATCATAAAGTTCAAATTTTTATTTTATGAACAGAATCATTGCAAATGTCAAAAATTAAGGCTTATTTATAACTACATGAAAAGTTAATAGAACAACAGCTCAGATGTAATTTGTGTGGCATTATTAGGTAGTTCCTCCTCTAGTTTATTGCTGTTAGCAAAAGGCGCTGAGCCTAAAGGTGAGAAGAAAATGGAACAATAGGAAGATATCTTTCTTTTATCCAGTGGTTAAAAAAATCATCTGATAAATGGGAGCAGTACCTGTGCTTTCGAGATTGTTTTGATATTTATTGTAAACAGACACTGGATAAAATCTACATGCATTCTTGGGAGCAAGGACCAGCATCCAAGTCTCTCTATCCTTGGCTAAACATCATCATGACTAGATACAGTAATATTCCGCTTCCTATCACTTATTGAAGCAAGTTTTTCTCTAGGAAGGACTGCTGCTTCAGCAGACTTCAGAGGAAACACTCTTTTTGCCTAGTTCTGCTAGAAATATAGATTAGAAAGACCTGAATGATATGGAACACAAGAACAAAACTTTTCAGGTAAAACGAGTTTAAAATTAGCATATCGTATTAGTATAACTCCACCATGAGAAGGTTATACCAGAACCTTTGTGTAGGAATAAAGTGATGCTGACACACTCCTCTGAAAGAAAAGGTCTGCATCACCTACTTTCAAAGAAGGATTGAAGTGTGGAAATTCTCAGTACCTGGAATTGTCTGCCTGAAATATGAGGTAACCATGCAATTTGTCTTCGCTATGAGTTGGGTAAAACTCAATATATAAATATATTAGGAAACTCCCTATTAACTATAATGCCCTTCGTAGAGATTGTTCTGAATCTTCCTTACCACAAAGGGATTAAAGAAATGCAGACACACAGTATGGTATTTACCAAGAACTTGAGAAGTCCAAAAGCCTCTACACAGGCTTTTCATTCCTTCAGGTGCAATTAATTCTGTCCCTTTGCACACTGCCATAACTGCCCTTGAAAGGGGACATTAATATCCCCTCCAGCCACCTGAGATCAATCACCTTACAGAAAGTAGGCAGGGTATCACCTATAGCCCCAAAGGGCCTGGGTAGCAAAGAGCCTGCATCAGAAGGCATGTGCTGAGTTCCCATTTGTTCTGTGGAGATGAAAAAGTGCATGTAAGCCTGTATGAACATACATGGAAATCAACACTTACATAACAACAGTTCACTAACACCTAAAAGTCTCTGAACATTGAGTATGTAACTGATGAAATATTTTGACATGGATATGTAAACATTGTTATTTATTAACAGAATCATTAACTTCAATGCCCATGTTCCTGTACACTTCAAAAGAGAAATATTGTTGGCAATTTTTATGTAAGTTAGTCAGCAGCAATGCAGAAATATAGCTGAGAGGAGACATGGTATGCTTCAGCTATATGAGGCAGCATAAATTTGTGGAGTGAAGCATTAGAAATTAAAAATCATATAAACATGGTACAACAAGCAACCACAATTTGCTTGTTTAGGTGATGGGTTATTTGTTCTATTTTAAATATATATATGTATAAAAACAGAGAAAACAAACTTTCTATAATGTAATACTTTTTGATATGTTTGCTCATTTTATAAATAAAACATATAAAATAACATTTTAGACAAGCTGTCTGTTTCTATTTTAAAATCATGAGAGGACGTGTGTCCCCAAATCCATCTACTCTTCCAGCTGTATTTGTTCTCCCAGTTAAAGAAGCTCTCTCTTCTTATGGAACTTAACTTTCTTATGTTCTTAAAGCACCCTGGCTAGATGAAAACAATCATTAACTTAATATTGATACTTTAAATATTCCTGTTTGTGTTCTTATTTTTGTTTTAAAGAAAAAGGAAGATAGGCCAAAGGTAGAGGACATCTGATCCTTAATTGAGAACTTCAGGGAGTCAATAAAGTTCACAAACTAGAGAAAATGTTTTGAGCTGGTTCAGGGGGAGTCCTAAGGACAGAAGCGTACCTGATCCTGTTTTTCCTCCTGCTCAGTAAATTGAAGGTATAATTCTCTGATTAATTTCACCAAATACAATTTTATCCCCAGCTACACTCTCAAATGAGCCTAGAAAGCAAAGAAGATTCAAACATACAATAGAATCAAATACTTATTATGCATGTTGCAGTTAGGAAATGTTTCAAACAGATGAAGGTATATGTACTGGGTTTACACGGCAAGGGTTTGGTATTGGGGGGCTGCAGGGGTGGCCTCTGTGAGAAGAATCCAGCAGCTGCCCCATGTCAGATCAGAGCCAGCTCCAACCAGCTCCAAAAGGGACCCAGCGCTGGCCAGAGCCTAGCCAATGAGCAACAGACTGGGCCTCTGGGAAAGCAGATTTAAGGAAGGGAAAAAACTGCTGCACAACAGCAGCTGGGAGAGAGGAGTGAGAACCAGCCCTGCAGACCCCCAGGGTCAGTGCAGAAGGAGGGCAGGAGGTGCTCCAGGCACGCAGCAGCAGTTCCCCTGTGGCCTGTGGAGAGGCCCCTGGTGGAGCAGGCTGTCCCCCTGCAGCCTATGTGTCCCACATGGAGCAGATCTCCACGCTGCAGCCCATGGAGGAGCCCCCGGTGGAGCAGGTGAATGTGGCCTGGAGGAGGCTGCGGCCCATGGAGAGCCCCCACAAGAGCAGGCCCCGGGCCGGAGCTGCAGCCCATGGAGAGGAGCCCACGCAGGAGCAGGGTTTCTGGGGGGAGCTGCTGCCCGTGGGGGACCTGTGCTGGAGCAGTTTGCTCCTGACGGATGGACCCCGTGGTACAGAGCCATGTGGGAGCAGTTCTTGAAGAGCTGTTGCCTGTGGGAAGCCCTCGCAGGATCAGTTCAGGAAGTACGGCATCCTGTGGGAGGGACCCCGCGTGGAGTAGGGGCAGAGAGTGGCCATGAAGGAGCAGTGGAGACAAAGTATTATGGACTGACTGCGGTCCCCATTCCGCATTCATTTGATGCTGCTAGGGGGGAGAACATAGAAGAGTGTGGATGGGGGGAAGGTGTTTCTATATATTATTTTTTTTTTAGTTTCTCACTGCTCTAGCTTGTTAGTAATAAGCAATAAATTATATTAATCTTCTTACGCTGAATCTGTTTTGCCCATGACAATAACTGGTGGGTGATCTCCCTATCCTTATCTCATCCCTTAATCTCTTTTCATTGTATTTTCTCTCCCTTTTCCTTTGAGATAGGGGGAGTGAGAGAGTGGCTGTGGCAGGGCTCAGCTGCCCAGCTGAGACTGTACTGTCCAGCTGGGAAATGTTAGCCCACCAGATGACAACTTTGAGAATAATTTAGATGTTTGCAGTGCACAACAAGCAAAATGTGAGTTCCAAAGAGTTAAAAGTATAGACAAGGAAATCTTGTGTAAAACTAGGGAGCAATACCATCTTAGGACAAGTGCAAGCACTACTGGAATGCAGTGCCCTTTCTGGTAGTTGAAACAGGAGAAAGTTTGGAGAAAATCCAGGAGAATGATTAAAAGATTTGAAAACATGCCTCCTTGAGGTTTTAAATCTGCTATCAAAGAGATAAAAGAGAAATTTAAGGTGGGGGCATACATGCTTGCCTGTGTGGGTGAATGACTGTCTCTCACACTGGAAGTATAGAAGACAAAAATGTAACAAAATTCAATGGCTGGAAGCTGAAACAAGACAAATTTAGAGTGATAGAATAAGGTTCCAATTTTTAACAGTGAAGATATTTAACTAGTGAATACCTTGACAAAATTGTGGTTGGTTATCTTTGCCAGTTTCATTTTTTTCTCAGCAAACTCAGTTCTAATTCTGCTGCAATTAATTCAAGTAAGTCCTATAATCTTGGTTATTTATGAGGTCAGTTTAGATTACCATAATAATAATTTCTGGCTTTGCTATCTGCAAACTTTTCTCTTACGTTGTTAGTTCTTTCATACAGACATTTTCATTTATCTCTGTTTTCCTAACCCCCCATTTTCTGAACATAGCTTTTTCTTGTCCACTGGCCTCCATTCCCTTTGACCCTGTACTCCAGATCCCTGTTCACATGTATGCTTTTTTCTGGGGCTCAGAAGCTAACAGAAGCAAATCAGTAAATTCAAGCTGTAAGAGGTCAATAATTTTTTGTCTCTTTGGTCAATAATACTGCCTCCCCAAAGAAAAAAATGGTAACTTGTGTCAGAAGATATAGGTACTCCAAGTGCAAATAAACCAAGTAAAATTTAAGACAGGTCAGAAGCTTTATGAACTACAGTCATAGTGAAAGAGCATTTGGACAGCATTTCCTTCTCTACTTCCCTGTTCTCTGCCAAGTGATTGCAGAGACCTGACTTATATACCGTTTCAGGAAAAAAAAAAAAGAAAAAAAAAAGTGAGGAAAAACAATCATTCCAACCTTAAGAAGGCCAGGTATCCATCCCCAGGAGGGATGGACTCCAGACAATGATATGTATTAACAAGGCCAGGTGCCCATGCCTGGAAGGGATGGACTCATTATCTAGCTTGTTAACTGCCAGAATTTTAGGAAAGAACCAAAGAGTGACAATACAGAAAGATGACTCTGTGTGGAACTTGTAGGAGGGGCAAACCCAGAATTAGATGTGAGGGTTGGAAACAGTCACAGACTTAGTTGTTATTGGAAAGAAATGTTCATTTAGCTAGAATAAAATTCTTAAGCAGACCCCTCTAATCTTAATAGTTTTACTACCTCACTTTTTGTTAGTTGATTTAAATATCAAGTGTCTGAAAGTACATGCAAATGAGTAGAAGTATTGTTTGAGCGTGCAAAGCTTTTATGATGCACCTATTTTTTTTTTTTTAGGAGGATTGTATCTCTGGTATGTCTGTCTCCAGTGGTGTCCAATGAACTAGGTTTTTTGTTTGTTTTTCATTTAGCACTCTTGGTATGGTCTGTTTTTAAATAGAAGGGAAACCTCTACTACAGCAGAAATGCTGCTCTGATGTTTTCTGAACAGTAAATGGATCAAAGTGCAAATTAGGTCTTCACTGTGTCAGGTGCAATGGTATCACCCAAACAAAACTATCCCATAGCCCTAGGTATGACAGTCTGTTAAATGAATTTGTATGCACACAAGAAGTGTCTTTCTGAAACATGAAGATACCCAAGAGAGAGACTCTGGAGAGGTTTTACAGACATTTAATAGTTCAAGACATTATTTGTTCAATAACGAAAGAAAAAGGTTTAGAGAGCAATCAGATTTTCATGGACAAAAAAGCTAGGCTCTTGTCCTGAGGGGAGAAAAGATCATAGGCTATGATTTTTGTATGTGTCAGGAAGAAATGCAGAAAAAGGGTTTGATAACTGGTGAAGAAAGTGAAGAGAAAGAGCTGCTCATTCTATCTCATCTATTTTGTATGCTTTTATATTCCATTTTCTCTGAGTGTGATTCCTAGCTTTTTCTTGTTCTCTCTCTTAAACTGGTTCATTCTTTCTTTTCTCTCCTTAGCACAAAAAAAAAAAAAAAGTGTATTGTTGTCATATCACTGCTCAGTGCTTTTTCTGTCTCACTGAATCACCTGTACAACTCTCAGCATTCTCATTGTACCTCATTGTAACTCATTGTAACTCATTGTACCACAACATTTCCAAAACTTTTTGCAAGTGCATCCCTGTTTTGGTCACATCTGCGTTTACAAGACTGCTGTAGTTTCCCTGAAGTCCACTGCAAGCATTTCACTGGTTGTGTAGAAGCTAGTGCAAACTGATTTCAAGCACAAATATCCATGCTCTGGAGGTACCTGCCACCACGTAAAAATAAATAACTTTTTCCCCAAGTAGTATGACCATTTCTTGAAATCCTCAAAAAGTTATGAATAAGAAATCTACCCTAAGAATGACCACCCTAGGAACCACGTTGTAGTGGTGTGGCCAAAAGCTGATCATGCACTGGGAAGAGTGCCTTAAGTTAAGTAATTTATTGGGGAACTAAGTAAATGTTAAGTAAATGTTTATTGGGGAAGAATTATAGCAGTGCCAATACAAAGGGGAAGGTACTAGTCTCTAAGGCCTCTCTCAATTTCACTAGTTCTTCCACCTTAATACACTATTGTTTATTTAATGAAAATGAAGGGACAAGCCAGTGAAACTGTACTAGTTTTGAATGAGACAAGATAACCTCTATCTATTCATCTACAATGCTAGGATATGTATTTGGATAAAAATAGGGTCACTAACTTATTCATGCCAGTTATAAGTGTGAAAATACTCCCCTATCCCTAATCAGAACAATGCTTCTTCTCAAAAAAAAAAAAAAAAGAAAAAAAAAAGATCATAAATGTAACTGTAGAAACGTTTGCTTGCTTATTTGTTTATGTTTTTATTTATTTTTCCCAGATTTTATTCTGCATGGGACTTGGTTTAAGCCAAATAGTTGAACTGAATCTCAGCTGGCCTGGGTTTGCTGTACACACCACTAAATTTTTTACATATAAACAAATGCTTTTTACATGTGGGAGGATGATGGACTGGAACATGTATTTTCACTTTTGACAGGGATTGGAATGATGTTTGTGGCATAACGATTTGCTGGCTTTGCAAAAAACCTGAGTGTCGGCCTCTTAAATATCATGGAGTTTTCATAGAAAAGATTTTTATTAGGAAATGTCAAAGCAAATATCTAAGCATGGGATGGCTCAAGGCTGCCTGTCATACACACAGTATTGATGGATTCTTGGCTGTGTCTTTTGTTAAGTAAATGAGAATACTGGCTTCATGAATTGTGGTTACATATCTAAATGCAAGAGCTACCCACGCAAAACCTGTGTTGGAACTTTTCAAGCTGACATGGTCGATAGAAGTGAGAAGTTCTGATTCAAAATAAAGAATCAGGACATCTGTTTCAAGTTTCATGCTTTTGGGAGAATATGATGGAGGGGGAACATATTACTTTAATGTGACAAATACTGATCAAATTATTTCAAACTTTACTTTGATGATAAAGATGTAAAGTATAGATACTCAAACATTTGCACTTTTCTAGAAACACTGATAATAGATATCTCCTAACCCTTTCTTTTACACTGAGGTTAACATTCTCTGATATGATTCAGGCTTAGAACGTGGAGACCAGGAATAAGATGCAATAGATCTTCCCAGAAGTTTATATCAGGAAGAAGTATTTACACAATTATATGTAAAATTGACTTCTTGGTGGTGGTACAAAGAAAAAAAAATAGAGCTGAGTACCAGCATGAATGCTGATGCAACTGCTTAATTGTGCCTGAGTTTTTGAAGACAGAAGCATATTTGTTAAGCCTGCATTCTCTTTGACCAATATTTGGGTATATATATCAATAAATATCTTGGTCTTATAAAACTTGAGAGTTAATTTTTAAAGAAGATACATTGAGAGAAACAAAGAAACACCAATTTTATGTATCAAAAGACAAATCATTGAATGAGGCACTGGAATAATTGAAAATAATGTTTTTGTTTTAGTATATTTAGAGTTAAAAAGTGAAAGCTTTCCTTCCTTTCTCTCTGTACTCAGTTTAAACTCTATGTAATTTGATAAATATCAGTTTCTAGCAAAAGCTATAGAAAAGTGGCGTAATGAGTAATCTCACATTTTGTCTAGCATTTCATTTAACATCCAGGTAAATTTAATTAAAGGCAAACAATTCCAGCAGAAAAATAAGTTGTATGAATATCCCTAAGTTTGGAAATGTTTTGAGGGGTTATAATAAGTCTTGATTTTCCTCAAGTAAATTTTGTTACATGTTTTCTCTCTCTCTTTCTAATACGAGATTTGACTGGGGATTTTGCTCTGCCTAATGTGTGTACTTAAGCTAGAGATGATGCTGGCTGGGCACTGGAAACTAAGCTCACTTTTAAAAAGACTTTACTGTTTTGTTTTAGTCACATTGTACAAAAAGTTCTGAAGGTGAGCTGAAAGTGTGTGTCTGTGTAGTTGCAAAGGATACACAAATACTGAGCTAGTTCAGACCTAGAATTATGACTTGCTAAACTGCTATAATTTGACTGTGTTTAATTTTGTGCCATTAGTGTAGAACTAACATCAGCTCTGATGGGTGTTGATATCCTACACCTTATGAACTAAACTTGCACAAAATCACTTCATGAGCCCTAAAACATTTCTGTAGTAGAATGTACAGTGTTTTTACACATTGTTATGGATGTGCTATCCTAACTCCCCAGATGTGAATTAGGGCTGGAATATGCGTAACAAATGCATGCAATTTAGCAATGGGTACTGAATGCAGTTCTATTTCCTTTGGCAGTGGTATGGTATTTACTGAGCATGTGTTGGAATCGACTCTGTGTGGGGCAGAGCAATGAAAATTGTGGTAGCTTGTCTGATCTTTTCCTCTCTTGAGATTCCTCTGAAAGTATTAAAAAGAAGCAAACTGTATAGTACTGTACAGCAAACTGTACAAAACAGTTCAAAATGGTCCACTGATCTTGTCATTCAGTCTCTTATTGATGGAGATTTTCTTGGGAAGAGTCATTGACATGTCAGGAGGTTTTAAATTGCCCCCTCAAATCTCCATTACATCTTTAGAAGAGCTTTCAATAATCTGGGTTTACTGTGGTAAAAATCCTCCAGCAGGTACCTGTCTGTCATGAAGAAACTTTGCACTAAAGTTATACAGTTGCAATTTGTAAATATGAAGTAGGTAAGGAATTAAGAACACTTCAAGCTGAAGCCTTTAAATAATAAATGTCAAAATTCCATTTCCAATATTAATAGTTTATGGAGAGCTTTGTGTTTTAAGATTACATTTATTTAGTTTTGGTCTGCTGCATGACTTTTGCAACTCCCACACTTATGCAAATCTTATCCATGGGATGCAAAATACAGCTGTCATACATATGTTACCCATTGTTCCTGATCTACTTCTGTGTTAAATGCATTAGCTAAACAATAGGACAAGCTTCAGTATAATGATGTTAATCAAGTTATAATTTCAAAGTACAAAATGAAATGTGACATTGTACAATGGTGTTTGATTTGAAATATGTCGAATTAGTATTGCATTATACTTTCTTAATTGTTAAAAAAAAAAAAAAGGAGTTTAAATAGGCAGAAAGTCCCTTTTCTAAATGATAATGTCAAAAACAGGTAAGTATTTTATCTATGGGAATAATAATGTAAAATGCTTTTACACAAAGCAAAATGAGCCCTCTGCAAAAGGCTGCTACTATGATGAGGAATCACTTATCATCTATAAAACTTCTCAAATCAAGAGTTAAATAGGATTTAAGTGAGGCACAGTTTTTCAGTGAACAGATTTTCATTCACTTAGTAAAATCTTTGGATTCTTTCACCTTCTCATAACAAAAACGAAGGGCATATGTGTTGCAAATAAAAGTCACATCATCACACTCAACAGCTAGTATCTGTCTGTTAGTAATTTCACGGGCAATAACTACATCTGCCTGGACTCAACATTAAAGACAAAGTTTTGAGAAAGAAAGAGCCTTCAATGTCACCTTCAAGAAAATGTAAGTATTACATTATGTGGCACACTGAATCTTTAGACCTTGTTGAAGTTTCCCTTTCCCTAATGGCTAGAAAGGATTTTATTTTTGCAGTTTGAAAAACAGTCTCCTTGCTTTTTGAGAAAATTGGGAGGAAGGAAGTAAAAAGTGGTATATATTAGCATAATAATATAGAATACTCCATCTGTGTTTGTTCATACCTGTTCAGTAAAGATTGCCTTGAAGAAAGATGCACGATGACTAAGCAGGACTTCCAGATTCAGGTGGCTCTTGTTCTTTCACTTACAATTAATAAGGGTGAAAACCCATGATGACTATCAGTGAGGTTTTGCCCACCATCCTAAAAGTTGATCTTTGCATTAATGCATTATTTCCTACTAAGACTACATTTTGTGTGTGGCCTAGAGAAAGAAAATAAGAAAGATTTTTCCTCTAAAATGTAACAAATATAATGTATATATAATGTACAAATGTAATGTACAACATAATTATAACAAACCTTATAATTTAATTTTTGAAGACACTGAGAACTGAGGATGGTATTACCATTCAGAAAGCATACTTTTTTTTTTTTTTCTTCCAAATTAGTATAAAATAAAGCTATTCTATCTGTACACACAAGCAAGATATATTAGTGGGTTTTTTTTTTTTTTTTTTTTTTTTTTTTAATTCCAGTCATCCTGTGTCAATTAATCATCTTTTACTAGAGAAATAAATACTTTTTAATTTTCAGGATTATACAGCATGTCAATTGGTTAGACTTTTAAGTGTCAGTTTATCTGGACTGTTAGTAGGCTCTCTACAAAGGAAGGATATGGTAATTGTTAATTTATGATTAGAACTATTACTTCATGATCAATATTTGTTCACTTGAAGCATAAACATTTTAAGATTCAACAGAAATCCAATTGCCATAAAGCATGTGTGACCATGTATAAGAGCTGTGAAAGAATGTTTATTAAAAAGGACTGTGGCATTTTCTTTTAGAGAGAAACACTGCACATTGACTCAAGACCTGATTAGAAATTTCCTTTAGAATTCTAAAGTTTGTGACATGTTTGAGCCTATAAAGTCCTAACTTTAGTGGGACCTCCAGAAGGATACCACAGGGAAAAAAAAATGGCATTTTAGGCTGGAAAGGTTTGACTTCAAAAAAAGAAGTGAAGCTATTAATTCTGCAAGCTTTCACCTTCGCTGTTTGTGAGAAGCACAACATAGATAATAACTTCACAGATATACTTCAAATGGCAATTCATTCATAGAGAGTGTCTGAGATTCTTGAAGAAAATATAAAAATGCCTTATACTGCCTGATTTATTAATTTAAGTCATTTCTAAGTGCTGCACGAACCTTTCAGTGTGCTCCCTAAATCAAGTTACTTTATTCTATGAACACCAATAGAATTTGCAGTGCTATTTCAGACAGGAGTGGGATTTCCCAGCTGGCAGATGGTCCACTGCATCTGGAAGCTCATGAGCAGAGCAATATGAAAAGAATCTTTCACACAGCTGAATGCTGTCATTTAAAGAGTCCTGCTTATCAACATTAGATATCTAATATTCAAGTCTCTTGGATGTTGGGCTTTTGAAATACCTTGAAGGAATAAGCGAAGTACTAATTTTCATTGAAAAGAATGGGCTCTACTGATCTATGTGCCTCAGGCCAAATCTGATTCTTAGTTATACCTGCAGAATGTTATTCAAGTCAATGGGATTATAAGGACATAGATGAGAGACCAGCTAGATAATGTTTTAAGTAACCGAAGGTCAAGTGAGATGTACTTTAAAAAGAATTTTAAACCGAACAGCCTTTTCTTTGACTAAAGAGTATCTTTTCTTTCACTTTTTGATCACTTTTTTTTTCATAAACAAACAGTTTTGTCTTTGTTAAGTAAGCAGAAAAGTGATTCTTGGTGGACAAAAATGCAGTGGCTGGAATTTTAATTGAAAATAATGTAAGTGATTTCATTCTACTTAACACAAGTAAATTTGCTTATGGAATTTCAGAGGGCATTGAACAAATACAGAAGTTAGTCAGAGAAAGTTAATATGATAAAAGGAATAGTCAAACAAAGCACAAGTCAAATTATTGTCTCACTCTTGCCCTGAATAGATATTAGGAATTTAGACTTGATTAATAAGACATGAACGCTGTGTGGTGTTAGCTATAGATGAAGTTACTTACTAAATTACCCTGTTTTCTTGGATAGATCTGATTCACAAAAATTAAACCACATCCAGCTAAGAGATCTAGCCAATGAGCATATTCCAGTATTTCTGCCACATGGAATATGAACTTGTGTCCCTATTCCACCAGAAAATTGAAAATCACAAGAAAAGCTGCTTTCTAAAATACATATATCCATAAACAGTTTTCTGGTTTAGATGAAATATTGCTTTTCAGTCCCTCCATAAGAAAAAAAGATGTTTTTAATTGAGAGTTTTTCTAAGTTAGTTTCTAAAGGGTAGGTAACATTGTACTACTAATAATGTATGATTTTTTTTTTTAGTTGAGACGGTGATTTATTAATTTCAGTGTTAAACTCCTGTGCTATCCCTACTGAGCAGGAAATTTTCTCAGCTTTATGACACTTTATCAGGAGCTAGGATTTGCACTTGGAGCTCCCTGGTGAATGCTCTATTTTTCTAGCAGGCTGTAGGACTGGACTACTTCAAAGGCCATTCATTGGTAAGAGGAATTTTTTAAAAAATGAAGTGTGTGTTTTAAGTCCCTGCTGTTGAACCGTAACCAGTTGTAAGTACAGCTAACCAAAAAAAAAGTGAAACTTTCTGTTTTATGTAAATGCATTGGTGGTTTTCTGAGGGTATGTGCATCAAGGAAAATTGAGCTTTTATCTTCTGCTGGTGGGAGTTGTACCTGTCTCAGAAAAAGCGTTCTTTAATTTTCCAAATACCAGAGTTCTAATTTTGTGTGTAAAGTCCTGATTAGTTTCTTAAAAAGAATTCTGTCTCTTATGTTTCACAATCTGGGTTCAATTTCTCAATAGTTTTATTCTTTTATCAATATTTGTGAGAATGGAATCTCACTAAACATCTTCCATGTCATGAATATGCAGAACTGCTATTGTTGATATACAGATCCCTCTTCCCCTCCCCTTGATCTCTTTTCCTTGTCTACCTATGTATCACATACAATAGTTCTAGGGTACCTTCTCAAAGACTAAAAAGTTTAAAGTTAAAAGAAAAACATTAAAAGACATGGAAAAATCAGACAGTAGACTATGAAATCGTGAAGAGCAATGAGATCATCTACTTCAGTTCTTATTTGAGACACCACATCAGGCAAACTGATACAAACACCCAGTCCTATGTTTTCTAATTTTACACACACACACACACACACACACACAGGAAAAAAAAAAAAAAAAAAAAAAGCTATGATCTCTGGAAAGCCAGGGTTCTAGAGAGTACTTCTCATGCCATCCATACAGGACAAAGCACTTTATGGAATCTGAGGCCTTGTTCAGAGTGTCAAAGTATTCTTGGCTTTTTTTTTTTTTTTTTGACAAGATGAACTCAGTCTAGTAGTTTGTGCTGTTAGAGCAGGAAGAACTGCAACCTGTGTTTGAGGTTTGCTGGATCTGTGCTCAACTATAATCTAGAATAGACTAATGTAGATAAAAGAGTGCTCATAGTGTCATTGTAGCAGTATGAAGAGATCCTTTGCTCTTCTGTATGAAGAGCAAGAAAGTTAGCTTTTGTAGTGACTTAGGTTCTCAGAGGTCCTTTTCTTTCAAATATTTGGACTGGAAAAATAAATCACACAAGTGGGGCGTTTAAAGCTCCCAAATTTAATTGTAAGATGGAGAGAGGGAATTGGGATGAGATCCAGCAAAGCATGACTAAGGAAACAAGGAGTAAGGTCATTAAGGTCTGAAAGGATCAAAGTATTAAAAGTCTTTTGCATGAGGTAGTCTTGTAATTGATGTAATGTTTAACATTGAGAAAATATATTCTGATTCAATCAAGTGATAAAACTCACTGTTATATTCTGAAACTTCTGGACCCTGCACAATTGCTTTATCAACAGAGGCTTCAAACACAACAGTGCACTAGTTCCATCTCCCATATACGAGTAAGGATGTGCAAACCTTTGTATAATTCAACTACAGAAATGGAACAGTAGCTTAAACAAATTAAAAGAAAAGTCTGCTAGAGAAGATATATCTCTACTAATTTCAGCTAGCTCAGTCAGAAGAATTTGTCTCTGTGTTTTCCTTAGTATGTTCCTAAATTGAAACTCAAAATTCTCGTTAGGAGAAGGAAATAGAAACAGAGACACAACGGCAGAAATTATTCCAGTTATGTTGTGTTGCTCACTCTATAAAAAGTAACACAGTGGAGCTAGGCAAAATTCAAGCTTTCTCAAATTTTAGGGGGAAAAGATATAGGGTGAGCATAAAAGTAGAGGAAATTAGCTTGAAAGGTAGCTGGATAGATAATGGTGTTATTGAGCACTATAGTGACATGACCCTTGTTACTCTGCCTCTATGTTTTCTTGACAGTCAGCCCAGTTTATTAGAGAACAGTGTAAAGTATACTGCTGAAAGTGAATAAGACAATTTAGGAATTCGCAGCCACTGCTAGCCTTAATGCATTTTGCCTTGGTAAAAAGGCTGAAAATATAGTGTGGAGATATGTGATAAACCGTTCTATGCTAAATATGTTTTACAAGGCAGGCACATAAAGCCAGCACTTGATGCAATACTTTGAGTAAACACTATTATTACTCCCTGTTATGCTCAATTTTGTGTATTCAAGCAGCCCAGGGACCTCATGGTCTAAATTGGGGGAGTAGGTGAGTTGAAGGGAACAGGCAAAAGGAATTATTGTCTTTCCTCTATAGATAGGGAATTTTGGCAGGCTGAAAGTATGTGCTTTGGTGCCAAAGCATAAAATAAAATCAGATTACCATGTCAGTTCTCTAAAATAATGCCCACTTTTACTTCCAGTGAAACATCGTCTTTGAATCACATGGCTATTATTAGATGGTGCCACTGTCAGTATTTGTGTGACAGGCACTGAATGCTTGATGAAGTTATGGGTACCCTGGTTCCTAAGGCTGCTTTCACTATGTATAAATTCAATCCAAGTATTTCTTCAATCTGAAACGCACGTCCGAGCTTAAGTTTTTCTTTCGGACATGTTTGCCTCTATATTTACTAAAAATCTACATCCCCAGCATATTTCCAAAATGCTTGTAGAATGTGCAAAAGCCTATTCTATCACAGACTTTTACTAGGGAAACCATTCCCAGAGTGGGTTGGTGAACATATTCAGTATGGAAACAAGAAGGGTACATAGTTTGCACAGACTGGAATACACCACTGTAATATATCACTTCAGAGAGCATCCTGACTTATTTGGTTGGTCACATTTCTGGGTTTATTCATGTGGATTTCCTACCCACTAAGTCAGCAAGATTGCATGAAGAGAACTTACACAGAGAGAAGGTAATATAGACACCCTAGATGACATTGACTGATTTGTGAATGGATTATTTCATTTCAATATTGTGAAGAATATTTGATAAAAGGTACAGAGAAGAGGAGAAAGAGGGTACATAATATTTTATGGTATTTTTTTAATGAAGAATCTATTCTTTGTTTTGTTGAAACCAGAAAACAAATATAAAACATAGCTACATTGTTTTCTGTTCACTCTTTTAATCTAGTATCAGAGCTAAATCTGAGAGAGGCTATTTCACAGAAGAACCAAGGATGTTACAGAGAGACAATGACAAAGTTGAACAAGCAGCCTTTTTATAATTTTGACAGCAGATAGGACTGTTGACTGCAGTAAAGGAATAGAACTCCCTGGGGCCTTCAGAAGGAAATGTGGTGGAGTGAGCAAGCTAGGAAAGGGGTATTTGCAGCAGAGAAATAATTACTACATAGCTATTAAAGGTTACAGTGAAGGCCATGGGATAAACACTGCCATCTTCAGCACAGGGCTCGATGGCTACAAGTCATGGTGAGAATTGCATCTGGCTAGGGTTTATTGTATGAGCACTCTTAGATGGAGAAAAAGTACAGAGAGATTTTTCTCTTGATAAGACTGCATTATAATGAATTGACCTACATGTCAGTAAGGTGAGTGAGCTCTACCTGAGTCATAGAACTTCACATCCAAAAGAGTTAAGAAGGAAAAAGATAATACTACAAAAATAGTATTAATCCATCATTAATTTTCAGAGGCATTATGAACTTGTGTTCCCTGTGAATGGGGTGTTGTGCATTTCTCACCAGTGCTGTCCAATAGGTGGATGCTGACACGCTGCAGTATTGCTTATTATTTTGTTTTCTACAGCTTAAAAGCCAGTGAATAAATTTGTTGCTTGAGGAAATTTGAGTGAATATTGTTACTGAAGATGACCATAAGGTTGTCAAGCTGAGATACATACAAAATGAGCATGTAAAGAGAGTAAACTTCGTGAACTAAAAACAGAAGTGCTTTCATAAGCAGAAAATATTTTTCAGTGAATTACATATTTGGTTTCACTACTTCTGATGGTCAGTGAATATGTAATAGACACTTCAGTAGCAATTACTATTCCAACAGGGTACAGTTGATCAACTTTAGGTAAATTCCTTCTTGCTGAAAGTGAAATCATCTACTGGTATAATTAACAAGAACTGGGGCAAATTTTATTATACCTCTGTGTGGGATTGGATATATTTAGTACATTATCAGAGAAGATCGGAAGCTAAGGTTCAAATTCTCCAAGGCAGAAGGGGAAATTAAAAGTAATCTTCCCCAGAGAGACATTTTCTCTTTGAACCTTTCCTTCTATTTTGTTACATTTTTTGGAACTTAAAGAATTAAGTTCAAATTTGATCTGTTTTAGTACATTTTAACTAGTATATTATTCATCACAATAAAACTTTTTCTTCTTGAAAGCTTGTGGCTGGATGAAGGGGAGAGGAGAAACAGATTGCTGAAAAGAAAAAGAAATGAAAGTATGCCATTTTCAGTGTAAAAATAAGACACCGTCATTCTCGAGCCATCCTGCAGTTCTGAAGTACTTGAATTGAAGTACTCAGGTTTAAATACTTGATGGAGTCTTGACTTTTTACATTTTCTGAAAGAAGTACTTATTCCTAGTTTAGTTGGTTCACAGCACCCCAACTTTCTTATTTCTTCGTCTTTTTTTTTTTTTTTTTAATAAATATTCAATAGTTAAATGTTCCATATACTTTATTTGAATATTTAGAGAGGGGATAAATTATGCAATCTTGCTCTGCCCAGTGTTGTGATTATGCTTATGATTTGCTATAGTGGAAATAAGTGGATGAAGCAGAGGTAAAAAAAAAAAAAAAAAAAAAAAAGACTGTGGGAGCAAGTGAAGGAAAAGGAAAAAAAAAAGAGGGAATTGTTCTTTATCTTTTCACTGAAATAACTTAGGCTGTGAGATCACTTATTGCAACATTAATTGCAATCAAATTTCTAGAATGAAGGTGACATCTTTAAAACACTGAAAGGCTCCAGGAGTTTATTTCAGATGCCAGTGACTGATCTTATTTACATTTTCAAAACCAAGAGTTTCAATTGACTGAATTATTAAATTAAAACACCCAGAGCAAACACTTCACTGAGGACAGATCCATGTACTCTTTCTATTTCCAAGAACACAGGCTGTATTTTTTAAAACCAAACAGAAAGGAAAGTATTTGTTACCAGGAAAATTTCAGGAGACAGAAGAGAGATTGAACTACTGAGCTTATATGTGTGTGAAAAACAAACATTAAAGTAAAAGTTGCTCTCAGGCTCTGAATCATCTCTGGAAGAAATCAAACATAAGCAGTGTCAAAGTGGGTTGCCACTGATTTAATGGAATTCCAGATACTGTGAATTTGTTGTTACAAGTCTAGGTAGGTCAATGGTGCTGAAATATTTGTGGATGAATAAGCTAGATAAATGTGCATACCCATCTTGGGACTGGTAAATAGACATTCTCATGTACTTATCAGAAAACTGTGCTGCATTTTCTCTTTGAGAAATCTCTATGAATGGACCAACATTTTCTTGAATTGTGTAATTCTGACTCACCAGAGGGCTGTGCGGCTATCCAGAGGGACCCTGACAGGTTTGAAAAATGAGCTGACAGGATCTTTGTGAAGTTCATCATGGAGAAGTGCAGAATTGTGCACATGGGAATGAGCAACTCCAGGCACCAGTACATGCTGGAGACCACCCAGATGGAAAGCAGCTTTGCAGAAAGGGATCTGGTGGTCCTTATGGACAAAAAGTTGAACACAAATCAGCAATGTGCCCTTGCCAGTAGGAAGGTTAGTGGTATTCTTGGCTGCATGAGGCAAAGTATCACCAGTAGGTCATCCTAGTAGGTGATCCTTCCCCTCTACTCCTCATTGGTAAAGCCTCACCTGGAGTGCTGTGTCCAGTTCTGGACCTCCTAGTACAAAAGAGCCTTGGACATACTGGAAAAAGTCCAATGAAGGACTACCAAGATGATGAAGGGACTGGAACATCTCTCCTGTGAGGAAAGACAGACAGTTGGGACTCTCTTTGTTCAGCATGGAGAAGAGAAGGCTGATGGGGGATCTCATCAACATATGTACATAACTGAAGAGAGGGTGAAAAGATGATGGAGCCAGTCTCTTTTCAGTGGTGCCCAGTGCCAGGACAAGAGGCAATGGGCACAAACTGGAACATGAGGGGTTCTGTCTAAACATCAGGAAGCATTTCTTTACTGTGTGCATGATGGAGAACTGACACAGGTTGCACAGAGAGGCTGTGGAGTCTCCTCCTTGGAGATCTTCAAAAACCATCCAGAAATGGTCCTGGACAACCTGCTGTAGATGGCTCTGCTTGAACAGGGGGTTGGACCAGATGACCTCCAGAGGTACCTTTCAACCTCAACCATTCTCTGATTCTGTAATGAGCACTGAATACTGGCTGACCTCTGTGAAAATGTTCTCTGGCTTGTTTGACTGCTATTCTTTATTAGGTACTAAGTTGTTGTGGTTTAGCCCGGCTGGCAGCCAAACACCACACAGCCGTTCGCTCACCCTCCCCCCTCCCTCTCCGGGATGGGGGAGAGAAACGGGAAAGTGAAGCCTGTGAGTTGAGATAAGGACAGTTTATTAAGACAGGGAAAATAATAACAATAATAATAATAATAATAATAATAATAATAATAGTAATAATGTGTACAAAGTGATGCACAATGCAATTGCTCACCACCCGTTGACCGATGCCCAGCCTATCCCCGAGCAGCCGGCCCCCCCACCCCGGCTAGCCACCCCTATATATTGTTCAGCATGACGTCAGATGGTATGGAATACCCCTTTGGCCAGTTTGGGTCAGCTGTCCTGGGTCTGTCCCCTCCCAGCTCCTGCTGCACCCCCAGCCTGCTCGCTAGCAGGACAGAGCGAGAAGCTGAAAAGTCCTTGGCTTGGTGTAAGCATTGCTCTACAACAATTAAAACATCAGCATGTTATCAGCGCTCTTCTCATCCTAATCCAAAACATAGCACCCTGCCAGCTACTAGGAGGAAAATTAACTCTGTCCTACCTGAAACCAGGACATAAGTATTTAAATCTCCAGCTGTTTTAATACAGCATTTAGGACAGGTAGGTTTCCTGATTAAGTGAGATAAATAGTGCGATTTAGACCACCCCTGTCCTAGAGGTGGTGTACATGAATCATTATGTATTTGAATATATCTCTGTGAAGAAAACTAGCACAAATCTTATGCATTGTTTAAATTCAAATCGTAAAAGAAAAACACACAAATGACTTATAGGCATCAAACTGTCCCGGTACAGAACTGGCTGTCCTGTACCGTGGAATGCTGGACTGATTCTTTGTGCCTATATTTGTTAAAATAATCACCTAAACCAAAGAGATCACAAATTAAGAATTCATTCAAATAATGTCCTCCCTCTCAGGATTTTAGCTTTATTTCTAACACTGACTGTTCAGCAGAGGTCTGCTGTATGACAAGTTAATCGTGTCATCCTCAGCTAACAATAGTCTGATGTCCTAATGGCAAAAGATATCAGTGCATCCAGTACATACTTCAGTACATTTACTATGTGAGTAATCTTTTTTCAAGTCATCATTATGCTGAGTTGCAGAGGTAGTCAAAACAGTAAAAATTGTTTTTGTAACTTGCAGTCAAATAAATAAACAGTACTTAAGGTTGCAGGATGAAATCCTAAATTATGATATCCCCAGCTTTCTTCTGGGAAGAAATCATAGCATTGTCGAGAAACTTGCCTAAAGAGACAAGACTTGATAGCTTCCTGCCTGCCGACAGCACACAATGATGTATGAATTGCAGTGCTTGTAGGGGCAACCTCACTCACGCTATTTTCCAGTTTGGCCTTTCCATTGTCATTTAACACTGTTGTTTAATTCCATATTTCTTGAGGTGTGAGGTAAAATTTATTGTTCCTCATTACCACATGCTGTTCCTTCCTTCCCCCCCTAGAGTTATGAAAAATTACCTTTTGGGGCTGCAAATAAACATCTGTAACTAAATTTCTTGACCTAGACACCCTCAATGTTAAGGTCACAAACCTTTCCAATTTTAGTCTCTTGTAACCTCCACACAGGTATTTCACAGCTTTCAACTTATCATCAGGCATCAAGTAACATACCATGTATGCCATGGGTTGCCTGACAGCTAGTGAGCACTCAAGTTTAATTACCATTGGCTTGGATTTCCCCTGCTCCTTATCTCCTTTAAAAATCCAATTTAGCTACAGCAGTCATTCTGAAATGAATATGCCTACTGCTGAGCTAAAAAGACTAGGTAGATTGAAAAACAAACAAACAAAATAATTCAAACAAAAAACAAACCCCAACAAAAAACAACAAAAAACACAGAATCAAAACACCATAAGGTTTGCCTGTAGATATCACGGTCCTGAAGTAATTTTAAATACTGAGGCCTTAAAACCTTAAAGATCCTCAAGTCTGGGCTAAAAAAATAAAAGTATACGTGTTTTCATTTGAACACAAGCTGCTGCTGCATCTTTGATTTATCTTTGAAACAGATGTGTTTTGAGTTGAAGTTAAACTTCAAAGGAGAAAGTAAATGCTCAATAGAAAATATTTTTCTTATTCAGGGTAGAGTCTGAAAGTGTAAATTTTGCTCTGAAAAGATAAAATTGTATTCTAAATGTTCCATTTAGAAGCTTAGAAATGGTTCAGAATTTTAACTTTGAAAAGTACAGAAAATACAGTACAGTTGTGAGCCTCACCAGCATTTCATCAACTGGCCAAGTCCACAGTATGAGGCCAGAACATATAATATCTACCTGGTGTGATAATTAACATATCTTTGTACTTGAAATGCTTAATATCCTCTCTGTAAAGTTGTTCAACCAGTTTTACTTCCTTCCCCCTACAAAGAGCCCAGAAATAGTCTGAAACTTCTCTCTTGTTCTTCAACTCAAACTCTTAACATCCATGCTCAAATCTCTGATGTTTTCGCGTTTGCATCTAATCACTATCCTGATACACGTCCAGATAGTTGGCTACTATGCTAAAGTTTCATATCTTCAGTTAAGCTCTAGTTTAGCTCCTACAGTTTTCACCTCCTCCTCAGCATGTGCAAAACATTTCCTCTCACCTTTCAGCTTTGCCCAACTGCTTTCTGCCTGCAGCTTTGCTTGTGATCCTTTCTGCTGCTTCACTCTCTACTTGTGCAATTTGCAAGTCTCTCTTGTTTTCCCTTCCCTTATGCTTCCTCAGCTTCCCAGCCAATTTCTCCTATGCTCAGCCTTGCATTAGGACCTCCTATTTTGCTCTGTTCTGTCAAATGACTTTCCAGTCTTTCTACTGATGGAAAACATACTTACCCAGAAGCTGGTTTTACCAATAATCGAGTGTATTATTATATACGCAAAGGAAATCTGCCTTCTTCCTAAATTATGTTTTCCAGACACACATCCTGTTGCCTATTAATAAGAGCAATATCTTGTGTGAGCAATGAGCAGGGTCAGGGCAATGGATGTCAATGCTCAGTTCCATTTTAACTCTCTAAAGCTGTTAGCTATGTGTTATGATTCAGCTGCATGATCATACACACTGTTGGACACAGAGAATGCTTGATTTTTTTTTTTTCTGTGTGAAAAATCAACAAGAAGAGATTTATAACCATGTCCTTAGTAATATCAACTTCCTAATCCCTTTGGGGATAGAGAAATATTATTTCTATGTAATATTTGGAGGGACAGATCTTGAGTTATTCAAGGTCAAGATGGAGCATGTATTACGGAAGTGATTGTATGTTTTATCTTTAACTTCACATTGTATTTTTAGTACATTTCCTCCTTTTGTATCATCACTGTGAAGACAATAGTGGTAGTGATAAAGAAGATAAAAAACTATCAGGCATTGAGGTTTAACCACTCTGTCATTTAGGACTGCTCTCAAGGGCTTTGTATAAATGAGTTTTGAAGTGAATTTGACCACCTTTCTTTTAGTCTGTATGAAAGAGTGGTTTATACTAAAGCAGGAATAGGAAGATTTTAGCTATAGTTATATGCATAAAACTATCTATTACTATAATCATTTGTAGCCTGCATATTATAAATATAAAACTATACAAACCTAAATAATACTGTATACTGTTATTGTTTATTGTATGTATAAATATGTTATTAATCTCCACCATTTAAATAGCTCACCTATTTAATAATATAGCTGTAAATACTGAAAATAAATTGGATTGCTATTTTATATAAAGCTACACATTTTTGTCTTAATTATGAATAAACTAACCTGGGCTAAAATAGCTGTCAGAAAATAAATGAGTTTACTATAAGCTATATGTATAATTTGAGTTTACAGCATGCTAAATGATCCTGGAATTCTTTTGCTGCCTATCACATCTGCTGTGTGAGCCCCCACCCCCCCATTTATTTCATGCAAAAGAAAACAACAACAACAACAACAACAACAACAACAACAACAAAAACAACCAACAAACTCTTCCCTCAAACAAACAAACACAAAACACTAACTTCTAGATAACTCAGAACATCTGTTTTTCTGTTGCTGGTTTCATCATCCCTCCTGTTTCTGCTTCCCATGTCTGACTGGCTCCTCATTTCTAAAGGTTCTAGGAGTAGCTTGAGTAGCATGAAAGATTGCACTTGCAGGATAAAGGCTTTTAGAGAATTATTATTATTATTATTTCTCATTATTCTAATAAGATTTCTGAGCTTTCTGCATATTCATAACTGCTTCCCATTACCGTTATGCACAATGATCTTAGGAGCAAGGAAACAGTGCAATGTACCAAGACACAAAATTGTGTGTATTTATTTCATAATTAGTGTACTGTAATTGTAGTAGGCGGCAACACTGACAAAGTTGAGATGTTCTCTTTTTTCCCCTTCTTCAACTCTTGCTTTTGTTCCATTATCATGAATCTCCAGACTGCAATGTCAGTGGCAGGGAGGAGAAACCTATTATTTAGCTATCTGTGTGAAGCCCTCACAAGGCTGAAGGCTGGTTCTGCATATGCATATGGGAACCGCTCCAGAACTAAGCAGTATGATCAACTGTTGCCTTGCAACCTGGATCTGATTCAGCAGACAGTTTTGTGCGTGCTTATTTCATTTGCTCATCCAGTTTCAGGGATGAGCATGAGATGAACTCAGTGCAAACCTTTAAAAAGATGCCAGTCAGTCTTGGTCTTGATCACTAAATAGTGCT
This sequence comes from Cygnus atratus, assembly GCF_013377495.2. Classification (NCBI taxonomy): domain Eukaryota; kingdom Metazoa; phylum Chordata; class Aves; order Anseriformes; family Anatidae; genus Cygnus; species Cygnus atratus. The sequence continues at coordinate 104,006,777 of NC_066363.1, read as the reverse complement.
TGGCCTATGTACTACACATGCTGAAAGGAGATTGCAATATCTGCTCCTAGCTCAACATGTTTGCTTGTGAGAAGAGAAGATAATCAAGTGGTAGATCCTTCAGCAGCAGTTTTTTTATGTGCACGGGCCCTGTTCCTTTCCCAAACTGAGGATGGATTTGTATGTACTGTCCTCGAAGCTCTAAGGTTCCCACAGTATTGTTTTCGGCATGGTATCTGTTCTATGAATGGGTGGAAGGAGCAATGAAGGAATTATCCAAGCTGGAAGGTACCTATACACAGCTTCTGGTCTGGATCTATTAGCCAGTATTGGCTTCTTCCCACCATATGTCTCACATGTGGTCAGAGCAGCACAAAAGACACGTGGAAAGGATACAGTCTCTAGACAGAAGAGTTTTTAAGTCTAAACTAACAGAGGAAGACTAGACACACAATTTCACTGTGAGACCAGAAGACAGATCTGACTTCAGGTGTCTTCAATCTTCTGATTGAAGTTAATAGCATGAATCAAAGGATTATTTCAATTTAAACTGTCTTGTGCTAGCGTCTCACTGACCTGAAAATTAAAGAAATGTAAATGGTATTCAAACCTCTTAATTGCTGCCAATAGCAATTCTTTTGTTACTCTGCAAGGGAAACAGTGGAGGCACAGCTTTTAGAGAACAAAGCCCCAAGTAAAAAAGCAGTAAGTACCTCATTAGCAATACTGTGCTACAAGTGTGCCTAAGACCCCACAGACTTCAAGCCAAGTGTTAAAATAGGTTACCTTGAATGGATGACTAAATTGTTCCAATGACAGTCTCTCTTTGATGAAAGATGCCTAGAGCTACCAGTTCTTAGGTTTGCCTACCATACCCATCTTTTACCATTCAATATAGTTCACTTCTCTCTCATTTCAGTATCTTCGAGGTATCTGAAAGCTGGGAATTAAAGATTATGAAGTAATAGCTCTTGCAGTAGCCACTCACAGTTAGGGATTGTTAAAGTGATTGGATATTTATTTTAGTGAGCATCACAGAGCACTAAAACAAATAAAAAATCCACTACATGTAAGTTACTGAAGGAGACATTTTGAACCATTGAAGGTGGGTGAATAAAGCCTAGAAAATTTAAAATATTCTTTGTGTGTGTGTAGATATATATATATATTACTTTCTAGATATACTCTAAACCAGACTGCAGGCATTTCCCTTTCATCTTCTGTATACTTAATAACTTTCTGAAATGCATTGAATGATATGATAGAGAGAAACCATAAAAGAAAAGTGCCTGGCCAATTCCTGCTTGCCTTGCTCATGCAATTATGTAGTGCCTGCATCTGTAAATCAAACAATGCTTTTTCAAGCACTAGAGGAACTGATTTCTCAGCTGTCTTCAACAACCAAATGAGAAAAGTTTTAGGTCTCTTCCATCTTAAAAATGTTCTAAAGTAAAAAATAAAAATAAAAAAGAGAGTGCTCACTGAAAAAAACACCCCTTTTCTTTTAATAGATTCAGCAGATGGGACAAGTGAAGGCCAGAATGGTAACTTCTCAGACCAGCACTGTAATTCAAGGCCCAAATTAGAGTTTGTGCCAATAAAAAGTAGTGCATAAAATTGAGTCATAAATTTATAAATGAAAGAAATCATTAAATAAAATGAAATGCATCTAAGTAAAATCCAAGGGTTGGTTTAAAAATAAAACAAAAAGAATCTACTAACACATGTTTTTTCAGCAGAAAGGAATGAAGACAATCTTCATGTTTGATTCTAGTCACATATCATAGCATTCAGCTACTGGGATGAGGAATGTAGCATAGAAATCTAATTAGGAGAAACTTTTTTCTCTTGCTAGCTTTTTGCTTTACTGCAGTCTTTCACAAGCAAGAACATTCACTGAAGTCATTCAGCGCAAAGTAAGTGGCATTTAAAGGAAGATACCTTTTCAAAATGTGTCTATGCTTCATGTGGTTGTGCAAGTAAAGGAGTTCACTTAAAATATCTTACTACCTATTCCTGAAGCATATGCTCAGCATGGTCTTTCTGGGAGGATACTGCAGACTAAATATGTCATAGCCTACATCTAATCCAGTTCCATCAGTAAAGCTGGGGAAAGCTCCTGGACATAGGGACTCCATGTCTTCTGTCATTGTGATAGCACAGTCCTGCCACCAGCTATAACTCAGGCCAGCTATAACCCTCTCCCTGAACCTCTTAAAGTCTATGCACAGTCTATGGACTAAGAGAACAAAATAAAATAAAACAAGTTACTGACACGCATGTTGGCTTTCCTGCACAACTGGACTCATCTGCAGGGACCAGTTCAGAGCACATTTATAATGGTACAATGGGGCATGGTGAAGGTGTCCTGTTGCATTGTCCCAGGACAGGTTTTCCTCAAGGGAGATTGTAGTTCTGGCTTGTCTTGGATAAGAATTTTGACAGTGAGTTTGCTACATGTGAAGAGCAACCCAATAAAGAAAGGAACATTTAAGGTGTGGTCTTTGGCTCCTAAAACCAGGTATCTCCTAAAAGCTTGCCTTCCCTTGGCCAGATTTCTCCTGGGATGTTGATTTGCCTTGTTGCTACAGCAGCTTAACTGCAGTCAGTATTGAGGTGACAGTAATGGGAGCTACCAGCTCAGATAGTGATGTGAGAAATGTTCCCTCATTTCCTGCTGCCTTCTTACTGTCCTACTTACCTAATGCACCACAGTTACTGGCCAAGTGACAGCATGCTCTTGAGCTGCTTGCCATGTCTGCATGTCTGTGCTTATTAGTGGAAATTCTGGGAGTAGGGAGGTTCTTCATGACTCTTGTGGATTTAAGTACTAGCTGCAGCCTGTCCTAGGTGGGCTTGGAGTGAGTCTTTACCAATAAACTGTCTTCCACACACACTACTTTTTTTGTACCAAGAAGTTTTTCTTTTTTTTTTTTTTTTTTTTTTCTGGTAGTACCAATGTCTGACGCTTGCATGAAGTGATGAAGTGCTTGTTACCAGAAGGTCAATGAAATGGTTGGTACCACCAGTTAAGCTTCCACTAACTTAAGAACCAGGCTAAGAAAATCATAACCTTAAAGGTTACTGAAGGCACACAGAATATATCTGGCTGTTGGAATGCGTTTTCACCCATACACAGAATAACCATTATAATGCATTGCAATGGTCTCTAATCAATATGCTTGATGCATTTCTCCAAATATCGTCCATCTAAAGGTTTCTAAAGAAATTTCAAAGTTGACCTGTATTGATAATAGGAAGGGAGACAGATAAGATGGTTGAAAATTCAAAGAGTGCTGAGCATGCTCAAAATTTCATGGTCAGTTTGGTAGTATTATGTAGAGACAGATCTTTTGAGATAACTTCCTTTGAGTTTTACAGACAATAAGGTTTTTAGTTATATGGAAAACCTTCATGTGATTAATTCTGGTGAAAAACTGGACAAACCATATTTAATTATTTTTCTTGTAATCGTAATATAATTAGTGTCTTACTACTTCATCTAAACTGTTTTCTGTTTTTCTCTTTTCTACATTATAAGAATTTGTTGAAACTTTCCAAGCTCTTTCATTATTTTCAGTCATTTTGGATAAGATGATGCCTGTCAGTAAATTAACTAAATAGTTTATGCATGGAAAAATAAATAGACAAATAATGTAAAATAATGCATAGGAGTGATCAGTAAATATTTTATCACTAAAACAGCAAATAATTTCCTCTTTAACAATGCACAAGCATGACATTTTCCAAAGACATACAAGAGTCAGAATCAAAATATCACATATCAAAATAAGATGTGATTTTAAGAGAAATAATTTTTCTTAAAACAGACATGAATTACACGTGATCTGAAATTGGATCTTTAAAATCAGAATTTCTGTACATCTTTATTTGGTATAATGTGAATAGATAATACTTAATAAAATGTCATTTTCATGCATATCACTTTTTTTTATTTCATAATGGCAATTTATCTGTTCATTGCTTGGCCAAGAAGTATACTAACTGGTAAATAGATGTTTATTTTTTTTTTATCCTGTGTATGGTAAATTGGTCCTAATTAAACAGAATTAGAGTGGTATTGATGTTTCCGTAAAAATAACTTCACCACCAAGGGCCAATTTGCATTCTTATTATTCACCACATGTGAAAATAGAATAGCTTTGGCATGATAAATGAGAATTCTTTGTCAGCAATCCAGTGTCTGCAATACATTTGGAACTGCTTTCCTTACTCAAATTGATAACAAATATCTGATCTGAAGAAAATGCTCTCTTTTGGTTTTTCAACATGCTACGCTAGTTCACACTGAATTATGTTGCATTAGATCATGAGCCAAGAAGCGGGGGAGGAGGAAAAGGGAGAAGGGGAGAGGGCTGGGGAGAAGAGAGAATGTGTGACATAATCTAGAGTGCTTTAAAATAGTTGGAAATACAGAGGAAGCAGCAGTAAATCAGAGGCCCCCTTTGAGTCCTGTATCTTGGGTTAAAAAAGATCCTGACCATTGCCTTCTTCATCACGTATTTATAGATTTCAGAAACAGAAGATTATGTAGGTAGGCAAGACAAGATGCAGAAGCACAGCAGCCACAGCTTCATGGCTGGCAGATCCTAAAAGCCCAGGCACAGAGAAGTTCTTAGTGCATGAAGCACTGTTATGAACAAAGAACAAAAAAGCAAATTCCCTGACTGCTCCATCTCACAGCAACATACATTAGACTAGACAGTTAATAAAGAATGAGAAAAAACTACTACCCAGCACTTTATAGTTTACCAGCAGTTTATTATGCAGTTACATGATATGACACTTGTGTAATTTATTTTTCTTTAAAGTTGTATAATGAAACCCTACATTGTAAATCTAAGTTATTATTATTATTTATTTTTCCTGCAGAAAGGAAGAAAAAAATATTGGGCTAAAAGAGTCTAAATAGATGTTTAATGTGGGTAGCAAGAAGGAATAGTAATAGAAATAGTTGTGGAACTTGGTACAACACCCATCTGCTTGCAGAGATCTCAATTTCTTTATAAACTAATGGTTGAAAAAAAAATTTTTTTTTCAAATGCTAGTGCAGACACCTATTACAGATTCAGAGTATGACAGCCAATAGGTATGCTGGGGGGGGGGAGGGGGGAGGTCTGATGAGGTTGTTATAGTCTTTCTTTGTCTAGTCTCTTCTGATTACATCCCACTTGCTTTCCCTTTCTACTGACAAACTTGACTTCCAAATTATGGTAATGTTATCATGCTCTTTCTCTAACTGGTTGTATTTACATTTCGTTATCTCAGGCTGAGTTTGGAGATATTCAACTGAAAACAAGTTTTCCTCGTTAAATTTTTTCATCATCCAGCCAGTTGCTGAGACAGTCGCTTGCTGGTTACTTGTTATTCTTCTGTCCTTATTTGCATCCAGACTTCTCAGAGCAGTATTTAAGAATAGTTAGATAAAAGATTAAGAGCTACACCTTAAGCACTATTGTGTGCTAGGCAAAAGAGGAATAGACAGGAAGTTTAAGATCCAGAGCTCAACTGAAAATTGTTTTGTGTATTCCCTCTATTGGAAGTCTGATATGAATTGTTTAAAATGCTAGAAAGCAGTGCTACGACCCTCATCGTGAGTGTTTATTGAGGAGTATCAAAAAGAGGTGTTTTTTTGACCCAAGTCTGATTTTCTGTTTCTGTACCTTAGAGCTTTGGTTTCTGCATGATATAAAAATGGGAAATTTCTATACTGCTTATGAAACAAACTGATCTACCACAATATCATTTTGCAAAAAGGAAACAAAACAAAACAAACACAAAGCCACCCCCCAAAACCCAACCAATCAAATAAAAAACAAACAAACAAAAAATCTTCACTTGCACTACAGTGTACCTTGAAACACAAGGGACATTTTCATCTCAATAAATGCACAAAATGAGAGCAATGTGGCTAAAACAGATGAAGTTCTGAGACAATGTCCATCTCACAAAAATGGCTCTGGTGCTTTTGTTACAACAGAAGGTCCCAGTCCTCTCTTTGCAAAGGAAACTGTTTCATCTTTCTTTGAATTTGATCAAGGAAATATTTAATATATTTTGACTTGTCTGAGAGACCTCCACCCTACTTTTTGAATTAATTTTGGAATTCACATTCCTCAGGTACACATTTAGAGACATAGAAGGACCCTTTCTCTTTCAGAAAAACAATGGCCCTGGAAAGGTAAATAACTGAAACCTTAACTGCAGGTAAATGAGAATGCCAATAAAAAGTGACACTCCTCAAACAGGGAGAAGAGCAGAAGAGAATTTTCTTCTAGCTAGCCTACAATTTAAGTTATGGCAGCAGAATGTCTCTGGCACCTGGCTCATTGAGACTCCAAAGAGAAAAGAAAGCTTGGTATAATAGCGTGGAAAAAAAAATCACGATAGGAAATTTCTATTTTTTCATTTTGATTTGGAAAATCCAATCCTTTCCTATTTTAATGCTGACATTCTTCACAGTATGAATATTCTGCCTTCCAGCCAGCTATGCCAATCCTTGAGGAGCCTTTCCAGAATGCCCTCAAAATGCAAATGATATCGTAAAAAAACATTTTGTTTGAGTATGCAAATCTGACATACATCTAATAATCATAAGCCAGAAATATATTTTCACTGAAATGAGAAAATCTGTCAGCAATATAAGCAAAGCAAAAACCTGATTTAGGCCTATTTGGCTCTAACTGTGCAAAACCAAGCTCTACATTGGGCTAGATTGCTTCAGATTCCTGACTTTTTACTCACATGCTATTTACTTGCTTTATGTAATGTAACTTGCTTTTACTTCTTACCTTTCTGCTGTCTCTAGCTTTCTCTTGTGTTGTGGATTGCAACAGACATTTGGATTGCAACTTCTCCTTCTTCTTAACTCACTACAAATTACCTTGCATGTACAAGCATTTATGTTCTAATTTTTACTTTTTTTTTTTTTAATGCTCTAATGTTATTGGTCCTACTTCTTCCTACTTCTTCTACAAGTAAGAAATATTTGTCCCCTTTTTATGATAAGGTCACCTTCTTGGTGGATGAAGGGAAGATGTGGACATAATCTTTCTGGATTTTAGTAAGACCTTTGGTTCCATCCCTCACAGCATCCTGGACAAATTGTTCAGCTGTGAGATAAACAGGTTCATACTACATTGGGTGTTGAACTGGCTCAATGATAGAGCTCAAAGGGTTGTAGTGTATAGGGCTACATCTGGTTACTAGCAGTGTTCCCCAGGGCTCAATTCTAGGGCCAGTCCTGGAGGCTAGGAAAGAACAATAACCTAAATGCTATGCACAGGTGGAAACTTTATGAAGTCTTGGAAAAGAATAGCTTCCCAGAGGTTGCCAAGGTATAACCATAGTGTCCGTTTTATGGTGATGAGACAAATGCAGGAAAGGGGAAGCCTGTATTGTGAATAATGGATTGAAATCAGACTTTCAATATTATTTACCATAACCTTTGTGTTTTCATATGCTGTTATGTACATCTTTCTGCACATTAGTCTGAAAAGGAAGCAATAGCATTTCTGTTCATTGTGTCTGATGGCTTTACCTATCACCAAAGTTCCCTGTGAATGATTCATGTAGTCTAACAAACTTTCTTTTCATTCTCTAACACCAGGACATTTACATTTAATTTACATGCAAAACAAGAAAGGAGATTCCTTTTATCAGATGAATGAATTAGATCTGAATGGCAAATCATCTTACTGGTTAGTGGATCTCACCGCCACTGCCCCCTTATGACAAAAGGGTTTTTGTTGTTGATGTTGGAAATTTTAGGGCTTGGAGGCCACTTTATTTTTCTTTTTCAGAATAATTCTAATGAATAATTCCAATGTCATGGGAAAGCAAAGCTGCTAGAAACTCACTTTTTCATTATTAATTGTAGATTTCTTCTTCTATTAGTAACACTGAACTGGAAGTTTGTACTGAAGAAATCTAATGAGTGTGACTTGGAGCATTTTTAATTCTTCATCTTCCACCAAAGGTGCAAAGAAATAGCCCTTGGTTATGTGCACAGACTTTCCAATGAGATGTAGAATTAAAAAGATCTCTTCTGTTTCTCAGAGAGAATTTATTTTACTTCAGACATGAATAACAACACCAGGGATTTTTCTTCTTCCTCTGCAAGTACTAACTTAACTTTCTTCATATGATTTCGTGACGATTAACTTCAGCAACATAAGAACATTAATCCCAGAACATGAATAGCACACTTTGATGTTGCTCATGGCCAAAATGCATCACCCATTCATTTAAATATCACAGAAGAAATTGCTTATTTTGGGGAACATTGGATTTTTTTTTTCTCTCTGACATTATAACAGGTATGATAAGATTTTAATGAGATTTAAACTTAATTTATTTTATTTTATATAAATAACTCCAAGCCTTTTGTTCTGAAAGATGAAAGTTATTTGCATATTCTCATCTTCACTTAATCTCACAAAAAAACATTTTCATGGGATTTTCCCCCCCCCCCCCCCCCCCCGCCCCAAGTATTAACACCTGAGAGAAATTCCAGAAAACTATCCCAGTCTTCACACATATGAGAGGGAGCAGATCCTCACAAGCTATAAATTGTCATAATATACTGCAAATTTGCACTGGCTGAGGACTGGGTATACAATAAATCTGTGTTTATCTGGCAGCTTAAACTCAACTTTTCCAGTAGCGATGACTAAAATTTTAACAACAGCATGTTGCATCTGTACTGAAATGCATGAAGAAATATAGCAATGAGATTAGATAAAATCCCACCTGCTTTTCAGTGACAGCAGAATAAAAGAAGTGGCCATACTCATAGTTGCTATATCTCTGGCAGCTAGACCTCGTTTTTGAGGTACCAGCTGAATCTTTGTGCATGTAGTTGAGTCTCATGGGTTTAGGCACAAAGATTTCAAGTCTGTAGCTGGAGGCTCATCCAGGAACAGAACATTACAATAAATAAACATTACAATAAATAAATGAGGATACAATGGAGATAAATTGTAACAAAATAAGATTTTGCAAAGTTTTGAATGCCCTCTGCCGGGAGTTGCAGCTGTACGCCAGTGTCAACTATTGTGAGAACAATAATAAGGCTAGGATGGAAGATTTTATTTTTTATATTTTTATTTTTATTTTTATTTTTATTTTTATTTTTATTTTTATTTTTTTTTTAGATTTAGGTCATAACCAAAGTGATATGGAAAAAAGCCTTCCCTGCTTGTTATGTGCTCTATAAATGATATCTTATATTAAACACTATATACAAATATAAGGATCTTCAAAACTGCATGTGTTCAGAACTCTTATCAGTGCTAGAAGCAGTCCCTGTTTTGAATGGAAAGTTCTAATATTACGAATATTTTTAAGAACCTCGAGTAAGCACAAATTTGTTGTCATTTATAAATACATAAAAAACATATATAAAACTTTTACTGCATTATTGGTATAAGGTGAAGTCAACCAAAACTAAACTGTTCATAGATGTATAAAAGCAGATCCAAGATTCCTGCCTCCAGGTCTGCTGCTCTAATAGATTTGTGAAAATGTATTATAACTGATTAATTTACAAAAAAAAGGTGTCAGGCTCAACTCATTTCACTATGTACTGTCATTATACGTGCCAGGAAATTACAGCTCACATGAACTAGAAACATTGCCTGCATTACACATAAATGAAAGGATTCAGTAAAAGGATGGTTTAGGTAGGCTGGAAGATGACATGACTGCAGCATTTACTAAAACAACTACTATTAAATGTCTGTTTTACATGCTAATTAGTAGGTTTGAAAATTTTTTATTTTTTCTGACAATTTTGTGGGTACTAGCACAACCCAAACTTTTACACATTCTTTGTTTAGAAGGGATTTGCACAATAAGTTATTTTAGGAGGTGAATCACTGGTCTGCCATAGGGAATTATGAAAGATATTCATCTAAATGGCTGGAACTAACAATATGATCCATCATCTAATTTACTGTCCCTAAACACAATGATATTTATGTGATTCAGTGGGTACTCCCTGAAATTCACCTATCAGCCATTCACTATGGATATTCACATCTTCACAGCTACCTGCTAGTACAAAAGCATCCAGAATCTTTCACATGAATGTGTTTTACACAATGAGCCCTGGCTGTTGGAGGTTTAATGTGATGACCTGAGAGAATGTGATAACCTCAAGGTCACCGGCCTTCTATTTCAGCCAGATTTTCCAAAGGAAACATAGGCACATTGAAGAACAAGTCCAGTTTATGAACTTAGCTGCAAAGTCCCACCAAGATGGGATAAAGTGAAGCGTAATAAAGTGGGATTTACGGATTGTTCTGGATAGTAAAGATGATCACAGAGAAAGGTGTTTTCATAGATCAGGCATCATTAGGAGGTCATCCTTGAGCTGACAAAGAGTTCCGAAGTTAATACAGCCAATGGGAAATGATCAGATGTAGTGGGGCACCTCAGTTATGCCCAGATGTCTTTGTGGAGATAACCCATCCCCATTCCCTCCCTGCAGGTGCTAACTTTACTAAATATCACCTGTTCACCCTAACAGTTTCAAAGGCCATTAAAATTATTTGCAAGACAGAACAGACTCAGCTTCAGCAAGCAAGCAGACATTTAGCTATTACCTAGGTCTTGTTGGGACTCAGAATCCAAGCAAGATTTTCCTACACTGTTATTTATAGTCAAATTAATATATCTAACATGCTAAAATACTAAATTCAGTGGAAAGTCCTGAGGGTCCTGGGAAGCTGGAAACATCATTACTGATTTCTCAGACAAAGCTGGTAGATAGGAAGTTTTTTTACCAAGTAGGGGAGCTATAGCCACGTTTCTCAGTAGTCTGAGGGATTTTAAATTCCACAAAAGGTTTTCTAGCATTTATGTTGGCTGAGGGCATGCTACATCTATCCCAGCACCTGCTTAGAAAATAACGCAATATTCCTGGATTTAGAAGTACAGCAAACCAGAAGTGGACTGGGTGGGCAACCTAGTGAGCGGAGATGTAGCTGTGCAGGGATGGAGGACAGTGCATTTGAAATTCATGTCACTAAATGAAATAAGAAAAAGTCTTGAGAAAGGGAACTTCAAGTCTTTTATTGTAATTCTTATAAGCCCTCTATCTGATCCGAGCCTTGAGTAATGTTTAATATTTTAAGAAACATCTTGACAAAATATGTAAGAGCACTGTACTGTTAGCACTGCTAACATTAGCTGACACTAGAAAGTAATGTGATCTTAAGCAACATTTGCTGAAGACTTCTGAAATATTCTAAGGTCAATTGAAAACTGATTGGTGCATTTACAATGCACCATTAAAGTGCTTATTAAAAGGTTAGATATGTCTAAAAGAATAAAGATTCAGCATTGTCACAGAATCCAAGGCTGGCATCACAACCATGTTAGATCACTCCTACTCCATGTCCACATGACAACAATCATAAGAGACAGATTTAGACTGCAGGAAAATAGTAGTGATTTGACAACATTAGCACTAACTCACAAAGGTTAGTGCCTCTAAGAATTTGCTCTATTACCAAAGTTTGCTTAATAGCCAAGTCTTCCACCAGATAAATAAAGAAGTGGCTATGAGAAGTGTCTGGGAACATGCTAAGAAGAAAGGTATATGGGTTGCTGAAACTAATCACGACTCATTAATACACATACAATCCCAATACCTCCAAAATAACAAAGAAAAGCTCGGACACAGGGAGGAATGTGGAGATAAAAATAGGATTATTATTTTTTTTTCCTTTAGTGACAGCATGGTAACTTACTTCAGTAATGCATTTGTCTGATGTCCTAATTTATCCCTGCTAGAAATCTTCCAATAAAACCCAGTTAAATTCATAAAAAAAATTGTAATGATAACTTTTCTCTGTAGGAGAAAGAAGATTTTCTGGATCAGCATCAAGTGTCCTTTCAAAATCAGGGTCACAAGGACAATTAGAAGCTTCAGTGATACAGTTCTTTGTATGAAAATCAAGAGACAAGTAGACTTTCAAGAGATATGGTCAACTTTCATATGGCTGTAGGCAATCGATCATTCCATTTTCAGAGTTGAAACAAAATTCATTTGGAAAATCACTGGGAAACAGTTTCCTTACTTTAGGCATTTCCAAATTTGTCTTTCTTTTGGTGGATGTAAAATAGTTCCTGTGAAATCTTAAAATAAACTCCAGGAAATGTTAAATAATTTGCATGAGTATACCAAGAGAGCCTGCAGAAGGTTATGGCTAAGTAAAATTCTTCTTCACTCAGCACTAATGTACTACCCATTGCTGCTGTATTTCTTTGGAGCATCATTATTTCCAAAGGAAGAGTTCCTCCCATTGCCCTCAAATCCAAGATGGAGCTAAGAAGAAGGCACAGCTGCCGCAATGTACTAGCCATAATCTGCAGGTGTTGTTGTTGCATGCTCTTTTGTTTAACTGCCCTACTAGTGGCTCCACTGTTTGGGGCAAGTCTTTGCCATCATGTTACATAGCTGAGATGGTGTGCCAAAAAAAACATTAAGCATTCAGGTACAAATGTTAAAAGCTTTGTCAAGTTATGGTACTTTGTGTTGTATTGGAAAAAAAAAAAAAAAGGAATTATACAGAAACAAAGGAATCTACCATTTTGTCTTCCTGTGAATACACATACTGGATATAAACCAGTGTTATCTATACCTACAGTGTGGTGCTTTAGCACTTAAATATAAATCCATCTAAGAGAATTAGGGAATTCTCATAGACATGATGTTCAGATATATTTTTGAAAAATGACAATCCAGTAGCCATTTGAGGCTATTTGCGTAAAATGTTATGCTGTTGAAACCATCTGCTTAGAAGTAGATCAGAGGGGAAATATATTTTCATGGCTTTAAATCTACAGAATGGGGCTCCAAGAATTCAGGATACATCAATCAGTAGCTTGCATTGCTACCTAAAGTGTCTTTAACACACAAAGACTTGGATAATTTTTTTGGCACAGACACACACTAAACCTGTCTTCAACATAATGCATCATCTGTAAACATGCAAATTACTTGGCTTCCAATGAGTCTCCTATAGAAGGTGCATTCTAATTAAATTTAAAGGCAAACTGGGTTGTAATTAGGATGAATTATAAAAATGTTACTGTTTATGGTAGTGTTCTTTATGCTTTACAGTGTAAAAATGCATTGCAATTTCTAAAATTACTTCAAACACTGGTAGCACATTTTATTTATGCCTCTGCATTGCACTAAAGCCATAAATGGTTGGTATTGTCACCAGAATGAGAAAGCGATAAACATTAGTTAAATTAGAATATAGGAGAGTGTGAGAATGTGTGTGTGCATGTGCTTGTGTGTGTGTGTGTGCATGTGAGACAAAGAGGAGATCAGACGGAAGATAGTAGATGTATGTTAAAATGATTTTCTTACATAAATGGGCTGTGCCATATTACATTTATTAAAATGTATTTATGGAACATTAACCATAATACTCATTTCTGATAATTAAAATAAATGAAAAAATGATGCAGGCTACCAATCAAGAACACCTCTTGTGCCTATAGACTGTGGAGTGAATTTCAAATCTATATTACATTGGTCAAATTTGATGAAACCTAGTGCGTCATTTGATATTTGAACCTGGGCAATGAAAGGCAAATGTCTAATATGGTTTTGTAATATTTTCTATATAATTAACCACTAAAATTCACACTGCACAAAATATATAACCCCTTCCTCTCTCTTTTCATTATTTTGTACTTGACAAAGGTGCAACTATTTCAAGATGTTAAACAACACCTGGTATATTCAAAGCTGATTACCTATTAACCACATTCTTGCAGTAACCAAAGGAGGAAAACAACAACAACAACAACAACAAACAACAACAACAACAAAATGGAAAGGGTTAGGGAAAGGGAGTGGAAAGGGTGGAAAAATAAAAAAAGAAAAAGAAAACAACACCAACAGTGAAACAAATCATAAAACAACCATCCTTCCCATTTTGCCAAAGCAAAATCCATCAACATGAAGGCCTGCCAGGCTCTTCTGAGTCACTTAGACTCCATAACAGAGCTGGAGGGTGTCATGCTTCTGATTGAGACAAAGTTAATTTTCTTTGTAGAGGTTCACACAATGCTGTGTTTTAGATTTCTGATGAAAATAGTGGTGATAGCATACTGATGGTTTTATTTGTTGCAGAGCAGTGCTCGCATGGAGCCAAGGGCTTTTCTGCTCCTCATGCTGCCCCACCAGTGAGGAGGCTGGGGATGCACCAGGAGCTGGGAGGGGACACAGCCAGGACAGCTGGCCCAGGCTGGACAAGGGGATGTCCCGCACCGTGTGGGGTCATGCTCAGCAATAACAGCTGGATAAGAAGGAGGAAGTGGAGGACACTGGGGGTGATGATGTTTGTCTTCCCAGGAAACCATTATGTGTGATGATCCCTGCTTTGCTGGGAGTGGCTGAACACCTGCCCGATGATGGGAAGCAGTGAATTAATTCCTTGTTTTGCTTTCCTTGTACCTGATAAACTGTCTTTATGTCAACCCGTGAGTCCTTGCACTTTTACCTTTTTGATTCTCTCCCCCATCCCACCTGGGGCAAGTGAGCATGTGGCTGTGTGGTGATGAGCTGCCTGCTGGAACTAAAGCACAACAGAGGGAAACAGTGGTTCTGTAGCCATTCATTTCACTGTCAGAGGAAATAATGGGAATTACTGGTAAAACATTACAGCATCTTCAGACCGCTAGCTGTAATGGTTATAACACATTTCCCTAGAGGTATGAGGCAGTTTTGTCATGAAAACTACAGAGGAATTGTGTACTGTGGTCCTGGGTGGACCTGTGAAGACAGTCCAACTTTGTTATGGTTTAGGGAGAAGTAAGTAGGTTTTAGGCTTTACTAACTGGCTTATATATTTAGGATATGAGTTTATGATGTGCTGTATTACTTTTCCTTTATGCCATTTACGTCCTGCATCTTTTATTCTCATCTGTTACAGTAAATGTCAGAAAACACACACAATGCAAGTTTATCCCTGCACAATACTGTAACATTTCTTTAACTTTTTTTTTTTTTTAAACTGCAGCTTGTTCATTTTCTCCTTCTTATTCAAGTCCTTTGTTTCTTGCTGTACTTTCATCATTGCTGCCATATTTTCCTTATCACTTCTGATAGGACTGTGAAACAGATTCAGAATTCTAATCCCCATCTTCATGTTTTTTCACGGGCTGTTGCATGTGTTTTCCCTACAGCTCTTTGACAAAAATAATGACCATCACATTCCCCTTCCTGATGCAGTAGACCTCTACCCTCCAAAAGGAATATGCTACTTGTGCAGGAGATCAATTCTCTTTTGTTGGTGCCAGATATGGAGTTAATTCTTCCAGAAGGTGCCTTCATAATATCTCACTGTTTTCTGCCCTTTACAAAATGCTCCTCTCTGATCTTGCTCTTTCTCAAATAACAATGTATATATTCATAGCTAACACCCCAACCCTCACCCCAAAAAAGTTGCAGCAAGACACACTAGTGTATGCTGGCATGCACTTCTCCCCTGGGGCTGGAGATAAGATAGGAAACAACATATGACAGATGTGATTTGCTTATTGGAAGGTTGTTAGACAGCAGTGATAAGTACTATCTAAATCTGTATAGAATAGAGGGAATAAACCTGAACTTTCACTAATCCCCTTTTTCATCTTGTCACTAATTACTCTGCACAGACAATAACTCATTATTATTTAAAACCTATAATATTTAAAATCAAGCAGAACACCTGAAATAAAAAAAAAAAAAACGCGATTAAGAACTGCCTTTGTCTTCAGTGAAGTTTCAGCCTCTGCTATGCTAGTCACTCTATTTGTGGTTATCATATTTATACATTTATAATCATTTCAGTTTAGGGTGTTATAACAGCGCATTATTAACAAGTTGTTTTCAAATCAAAAAAGTAATCTCTCAAACTAGGAGAGATTACTCAAATGTGTAAATGGAATGGATGGAGGAGTAGAGAGAGTATCAGTGACTATGAAATGACTTGCTTACATAGGTAGGAAAGTAATAGGAGATGGAACCACCTGAGTTGTCCTTGGAGTACAAAATACACAAAAATAAGACAATAGGCAACAAGCTCTCCAGACAACTCTGTAAGAAGTTCTAGATTTCCAGGTCAGCCTCTGTTTAATATATGGAAACTGTTGTATTTGCATTTGTCAGGTTATGTTGTATGAACAGTCAGGTTCATATTCTTATTGCTTTGGATTTTGAAGACCAGATATCCCATAACTCTATGGATATTTCTGTCTTCCGTCTGCTCTTTGAGACTGGTGTTGGGTGTTATTGACCTTTCCTTCAAAGCTTCTTAAACTCCACACCCTTGACTTACATGTAATGTAGTTTTGTTGATATATCTTCTCAGAACATCAGAAATAATACTGCTAAAATATAATTGGCATATGATCTGAGTCATCATAGGGTTGTTCTAAATCCATGCTCCTTAACAATGGAGAAACTTGCAAGAATACAGAAAACTAACTCTGCCTCATCTCATCTTCCTTTCTGCTTTTGTGCCTGGGAAATTCTCAGCTTCTGAGAAGCTTTAAGGTCATCTCTATCACCCTTCTTTGTGATTGTCTTTATTTGTCACATCTCTCTATCACAAAGATACATTCATATTTAATCATCTGTGACACTTTGCATGTTAGTGCAGTCATCTATGACACTTTGGAATGACTTCCAGGTGGACAATTATTATGGAGTCACAGAATCACAGAATGACCGAGGTTGGAAGGGACCTCTGGAGATCCTCTAGTCCAACCCCCATGCCGAGTAGGATCACCTAAAGCACATTGTGCAGGGTGGCATCGAGGTGGGTTTTGAATATCTCCAGAGAAGGAGACTCCACAGCCTCTCTTGGCAACCTGTTCCAGTGCTCTGTCACCCTCACAGTAAAGAAGTGCCCTCGCATATTCAGCCAGAACTTCCTGTGCTTCAGTTTGTGCCCATTGCCTCCTGTCCTGTCACCAGGCACAACTGAAAAGAGACTGGCTCCATCCTCTCGACACCCTCCCTTCAGATATTCATATGCATTGATGAGATCTCCCCTCAGTCTTCTCTTTTCCAGGCTAAACAGGCCCAGCTCTCTCAGCTTGTCCTCATACGACAGGTGCTCCAGTCCCCTAATCATCTTAGTAGCCCTCCTCTGGACTTGCTCCAGTAGCTCCATGTCTCTCTTGTACTGGGGAGCCCAGAACTGGACACTATGCTCCGGGTGTGGCCTTACCAGGGCTGAGTAGAAGGGGAGGATCACCTCCCTTGATCTGCTGGCAACACTTTTCTGAATGCAGCCCAGGATACTGTTGGCCTTCTTGGCCACAAGGGCACAGCGCTGGCTCATGGTCAGCCTGCTGTCCACCAGGACTCCCAGGTCTCTCTGCAAAGCTGCTCTCCAGCAGATCAGCCCCCAGCCTGTACCAGTGCTTGGGGTTATTGGTGTACTAGTGCCTGTACCAGTGTACTAGCCTGTACCAGTGCTTGGGGCCTAGGTGCAGGACCCTGCACTTGCCTTTGTTGAACTTTATGAGGTTCCTCTCACCCCACCTCTCCAGCCTGTTGAGGTTCCTCTGAATGGCAGCACAGCCCTCTGGGGTATCAGCCACTCCTCCAAGCTTTGTGTCATCAGCAAACTTGCTGAGAGTGCACTCTGTTCCATCGTCAAGGTCATTGTTTCAGGTCAAAGTTTCCCTTTTGATATTATAGGTACATATATATTTGTTCTGTAGCACAAGCCAGAACATTTAGGTTCCATATAAGAATAAATTAATTGAAAGGCAAAAGTTAAACACTGTCTTCATGCATGCCTTAAAACATTATCTTTATTTCAGTGTATATATTATGTAGGATTTATTTGCTAAAATAAAGCTAATGTAGAAAAATTACAGGAGGGATATTCAGAGATGTTTTTATTACCATAAACTGAAAGAATAAGTGAATCTTTGAAAACCATAATCAATAACATTCTTTGGCTTTTCAGTGAAATCCATGAAATCTTCAGATTTTTCCCTTTTAATTTTTCCAGAGTTATAAACATCTTCTTCCTGTATAGAAGGAAAACAAAACTTTCTTATGTCAGTCAACACAACCTCACATATTACTTTTGAAATGCCAAGTTAAAATAATGTTTACTGTGGACAAAACCCCACTCATTAGGAAGCATAAAAGGATTTTGCTGAAGTGTGATCTTTCATCATTCTGTCACTTTGAAATTGTTGCAGGTTCACAGCTGGACTACGACAACCCAAAGTGCATTGTTAAGTGAAAGGAGAAGGCAGGTGACAATTACATGAAAAGTCACTACAAGTAATTTTGTTAGGAGAAAGCTGCCAACAATAAAGCAACACCTACATCTCAAAAAAAAAAAAAAAAAAAAAAAAAGGCAGCACACCCCACAGAACTTTCCTTAATCCTCTTAAGAAAGTATCTCCTAGTATTGGTCAAAACAAGAGATATGCTTAGTAAATCAGCTGCTATACCAAAAAAAGCCAACAAGGAAGCTGGAAGGCTGGAAGAACTAATATCAAAGGATTGTCTTGAGTTATACATTTTACTGAGGCTGAACTGTCTATGTAAATACTTTATAAGTAAGCATAAATAATGCCAGCTTGCACATCTAGTATTTTAAAGACTGCATTCAATAAATGTTGTAAAACATAGTCAGAAATATCAGAAATATCATATTGAGAGCGTTTATTTAGATACATTAAATAATTTATAACCTCTGCTACCATAAGTAAAGAGGTATACTATCTTAATTATATTGTCAGCTTTTAATACTGTTATTGAAGTTGGTTGAGGCAATATTCATTTTAAATATTAATGATAGGAATTTTTCAGACTTTGTTTCCATATAACATCTACAAATTGCATTTTGTCTGTGTGACCAGGATATTAATCTGAAAACTGAGGTATGCTAATATCCCATTTATTTTTGTTCTTATGACTCGTGTTCTCAATAATCTTTCATAACTACAACAAACATTTTCTATGTGTAGATTATGCTGTATTATTAGTGCTGACTCCAACGTTAATCCAAGGGAATCACCTGTTTTCCTAGATGACATGATGGTAATAAAAAGCAAAAATGAGGCAACCCCTCATTAATCTGTTCTATTCTGATTTTACCCTGTGCTCCTCACCTTTGTACCTCAGTGCCAAACCCAGAGGACATGAGTATTCAGGGTGTGATTCACATTAAATTTAGTTGTCAGAAATTGCTGCTTGGAAAACCACTGATCAATCTTTGTGTGCCACTTAATTTTACATTCCATAAACATTTTGTTTTCCCATTTTAAAGACTCCCTGGTAGAGTTTTGCATCTCTGTCTCCCTGGAGATTTCTTGTGGCTGACAAGGCTGAGTATATGGTGCTTAGCTAATGTCTAAGCTCTAATAAAATCCAGACACTCTAAGTCTTTAAAAGTCACCTAATTGCCTGCATCCCGTATGTGCTTTTGGAGCAAGTGTAACATACTGTGGCTTCCAGAATACATTCTCTGTACAGTTTTGCTGCTATGTTTCCATACAATGCAGCTCCATTCAGTTACCTGACTTAGTAAACAGAAATACAAGATAAAATTTTATTTTCTCATAGATTTTTGTCTTTTTCTTTGTCTCTCTGTTTCTCTATATGCCTTCTACAAATGCACATATATTAATAATTTCTGCTCAGATTTCTCATTCTTCATTACAATTTAAGCTTTGGATATCAAAACTAAATGATGATGCAAAGCAAATACATAATTTCAGAACATTTGGATTGATTTAATTCATTCAAGTTCCAAGGGAGGGATTAGATGTAAAGATTCAAGTGTCCTGTCCTAACTTATTCCTTATTTTACAGGTCTTTTTAGAATCAGAAGGTACTGTTAACAGAAATGACAGAAATAAAGCTGATCCTTCTTTCATTCTTGTGAATAAAGGAAACCTTGAGTGTACAGCATTTATTTATTAGTCTACAAGAGAAAAGGCACGTGATAATTTTGCAACATTTATTAATTTATTAACTATAAATTTATTTAATTTCATTTATTATGTCAGATTTTCAATACGTCTTACAAATAGTTCTATTCTTAGCCCTACTATATGTGCAACCATGTTAGCGTTGGATATAGGAGAATTGATTACCTCATTTCTTTAAATACCATGTACTGACATGGCTATTTCCAACAGCTAGCCTCTTCTACTATTTGTGTCTAACAAAAGCCACTGGCTTAGCAAGGTACATTTCCACACACATTTACCAGCATGTAAAATTGCTATGGCCCCTTTCGGTGACCTCTCTTCTCCAGCTATACAGTACAGCACCACCCTTGTGAAACACATTGGGATCTTTCCCATATTTTCAGGCTTAATATCTATAAATTTAACAATGAATTGTAATTTATGTCATTTAATATAATTATATATAGCTGCATTTAATGGACAGAAATAACTATACTTTTGGTCTGTGTATGCATATGTATATGTACACATCCTTGTCCCTCATCCTTTAGAACTTCCTTTTCCTCAACTGTTATTTAGTGATTGGAGGGGACTCTAGTAATTAATCATTATGCTTATCGAGTGCTGAGCATAAGAAGTCCGAATTTGAGTTGTCTAGGTGCCATATGGCCTATTAGTAATGAAATTTATTAATGACATATTTTTGAAACTTCAGAGTAAGTAGAATGCTAAATATAGATATTCATTTTTCATATGTCCTAGTCAGGAAGGACAAAAATGAAAAAGGATCCTAATCACTTCATCTCAAACGCAGACTATAACTACTCTTTAAAACATATGTATAACATATGTATAAGCAAACAGAAACAGTAGAAACTACTCACATGCAAAGGGATACTTGTCTATTTGTCTTGAGGTAAAAGAAAACAGTTCTAGAACCCTGTGCTCTTATAAACGTATGGCTTCTGTTGTTTTTTTGTTGTTGTTGGTTTTTTTCCTTTTTTTTTTTTCAGTATATATATGTGTATATATACACATATGTGTATATGTATATATATACTGAACTACAAACAGCCAAACAGTTCAGTCAAATTCAATTCACTTTGCTTAGTCTAGAAACCAAGACATCACTTGGACTGTTAGTTATTTGGACACAAAGAATATTTTTTTTTGTTAAGGATGTGGTATAAAGACTACCAAGGCAGAGCGCTGATCTCTTTCTCGCTTTCCTATTTATTATTGTGAATGAGCAACAACAACTAGTGTCTCAAAATATGTTATTGACATTTTCTCCCTGTCATATCTGACCTCAGAGCTTGACAGGCCCCAGATGGTTCTAAAATGTATGGGCTTCAACCCATCAGCTAACCTGGATTTACTTGCAATACTTGCTTGAATTCCTTGCTGTATTCATGGGTCAATAAGTACCTGCTGTTCATTTACACCACATTATTCATTTATGTCTTCTGCAAGTTGTCAATGTTGGGGAAAGGGAGCTTGCTTTAGGAAGTAATCAATTAAAGGAGCGTCTTGCTCACAAAAATTCATGACAAACTGTTTTTTGTTTTTTGTTTTTTTTTTTTCTTTTTTGAAATAGATATGTCATTAACAGTGCAGTTCAGACCCATTAGGTGATTGTTCTCTCAGTGTATAGAAGCCAAGAACTATATTAACTTCTGAAGGCACCTGACAGCGCCCACACAAGTACTGGCACCAAGACAATTCACTACATGTGGGAACAGAAGTGAGACTACCACTACCGCGTTGAAAGACAAATACAGGTCATATTTATAACCTCACTAAATCAGCTGAAGCCATGGGAATTGCTGAATATATTTTGGAGTTGAAATTGGAAAGCTGTGTATTTTACAGCCTAGCTAATTTTAAATTAACTTGCTCAGTCTATACTTTCTTTTTTTCTTTTAAATATGTTTTCTTGTTGAAACGTTTGAATGAAGTATAGATGTCTCAAATATATTAACACTGATGCAATCTTCAAGCACAATTGTTTGTTATCTGCAAGAGAGAAGACACAAATGAGAGTCTCTGCCAAAGGAAAGGAAGACAGAACTGAGCTGTGATGTGCTCTGTCAGAAGCTGCCCAGCCAGTGCTAGCAGTATATCTTTCTGAGTTAGGACATGTGGGGTTATTACCGGAAAGAGAAGGAAGTGGGACGTTCAGAAGAAGGACACAAAACTATAGAAAATCAAGTTTGGTTTCTCTAGAACTTTATCAACCTTCTAAACTGTACTCTGATAGTTAGATTACTTTAAAATATAGGAAAGCAGTGCAAGGAAAATATTTTAAACACAACATTGACAAGTTGTCTGGGCTATACAGAATGATCGATCTATCATTCTTTTCAAGAATTTTCTTCAATGATTGTTTTCATAATATGTGAGCAGACCTTCACTAATCCCATCCCTTTTCTGTTCTGATCCTTTCCATGACTGTGCAGTCACAAGAACAAAACACAAGTGCAACAGTAGAGAATAAAAGTAATCTTGGGTCCGCTGTGTTCTGTTTCTTGAATGTGTCCTGGAAGTGTCAGTCTGTTTAGTTTATGGTGTGTTGAGATAAAGTAATAGTATGCTGAAAGAACAATAGGGCATGACAGCGTTGCACTGATTCTTGACTCATCTGAAAATTGATGTCATTATTCAGTGGTGGCTTGATTATGTGTAGTGCATAAATTCATTACCAAGTGAATCAGTCTAAGTAGGCTGATTGTAAAAGATTTCTTTTCTTCCAGAGGTATCATGACCAACCTCTAATAATTTAAGATTTACTTAAAATTTACTTTGTCACATGTGAGTAAATATATTGACATATGAGTCCCCAGCAATGTTAATATTTGTCTTGTAATCAAGCAATTAAGGATCTAAGACAGATGTTCAGGCATTATAAAGTATCTCTATGTAGCCCAAAACATGAATGAATAATACTGCAAATGTATTATTATGATTGCTAATTGCTAGCATGCTGGGACTCTATCACAGCTTCAGTGGTAGCTATAGAACATTACCAACAATAATGCTTGTGCACAACTGATGAACAGGTACTTCCTCTAGCAGGTTGCAGGCATGTTACAGATTTTTATGTATTATTTTGCTTGTGCTCATTCTGAACCTATATTCACTTTCTTAATGTACTCTGAAATTATTTGACAGAGAAGAACATTTTTTGGGGGTGCAAAGTTTCTGTGGATGCTGAGTATTTGCAAAAAATGCAGTTTCAATTCCAAATAATTTTGGATATCAGATAAATGCATGAACATAAGCATAGAATTGGACTATGGGTGAATTATACTCTTGATCCAAAAATTCTAACAAAAACCTATAAGTGCAAATTATCTCAGAACGATCCACTGCAATCTAATTCATGTTCCTAGGTATGGCAGCCAGCAGTAGCCGTATTCAATTTAAAGACCTAAACATTGTTAGATATCTAAAATATAATTATTTTTAAAAATGTGTAGTCAATTTATTTGCTCTTTATTTGCCACAGAGTATAACACATACATGTTTTTCAATGAGCTGATATTTTCACATCATGGTTTAATTTCAGCAGCTAAGTTTTAAGAAAACATCATCACAAAACTTAAGATAAAATCATTACACTTGACAATATTGCCATTAAAATATCATATTACAATTACAATATCATATTACAATATGGCTGAAATTTGTACTTGCTATTGCTATTCTAATCATAAGAGCTATATGTTTACAGGTCAGAATTTGTTTCCTTAAAACACAGTCCTCAGGAAAGGGCAATGAAGCTTGGAAGTGTTATAATTTACAACTCCGTAAATGCAGAGTTTTACAAATTTAGCTATTTCCTAGCATGTTTTGTTGCTTATATCACAGATAAGAAATGAGAGATGAGTAGAACAATAACAACAACAAATATTCCAACAAATTAAAGCAGTGGTTTCTTCTACAGCAAAAACAGTTTCATGGCATTTTGAAATAAGTAAACAAACAAGCAAAAAAAACCCTGACCTCCCCCCCCCCCCCCCCCCCCCCCCCCCCCCCCCCCCCCCCCCCCCCCCCCCCCCCCCCCCCCCCCCCCCCAAGCTATTTGCTTTCAAGAACTTTGTCAGCTGGATACTGAGAGAAATCAAGGGAGTAATTTTTTTTGTTCTCTGTTCTCCACAGCAGTCAGAGCAGCTGTGCTGTCCTGATCAGCATCACAGAGAAATAGTCTCTAAATGCTGAAATTTGTGACCTTCTCAGTAGTATGCTGTTAAGAAGCTCTTTGTTGCATCAGGTTATTTCCAGTTCATTTCTCCTTGGATATGAGCTTTTTATGGCATTTAATAGACTGAGTTCTAAATACAGAAGTCAGGTTACAGTTCAGAACTACATGGTCACTCTCTTGAAGGGATAATTGCTGGAGAAGGACGGTGATCCCTGTAGCACCGGATGATGAAATGGTGCTTCACCCTTCCCTAATGTAGTTGTTCTAGTCATAGCATTCAGTGCCTTGCACTTGGTTTATGTTCTCTCTGACTGGAGGTCGTTTCATGCTATAAAATCCACATCACTAAAACTATTGTTCATTGATGCAATCATGAAGAAAAAGTCAAGTATAAACACCACAGAACATTGTTTTCCAGCTCAGTGACCCAACATTGGTTAACTGAATATAACTTGACAAGTCATGTTTTCAATTCTCTAACTAAAGACTTCTCTAGAAAATGCAGTAGAAAGCATGGAAAAAGTTTTCTGTGTCTCAAATGTGCAGTTTCGATCTTCAGCAAATTAATTGTGCATATTTCAGCCCCTATAACTGTCAGAATATGTTCTCAGGCTTTGAACATTACATGATTTTCCTGATGGAAAATGCTTTCAAAAATATAATCTTTGTACTTATTTAATTTTAGCGGTATTCTGAAAGTAACAAGTATCAATCGGAAATTACGTTCTGTTGGAAGTTAAGATCCTCCATGGGAACTTCTGATGAGCTGTTCCTTTAAATAGCATTAGTCCTAGCAACTGAGCTACCCTTGTAGATGTAGGTGTAATGTTATCCTCAGGCCTTTCGGAAAAGGTTCAGAGAAATGAATGAAGAATAATACTCCTGAATAGAGGGGGGATGAGAACTTTTGTGCAAACTGCTTAGATAATGTTTCAGCTGAGTTCCAAATGAACTTTAGGAGAATTCATAGTAGCCTGATATAAGAAATATATAGAAATTAATTAAGTAGACTGTGTTAATTTTGTTACTGATTGCTTAATGTTAATAGGTTGCAAAACCTAAAGCAATTTCATTAATGAAACACTTTCTCTGGCAACTTCAATTAATTCAGCCATTTACAGGAAGACTACTGTCATTCATGAAAAGCTGACATTTTGCAGGGTATCCAGCTTGCTAGATGAGTGCCAAATTTATAGGGGAACAAAAATCATTATTAACGTTGATTTGTTGAAGATCCCAAAAAGCTATGCAACATTATCTGACATCTTTTAATGGTGCAACAATAAAGAAAGATTGGAATAGGTATGGAATGCTGTTAATGTTCATAGTGGTAGAATTTCAAATACTTTGGAAGGTTATGGTTTCTTGTAATTAAATTCATTACTTCCCCAAACAGTAAAATTACTTTTAATTGAATTAATTGTAACACACATCAAATATGTAATCACATTCCCAGTTCCATTGCCCTTTTGCACTCTTTTCCTCTTGATGTCAACTGGAGTTTTGTTTAGAGAGGGAACACAGGAGCAGACCATCAATGTGTTATTAAAGTAGTGATTGAAAAACACACCATGAATTCTTTAGAGTTGTGGAATGCTAACTAAATGTTGTTTTAACAGTCCTGTCCTGGACAGTCTTTGGAATTGAAAAAAACATGCATTTTAAAGAAACTGATAACATTTCAGAAAAGTGAGAAAGTATCCAATTATTAAACCATTTACACTTTGTTTCTTCTATTCTTGTCCACAACCAGGAACGAACCTTGTTGCGAGAGATATACTAAGTACTTCTTTAAAGGGATAGCCAAGCTTTCAGTATTAAGGCAGTGTTTCTTTAAAGTGTGGTAGAGTATAAACTGTATATAAATTATGCTTTTACATAACTTTCACAAGTAGACCAAATATAGAAGCGATAAACTGAAGTCTTAACTGAAATCTGAAAATTAATGCTTTGGATCATTACCTAACTGTTGTACGTTTTGTAAATGTAACAATGCCAGGTAAGCTAAAATTTCAAAAGAACACCATGGGTGTATCAATAATTTCGTATTGCGTTCTCTCTTGAATACTGCTATGGTATATAGATTTATCGTTTTCTGTTATATAGTTCATGACTGCAAGCACTTCATATCTGGAAGACTTTGTGCCAACCCATGAACTGTATTAATGATGTTAAAAACAGTAATTTAATTGGTCTGTTAGGAAAAGCTTCAGTTCATAAGACTGTTTCATTCCAGATACCTCTTGATGCATATTTTATAAATGCACGCGCGCGCACACACACACACACACACATATATTTATTCACAGAAAATATACATATTTTTCATGGAAGTATTAGTTGAAAGAAATAATTAAATTTGAAGTGCTATTTAGCTATCTTTGATCAAGACTCTATGACAGGGACTCACAGAACTGTATAGGTAGTGAGAAATTTTTCATGGGGATTAGGTAGTGCAGAACCTATCCCTGTACACACCTCCACAGAACAAAATATTTCCATAGGTAGTGAGAAATTTTTCATGGGGATTAGGTAGTGCAGAACCTATCCCTGTACACACCTCCACAGAACAAAATATTTCCATATGCTTAGAAGTTTACGTGATCCCTTAAAACATTTTAGATTAATGGACTAAAATGAGATATTTTCCCTTGTGAAATAAGAGTTAACCTTTTATACACATCTATTATCAATTCACTATAACCTTCCCAACTCCAAACACAGTGATTCACAAGGATCTAGGATTGAGACAGGACAATAGATTAGAATATCCTTTGAAAAGTTCAGGTCTGACTGCCTGGCTAGCATAAAGAAATCAGCTGCCTGATTTCCTGGTCCTAAGGTGAGACTGTTGTGCACTTCTGTTTTTGCATCCACAAATATAACTGGTGTCAAGCAAACTTCTTATGCCTCATTCTAAATCATTGCAACACTCTGAATCCTCAGTTTCTAACAGGTCGCTAGAAATGGGTAATGATGCTTTGAAATAAGGTCTTCTGATCAGCTGCTTGAAATTTCCAGTGTTGCAGAGCAAGTACAAGGAAATCACAAACATATCAATGATTAGGGTGCTAAAACATCTTAAAACAGATACATATTGATGTGGTCATAAATGCAAATATAAAGAGTATGGTCACCTAGGAAATACATTATTTTTTATGTGATGTCTCTCTGTATATCTATGACAGTAAACCTATTTCAGAACAGAAACTTTTCACCACCTGTATGCTTATTAGTGTGTGCTTATTAGTGATTTTAGATTGTTGCAGTGGGAGATAAGAAAACCTTGCTGTTAGAGTTGATAGCTAGAGTAATCTGAAGTACAGAATTAGTAATTTTTTTTTCACATTTTCTCATGAATTTCAATATCTGCTTTATACTTTGAAAACAAATAAACAAACAAACAAAAAAAACAGTTTCTCCAAACTAAAAGATGATGACATTCATATGAAAAGTTATCTTTTCAAAAATGAAAACAGAGGGTAGAAGTCAGCTTCAGAGTAAGAAGATGAGGAGGTATATGTTCTTAAAGCTAAAATTCTACAGAATTTAAATTTAAATTCAGTGTTAGCTGAAATTTGGGAACAATAAGTTATGTTAAAGAAAAGAAACTCACAAAACCAGCACAGAGGAGTCAGACAATCTGTGTTGGGCCATCACTGCTTTCTCAACAGTCTAATTTCAGGAAAGAAGAAAAAAGGGCAGCTGTGAATAAAATGACTGATATTTTATATTTCTTTCACAAAGCAGTATTTTATCATTGTTTAAATAATACTCCGTCTATTGAAACACCATCAGTGCCTTCAACCTCCTGCTTCTGCTGAAGAAATTTCTGAGTACCAGGTTTGTACTTTGGGATAAACCAGATTAAAATATGTTTTTCAAATACCACATGCAGGGGAACACTCAGATCTCTAAGATTGATCCCTCCCATATTTCTGCCTTCTTCCTGCATTTTTGCCACCTAATCTTACCCATAAAAGTGGCCTAGAAGAAAGCTGGAGAGGGACTCTATCAGGGAGTGTAGCCATGGAACTAGGAATAATGGCTTTGAACAAATGGAGGGGAGATTTAGACTAGATGTGACGTGAGGAAGAAATTCTTCACTCGGAGCACAAAGCACACATGGGAATTAGGGCTGAAGATGCACCTTGCTTCTGTTCTTTTCCATAAAGAATAGAATGAAATTACCTAAGATCAGTGTTAAAAATAAACCCAGGGCACAGGGTGGGAGGTGCAGGGCAGTCCCTGTGGCTGAGGGGCAGCCTTTCTCTCTGGCAAGCCAAATGGCCCGGGGGAGCCAGCCCCAGAAAAGGGGTCCTCAGCCCCCCCTCCTCCTTGTCCACATGAGGGCATCTTCCAGGCCGTTCCCAACACAGCTGCCTTTGGCTACGCGTGGGCCATTCCATCACAGAGGCTTGCTGAGGTCACAGTGGCCACCACTGCCCCGCCTTTGCTGCGGGCCCTATAAAACAGGCCCCCTGCAGCTGGCCCACCATTCGCTGAGCATCTAGGCCCTCTGACTGCCAGCTTGTGCAGCAGGAAGAAGACTAGAAGACCAAGGCGAGCAGCAGGCCTCCTTGGTGTGCGAGGACAGCGATGCAGTCTGGTGAAGCACCAAGAAGGAATGCACCTGACCAGAAGGAGATGTGTCGTGGGCGGAGGGATAGCACCGGTGGCACAAGAGACACCAGTGCCCAAGGGACCTCTGGCGCCCAGCCCACAGACAGATACAGGTGGTACCATTGGCACCACAACGATGCGGGGAACAGGCCAGCCCCTCAAACACCCAGTGACAGGGGGCCTGGGCCTTACCATAGGAGCAACGGTGACATGGGGTGAAGGCAGGAGTATCAAGCAGACAGCTGCGAGGAGCAGAGGCATGCCCATAGTCTGGAGCACAGTGCAGGACTGTAAATGGCCGTAAACCATGGCCGTAAACCAGACGGTAGCGTCGGACCCATGCATGAAAATCAAGCCGACAGTGGCATGGGACCGAGGCATGAGACTGGACGACCCCCTGGTTCGGCACCCTGGCCTGAGAACATTCCGGACGGAAGGCATCTCGTTTGGGCAGTCCCAGGCAAGGACTGACTTAGCCTTCTGCCCAACACCATGGAGCCCATGGAGCTGGATCCAGCAGATGTAGAGGAACGGATGGAAGTGGATCCACCTCTGTCAGAAGAGACCTGGGACTACTGTGGCATGTCTTTGTGCTCTGCCATCCGAGAGCACCAACAGCATCGCAAGAGTGCCCGGAGAGCCCCCTACTTGTTGCTCAGGCTCCATCGCAAGCATTAGCTTGGAGCCACCAAACACCATGGACATCCCGCAGGCTTGCCTGCAAGATGTCCCGGCAAATAAACTCTTGCCGATTCTCAGGGGTTGTGTGAGTGCTTCTTTTTCAGGGTGGGGGTGGGGGTGGGGGTGGAGGAATGGGCTTAAGTTGTGCCAGGGGAGGTTTAGGTTGGATATTAGGAAGAACTTCTTTACTGAAAGGGTTGTTAGGCATTGGAATGGGCTGCCCAGGGAAGTGGTTGAGTCACCATCCCTGGAGGTCTTGAAAAGACGTTTAGATGTAGAGCTCAGTGGTACGGTTTAGTGGAGGACTTGTTAAGTGTTAGGTCAGAGGTTGGACTAGGTGATCTTGGAGGTCTCTTCCAACATAGGTGATTCTGTGATTCTGTTTTACCCTGCTAAGCAGCTGAACTCCACCACAACAGCTCTCTCACTCCCTCTTCTCAAAGGAAAAAGGGGGAGAAAATATGATGGAAAATGCTCAAGGGCTGAGATAAGGACAGAGAGATCACTCAGCAGTTACTGTCATGGAAAAAAAAAGACAGCATAGTGAGATTAATATAATTTATTGCCTATCACTAACAAGCTAAGCAGTAAAATACTAAAAAAAAAAAAAACAAACAAAAAAAACTAAAAACACCTCCCCCCCAAATACCCTTCTCTACCTCCTCCCTCCCGAAAGGCACAGGGGAAGGGGGAAAGG
Organism: Cygnus atratus; assembly: GCF_013377495.2. Lineage (NCBI taxonomy): Eukaryota > Metazoa > Chordata > Aves > Anseriformes > Anatidae > Cygnus > Cygnus atratus. The sequence goes on along the minus strand of NC_066363.1, from coordinate 103,976,613 downwards.
GGGCTGCAGTCAGTCCCTGATGCTTCACCTCCACCGCTCTTTCACAGTCCCTCTCTGCCCCTGCTCCAAGTGGGGTCCCTCCCACGGGATGCCATCCTTCCTGAACTGATCCTGTGAGGGCTGCCCACAGGCAGCAGCTCTTCAAGAACTGCTCCCACATGGCTCTGTAACACGGGGTCCATCCGTCAGGAGCAAACTGCTCCAGCACGGGTCCCCCACGGGCAGCAGCTCCCCCCAGGCCCCCTGCTCCTGCGTGGGCTCCTCTCCACGGGCTGCAGCTCTGGCCCGGGGCCTGCTCCTGCGGGGGCTCTCCATGGGCCGCAGCCTCCTCCAGGCCACATCCACCTGCTCCACCAGGGGCCTCTCCACAGGCCGCAAGGGAACTTGTGCTGCCTGCCTGGAGCACCTCCAGCCCTCCTTCTGCACTGACCTTGGGGTCTGCAGGGCTGGTTCTCACTCCTCTCTCCCAGCTGCTGTAATGCATAATTTTTTTCCCTTCCTTAAATCTGCTCTCACGGAGGCACAAAAAACATCTGTCACAGGCTCGGCTCTGTCCAGCAGCGGGTCCCTGTTGGAGCCAGCTGGATCTGGCTCTGATCTGACACAGGGCAGCTGCTGGGCTCTGCTCAGAGGCAACTCCTGCAGCCCCCCTGCTACCAAGACCTTGCTATGTAAACCAAATACAGTGCTCTGATATCTAAATGTATTTATATTTTGACTATTTATGTAGGAAGTGAATGAGGAGAAAGACGAACATTTAAAAACATCAAGCTCTACTCTATTGAGTGAGTCTCCCTGTGATATCACAGTAAGTTTATGAAATTTCTTGGGTAATAAAAAGGAAAGGAAATTGTTAATGTGGTAGAAGATTGAAGGAGAGGGAATCTCAATATTATACAAAACATGTACTGAAGAAAATTCCAAAAGAGTAGGGGTTAGATAGTTTCCTCATAGGAATTAAGGCAAAATCCAGCTTAGTACACTCACAATAGTTCTACTAACTTGGAGACAGGTTAATGGACTTTTTCCTCTTAGGTGGCTGTAATGTAGAAAGTGGGATATAAATTTTAGTTGCATTCAGCTGTTAGTTCTAACTTTGGTCCATCAACTTTGCCACCAGTCTAGTTATGTGAGATCTGTGTTGAAAATACTACCGTTTTCTACAGAAATGGCCCAAAGCACTACAGAGCACCTAAAGTCATACAGTAAAACAATCATGGGCAAAAGTAACTGTACCAGCCATGTAGATCAACCCTGTAGAGGTCTTCATGTAAAAGTTTTGCTGAAACTGTGGAGAACTGAGAACACATAGCTTCTCACGAGAAGCTTTGCAAATTTTGTAGAAGTAACCACAGAAGATTTTGTTTAATTTACTCAGAATGTAGGAGTCTAGGAGTGTCATGTGTGGTGGAGTAGAGGAGATTTTTATCTCTCCGTCTGTGGTGGGTTGACTTTGGCTGGCTGCCAGGTGCCCACCACTCCATGCTGTCACTCTCCCTCTTCAGCAAGACAGGAGGAGAAAATATAATGGAAAATCTTGTGGGTAGAATTAAAAACAAGGAGGTCACTCACCAGTTACCATCATGGACAAACCAGACTTGACTTGGGAAAATATTAATTTAATTTATTGCCAATTAATAATAGAGTAGGCCAGTAAGAAATGAACAAAACTAAAAATGCTTTCCCCCCATTGTCCTCTTCATCTCTGGCTCAGCATCACTCCTGATTCTCTCTTTCATCTCCTGTCCTCGGAGCAGCACAAAAGAGTGGAGGTTGTGTTCAGTCTATAATGGTTCCTCTCTGCTGCTTCTTCCTCCTCACTCTCTTCCCTTGCTCCAGTATGGAGTCCCTTCCATTGGATTCAGTCCTTCATAAACTGCTCCAGCATGGGTTCCTCCTATACAGTTCTTTAAGAATTGCTCCAGAATTCATTTTTTCCATGGGGTGAAGTACTTCAGGAACAGACTGCTCCAGCATTTGTCTCCCACAGGACACATTATTGGTATCTGCTCCAGTGCAGTCTTCCATAGGCTGCAGTGTGGAAGTGTGCTTTGACACGGGCTGCAGGGGGAAAATGTGCTTTACCATGGTCTTGTGGGGATTCACAGGGAATGTCTGCATTGGCACCTGGAACACCTCCTCCCCCTCCTTATTCTCTGACTAGTGTCTGCAGGGCTGTTTGTCTCATATTTTTCTCATTCTCTCTCACAGCTTCTGTATAGTAGTTATTTATTTTTTTCTCTCTTTTTAAACATGTTATCACAGAAGCTCCACCAGCTTGGCTGATGAGGTCACTGTTGTTCATTGGCAGGTATGCTTTGTAACCAGCTGGAAGCAGCTGTGTCTGGCACAGCGCAGCCCCTGTCCTCTGCTCACAGAAGTCATCCCTGCAACCCCACCCCTACCAAAACTTTGTCATTTAAACCCAATATACAGTCTGAAATTATATCTATATATACCCATACCCATACCTATACCCATACCTATACCCACACCCATACCCATACCTATCTATATCTATATCTATATCTATATCTATATCTATATCTATATCTAATCTCTATCATCTATATCTATATCTATATCTATCTATCTATATATCTATCTATATCTATATCATCTATATATCTACATCATCTATATCTATATCTATCTATCTATATCTAATCTATATCATCTATCTACATCTATCTATTTATCTATATATCTTCAGGCAGTTTCACATCAAGAAAATCAACAATGGCAAATAATATTTTCAGCTTTGCATAGCTGAGCAAATTATTTTTGATTGCTGTCGGCCTTAGTTACTTATATGTTCTTTGTAAAATAATTTGGTAATTTTTGTGTGAAAAGCAGAATAATGATTGTTTTGCTCATGAAGACAAGTTCTATTTTGCTTTTTTCTACTTTTCAAACTCCTTTTCTTCTTTGCCTAAGCTGTTGCTTTGTGCATTCCATATGTAAATGATAATTCATCAAGTCAGTCATAGACATGCCTGTCCAGGTTTAAATATATGCTTGTAAAAGTGTACCTCTGTTTATAGATGAACAAGAACTTGTTGTTCAAAGCTCTAAATGGTGCTTCCACTGTAGATATTTTGCATATACAAGTTGGACATGAGGAAAGACACACAGTATGATCTAATCAGTAATTCTGCTATTCCTTTCAGATTTCAACTAAATTTTTCACATCTGGTGATAAAAAAAAATAATGTTGTATTTGTTAAAAACAAAAACTAAAACAAGGGGTACCTTAATTGACTACAGTTAATCAAGGATGATGCAAATTAAAATAGAAGTATATTTATAGAATCATATAATCATTAAGTTTGGAAAAGACCTCCAAGATCATCTGGTCCAACCGTCCCCGAAGAATACTATTGTAGATTGCATATCTAGTATGCATTTACTAAGCCTACTAATAATTCAGATTAATTTGATTTACATCGAGGGTCTTTTTGGTGTGAATTAGGTGTAAACAACAACAACAAAAAAAAGAACTAAACGTATGACCATCAACAACACTGACATAGACTGGGCTGAGATATTCACATTTAAGTATATGAATATTATCAGAACCTCAGATTTCATTTTCTAGCTATCTGTGTAACAACCATATGACACAGGCATAACCACATTTGATCCCCTGCCAGTGAGCTATTTATGACTCTTAATGCATGTTAATTCAGTTGAGTGTTTTCCTTCTTTGCAGAAATGCAAAAAAGGTCTGAATTACATGCAATGCTTAGCAAATAAAGACAACACATTAATAAAAAAAATGATATTTGTTGTTACAAGTATAATTATAAACTAATCAAATCAAACTCCACACAATTTAGAAAGCTGTAGATCTATGATCAGAAATTATTGGCTACAATAACCAGATGGCATAGGGAAAAAATAAATGTAGATACGACTTTTAAAAAAAGATTTTTAATGTAGGAATTGCAAAACCTATCCCAGATGTTTGTATAAGTATTCAAACTGAAAAACTGAAGGAACTGATAAAACTGTGGTAGCTAACGGTGACAAATATTTTAGGCTCTGTTACTTAAATATTGAAGCATATGTACATATAGTCCATACAAATAGACTAGTCTAGGAAAAATAAAATATAAAACACCACCAGTGAGTGACTGCTGTGGTTGCACACTATAGACACACTTATCTTGGGCTGATAACCTTCTGGAAACCCAACATGTGTTTTACCAGCTGAGATGATGATATGTGTCATTTACTGAATTTTACATATTAATGAAGTTTAATAATAAAACATAATAGGACATTCATAAATCTTATGTGTTCTGTTTTTGTATATTCTTCTTTCTTCTTTCTCTCTTCAGCTTCAATTGTAAAATGTAAACTGCCAGGGGAAAGTGAGCTTTTCCTAATCTGAATTGTCTAATGACTCAAAACCGGGTTAACCGAAATAAAAGCAGATCAACTATTAGAGGTTTTCAGTCACAAGATTCCCACATCACCTAGTTGTGTATGCCTAAATTGCCACTGAGTCATGCTGGTTCATAAAATGAGATGCAATGCTTTTTTTCATTTCAGCTTTGGCCATTTTTGAAGGAGAGCGGTACCCTGCACCAGTTCACTTACTAGTCTTGAGAGAAAAGGATGTTACATTATTTGCATACATATGTCACGGTGTTGTGTTTACGTAGTCTTAACCGTAAGAGGAAGGCAGAATGGAATGATTCTACTTTTCTAATTCCATTTCACAGTCTTCAGCTTGTAATTTCCAAGTCCATGCTAAGCCTAGTTTTAAATGTCAGCCCATGTCAGTTTTACATAATTTCTATCTCTTCCCATTTATAACTGCAGGTAGGCTATGAATCTAGCTGTGGAGTTTTGGTGTTGTTCCTGAATGGCACCTTGAAGAAACCTGAGTTCTATGGCTTCCTGACTACTATCTGTATAGTCTTGTAAAGCAAATATTTGGAAAAGAAAACTTCATGAAGATGAATTGACCAAAAGATGAAAAATCACAAAATGTTATTTTGTCTCCAAAGGCAGAACAGAAGATCAAATACCACATCTCAGATTTAATTCACACTATAAATGAAGAGACGTGTGTATAAATTGCATTGCTTTGTGCCTAAAAGGAATTCACTCTAAAGAAAATACAGCTGATGGTTTTACTGAACTGCCAATATCCACTGACTATCTTTACTTGTGTCCAGATTCTCCTGAATCATTGAGAATACCTGTAGCTTTTGGGAGGATACCTACTATACTCATACACAGGATAGGGCTGTGAAAACTTGGCCCCCTCTCTAATTCTCTAATCTCAGTCTACCTTTCTCATTGACACTAGCATGAATTTCATTCTAGGAACTGCACTTTTTTTTTTCCTCCTTTTTTTTTTTCTTTTGTACTTTGAATTTATATACATGTCGGAAAACCTTTTTTTTTTTTTTTTTCCCCCTCAAGTACAGCAAGTAAAAGATGTATATACACAAGTATGCACAACTGCTTAGTACCACCACCAATACCAACACAATGAGTAGGATCTCTCTGCAAAGGAACCCTATCAGGTCCACTGTTAGCTACTCATTAGCTTAAATAGATCTGAGAGTGTGTACAGATTGTATTTCCGCCTTAGAGGTTAGAGTTCAGAGATTTCAAGTCACCGAGAAGGGCAGGGGAACTAGGGAACTAGGAAAGTCTGAGCCATAAATTCACTTTTGGCATTAAAATTGTTCTACGATATTGGTATGTTTTTTCAAACCAGATTTTACCTCACCTTTCTTTGACTACAGTAGAGGAGTAGATATGAAATATTGCCCTCCCATGTTATCAGCCTTGGGTTGAATATAACATGGCTAGGCAGAACACTAGCTTCTACACTGAAGAAATCATGCCCTCCCTATATCCCTGATTTGAGCAGTGCAATACTCTTACTTCCTTGCCCATCTCTGATTTACATCCACTGGCAGGTATGGTGATGAGTCCAGAAGGTGTTAGGATATACCCTGTGGTAAGGAAAAATTAGAAATCAGTTTGCCAAAGCTACGCAGAATTCCATCTTACTCCTGTCAGTGGCATCTCTCTTATCTCCAGATAACTGACCTGTGCCAGACTAATATATGGCACAAATATCTCTTAGAAGTTCTCCAACTATCTTTCTCAATCTTGTCTTTCAGAAAAAGTAACTAAATGCATAACAAGGTTATTAATAACAACAGTAATGATGTCACAATAATCTTGGGCAGAATAAAATCTTTATAAAACATTTAGAAGGTGAAACACACTAAATAAATGATAAGTATTCTAATTCAAGGAATTTTGTGATTTTGTCTGTCTGTTCCCCACCCCCCCCCCGGTAATGCTAAAACCATCAATCTGGTGGATTTTATTTTACCCAGACTTTTAAGCATCTTTATCAGTGGTTTTAAAATTATTTTTATAATCTTGATCTAGTTTTATGAGTTATGACGCCTATCACTGTATCACTTTGTTTCCCTGTTAGGGTTTCTCACACACACACCAGAAATGCTAGTGGGACCTAACAATATACTAAAACTATGGGCTCTCTTATACAACTGACCTCACACAAGAATGTCTGCTTTAAAGCTGACATAATGATATGGACTGTTTTGTCCTTTCTCATTACTAAAGCAATTACTCCCCAAATACATACTGATTCATTATGGTCACTCCATGGAGCTAAACACCAGCTCTGTAATGCTCAGATACAGAATCAGAGAGTGAAGTCAGGCTAATTAAATTGGCCCAGCCACTTTAGCAAGCAAATGGGGCCAAGTTAATTGGCACAGAGTGAGATAAGGAAATTCAGGCACTATTCTGTGAAATACTGTTTTAATTATATCTAAGGAAGAACATTGCCCTTAATTTCAGATTTCTTAATTAGGAACATGAATAAGCAGCAATAATAATCTTTGCAGTCTACAAACATTAAAATGTCAGATGAACTTTGGTTTGTCCAAGCCTGTTAACCATTGAGAAAATACGACTATAATTATTATTAGTTACATTTGTCTTACATGTAGACCTATAGCCCCAGATAAAAGGTTAATGTGGTGGATAAGCATCAAAAGGAAGATAAATCTGACATAAACATTTTAAGGAACACTGTGTCTGGAGTATTCATTTGCATTAAGGTGTTTTAACACCAAAAGGCAAGAAAATATATACCACAACCAATGCATTTTTCAATGCAGTTGTGGTTTCAGTTGAGGCACACCTGAAGATATTTAGATTTAGTTTAGGTTTGTCTTCAAACACTTCAAAATACCAGGTCAGGTTTAAGAAAAGAACAATAGTTCAGAGCAGTTTTTAGTTATTTGCCTCTGATTATTAACAAAACCTTGGAGCAGTTGTTGTAACTACATCAAGTCAATGGCTCTGTGACAGTTTTTGGCAGCTGAAGAGCTTATCAGTCTTTCTCCACTATTGCTTGATTTTGAAAAGTGCAGACTATAATACTGCTGCTCATGATATTCACCATACAAATGCAATCAAATGATTTACACCTCCCAGTTGGTAAAAATAGTGTTGTTAACTTTACACTCTGTGGTACACACCAAGAAATACTGAGGAGATGTACAATTTCTAGCTATCTGTTCATGTCATACCTTGCACTAAGAGACTGATTTCTGTATTATTAGGTGTCAAGGCTTTTCCTGTTGTGTAACTTATGGTCTCTTGAGCCTTTACTGGCAAAACAATCAATTACTGGTTGTGTGGGTTGAAAACAGGTGAGTGAAACTGTCACTGAGTAGTTTAGTTGCAAGTGTAAGCAAGGTCAAAATATGTTCAGTACAATTCAGAAACCATGTACTTTAACCTCCAATAATTATTCTCCATAACTTAAAATGAATGCTAAGAAGCTGTTCATTAAGAATATTAAGAATATGGCAATGCACAAGACAAAAAAAAAAAAGTGTTACAACTAATGTAAGTGTGAAAATTGTCCATATGTTTTCCACTTCCCAGAAGCTTTTTTTAAAAAAGGTCCACATTCTACAACAGCTCCAATTAAAGGACATCCCATTGGGAAAAAGGCTGAAGAATTATGCATATCCTAGTTTTTGAAAAACAAAACCATATTCAGTTTGTTATGAAGTTAACTTAGTCTAGATGGATTAATGTATGGACTACTGTGGCAAAATCATGATGAGAAAAGGCATCTGACCAGGCATCTCACAAGCCAGACTTGTATGACACATAAACACATGCAATAAATAATTCTGTTGAAAAGCATTGGAAAAATGTTGATTAATTAAAAAAAAATAAATCACATGCAATACTGTAAACCTTAAATGAACCGCTTGCTTTGTATCACATTAAGGTAGACAAAGGAATGAATACAGCTCTTGATTTTACATACCACATCTTCGGATAGTTGAATTCTGTCAAGCAGGCCCATTTCTAAGTCTTGTTCACTGGAATTAAAGCAGAGATCAAGGAATAGTGGCTCACCTCCTAGCAAAACTAATACTAGCTGCATTCAGTATTCTGTTAAAGAGGACATCTGAAGGCAGCTGAAAGCTTAAGGTCATAGCTGTAGTTTACTCATCTTCTTTCTGGTTCCCATTTGACCAAACATCACTTTTGGCCTGAGAATGCATTAGGAGTTTTAAACAGGTCTGGATGTGGCAAATGACTAACGGGAAGCAAACAGGCACTCAGAGCACTAAGATTGCTATATTGGGTGACCCTACCAGAGCTTGATTCAAGAAGCAGAAGAGTTCTACTGAGAACATAAAATCCTTGCCTTGATCTGCTAAAGCTGCAGAACCTTTCAAGTCAGGTCTCTTCCTGTGTGGGTGCTGCCAAGAGGTGACAATGACAACAGCCAGGCCCCTCTCTCTGAATCTTTAGCACAAACATAAGGCTTTGTGGGGAATATTTTCAGGAGACAATTTCAACTAATAGAATTGTCACGCAGTGTCTCTCCGTCTGACTCCTCTCCCTGTCCCTTCACTAAGGCAGAGTAACCTCAGTCTCAGAGATGACCTTGGATAGAGATTAGTCTGTTGCTAACAACACCACTTTGGTATTATAAGCAGTGAAAAATGAGATGAGCAGAGAGGAGATGTTGAATCAAGTATTTTGGAATTATATCAGCACAAGCAGGTCTATGCCTATACCTATGCCTATGCCTATGTCTATGGGGGCTGTGCTTACATATATATGTATATAGAGAGGGTGATTAAACATAAGTATGTATATAACTATTTATATGTGCAACTGCATATATATTACATATATACACATATATGTGTACATCTAAACATCTTTTATCTTTTCGCACAGAGAACAGAGAAAATGAATACTATAGATATATTCAGACTTCTGTGAAACTGTATTTTTATTTTTTTTTTTTGTAGCAAATATGAGTTTGGAGCACAGTATAAAGTATGGCTATAAAATCCTGAGAAATAGGGGTTTATGATGTAAGGCTAATACAACCGTCACAATAATGTTGTGAAAGCAATGTTATAATATCAGTACTATGGCTGGTACAAGTGGAATTATTTTTAGGTTATCTCCAAAGTCAATCTGAGAGCAATATCATGTGTATAACTGCCTGCTATAAGAAAATAAACTAGCTTTATTTTAGAAGACGAATGTTTTGGTCCTACAGTGAAGTCATGGAATCTGACAGCACTGTAACGTGGACCATTGTAAAGTTATGTTTTTGGCATACTCTGAAAAGTTGTTGCTCTTTATTAGCGTATTTAATAAATGTTTGTTTTAATTAATAGAATATACTGATTCAAAATGATGCTTTCAAGGTACAAGTTACAGTTATTTTATATCTGCTGTAACAGAAGCTATTACTTTTTAAATTAATTTGCTTTCTCAAAGAAACAGAGTCTAAATGAGTAACCAGAGTACTCTAATGAGTAGCCAGAGATGGTCTGGATGTGTGGCACACACATACAGCCTCACAGAAGTGGAATGGGTAAGACTGCCATTTCAAGTTGCTTCCAGCTTACTCTCCTTTGTTTCTCTGAAGTGTGATCTCTAGTTTACAAAGCAGTACAAAATAATGGCCCCAAACCAACAATTTAAAGCCCAATTTTGCAAATGAATATGGTATTTGAAGAAGCATTTCTGCCCTCTATTTTCATATAATGATGCCCCCTAGAAATATCTCTTTTTGAAAAAGACGGACTTCTCAGGCATATAGAAAACACTCACAAATTTGAATGTAAAAGGTTTTTTCACACATAGTAACTCTGGGGAGAAGAGACTTTTAAAAGACCAATAGTAATGTAGCACTGCTTTTCAAGTACATAAACACAATTTAAACACATAGTAATCTAAGCTCCAGGTGTTTTGTGTCTGCTGACAATTTTTTCTGAACTCGCGAAATAACAGGCAATAAATTTGGCCACAGTGGTTAAAATGTGTACTGTTAATTGTTGATTTTGTGGGTGTTTTTTCCCCGGTCTCATGCTTTTCCCCAGTAATGTGTCTAATTTCCTTGGATAATGTTCTGATGACACTAACACCCACAGTAGATTTACTTAATTTCCCTGTATTTTGCTGAGACTTTTATGGTGTAATGAAAGCATTTGTTTCATGGTGTCCCTAGAGACCTGCTTTGAATTGACCTGTTAGCCAGAGCTTTATTATGGACAAAGGCTAAATGAGGATAATATAGAAATCTTTATTCATTACTGCTGCCTTAGCTTCATGTTCAGCTGGAGAGCCACGTAATTATCATAATTTATATATATCTGAAACAAGGCATGGAACACATTTTGAAGAATATTCTTTTTCTACTCACTTTCATCTAAGCAGCACCCTAGCTCTGGGAAGCTGTTTACTAACAACTCTCTGGGAGCATGAGTTTTTGGGGCCCTCTCGCACCACACGCAAGGCTTGTTCTTCTGATCAGGAGGCTTAGCAGGGTGCAGGGTCATTGGAGCAGGTGAGAAACAGAACAACACTCAATTTCCCCCATGTCACAGTATGAAAGACAGTAGGGGTGAATTTTCCTCCTGATAAGCCACAGGAGCACACTGGTGTCCTCTGAAGGACAACATTTTTATCTTTGAGCTGGAAACCAAAACTACCCAGAACCGTACAACTATTCAAAGAGCCCTGATTACTGTAATGGGGATGCACAAACAGAATTACTTTAAAAAAAAGATTCAAGACCTCTTCTGCATGCAGACTTAGTGCAGCCCTTGGTATGTCACCTGACACCGCCAGCTGAGATTGGGAATTTCTGTTTCATTGGAAATTCCTGATCTTTATCACAATTCACCCCACCTCCACAAACAGTAAAATAATTTGTGTTTCTTTTGAAGTTTCAAAATGTTATTTGATCAGAATGTTTCAACAAATGATGGGGACATTTACTAGCAAGATTCATGCTTTCATTAAAAATTTAGTCAGTGGAGGCCAATGTATAATTGACCTCAATATTCCCAGTTAGGTTTGTATCATCTCTAGTAGACCCCCTGTGACATCTTCCATCTAACCCTCTCCTGTTGGTTGTGTTTATCCAGTTGTTTTATACTTTGTCTATCTGTCTTTCCCCTGCTGTGACTGAAGAAAATGTTTCTAATCAGAGGGAGAGAGGGAGCCTTTGCCACCTGCCCTGCCCTGCCCTGCTCAGGGAATCCTCTGTAGGAGGTTGGGAGGGACTTGGGGAAAAAGCCTCACTCACCCCTTGCAGCCTTATGTAGATGTGACATTTTATCTGGCAGAAGCACAGACAGCAGGGGCCGATGCCTGACTGTCACTCCAGATGAACACTTGGTTGGTGTGTGAGTGAGAAAGAGCCTTCCAAGCCTCAATTATTACAACACACACACACACAGTCCAACTGTGCTGGTGGCTCTGAAACTCTCCAGGCTAACCCTCTGGAGACCAAACACAGACAGAAGGACTTCAGTATGATGAAGATCTGCTTCTCAAACACAGAGTCATTAGTCTTTTCCAGTTCAGCTGGTTTTACGTAATGTATCCAGGAACTAGTATCATTTGAGAAACTAGTATAATTGGGATCCCAAGGCATGGGATCCACTTCCCGAAAGAAACACATGGGTATGGACTGTAAGCAGTACTCCAAGTATGATCACTGCTTAAATGAGTGTCCAGAACTGGCCTGTGCTGTTCCTGGTAAGATCACTAGCACCATGACCTTAGGAAAGAGAACAAGAATGCTAGAACGGACTTCTCTCCTCTTCATATTCTTGAGCATATGCAGAGCCTTTATTGATATCTGCATTGAACCAAAGCCCTCCTCCACCCCCAGTAATGCCTGCAGAAGAAAGCCTTACAAGTTTTGAAGAGTTAAATTCTAGCTTAGAAAAACATTGCCACCTGGCAAATCTTTGAGGAAATGAAGGCAATTTAAACCAAATGACATGGAAAGATTGTCTGAAAATAAGATGACTTAACATGAGAATGCAATGAATACAACTTTGGCAGTTTCTGGGAAAACACAGTTAGACATTACTTGTACTTACTATTTCTAAAATATATATAGATTTTAATTTAGTATCATGCTTGTGAAGCAGATCACAGATACAAACTTCTGCTCTAACTAGAATAAGCTTAGATCAAAACACTTGGGAAAAAGGTAGGAAAGGATAATGTGTGCCATTGTCCATTTTACTCTCTGTTAGTGTCTTCCCATAGCATCTATTATCTGCCTTTACCTGTTTGTAAAATGCATTTGTTTAAGCATTCAAATAATACTGTAGATCTTTCCGCTAATTTGTAACAAATACAACACATGGTTTTATATTTTATTGACATACCATATTATTTGCACCAGTTTTAATTTCTGGTTAATCCTAAAATTCTTAAAAATAGAAATAATTTAGTAATAGCCACATTCCTCAGATACATTCATTAATAAGACTTTTTTTTCCTGTTGTCTTTGAACTGCCAAAAAGAAATCAAGCAGAGGATTTCTGTGGTGGTGGTGTTCTTATGATTTATTTTTTCTTCTTAGCTTATGGAATGAAATTTCAATTACCTTTCTCTTCAAGTGGGTTTATAACAGAACCTGCAAGAGTACCATAATTCTACAGCATTACATTCATGGAAAAAAAATGAAGTTGTGTTGTTTTTTTCCAAATGGTATTTTGTCATAATGAGACCTCCCGCAAGGTATTATATGTTGGCTTGTTCCAACATCCACCTTTGCTTTTTTTTTTTTTTTTGAGCAATGGTATATTTTGCTATTTTTTCCTTTTTATTTTTTTTTATTTTTTATTTTTTTGAACAAAAAGGAAGACAAGATAAAATCTAGAACTTGAACATTGCTCAACTGATGGAAAATGACAAAAGGCTGATGAATATAGGAGCTGATTTCGAGTTCAAAAGTATTTGGAAGATGTATGAATACAGATTACTATAGGGAAAAGGGAAAAAAGAGTGGTGTTTCTGTGCCGGAACTGAATGAGTGACTATCTGCTTTTTGGGCATGCTTGAACAGTATGGTGTGACAGAACACCATACTGCTAAGAACAGGAATCGTTGATTCTGAAAGAATCACAGACCTCGTTAAAGTGAATAGGTGTGCCACTCACTCTCTCTTTTGCAGACCAAAGGCAGAACTGATTAAGTACCTCTATCTAATGAAATATCTGTAGATGGTAAAAGATTGCTATTGGAGGCATTAAAACAAATGGCTGGGCCTGTGCAGGCTTAATACAGATAAAATCAAATCATTAAAAGCATGTTTTATTGAAATATGTGAATTAGAGTGGGGAAGGCAGAAGATGGAATTCTGAGAAGTGTTTCTGAAGATAGACAGTTCCTCAAGTACTGAATTTATTGTAGATGCATGCAGGAGACTTGTGATTAAGAAAATGACCATTTTGCTTGCTTTCTACTATATTCAAGAAAACCAGACTTTGCATACAGATCTAATAAGTGAGTGATATTAGACCAAGAGCATTTTAGTCTTTTATGTGAAGGAAACTGAGTCCGGCATAATCACTGATTCAGCACTCAAGTGAAAAGAAAAATTATACAGCAGCATTTTTCTTAGAAAACATATAGTTAGCCCAGAAACATACAGATTAGATCCAAAAGATAAGTTTAAATAATTCTTAGATCCAATTATGTTTGAATAATTTCCTCCTGTTGACTTTACATAAATATGAAGGAATAAATAGGTATCTGCTCATTTCAGACTCTTCCCTTCATCATGGTACTTATCTGTATCTGCTTTAGAAACAGTGGGAGTAAGAAAACAAAACCAAAAATAGATTGGCATTATTTATCATTGCAGTGGTGAATTGGAGAATAATTTTCCCCACAATAACTGTTCTTAAAATAAAAGTTGATGCACTGGCATTTTAATTAATCACTTCCAATTAAATCCCTGTTGTTTTTCTTTGTTTGTTTGGCTTTTTTTTGTTTGTTTTTCTTTAGGTGGGAAATTGTATCAGTCATCCCAGAAAGGATACATTCTCAAATGATGTTTGACTTCGTAAACTGAAGTTATGAGGAAAAAGAAGGAGCCAGTCCTAGATGTAAACTGGACATTTTATATCCTGCCCAAGATCCAAAATGTGGAAATGTCAAACACCCCTAATTGCAGAACTGCCCAAGAGCCAGCTATCTTCTAAACATATTTTTATTAATTTCTTTTTCCTTTCCTTAGTCTTGCAACTGTGTGGTACAGAAGAGAAAAAACAGTCAAGCAGATGAACTGGAAATATAAGAATTAGGAACAGCTAACATATTTCTGCAGTTCTTTTGCTGTATGTGCTCTGTCCTGTGCTGGTTAGTGGCTCCCTTTGAACATCACCCAAATTCTGTCCCTTGTTTCATCCAACTGCCTTCTTCTTCCTTGGTGTCTTGTAATCTTCTACAACTAATTTCCTCCTACTTTTCTCCTCCTCCCTTGGTTAGTTCATTAAGCAACATCCACCATAATTATGGTACTGACACTGCTTGACAACTCTCTCTGTTCTTTCAGCATGCATGAGCAAGTGTTTTTCAATAGTCCTCTTTCTGGGGCAGGGACGGTCTAAGTTCTCCATATTTTGAAGTACTTAACAGATGGCTCCGTTCTCAGTTTTTTTTTTTTTTAATCCCTAAAACACTTATCTAAGAACTTATTACGTTCTTCTCTATGTTCAAAGCTGAACTGAAAGTATCTTTTTACTATATCTGGAGCTTAAATTCAGCAAAGCAGTGAAACACTGACTTTAAACATCACTAATGGCCCTGAATACCACAGCAGTACTTGTATGAGTAAAATTATAGTTATGATGCATGTTCTTGAAATGCCTACTCTTTCCAGGGAAGCTGTCCTAGTAATTTGGCAGCATGATATTAAACCCACAAATTCATTTCTTAAAAAAGAACCATATTGAAACAGAAAGATAATGACATTCTTGATCCATTAATAATGCTTGTATTTTGTGGTCTTTGACACCTTTTTTTTTTTTTTTTTTTTTTTTTTTCTCATTTGCTATTATATCAAAACACTATATTTTTCCAAAGAGGTGAAAATCTGCACAATTTTTTTTCTAAAATATATTATTTTTAAGGAACTTATCCTGTATTATTTGCTGGAAAGTCTGCTGTAAACAATTATCTTCTCTGAGGTGAGTTACCAATTTGTTCATTTTTTTAAAAGAATACTTTTAAAATTATTTCAAATCTTTATAAAAGTTATTCAAAGTTACTCAAATTTTTATAAAAAACAAATAACACGTAATTACAGAATAAAATAAATAACCATTAAATTGAAGATACTTTTACTTTCAGTGGAAGCTAGTAGACTGATGGGCACAATTAGTATATCCAACTGAATGACTATGCATAAAGTAGGAAAAATTGCATAGGTAAAATAAGAGAATTAACGTTATTTAATATGCAACTATTAATCAGTTATTAGTTTGCATCAAATGGTTTTTGAATGTTTGAACATCTGTAAAAATGATTCAAGACAAGCTAGTCACCAGCAATGGCTGCTAGTGGTGCTATGGTGCTGTGGTGTTCTACATGAGAACAGGATCATTCATTCCTTAAGCACCTGTCTGTTATGTTTATATTACATATTATCATAAAGTAGTGTAGCCTAAGTGGTAGATGGTTGCATTCCTATGCTGCAGAGCTTCCTGAACATTTTAAGCATAACTAAAGAAGCTATTCAATAAATTGAAAAGTTTTGCTTATAATCATAAACCTCATATCGACAGAAAAATTACTGATAAGTAAGCTAAAAAATAAATGGTAGTGTGAATGAAAGCAACCATGGTTTTTCATGCTTTATTATACATGAACTGTGAAGTCCTTTATACAAATCCATATTTAAGATGAAAGCTTTAGCAGGTACAATGTCACAAAGCCATGAAGAATTCTTATCCAAGTTAATCATTATTAGAAATGTGAATGATAAATAAGAATTGTTTAAATATATCTAACTCGACCCACCCAAACTTGTTGTTTTGAGGAAGAAGTCACACAAAAAAGGAAGTCGTTCTCAGGGTTCATTCACAGACCCATCTTTTTGTGGTATAAAGACAGCAGCAGAACCCTAAAATGTCTCAGTCGTAGTCACAATTTAACTCATGATGTGTGAAAGTTAAGGTGAAAAACAATGAAGATTTAATCAAGAAGGGAGGGCTGTATTTCTGGGATTGAGCCTCCTGATCAGACATAGGAGGGGAGAAAAAACTCTGCCAAATGTGTGGGGATTAAAAATGCTGACAGAATAAGCTGAGAAACAACAGCTAGCTTATATATATATATATATATTAAAAAAATAAAAAATAAAAATTAAATTGCTGAAGCCTTTTGTCTTGCAGTTGAGACCTTTCTCATATGGGGCTAAGGCCCTTGTGTCTTAGAAAATACATGCAGAGCACTATTGTATACCATCAGGAAAAAGGCTGGAGAGTGTGAATGGGGGGGGACCTTCACTGCAAATGTGAGGACATATCATATGTGTTGAAACATGGGAAATCAAACGGAACTATGAGTAATTTTATATCCAGGATGCAAATATTATTCACCTAAACTCTATTGTAAATCTGTTTTGCTGTTATATCAGAATCACTTTATATTCAGATAAATATGGTATATAACAAAAGGCAAAACGGGGTCACTGTTAGTAGCAAATATAAATTATAAATTAAGAATGGTAGAAAGCTGATGAAGAAAAATAAAAAATAAGGAAATGCTTACAACCTACAATATGAGATTTGAACTACATCAAGAACAAAAGGAATCCTAACAATATTACTTTTCTCTTACTAGACTGAAATATTGCAAATAATATATCTTTCCGTTTCATATTGAAAAAATATTTCTTCTGTCTATTTGAAAAAATGAAATAAATCCAGTCATTTCATATGCTGCTGATGAAATACTTTTCACACTAATAGTAAATCAAAAGCTTGCAGCTCCTATAACTAGCTATTTTTAAAATAACAGATCTGGCCAACCTCCTGTCCCAAGGAGTAAAAAACAAAAAGGATGAAAATCTTCCTTGATTCTCAGTATTGATTTCTAACACAAATTAAAACTGTTAGGAAATTCCACATATTTGAAAAGCAGTTAAAACCAAACCAAACCAAACCAAAACAACAACAACAACAATAAAACAACCAACCACCATCACAACAAAAGATAATGCAGTGTTTTATTAAAAAAAAAAAATCAAATGTCATGATTCCATTAACTATATAATTCTCACATTGATTCTGAGCAAACTAATCAACTGAGGAAACTTGTCTAGGTGAAACTTGATTTAAAAAACATGCTAAAGAGAAAACAGCTCAGATTAACATTAATTTAAGGAAACCAGATATTGCCCAAAATAAAATAATATCTATTTCTGTTGAGTTTACAGGTTAGACTGATGGAGGGATAAATATATTTTTTTTAATTTATGATTTATTTTTATTTATTTTATGATGTTTGAAAAAGTCACTGGCTTTTATTTCTGTTGTGGGTTAAACCATGTAGTGGCTAAGCACCAACTCAACTGCTCATTCACTCCCCCCACAGCCCCAGTAAGAAGACTGTGCAGAGCAGAGTCCTCTGAAACAGCTCTTTCACATGCAATCATCCATCCGCACAGTCGGACTGCTGGAGAAAAGTTTAAATTTGGCATTCTGGTAATCAAATATTTCCAGGAAGTCTTAGGAGTGGCTTTGCACAGCTAGAAGAGCCTGCTTGAACAATATAGATCCCATTATGGGACATTAACAACCATCTTGATATATCTTAGTGTGTCTAGCAGTTGCTGCTTCTTGGCATGGTAGCTTTTCTTTTTATTAGCCCATATCAAGATCCTAATTTATTGTAAAAATTGTCACCATGATGCTGCTTTCCATTTTACAATATGTACATGAATTTACTGTGGGCTGGAAGGACATCAGCTGGACATCAGCAGGACTTTTGTACACTGACTTGTAAGCTTTAGAACTGGGTGAAAGATTAGCAGATCTCTGCTATTTCTTGTAATTTAAAATGAAGCCTTTCTGAAATTCGCTTTAAACTTGGTATGAAAAATATATCTGAGGAAAATGGTCACCTAATATTCAGAATGTTGTACAGTTTAAAGATGCAGTAAATCTACACTGAATGTGTGCTTTTTTTGTGTGTGTAATGAAAAGCCAGATTTGAATTTAATTGCATGTTTTTACTAAAACATCACTTTATCATATTACTGAAGGTTATAAGTTAACCTTTTGTTGTTTACTGCTTTGTCTTCTAAACATGCAGGCTTGATTGCAGGCTGCTTTGTGTTGTCACTCTGAGACAAGCACTTTGAGCTTGTTTATTCCTATTGACAATAGGTTTAAACAGGTTGGCATAGCTATACTGTGATCAAAGGAGTAATCACTCATGGAATGACAATGCACAGAACATTCACATTATGCACTGTGCTTTTATGGGTGCTGCACATTAAACTGAATATCATACTTGTAGGAGATCATTCAGAATCAGAAATGAAGAATCATAATGTAATTTGCACTGTCTGACTGGCTATCAGGAAATTATATGAATGATAGTGAAAGTTGGCACTATAACACTATATAAACCTCAATCATGACATCAGTTAAGCATGACTTTCTGACTGTGTACTGAAAACACAGGAACAGTGAACCTCCTGAAGCAGAAACACTAGAAAAACGAGCACTTTATAAATCAGAGATCATTTAAGAGCATGTAGGTCTAATTGTTTATATCCAGCTATTGCTGGTGTGCTTTTTATAATTAAATGCCTACATTAGGATAGAAGAATTCTTAACAGGAATAAAATGAAATTTTATTTGATATGTACACAAAATGGTATGAATTACATTGCAGTCTAGAAGGGACTAGGAAGAAGCATTTATAACGCATCAAGGGAAAACCAGACACGTAGTTTAAAAAAAGCACTCCCTGGAGCTGGTGGTTCAAAAGTTACATGTGGCTTTACTTTGTTCAGGGGTCAACCATTCTTACGTTTCAGTTTGCTTCCCTTTTCTAATCTAAAGTTAGCATTTTAACAGTCAGGAAGTTGGTCAAACAGAATGATCTTAGAGCAACTTGGTAGCCACTTAGCTGAGAATAAACTTAGCCCCTTCCCCACCTGTGTGATTTGAAAGAAGGGACTCCCCCAGGGGGATCAGATCTAATCTTTACTGCTGAAGGTAGCTGGTTATGCTGTAAGTCTAGGAAGTCATGTTAGTTGCTTACAGTTGGGTATACTTTCCCCATGGTGCCCAGACTAACGCGCTATAATTTGAAAGAACTTGCAACCTTCCCTTCATTTGTGCCTCAGTGCATCCGCTTTCCAAGACAATAGGTCTGGATGTGACCTTCTTTCTGACTGATGCCCCTGAAGCGTCTGAGAGCTGGACTGATACTAAGGCCAGCTTTCTGAAAACGGAGAGAATGGAAGTGTAAAAGACAATCATTTTGTGAAGCATTGAAGTGAAAAGGACTAGTCAGCATGAAAAGACTTCTGGATGACAAGGGATTCAGCAATTCCTGACTTTTCCAGAGAAATTACCTAAAGAAAGAGCTAAGACTTTTGGACTGAAATATTCTCTTTTAATCCAGTGCCTCAAAGTGCATCAAACGTGTTCACCTTGGGGTTCCACAGCCAATATGCTCTAAATTTCCTCTCATGGTAAAAAGTTGTATTTGAGCAAACCCATCAGCATAATTCAAATAGAGAAAGTGTCACATGGGATTAGACCAATAATCAGTCTAGGCTGGTATCCTATAGTGGCCAACAACAGATGTTTCAGAGGAAAACCTCTGAAACCTCTGTAGTGGAAATTTTATAATGCAGTGCAAGGGTTTCTTTCCATCCTAGGCAGGAAATCTTGAAGTAAACTGCTCATTTCTTATAAAACACAAAAAGAGATTGACATTTCACCTACTCTGAGGTAGGAGAGACATACATTGTGAAAAGTACTGCATCTTCATTCCCTTTGGTCATTCAGAAGGTGATTTTATAAGCATTTGAATATTTGAATGCTACTGAAAAAAAAAGAAAAAAAAAGGAAAAAAAAAGAAAGAAAAAAAAAAGGCAAAAAGGCTTTGTATTCTTACCAGCCTGGGACTTCTTATGCTGAGTTGCTGAGTTAGATCAGACTTGTGGGCAGCTTGAAGCAAGCATGAAGCATGCTCAACTCACAGGAAAGGACGCTCCTCTAAACTTGTGGGAAGATGAAATAATATGGTCTTTCTTGGGGTACTGCTAAGTCTGATGGTTCATTTCCTCAAACTATTGCAAACTGTGAACCATAACCAGTATTCTATCAGTCCTTTTGGATGTCACGGAAGTAGTGTGCACTAGGTCTCTCACCTTGCTGTCTGACAACAATCTACAGACGTATAAGATATATGCTTTGATGAAGTTATTACCTCTTTGTAATAAAAATCTCATCTGTAATTATGAGAAGCAAGTAAGCAATATTTTGATGTAGTGAAGCTTAACTCTTTAGTTTAACGGGAAATATAGAATATTTTGACCATTATTTTACACTGTTTAAATTGCTGCTACTTAGTGGAATGTACATTACCTTGCTGCAGTAACTAGAAGTTACCCAAACCTATGAGTTCAGCAAATCTGGGATGTATCCAAATCTGTAGATAGCTGAAGGGCATTTTGCCTATTTCACATTGAAAAAGAGGCAAAGGCTTTAAAAAGAGTCCCCATTTGCTTAAAATGCCTCTCTTCTTGAAATATTTGATTTAAATATGTATAAGAACTAGATTTCTTTATAGTCCTTATTAACCTTCAATTTAAATGAACAAGCAAACTAATATGCCACCAATTTACTGCACATCTAAGTTCACTAGTACAAAATATATAAAATCTTAAATATTAAAGAAATCTGAACTCACTCCAAAAGTATCAGGAATTGGTGCTACTGCTGCCAATAACTAACTAACTAAATAAATAAAAAGTTAAGTGAGACATAAGGAAAAAATGTTGTGTTCTTGCTTTTCTGGTTACACAGAGAAAGGCTTCACAAACAGCACATCAGGAAGAAATAGAAGGCCCATTCCTGTAGAGGCATTAGGGGAATTGGAAGGTCAGATGGCCAGTGCATATGCTATGACACTCTTCCTTGCACTGGATTTTGTTTTCTTGATCAGCACCATTTTCATATGGCACTAAGGGGAACTCAGAGACAGAAGGAAATGCATTTACTATAGCTTAACTACAAGACTTTGCTATTCTATATTTTAAGGTCACACGTGAATTAGCAGTATTGCTTGCTATATCTTGCTCTCTGGAACCTTGAGATGCTTCTTGAGAGATTTTACATCAAAAGTATTGAAAAGGGGAGGCCCATGGTGACCTGTAATTATTCTCAATTTTATGTACCCCTTTGACACCACTGTCTGTTATTAATAAAAGACAGAAATTTCAGAAGATGCTAGGATGTGCACAGTCTGTAAATGGAGGTACTTGAACATTGATTCACATTGATTAAACATTGATCAAACATTGATTCAAATGTTTGCAAATCCATTGGTCTTCATGCTTGTACAAATACCCTTCTGATTTTCATCTTAAGATAAAGTATGTATTAAATACAGGTTTCTAAATGCACTTTCTGGATTGTATTTGAAGTGCAGGGACATCAAATAAGTGCAGATTAAGCTGCTCTGATTTTCTTCTATTCTGTCTCAATTACCCTGCTGACTTGTACATTTCCTGATTGCTAGTGGTAGATGTTACGATGTTGTTATGCAGATGCTTTATGTTGTGGCATAAAAAGTATAAAAAAGAAAAAAAAATAAAGTCCTGTATATAAGCAATAAGAAAGGGGAAAGTTTATCTGAGGAGTTCCAGTACAGTTTCTCCTAATGATTACAGTTTACAAGGCTTCCATAGGTATTAAACAAAGGAAGCCCTGAGAAAGTCCACTAATTTCTGATTTGGGTCTGAATATATGCACAGTGCAGAGATTGTTTGGAAGAGGTCAGAAACTTCCAGAAAGAGATTTGCTAGTTATCGCATAATCCCAGTAGCCACTCTTGAATGATGCGCTTTAAAATGGCCAGACTATGTGTGAGAAAACAGTATCTCTTACTTCCATCCTACTCCATTTCAGGCACATGTGCAGAGGCAGAGACAGAGAACTAAGCTAGTCAAAGTGCAATGAAGAGAGAATACTTTAAATGTAATGATGAAAAATACCTGCAAATAATGAGCATGGGACTGAACAGTGTCTGCTGCAAAAGAGTACCTCTGATCATTGCCTTTATAATCTGAGCTGTGTATCTGACACGTCCCAAAGCCTGTAACATTTTGAATACACCTTGCACATTTCTATTTTAGCAAAACTGAGGAGTCCAGTCGGCTGTTAACCAAAATAGTTAATATTTTGTACCGTAGAGACCTCAGCTAGTTTAATGGCAGCCTTCTGATACATTTGGAAATCGATGAAATACTGCCAAGTTCTGACAAGACACCCACTGTATGTTAGGAGGTCTTCTGTAAAGGTTGAGATACTATCTCTGAACAAAGATAAGTCACAAATTAGTTCATATGCATGCATGAAAGTATAGTGATAAAAGTTAATTTAAAATATATATAAGAAGAAGTGGGCCAATTTGTGTGATAAAATCAATGAGATCTAGTAATGATTTTTCTTACAATTCATCTATAAACCTGTTTATTTTAAAGTATAATTTCAGTGTTTTCTGTATGTACTGAATGTTTTGTTCCATGGAGTAGATTTTGATGTCGGAGAGGATGGTCAAATTAAAAAATTAATTCACCTAATTTTCTTAGAAAGTGAGGAAACGTGAGTGAAGAAACTGACAACCATAACATTTATATGGATATATTTTTATGTGTCTGAACACACATATAGCACATACACAATCCCTAAACATGTTTTATGAAGATTCCCTGGTAAAACCTCTGATTTGCACTGTCCCCTAAGAGTCTGATAAAGCTGCAGCAGAGAGTATGTCACTTTTAATTATAAGGGAAATTGAAGACTGTCAAAGAGCACAAACAGAATATTATAGTATTAAATGGGTTTAAAGCCTCCAGACGTGAAACAAGGACAAGAGGTTGCATTCAGTACTTAATATAGTAAGCTGAATTCCTTTGCTTTACTGGACAAAATGTGCCTCAGGAAGTTACAAAAGATGCTTGATGTCATGTCTATGCATGTACATGTGGGTATACACATACATATAAATAAACATATACGTACCAAATCCTCTTCTCTTCTTCATGTCATTTTATGATATTCTCTTTGTTTTCACCCCTCTAGTCAGGAACATAACCTTTAATTTTGCTGGAATCCATATTCTGGTCTTTCTGAAGACTGCCTTGAGTCTAGTGTGGGCATGGGTGAAACAGACAGAAAAAGTGCTTTCATGCTTTGGAAATTACAGTATCAGCTGGCAACTGTTTGTTGTCTTTCACTGGAGCTGATACAGCTCTAAGTCTCTTCAGGAGCTGAGATATATTTCCTGTCGTGCTGCAAAGGTCAGAGTGAGGGCAGACAACACCATTTTTAGGTTTCTGAGGACAAATCTTTATGAGTGGAGGTAGAGAAGAGCCTGACTGGTAAAAGATGGGAATGGGCAGAGTTCACATCAGATGTTTTTCCCCCCCAGCTCTCTTTTTTTTCTAGACCATTAGAGACAATTTCAAGGGCAGAGGATCTGCACCCCAGCCTGATCTGAGGAACTGAAGAAAACCTCTGGTGCCTCTCAGGAATTTAGCAGCAGGTGCCAAACACTGATGAGAGACCACTCCTCTTTCCAGGTTTAGTGGAAAATATCTACCCTCGCAACTGACTTTGATGGCATGCATATTCCTTTCTCCATGCATATTCCTTTCTCCATGCAGGACAGGATATAGATACTTGGGGGAGGCATGGTGCTAACTCACCCATGCCAGCTTGGTGAGAAGGAAGAACTGAGGTTACCTGAGTTACTTAGCCATTTTATTTGCACTCCCCAACAAAGGATACATCCATTCTAATTTTCCTGAACATTCAGTTTGTGCTTGTTTCCCCAACTATCAATCTAAGCAAAATTACAGAGAGCTTTTAAGAACAGTGTAGTTAATGTAAAACAAAACCAAAAAAAAAAAAGGCAGAGAAGAAAAAAATACAGCTTATTCTATTTTTCCAATTCGCCAGGCTGGAAGAAAATAGTACAGGAAAATATTTTTTCCTGCAATTAACAGTGGTAGCTGCACCCTCATATGTAAGAGGTCATTTTTTTCTGCTTTCATATTTGCAAGTCCTCTTGCAATTCATATTTCATTGGTCTCATTTTATATATACAAGTAAACATACAATTTGGAAGGCTTACAGAAACTGTTAGATAAAATCTATAGGTATAAAAGAATTTGAAATCACAGTCTAGTAAAGAGGAGATATCTTGTAAAACAGCAAGTATTTTAAATTACTGAGTCCTTTACTGGTAAGGAGTTTGCCTTGCCTCTAAAAGCATTCAACATCAAATTTTTGTGGGGATTCTTGCTTTTGTTCTCACACTGATTTCTGTAATTAAGTTACTGTTGTTTTTGTTTGTTTGTTTGTTTTGTTTTTGTTTTTTTGTTTGTTTGTTTCACTATTACTCAGGAAGCTCTACTGAATTTTGAATTATGTATTAACTTCAAGCAAATCACGATAAATTTTGATAGGCCTAATATATTCTTAATGATCATCTAAACAACAGATAACTTTATGAAAAATATTTTAATTAAAATGACAGTGTTACAGAATGTAGCCTTCACGTTTAAGTAATCTTACTCTATGGTCTTTTGTTTCTGAGGGAAAAACACTTTTTGTTTGTTTATTTAGGCTACTACATTGAGTGGAGCCCATAAAAAATGGATAGCTCCCCAAATCTAAGGGAGATCTTCACCAGACAGTTCCTCTAAGGGTGGCCAACTGGCTATTCCTCCTCCTTCAGGACCATTAGGCCAGCCAGGATAGAAGAAGACCCCTCAGCACTTTGAACATACTGAGACTCAACAAAGGATTCTACTATAGAGAGTGCCATACTGGTGAACAGTATACTCCGATGGAGTAGCTCTAGTTCTGTCACAGTCTTGCAAAACATCTCGATCAAAAGTCTGTCTGATTGCATGGTCATGGCTGGACAGACATGCCAGAAGTGTTTAGGCTAGCCATGTGTTTCTAATTCAAGACTTGTGGTCCAAATCTTTGTAGGAGATATCTTCCCAGAGATGTAGGTATTCAATGAAAGCAATTGAACTTTCTGTACTAAACTATGTTTGCACAAAATACAGGGGATGGTACTGGTGGCTCTACAGAAAACAAAATTAACAGATTAATAGTGTTTTTTTTTTTAATGTTGTTTGTTTGTTTGTTTTAAACAGAAAAAAGGGGCCCTTGCATTGATAGGGTCTCATAGAATATGGATTTTTTTTTCTCACTTCACTTCATAAAATGCCCATTAGGAAAAGACCAATGATTTTGTGTTGTATTTCTTATGCTCAGTAAAGGTAAAATGAATTTCTGATAGTTCAGTTGCAGTTTTCATGGCTACTGTAATATCTATTTCTCTTCCAAACAGCTGATATACTCAACAGCATAGAGCTGACTTTTTCCCTAAGCGCTTAGGCCTGAGTATTCAGACATGACAGCTCTTTGCAGTGTTTAGTCCCCTTAATAACCATGATTCAATTTTCACAAGTGCTTAACATTCACAACTCACGTTGACTCTGAGGGGACTAGCAAAAACTCCATCACCCTAAAAGGTGTTCTATATTTAATCAAAGATACAAATATGCTGCATGCCTGCCCAGATGATCTAACTTGTATTTTTATGTATATACATGCACATATATATACGCTTACGTATAAAAAAACAAACAAACAAAAAAAACACATTTACAAATTTATACTCAAAGTAGTTTGAAAACACAATGAATATGAAATCATGAAAGAATCAGATCTGGGTTCTGTATCTTTCATTTTCCCCTGTGAAAATGTAAGTGATATTTGGTCAGACAATCCATCTGCTGTGATTGATTTCCTTATGTGACAATAATGGTTGGTATCACCACATTTGGCATGCTTGAAACTGGGGAGCTGAGTCCCCACTGTGTAATCATTTTTCAGTAATCTGCTGTGGTGCATGGATTACTGGAGTCTGTCTAAGGAATGCTAGAAGGTTTGGGCACACAAAACCTAACCATTTGTTATAGGAACTCCTTACTGTAGTTCTGACTTTTGAGTATGTTGCATATGCCTTAAATTAGAAAAATCTCAGTTATGCCCTGAGTTGAGTAGCCTTAGGATCAGGGAAGTGATCTGTCAGTTTTGAACAGTTTTCTGTTCAAACTTTTTCTGTTTTGTCAGTTTTGTCAGTTTTCTGTCAGTTTTCTCTTGTGCCCTAGCCTTTGCCTGATATCTCCTATCCTCCAAGATTTCTTTCTTCCTTTGTAATATACCCACAAAATATTGGGTAAGAATCTTTTGCTGTAAGAATTTGCAAAGTAGACATTCAGATATGCAGATACATCCAAATAACAGATCCCTATACATAATTTTTAAAAATTGTAGGCCTGTAGTAAGAGTATGCTAATTGAAATATGGAGGCCGTAAACACCTACTGAGAACACTTAATTTTTTAAAACATTATCATGTAAGCAATGTGTCCCTAGTAATTCTAGATAATATGTTTCTGATTACCAGTTTGCTTCTGAGCTCCACAATATGAGAATAAATGTAAATATAAGCCTTTATCTATTCTTATAGTCATATGTCATCATATCCAATTGGGCAATAAAACAGCAGGACTAGGCTGCTGTTAAATAATACAAAATGTGATGCATGGGTATGGAGGTAAATGTGTGCTTATATGTTATTTCCATCCGGTATTGTTCTGCGTTGGATTTCTTAGTTAAAAGAAAAAAAATTAATGAATAGAGTAAGCATGTCCACAGTTGGCATAAGTCAGCATTCTCTGTGACATTTAAAATTTATGAACAGTTGCTCTGTTTCTTCCAGAATTGACTTAAATGTTTGCCAGATTAGTGGTTTTAATTTAGACATTGTGGCTGATGTTGATAAATCAGGCAAAATGTGACAAAATCAGAGCTGTAATAGAGACTTTGTCAATATTGTATTATATATACTTAGGTACACATATCACATACACACACGTGAGCACACACACTTATGAAAACCTAGAGATAGCAGGGGGCCAATGTTCCTACATTTTGGTATAATAGGACCTACTAATATACCTAAAAAAAATATACTGGTCTAAAATAAATGAGAACTTTTCATTAACATCTGAATATAATATCTGAACTAGAAAGCTTAATATCTATCAGGAGTATAAAGATGTCACAAACATACACCCACATATTCATCTCTCCATTATCATGCAGGAGACTTGTCTCAGTTTGACTGGAGTTTGGTGGCTCTCATAAATACATACAACAGCTAAGTAATAAATACAGCATCTGCTGCTTTGTTCTAATCAAACACGCTTTATCAACCATGCTCTTATGTTAAGAATCTAATCGTTATATGACTATCTCTATAGAAACAATATGTGTATGAAGTATGTTAGCTGTAAATTAAGGCCACCTAAAGTTCCTTTCTAATTTTCTCAGCAACTCTTGAAATCATATACAAGGATGGTGAAAGAGATCTTTTGTCAAAATTTTTCACAGTAAGGTCTTATAAGCAAATATCAAAAGGGTATTTTAACTAGGATATTGTCATACTAATAGTTTTAAACAACACATCTACAGGAAAAAGTGACATTACTTAGACCACTTTACACAACAAAAGATAAAGAGGAGAACAACCTGATTTTCCTATTTCTTGCATGAAAGCAACTCCTTTTCTCTAACTGTCACTAATTATTTTTACATGGTTGTAAAGGAAAGGACATGATAGGTGTTAATATTCTGTCCTTCTGATCACCTCTGAAATTTCCAGAAGAGGCTTAGCAATGTATCAAAACTATTCTATTCTATTCAAATCAATGTGATAATAACACAATCCTTTGAATGCTCCTGTTTAGTAGTGATTCAGCTGTGTAGTTGCGTGACAAAATCTCAGTTATGATAGGTCAGTTTGCATTCACAAAGCAAAGCATAGGGAGCACAAAGCAAAACATAGGGAACAACAAAGCTTATGGAACAACAAGAAGTTATAAAATTCTCTGTGGGAAAGTGCAGGTTTTTTTTTTAATTAATTTATTTTTGTGAAGATGCAGAATTGCTTTTCATAAAGGTAAGGTAATAATGATTACAAATATAAATCCAGAACTATAATCTATCTTGCAGTTGTGTCTACAGAAGTATTAGGCAGGTATGCAATAATCATTCTGATGCTCCATTTGTTGTAAGTGCATATAAGAACAACTCACAAATTCTGACAACCCTTCATGTAATGTCTTTCATTTTGGCTTGATGATGATGAAGATGATGAAGATGATGATGCGTGTGAGGGGGGAACATTATTTGTAAATATATGAAAAAGCTTTCCAAATAAATTCTTTATAAAGACGAATTAATGAAAATTACTACTTTGCAGACCAAAAGACATCTGGAAAGACTGTTAATTCTCACTTAAATAACATACATTACTACACTGCATCTTTCCAACATGAAATAAACTGGAGAGGCTTGAAAACTGTATTGGATCCAGACAAAAAGGAAACTGGTGTAGGAGTGCAAATATACATATATACATATTTATATGTGTATATGTCTGCCTAAAAATAAACATTGAAAGGCTAGTATTTGGAAGGAGTGTGCCTCGATGTGGCACTCAACAACCCCCCAGTTAATGTCTTATTCCACTCACAAATACGCCCCGCCAGCTTCTCCTGTATGCCAACTCTGGTTTTCCTGGTACCTCATGATGAACCAGGTCAGCTCACCACACTGGCAGAAAACTATTCACATTTTATATTTCCCCCCAGCTTGTTCAGGGGGCTCTGTCGGCTCACAGGTGGGTTAGCTGGCAGAAAGGAAGAAGTCAGACCACACTACACAGTGGGATGAAGGAACCTCACCATCATGTTGGACAACATCCTGCTGACAATAGGGTAGCCTCTACTATTTCCACATATCTCCAGATCCTTTATCAAAGTGCTCAAAAGTCTTCTTTCAGTCAAGATATTGCAATTCTGTCAGCAAGGTCCTGTACAGTGAGTAAAAACTTTGTTGTTGACTTCAGTTAAGATAGGCTCCCAGAACTACTAGTGTGTTTATATTTAAGTATGTATCTGAGCTTGTGTTGGGTGAAGGCTTAAGTTGATGCCCTGTGTTGGATCAGAGCTGAAGTGCCTTAGCATCTTACAGAATCTAGGACTTGGAAACAACGGTGGTCTCTCTCTTCTATATTGAAGGACTGACATTTGGACTCTCAAAAGGCATTGTACTACCGTAGGTATGTGAAGGACATGACTTGAAAATGAGACAAATGCAAGTAGTTGGTCATCAGGGATCACCTCAGACTAATTTGAGTTCCATCACTTTCCAGATTCTATTATCTGAAGGTGGAAAATGTTTGCATCAAAAAAAAAAAAAAAAGCGCCTTTATGCAGCAGTATGTTTCACCTGCTGCTTGCTTTCTGTGTTGCGGAATTATTTAGTGAGTCAATTTGAGTTTGAAGCCTGCAGAAACAGCACCAGAGACATAGTGTTTCATTTTAATATTCTATACTGTGCCTGAAGTCAGCAAGAGCTCAGAAGACCTGAACTTCTGAACCTATTCCTAACAGGAGCTGATTATCATCATTCCTGCAGTGAAACAAAGAAAAGATGTAAACCTTGAACTCAAACAAGAATAAAGGAAGACACAGATTGAGATAAAGAACAGCAAGGTTATGGAAGTAAAACAAAAATAAAGGGAGATGAAGGGAAGACAAAGGAAAAAGAAGCCTTTGTTTGAAATATTGTCTATTACTGCTTTTCTGTGTGCACTTCCATTTTAAAGCTAGCATTGTCCTTGGTGATTCGCTTCTCTCACTTAAGCATGCCGGTACTACTCCGAACACTGACTACAGAACATCACAAAATGGGCGTAATGAGAAATCCGCCAGTGTGTCACTTCTGTCTCTGCCAAAATAGAGGTTAAAATCTGCTTTCAGGCTGCTCACTCTAAACTGAATAGCTTTTCTGTCCTGCTTCAGAGCTGCATGACACCAGGAGTGCCAAGCACAGCTAAGGAGCTTGGCTTCAGTACTGCTGTTGCTTTCCTGCCTGTTTGCATGCTGCCTGTGGTGGCCCAGCTGCTCACCATGTTGTGGGCGTTCCTGGAGGGCTCCTGCGGGTAGTGAATAGCCCTCAAGAAAGAATTAAATCCTTGAGAATGCAGCAACACGAGGCTGTAACTCTCTGGATGCATGGGATTTTGCAGAGCTTAATCTGTACATGTGCTCTGCTGATTAGATTCTTTTTAGCAAGTAGCTAAGAATTTGAAGTCTTAAATTAATTTGAAAAGATAATTAAAAAGTGCCATATTTCTCTCTAAGAGCAGTTAAACCAAACAATCTAGAAAATGACCCAAACCTAAAGCAAGTTGTGTGTCTCAACAGATCTCTCAGGTCTAAATAGCCACTGATATAATGACAGCATGCCGTGTTTCTCCCTTCTAAGAGGGAGAAACAAAACTCAGATAGCAGTGAACAATGTTTTCCTGTATTCATATTATGAAAAAATCTGAGAGCCTGAGTGGGCAGAATTACCGTGGAGAATGAGCTTCATCTTTGGCCTCTACTATTTCAACTTTGTACTTTTAAACCACTATTTGGTAAGAATGTTTTCCATATCTGTAAAAAGAAATTTGAATTAACATCATCTCGTCCATTTGGTTATGTGGTGTTAGCATGTTTTATTTCTTACTCTGATTATCTAATGAAAGTACCCTTAGTGCAAGTTCATACTATTTCCATTTTCTCTTCATCTATTCTTCATGTGTGATTAACACAACTTCAAGAAAATTTTGTCACTACAGAACACCTTATTCTGTGTAAATTAATTTCCTTGATCTAATGTTTTTGTGTCTTTGTAATTCATTGAATTAGATTATTAAATTATACTTATTTTTCAACTTCCAGATCACACAGCAAAGCCCCAGGTGATGTTTCACAACATTGCCTGTTGGATGTGCTTGAAGCTTAATATCATTTTCCATAAATTCCTCACATTATTTTTAGAAAATTGCCTCTGTGTTATATACAGCATTTTATGGAGCTATATCTTGGACCCAGTTCACTATTAAAAATAAAAATGTAAAAGTGAATTGTCCACTTAAACTGAAATGCTATTTTATGAAGTATAGGTCATTTTTTTTATATGGCAGTATTGGCAGAATGACTCATCCTTCTAAGAATATAACTAAGTTGTCCTGTGGTTAACTGGTGTAAGTTTCTTTCTTTCTTTCTTTCTTTCTTCTTTCTTTCTTTCTTTCTTTCTCTCTCTCTCTCTTTCTCTCTTTCTCTCTTTCTCTCTCTCTTTCTCTCTTTCTTTCTTTCTCTCTTTCTTTCTCTCTTTCTCTTTTTTCTTCTTTTCTTCTTTTCTTTTTTCTTTTCCTTTTCTTTCCTTTTCTTTTCCTTTTCTTTTCTTTTCTTTTCTTTTCTTTTCTTTTCTTTTCTTTTCTTTTCTTTTCTTTTCTTTTCTTTTCTTTTCTTTTCTTTTCTTTTCTTTCCTTTCCTTTCCTTTCCTTTCCTTTCCTTTCCTTTCCTTTCCTTTCCTTTCCTTTCCTTTCCTTTCCTTTCCTTTCCTTTCCTTTCCTTTCCTTTCCTTTCCTTTCCTTTCCTTTCCTTTTCTTTTCCTGAATGTTTTACCTCTTACATCCTCAGCACTTGTCTGAAAATGATCTCAGATGAGGTGCAGTGTTTCAACCTATCATTCTACCAACTATGTCTACCAATTACCCACCTGCCACCATGCAATGTGAGCAAAGAGCATTTCCCAAATCAAAGTCTGGAATGCAAACACCTTACACTATATTCAGCAGGGCAAGAAACAGGTCAAGCTGAGCAAACAATAATATCCAGTAAATATTAGTTCGAACTTGAAAGTCAGTTTTGATATGACTATCTATCTGAACCTGTCATACCCTCTTCAAGAGAACATTTAACCACTTGAGCTTCAGTAGTGTGTACATTCAAACAGTAGAAACTTAGCTTAAACATTGACCCTAAAACAGATTTATGAATTTTGTATTTGATTGCCCATGCACAGCTCAAGTGATGTTGTTTCTGCAACCTGAATGAATAGTTTACTAATGTACAGAGATTGGAAAGAAATAATCTGATATCAAGATATGCAGGAAATAAATTGCTTATATGCACAGACTCTACATCATTGGCTGTGTTCAAGATTCTGCATGGATAATGTCATTTAAATAGCCTTCGCTTTGAGGTCCACTTCAAGGGTCTCTACAAGGCTGTTTCCTTATTAGTTAAGCTGTAAAGGGCTGCTAAAATTAGCCATAGTTTTTTCTCTAAACCATCCAAAACAACAGAAAAAAAAAAATCTAGGTCCTCCCTCTTCCTTCATTTCTACCAGCTAAGTGGAATTACTAATACTTGAAGCTTTCTGCCACACAGACAAATGTGGTAATCAGCAAAAGAAATTGTCTTTTTTTTTTTTTTTAGGTAAATTCCTCTCAACAGAAACAGTAATCAAATAGACTGCATACTTAAATGCACAATGACAATCATTCTATCAGCATTGTTTAGTATTTAACGTTCATTATGATTACCACAGTAAGAAACAATGACAACAAAGAAATTCTTAGTGAACCTCACTGAGTCTCTTGGATATAGTCTCTATTTGGTATATAAGCTCCATTTTTATATTTGACTTTTACTCTGAAACACCTTATGAAATCAAACTCTGTTAATTTCTCATGGAAATTTGACATTATTTACCAGAGAAATTTGGGGCCTTCCATGGACAATGCATGAAGAAAAAGAAGACCAGTTTCCTTAAATAAATTCATTGAAAGATACAACTTGCTTCTAATTAGTCTACCAAAAATAGTAGTGGGTGAACTTTCTAGGTCTGTCCCAGAATTCTCAGATGAATGAGACTCCCACTGATTTTTCATGCATAGAGGAGTGCAGGGTAGAACCCTTAAATGAGTTATGTGCCTTTAATCATAAGGGAAGTTCCAAAGGACAGTTTAAAGGAAGATGGCAAAGAAATTTATGCTAATACCATCAGTTATTTGGGGGAGACAGTCTGACTAGGACTATAGTAAATCATAAGAATTGCTTTATTACTATATCACTGAATATTTTTATAATATGGTGCATATATTTTCACTGTCTTCTATATTTGATGGACCTACTCCACTACCACTGAGCTCTAGGGTTCTATTCTAAGATTTTTAACAAATGTAGCATAACCTTTCCCTCATCCTTTTTCTCTGAAACCTGGTAACGAAATACAAGCCTGTTGCCCAAGAAGAGATTTAGCTTATGGTATTTGAATATTTACCAATGAAATAAACTCAGTTATTAGTTTAGTCTTTTATTTTATACTGAATAAAGGTTTGAAACATGTTGCTGTTCTTAATTTCCCTTCTGAATTTTTCCTCCAAAATAATTTGAATATATGCAATTATTTTCAGTCAGAATGAAGATTCATAAAATTGTTTTTGTGTAGTTTCCATCTTTCTCTCTCACTTTTTGTTGGCTATTTGGATTGGTTCTGTTAGCATATTAGAAGGTCACTCTTTTCCTCTTGAACCAAAATGAACATAAATAAACACCTGTAGTTAACACTGTTTGTATTCCCAAGTAACCGTTATGCATGCTGAGGGCCTGCTGATTTAAAGTAGTGAATGAAACCCTCTTTTTGCTTTGCTTTCATGCACAGCTTTTGCTTTTGTTATTAAACTGTCAATACCTCAATCCACAAGTCTTCTCATCTTCCTTGTATTTTCTTCCTATCCCTTGAGAAAGGGAAGTGAGTGAGAGGCGGGGTGGGTGTTTGGCTTCTGACTAGGATCAACGTACCACACAGAAAGATGCAATTTTGTATTCAAAAAGTCCAAAGGTCCTACCTTTCTACTTTGGGCAGTAGAGAATTGATTAATATTAGTATGTAAGACAATAAACAGTACTGTTCTCTCTAACATCCCAGAGTTTGCTTAACATTCAATGTAAGTCAGTGGTGCACTAGGCTAGGGTGAAATACCAGAAAAGAAGATAGTGGAACAAAGCTTTGTGACAGTTATTTCAGCCACATGCTCTAAGGAATGTATATATATATATATATTTACATATATATATTTGTACTAATAGCTTTCAACTATTTTACACATTAAACAAACAAACAAACAAACAAACAAAAAACACAGTTTTTTCCTGTGGGAGCATCAAGTGGCATCTGCCCATAAAAGCAGAGCAACCAATGAACTGAAGTAGCAATATGATGCGCTCTTCCTCTCTTATTTTATTGCACCACATAGCCATTTGAAAAATGTATACAAAACTGTTGGTTTTACAGTGATATGATGTAAATTAATTATTTCAAGGAATCAGAATTAGAATATGAAAACTGTAAAAGAATATGTTACAGGTAAACTGTGATGGAGGTCAGGTAACCTATACGTATTAAGAGAGGATTTTATCTTCTCCAACTTCTTATAAAAAAAGGTAGGTATCTGTTAAAAGCTAATCATATGACTTTTCCTTTTCATCGGAAGCAAAATAAAACAACATCTAAAAGGGGATTAATTAATCTATTGATTTCTGGCATACTCAAAAGACAACAGCTATATAGACAGACTGGAGTTTCTTTTTATGTACAAGTTTTGTGCTCATGATCTGGTTCTGATTTCTGCAAGGTGGATGCTAAAACATCCACTGTTTTTTGGGGATCTGGATCCTCATTTTGCACTCTACAGAGAAGTCAGCAACTGGGAAGATGGAAAAGGAATGCTCATAAATGCTCATTTGAGTGCACCCTCAGTAAGTCTGCAGACGACATCAAGTTGGGGGAAAGTGTTGATCTGCTGGAGGGTAGGAAAGCCCTGCAGAGGGACCTGGAGAGGTTGGATCGATGGGCAGAGGCCAATGGGATGAGGTTCAACATGGCTAAGTGCCAGGTCCTGCACTTTGGTCACAACAACCCCATGCAATGCCACAGGCTTGGGGCAGAGTGGCTCGAAAGCTGTGCAGAGGAAAAGGATCTGGGGGAGTTGGCCAATGTTCACCTGAACATGAGCTAGTAGTGTGCCCAGGTGGCCAAGAAGGCCAACGGCATCCTGGCTTGTATCAGGAATAGTGTAGCCAGCAGGACCAGGAAGGTGATCAACCTCCTGTACTCAGCTCTGGTGAGGCCGCACCTGGAGTACTGTGCTCAGCTTTGGGCCCCTCACTACCAGAAGGACATCGAGGCCCTGGAGCATGTCCAGAGAAGGGCTACAAAGCTGGTGAAGGGCCTGGAACACGAGTCCTATGAGAAGCAGCTGAGGGAACTGGGGTTGTTTAGTCTGGAGAAGACGGGGCTCAGGGGAGACCTTATTGCTCTCTACAACTACCTGAAAGGAAGGTGTGGAGAGCTGGGGGTCGGCCTCTTCTTGCAGATAACTAGCAATAGGTCTAGAAGGAATGGCCTCAAGTTGTGCCAGGGGAGGTTTAGGTTAGAAATTAGGGGACATTTCTTCTCAGAAGGAGTAGTCAGGCATTGGAACAGGTTGCTCAGGGAGGTGGTGCGGTCACCATCCCTGGGGGTGTTTAAGGAAAGTTTGGATGTGGTGCTTAGGGACGTGGTTTAGTGGGTGATATTGGTAGTAGTGGGATGGTTGGACCAGGTGATCTTGGAGGTCTTTTCCAACCTTAATGTTTCTGTGATTTTATGATTCTAAAGAGTCATGTCTAACCTAAGATAATGAAGCTTCTAGGACACTGTGACCTCTACCTTGGCCTGGGTCAGAGAAGAAGGGTGGGTCTAATCAGTTAGCCAATGCATGGGACAAAAGGAGAAGGCTTGTCCCTAAATGGGAACTATTTTGACCTCTGCAATTTTGGAAAGACAGCTAAAATCAAGGCACAAATAGAAAAAGCACCACAAAATGCAGAATAAATAAATGAAGAAGGAAGAAAAATATATAAATTATAGAAGGAAGTGATGCCATCCAAAGGGACCTGGACAACCTTGAGAAGTGTGCCCCCTTGAACCTAATGAGGTTCAACAAGTGTGAATGCAGGTTGCTACACCTGGGCTGGGGAAATCCTGGATGTGAGTACAGACTAGGAGAAGAACTCATTGAGACCAGCCCTTCAGAGAAGGACTTGTGGGTTTTGATGGATGAAAAGCTCAACATGAGTCGGCAGTGCATGCCTGCAGCCCAGGAAGCCAACTGCATCCTGGGATGCACTAAAAGAGGAGTGGCCAGCAGGTTGAGGGAGGCGATTGTCCCCCCCTATTCAGCCCTGGTGAGGCCCCACTTGGAGTACTGCATCCAGGTCTAGGACCCCCAGCACAAGAAGGATGTGGGGCTGTTAGAGCCGGTCCAGAGGAGGGCCACAAAGATGATCAGAGGGCTGGAGCACCTCTCCTACAAAGACAGGCTGAAAGAGCTGGGGCTGTTCAGCCTACAGAAGAGAAGACTCTGGGGTGACCTCATTGCAGCCTTTCAGTACTTAGAGGGGTCTTATAAAAAGGATGAAGGACTCTTTACTTGGGTAGATAATGATAGCACTAGCGGGAATGGTTTTAAACTAGAAGAGGGGAAATTTAGATTAGAGATTAGAAGGAAGTTTTTCACTCAGAGGGTAGTGAGGAACTGGAACAAGTTGCCCAGAGAGACTGTGGATGCCCCATCCCTGGAGGTGTTCAAGACCAGGTTGGATGAGGCCCTGGGCAACCTGATCTAACTGGTGGCAACCCTGCCTATGTCAGGGGGGTTGGACCTAGATGGTCCTTGAGGTCTTTTCCAACCCAGCCCATTCTATGATTTTATGATTCTATGATTCTGATATGAAAAATAAAGTCACTTCAATAAAAATATAAATTGGTTTTCGATATATGCAAACCAATAGAGGTTTCGAGAGGACCTACTTTCCTTCCTCAGGGAGAGTAAAAGAAATACCCAGCATCTTATTTTGAAAAAAAAAAACCAACCACGTTGTGGAAAACATACAAACAAACAAACAAACAAAAAGACAAAAACAACAATAAACCTATGTTTTTTTTTTGTTATTGTATTCTGTGAAATAAATAATTGCCTATGCAAATACAAATTAGAAGCTACAAATACAACATTTCCATGGTATCCTAATACCTTAAATAATTTTACAAACACCAGTCATACAATCCAGATGTCAATTTGGAAGATATTACTATTTTACGGATTGGCAAGGAGAAACCTGCATTTTTCTAATGCAACTCCATAGCTGTTCTAGGTTAGAACAAATATAATGTGACTTCAAATCTATGTCTACAGATCTATATCTACAAGCTTAAAAGTTATTTTCATTTTTCTTCTGACTCTGTTTTTTGTTTGTTAATTATTCATCAAAAAGAAAACCCTATTAAGTTATTATCACTCATAATTTCTCTTAACCATTTATCTTACAACAGTTTTTACTATACTGCTGCTGAGGCCCTGTAAATCTTCATTTATTGTGCTGTTGTAGAAATCTCTTTCATTTTGATATTTCACCAATTAATTGGATTGATTTGACTGATTAAGGGTGTCAGAATAGAGAAAAATGAGAAAATATGTCATTAAGTGAGATCTCTTGTCTTATGGACTAGTCTACCAGATGTGAGGGGTTCACTACTGGAGTTTAAAACTTGTTGAGAATCAGCTTTATCATGATACTGATGTTTTGGACTCTCCAAACGTTTAACTTACTCATGTGACACAAATTTATGTGAATTTTCAGTTCCTAGATATTTACTACAGGAAATAGACCTTGGATATAATATTTGCATTTTAAAACTTTACTAAATAGCAGAAGAATTAGTAAAGAATTTTCCATCTGGATTAGGAGGACCAAGTGTTAATATACTGGAAATGAGCTCCACATGAAGAAATAATTAAGTATTCACTTTTGGAACAGAGAACCCTTTGCCAGTTGTGTACCTCTGCTTGCCCCAATCAGCCCCATTAACTTTTCAATGATCTGTTGCAATAGCATTGTAATTGGAAAGTGCATTACAGGAGACTAATTGGATGGATGATGTATATTACTTGTTCCAGTCTCATGAATAATAAAGTTTCTTGAAAAGTGAGGTGTAGAACTTTTGCATGTAAAAGCAACTTAACTCAATGAAGTTTGAACGCCACAGCAGAGAACTGTGGTCAAGTACTACATGGGAATCATCCTGGTCATCACAAAAACCACAGCCACAAAGATGACAAAGGAAAAGCAGAGAATAATAATGCTATTCAGGTGTCAATATAGGTTTCTCCATAGCTGAGATATCTGGGATAAAATCATCTTAGTGAAAAAAAATCAAGTTTATTTTCTATTACAGAAAGTGAATTTTCCCTTCAAAGCTAATACACTAATGGACCAATTGAATTTTCCTCAACACTTTTAGATCAAAGGCTTAAAACCAAAACAGACCTCGGTTCTTTTTTAATGTGATAATATTTCTTCAGGCATTTCTAGAGGGTGGAAACTGAAACTAGAAATAGTCAAAGATTCCAAAATTCACACACATTTACCTATCACTCTAAGTACAATGTACCTTATAGTGAAGCTATAATACTATACTAATATATATACTAATACTATATATTATATATACTATATATATACTACTATACTAATATAATACCAATAATATAATAATAATTCACCAGAACTATTGCTGCTCTGTTCATATATAGAAGGAAGAGCCAAAGAAACTGTACTTTTAGTGGGCATTCTGTTTTCTATGTTGCTTTTGTCTCTCTTTTAGTCTGCAGGATTTTTTTTTTGATTTTGATTTTTATTATCTTGCTAGCACAAGATCCTAGGAAGTGTAGATAAGGCATAAAATGTAAGGACTGGGCTACAGAGGATACATGGTCTAGAATTTTACAACAGTTCTTACAAGCCTAAAATTTATTTTGTCTTATTTGAAATCCATCACTGCAAGTAAAAATGTTAATTGTCCAGGTACTGAAGCAAATAGTCAAAATACTTTACAGATGACTATTTACCAAAGTAACTGGAGCCATGGCATATTTATTGCTTCCAGTCTTGAATATAGATGAAGGTCAAGACACTCATTTTCAAACTTGATAGCTGAACCATTTTGTGTGTACTTCACATTTAACTTCACTGTTAAGTCTATTTGTACTTCAGAAATCATGTTCTCTGAGTTCTTTTCTTATGACAATTCTGTGTTGGTAGATAACTGATATATATATATATACGTATATATACATATATATAATCTGGCAGTATTTCTTAAGACCGCTCCTTCAGTCCTTATGTTAAACATATCTTAGAGGAACAAGAGATTAACTTTTATTCTGAACACCAGATATGATATCTTTTCATTTGTGTTGACTTTCTCTTTGACTGCATTTAACTAATTTATTTATGCTTCAGTTTCTATACATAACATCACAATGTGATATGATTTGTTCATTTTCTCAAGTTTTATGAAGATGCAAAATGTTCACATGCATGACAAATAATATAAAAAGAACTTGAAATTGTCATACCAAGAGAGTAAACAAGGAAGCCAGACTTTTTGTCCTCAGTTTCTTATGGAATCATTAGATTGTTAGCATAATAATTACCCTAGTACTTCTCCCATTCATTAGAAACTTTCAAGCTACCCCTTTGTGAAAATGTGTACACTATGCATTCCCTTCTTACAAACTTCCTCATATCAATGGACTTCACAGGCTAGTCTTTACATGGCACTGAAGACACATGAATAAAGTGGCAGAAAAACATGAAAAGTTGGTGATGATATTTGATGAGAAAATAACTTTATATACAGGTGACTTCATATCAAAGAAGCACCTAAACTAAATCATGGAAGTGCTCACAAAGTTACAGAATAGTTTGGACAGAAGTATTTTTTTTACTATGAGGGTTGGTATTCTTGTAACTGGACTAATGATAAATGTTGTCTTTTGATTAGGTTGTCAATATTTTAATTAGGCTAACAAATCAGGTTTTAGTGCTGTGCTCGCTTTTACCCATAACAAGATATTGACTGTAACACAAGGGACATAAAGAGGTCATCTGGACCAAGGCCCCAGTCAGTGTAGACCCAACTTAGCTCAGGATTCTCAGGGATACTTAGTCACATTGTACGTATCTCCAAGGTGGACATCCAAATCTCATTGGGCAACCTGTTCCATATTGGACTACCTTGGTTGGGATTTTTTTTTTCCCTGGTACCTAAGTAGAATTTGTGTTGATGCAACTTGTGTCTGCCGTCTCTTGTTCAGTCACTTTGAATCTCAGATAATAGTCTACATCCACATTATCTGTCAGCACCCATTATGTAATTGGATACAGCGAGTAAAATCATCCTCAGCTTTCTTTTCTTTAGACTGAACAAACAGAGCTCTTTCAACATGTCCTCATACATCAGGTGCTCCAGC
Organism: Cygnus atratus; assembly: GCF_013377495.2. NCBI lineage: Eukaryota > Metazoa > Chordata > Aves > Anseriformes > Anatidae > Cygnus > Cygnus atratus. The sequence continues at coordinate 103,935,622 of NC_066363.1, read as the reverse complement.
CCACAAATCATCTTTGTAGATCACCCCCGGACTCAGGCCAGGATATCAGTTTCTTGTACTATGGAGATCAAGACTGGTCATGGTGCTCTAGACACAGACTTACAAGTAATAAAGAAAGATGAAGAATTGCCTCCCTTGGTGGCTGTGCTATAGACCATATAGCCAAGGATGCAGGTGGCATTCTTTGTTACAAGGATGTGCTTCTGACATGTATTCAACTTGTTCATCAGCAATGCTGCACCCACAACAATTTTTCTCTATCTTGTCTTGAGCCATCCTCTTGCATGGGCTTATTCCATCCAAGAGGCTGAGCTTTACATTTGACTTTGTTCACCGTCTTGAGGTTTCTTTCAGCCCATTTCTCCATCCTTCCATGGTCCATCTCAGTGAGCCATGTCCTTCACTGTACAGACCACTCCCACCTCAGTTTGCTATCATCTGCAAATTTGCTGAGTGCTCGCTACCCCATCATGCAGGTCATTAATAGTGAGATGAAACCTTATTAGTCTCTGCATCAATGCCTGAGGAGTGCCACTGGTAGGTGGCCATCAGTTTAACTCTGTATCAAAGATAAGATCATAAGATGAAGAAGAAGATACGACTTTCATCAAATGGCTACTGACAGAAAGAACCTGTTTAGGGAATCAATAATCACGCCCTGTTCTTTGTAAAACAAACTGAAGAAGTAGATGATGAAAGTCATATTGAACACAAAAACAAAAGAACTCCTCAAGCTTAAAACAGGATTCTTGTGAAGCTCTATATCTGATCTTTGTCTATGAAATTGTGGTGTTGTTAAAGCCTATTTAATCTATAACAACATATCACAGCTAGAAAAATGTAAGATTATAGAATTCCGTGCTAAAGTGTCATAAGAATCTGATTTATTTTGTGGGATTTGATAAATGATCAAATTCTGTCCCTGTGAACTGAAATGATACCATCTGGGTATAGTTTTTTTACACCTTATTTCTGTTAGGAAGATCTCTACTATCCATCAAACTAATTACCTTGTTCTTTTAAGGCACTGTAATTGCATTATGCCCGATGTTAATTTTTTTAACAGTTACAACATATTCAATAGAAACTTGACCTTAAAGCCTTGCTGGTACCATGCCTAGCTTCATCTAAAGTGCATTCCATAGCCTTTGTACTAAATAGCTGTTGCAGCTGCAGGCAACTTGCGTGTCTTTTTGTTGACAACTAAAATATATTAAAACTCAGGAACTAGTTCAACATGAATCAACGCCACAAAAACATGAATGGAAACAAAAAGGGTCTCAATATTTATTTTCCATTTGAATTGTGTTTTCCCCAATGAGAATGTGATGCCGTTATTAAAGGTGCTTTAAAAATGCAGAGAAAAGATTTTTGTTCTTACGAAAGCAGTAATAATAATTGGCAAACACTCTGAGATACACATAACAATTCCTTTGCTATCTAATCAGATTACTAATTCTGTGGCTAAGTATCTCACTGTAGAGTTTCCAAAGATAGATCCATGTACAGGAAGGTTTAGGAAAACAGTCTGATGATCACTTCAGTGAATCAGTTCTGAACTATTGAGTTTATACTTGTTAAAAGAGACAAAATGACACATGAATCAAGATATCTTTCTGTTATTGCTGTCCTGGATTATTAGGGAACCAACTCCTTTCTTTCTATAATAGATGTCATTTGCCAACCAGAACCACAAACAAGGACAGAAAACAAAGTGTTGTAAAGTTATTCTTAAGGCCCTACTGCTAATTCTAGTTCACCTTTCTTTCCAAAGATCTAGAATTATTAAAGAAGAGTCACCTTAAATCTAGGATCATATTGGTTCTTAATGAGGCTCAGATAGTGGGAGCTGTGAACTGCTTCACTAATGGGCCTATGTCTAAGGACCCTAAGGACAAAACTGGTGATTATCTAGACAGGAAAAGTACCCGAGACTAAAACAGACTTTATAATCTGATATATAAGGTTTTTTTTTTTTTTTTTTTTTTTTTTTTTTTTTTTTTAGTGAAGTGCATAACAGTCACAGTGCTGAGATTAAGGAGATATGTGCTTTCCTTTGGATCAGAGTAAGTGCACTAAACCCTAATGTTTCATCCATTAGAACATCTCTTTAGAACCATAAGAAACTCGCTGCACATACATCTCATTCTAATTTACGACAGAGTTGGTTAATTGCACTCAATTGCCAATGATGTTGAATTATAAATCCAGCGCAGCCTGAATTTGGAGTATAAATAAATTGTTTGTGATTGCTAGAACCATGAGAAAGTTTCGGCCTTCTTGTACTTTGTGAGAAATGTACAATGTAGCATGAATACTTTTTTTTTTTTTTCTTTTTCCTCTGTACTACCAAATTTTGTCTGGGGAAACACCAACATATTTTAAATGTGACACATAAGAGTTTATGTGGAAGTTCTTTTGTATTGCAAAGGCACTATTTACACTTCAGGACATAAACTTTAATCATCGGAATTAACAAGTGTAACAAAAATTTAGCATTTATTAGTTAGGTCATATATTTTAAATGCATGTCTAAAAGTCCTCTTGTGAACAAAACAGGACCAATGCAACATATGTTACCTAATTCCCCATTTCAAGTTTATTACTTCAATAATTTTAGGATGTACAAAATGTCAATGTATTAAATCAAGTTTTGTTTATAAAGTACTGTTTTCATCTATACCTCAAAATGCTTTTAAATTATTTTATTATCAAAACGATTTTGTAGGACCCTGCCACTATTCATGCTGGCTACTCTTGCAGGTAGACTTTTGTTTCTTTCAAATCCTTCAGAGAGCTATGTTTTGCCAACTATGCTATTAATAATTACTCAGTGATTAAAATCCTCATGCTTCCTTACTACCCTTTCTCCCAGCAGTAAATGAGTTATAAAGGGAGGTTCTACATCGTTTAAGATGAGGAGCAAGAACCTTCATGTCACCTCAGATAAACTGCTGAGTTTGCTTAGAGGGGGAAAGGAGTCTTAGAGGGGGAAAGGAGTCTACAGTGAGCCAGGAGGAAAAGACTACAGGAAAGAGATATTTATTACCACTGCATAAGTCAGGACAATCACAAGTCTGAAAATAATGGGAGGATAGCTTGAAAATATATGTTATATTTGTTGCCTTAATACTTTGCAGTCCAAGTCTGAATGACAGAAGAAAAGGTGTAGGGTTTATTTAAAATATGAAAATTGAGATACAAAGATATAAAGTTAATTGTCATACAATACACTGGAAATCATAGAATCATAGAATCATTAAGGTTGGAAAAGACCTCCAAGATCACCTAGTCCCAGTACCACCAATGTCACCCACTAAACCATGTCCCTAAGCACCATGCCCAACCTTTCCTTAAACACCCCCAGGGATGGTGACCCCACCACTTCCCTGAGCGACCTGTTCCAATGCCTGACTACTCTTTCTGAGAAAAAATGTCTCCTAATTTCCAACCTGAACCTCCCCTGGCACAACTTGAGGCCATTCCCTCTAGACCTATCACTAGTTATCTGCGAGAAGAGGCCAACACCCATCTCCCCAGACCTTCCTTTCAGGTAGTTGTAGAGAGCAATAAGGTCTCCCCTGAGCCTCGTCTTCTCCAGACTAAACAACCCCAGTTCCCTCAGCTGCTCCTCACAGGACTTGTGTTTTTCACCAGCTTTGTAGCCCTTCTCTGGACATGCTCTAGGGCCTCCATGTCTTTCTTCTAGTGAGGGGCCCAAAGCTGAGCACAGTACTCCAGGTGCGGCCTCACCAGAGCTGAGTACAGGAGGTTGATCACCTTCCTGGTCCTGCTGGCTACACTATTCCTGATACAAGCCAGGATGCCGTTGGCCTTCTTGGCCACCTGGGCACACTGCTGGCTCATGTTCAGGTGAGTAACAATCAGCACTCCCTGATCCTTTTCCTCTGCACAGCTTTCGAGCCACTCTGCCCCAAGCCTGTAGTGCTGCATGGGGTTGTTGTGACCAAAGTGCAGGACCTGGCACTTAGCCATGTTGAACCTCATCCCATTGGCCTCTGCCCATCGACCCATCCTGTACAGGTCCCTCTGCAGGGCCTTCCTACCCTCCAGCAGATCAACGCTTTCCCCCAATTTGGTATCATCTGCAAACTTACTGAGGGTGTACTCAATCTCAAATTAGTGTTGGAGTTGGGTGAAGGGGGTGAATCCTGATTCTGGTGACTTCACAGAGCCTAACTCACCATTTTACCTCTGCTGAAAAGCACTACTCTGCCTTGCTCATACATTTGTCTACATTCATACTGCTCCTTATTGATGACACAAGGCAACTAACTATTCTGGTGAACAGTTCCCCATATCTTAATCCAAAATAATGTTATGAAGACTACCGTAGGGAGTAAAGCCAACCACTCCTCAGCAATTAAGACTTTGACTATGCACTAAGCAATGTCACTAACTACTTACATATGTGTGTGTGAATAAATATATATATATATATACACGTGTGTGTGTGTGTTTAAGGGTGGAGGGGTCTCAAACTCTTTCCAAAAAAAGTTGCATTTAAACTTAAGAAAGCCTTTGCAAATTCAAAATAGACTACTTAGGAAAGTAAATTACTTAGATTTGTTAGGAGAGAACTTGCTGGAAAAGAAGAAGGCTGAAAAATGAGCAGTTGAATCCCCAGTGACTTCTGACAGCATTAGGGAATTTTGGAAATAGCTGGTCACAAATTGTTGTGCAAGCTTGACCATCCCTAGATCTTCTCTGCTTTCCATTTTTCCCATAAAATGTCCACTGACTCCAAGGACAGTGCATCAAGGGGCAGAACTGTGACCTACATGTATAATATACATGCCAATGTTGAGGCACGATAGTTTGTGTGCTTAGTATAATTACTGCAAATAGTCTTCGGAGTCAAGGTTGAAGGAATTAATCACTTCAGATGTTGACTGCTGAGGACATTTGCTATCTTCTGTCAATGATTTATAAAGACAGCTCATGGGTGACAGTGAAGATTTTGCTTTAGATAACATCTGAATGCACAGAAAGTATGTTATATGATAGGATTCTTATTCTTTCCATTTCTTGTATCATTCTTGTTATCTGGGTAATAAAAAGACAGTTATCTATCTACTTATAAACAAAATAGCACAGTAACAGCAACACAAATTCCACACATTACTTTTTTACAGTAGTCTTAATCAGATAATTAATACCAGCTGTGGTGATGGTCTTTGTGTGATGATTCTCATCTATCTGAGTTACACTGAGGCCAGCAACTCATTAATCATTAAGCCAGTGATTGCAGCTTTGAGCAGGTATTAGCTCTATAAGGGCTGAAAGGAAAGGATATGATGTATCAATCTAAGAAAAACACAACTTTGATTTATCCCAGCGTAGAATCATCCGTATGGCCTTTATTTTTAGTACTTGCCTTTGAACAAAATTGTTACTTGGAAGCAGTGACCAAAAAGTCATACCGGTTCCCTGATCCAGTTTGTTACTTGGACTACTTTGGTGCTTGTCTGGACATCTGTCTTTCAGTGCTAAATATTTGAACTATAGAAATGTGTTTTAAGATTGATCTGGTTTTAGCAGTTCTAAGACCAGTTAACTAACATTTATCCCAGCAATACTGCGTTTTTCTTATTGAAAACTTCTAGATGTCTCTCTCATTTTCCATACAATTAGCTGATCACGATGCTATATAATCAACACAGTTCAACATCCTTGGAGAATGAAATGTTGCCACAAAAGTGTTCCTTAAATGATTCATTGCCAAATAGAATTTTCTCTTGGGTATCCCAACTGCTGTAAGACAAGGATTTAAACTGGAAGGTACATTAGAAATTTTGAAGTTTTATTTCCTCCTGTTTTGCCACTTAAGGATTATTGACCCTGGGGAATATAGTGCTGATTAATCAGAAGTGTGTGTTCTATTCCAGAAATGTTAATTTCACAACAGTGTATTTTTGTGTAGTTACATTTAATCTATAGAGATGACACAGAAGATGTTAATTCAAGTTTCGTATATGATTTGAAGATCTCGTCAAAAGTTACATGTGACCTGAATTCCATAGATGGAGGAGGAAAGATGTTATCATGTGGTCAACATCCAGTGTTGGGAAAATGATAAACTGCAAACCAGTGAAATATAGTTTTTATGTGGAGATGGAACTTTAGGTTCTTCTCTATTTTCACTAATTTTTAAATTTGTAGTTGCAGTGTTCAGTGTGAAGAAGAAATTTTTGTAATCTAACTAAACCCAATGTTTTACTCCGTGGGTGGTTCCCTTGGCCCTCCCTGTGGGTATTTATAAAGTAAAACATTATACAGTAGTGGTTAAGTCCTAAGAATGGCAATGTGTCATTGGTAATGATACCTGTTAGCAGTAATCTCTTTGGCAATGTATCACTGTCATTCTTGCCTTGATATGAATAAAATGAGGTTGTCTTTTGACCTGGTTAGTTATTGCTGTTCCAAATGTAACTTTAAAGTCAAAGAAAGGAACAGGGCTATCAAAGCAATGGTTCCTCTTTTAATCATAATGTCTTCATATTCACTAGTAGATAACAATAAGGTACATCCTTTTAAGAAGTTACATGACAGTTATTCAAATTACAATAGGAAGTATTGCATATTGGAAGCAAAGTCTAAATTTAATATTTTTCCTATTTCTAAAATAAAGGAAGCTTTCACATAGCATAAAACTTTTATTGATTGGTATGATGTATTTTCTGGATTAGCAGATGAACAGATACTGGAAATCCATTTTTACAGTAAGAAAACCTTCTCTGGTTGTCTTTTAACATACTCTAGTTATCTTCAGTACATATGAATCTATGTATGCATTTTAATATCCTGGATTACCGTATTTTCTTGGTCAATCCCACATTTATATGGCTCTTGCATCACACAGTAAGAATCATAATTATTTCAAACACTGGTGTTCAAGTTATCTGAGAAACATAATCTGATCTGGCAAATGTCTCAGAAAGATAGTTGATACTAAAATACTTTCATTACATAAGTGACAAGCACTTTACTGCACCACATTAGCACATTACAAGATCATTTGCTTTAATTGATTCATTAACAGAAATCATATTCTTTATTCTAAGTTAAATATAGACTGTAGTAATGTTATATCCAAAGCCCTACCTTTATTTTTGCTATTGCAAACATACAGCTGCTTTTACACCTATCACAGAAACTAACAACTTTTATCAAGACTTCTCTAAAGCCAGGCAATTTTATGTTTGGATATCAAGTTAGTGAGGTCTGACACAAACAATAAATATTTTAGCTTAGGAGAAAATTATATTGCCTTTGTTATCTTTCAGAATTCTTTGAGTATATTAAAAAGGAGGCAGTTAAGGAGAATCAGTCAGCAATTCACGCTCATTTCCAAAGTTTTGCCAAAACCCACCTTCCCAAAAGAATTTAAGATTCGGAAATGGTCTTGGCAGTTATGTGACTATCAGTCAGGCAGGCAACAGTAATTTTGGAACAGGTTATAAATATCATGATTTCTTCCTTAAACCAATCTTGTATAACAATTTCCATGTTCCTATAACCTTTATATTGCCCTCGTATCTGTCTGAGGAAACAATATCAGGAAAACAAATATATCAAGGAAAAATGGCCTTAATTCTAATGTCTTTAAAATCTGATTGGGGTATTCTGAGAAAATGTCTTTTCTAAATCTAACTGCTTTATACTTAATATGATAGTTACTGGAGACACTGAACTTTCAATGAGTTATAGGTCTTGCTTTCTGTTAGTTTCATTACTGTTTTGCAGAGGAACTTGAAATCAGAGAGTTTATATCTCCAGGGCAACCCTTTTCTGCAAAAGTGATCAGGTGGATGGATTGATGGATTTGTGGATTTCTGACTTTGTGCTGTAGATCCCCAAGGGCAGTCATATAATCAAACTATGGCATTGTCAAAGACTGGGAATTTTTGGATTACTCAGGACAGGTGTTTTCAAGATTATAGCTTGCAGATCTCAAGATTATGAAATTTTATGTTGATTATTTCCCAAAAGCACAGGAAAGGACACAGAAAATATATAAAAACATAAGTTGACACCATTGCAACCAAGCTTTTGTCTCTCTCTGAAGAAGTCTGTCTGTAACAAGCAGTCTGGATTCAGCTGGAGGTCTTCCAAACCTATGAGAAAATTTCACAAACCAGGTTCCAGTGGTCATCTGTGGCTCCCAAGATTTCTAGATATTCAATACCCTTTCAAATCAGTACAGTTCTGGAGAAAATGTAGCAAATACAGCTCAAATAAGTTTTGAAACCAGAGTATCCAAAACCAATTGAGTTTCAAATTTTCTAAATTAAACCTTTTTTTTTTTTTTTTTTTTTTAACAATTTTTTTCATAGGGTATTTTCAAACATAAACTATTCAGCATTTTTACAGCAAACAAAAATTAAATTTACTCCCTATAGCACTGGAAACCTTTTTTTTTTTTCCGTTTCTTTTTTCCTTTTTTTTTTTTTTTTCTTTTTTCTTCCCAAGTAATGGTCAACATCCTCCAGAGGAAAGCATCTATTCTGATGAAGTAGTATTTACAAACAGTCTTACTTTTTTCATTTGTATTTGAAAATGTTGGATGAATCTAGGTCTGCTCAGTGCTTCATCTGCTGAAGTGATGTCTTGCTCTTGGCTGTTTTTAATTCTTTCCTTTGATACAAAGGTACTGCTTACTTTCATCTCTTTGTGCATAAGATCATACACATACTTAATGAAGATACAACAAAGCTACATCCATGATTAAAAAGTGTGCCATATCATTATACTGCCTTGCCCCCACATGATATCCAAAGTATAGTAAAAATGCATAGCAACTGCAACTACCTTGGTGAATCAGGGTATATATCAGCATTTTGTTTAATCAAATTTTAAACTACAGTACAGTTTCAGCACTGTTACTAACATTGACTCTAAACACAGCTTAAATATTGCATCACCTGACATTACCTGAATTACTACAGAACTTCTATTCCTTGATGCTTTCAGATGCTTGTGTTTCCTGGTAGAAAGTAGTAAAATTTGGAGCCCACTTGTAGAAAAAAAATACATATCTGTGTGTCAGTAATCCTGGGTCCGAACTATAGATGTCTGTGCAGTGCCTAAAAGGCAGTACTTTCTACTAATAGTGAATTATTTTCATTATTTATACTCATAATTTATACTACCATAGAATTTCTAATTAAAATAAACCTGTTACATAATTAAAAAAAAAAAGAAGAAGAAGAAAAGAGAGGAATTGAGAGTGAAGAGGGCAAAACCAAATCCAGACTCCACCAACACCAATCATTTCCATTTAATTAATTTTCATAGGATTATAGAATCACAGAATGGTTTGGGTTGGAATGGACCTTTAATGATTATCTAGTTCAAACTCCGCTGCCATGGGCAGGGACATCTTTCACTAGGGCAGGTTGCCCAAAGCCCTATCCAACCTGACCCTGAACACTTGCAGGAATGGGGGGCATCCATAGCTTGTCTGGGCAACCTGTTCCAGTGCCTCACCAGTAAATAAAGAGTTTGTTCCTTATAGCCAATCTAAGTCTATCCTGTTTCAGTTTAAATTACCCCTTTTCAGTTTCATTACCCCTTTTCCTATCATTACATGCCCTAGCAAAAAACCTCTTCCCATCTTTCTTATAAATTCCCTTTAAATATTGGAAAGCCGCTATAAGGTCTCCTTGGAGCCTTCGCTTCTCCAGGTTAAACAACCCATGTTCTCTCAACCTTTCTGTGTAGGAGAGGTGTTCCAGCCCTTTGACCATTTTTGTGGCCCTCCTCTGGACCAAGTCTAATAGATACATGTCTCTCTTGTGCTGGGGGTCCCAGACCTGGATGCAGTACACCACATGGGGTCTCACAAGAGTGGAGTAGAAGGGAAGAATCGCCTCCCTTGACCTGCTGGCCATTCTTCTTTTTATGCAGCTCAGGATACAATGCCAAGTTTTAATCTGCATGGCTGGTATAGACTGGTCCCTCAGTCTGTACTTGTACCAGGGGTTGCCCCAACCCCAGTGCAGGACCTTGAACTTAGTCTTGCTGAACAATTTATGTGTGCCCTCTTCTCATATCTGTCAAGGTCCCTCTGGATTGCATCCCTTCGTTCTATCATATCAGCTGTGCTACTCAGCTTGGTGTCATCTTCAAACTTTCTGAGGGTGTACTCAATCCTCCAGTCTTTGTCATTAATAAAGATATTAAATAGTTAGGATCCCAAGACAGACCCCTGACAGACAGAACTCATCACGGGTCTCTATGTGGATGCTGAGCTGTTGACTAACAACTCGCTGTACACAGCCAGTTCCTTATCCATCAAATAGTCCATCCATCAAATCCATACCTAGTAATGTTTAGGAAAACCACAGATTATATTTAAGAAATATGTAATTTACAACATTAAAATTATTATTATTTTTTTTAATATAGTATATGACTATCTTTGCCTAAAGGACTGAAAACAATTTACCCTGAAGGGAAAGTCAAGACGAAAGAAAGAAAGCTAGTTCAGGGCTGCACTCAGTCTGTCTGGGATGGAGTTAATTTTCCTCTTAGTAGCCCATATAGTGCTCTGCTTTGCATTTAGGTCTAAGACAGTGTTGATAACATGGCAGCATTTTGGTTATTGCTGAGCAGTGCTTACGCAGCAGCAAGGCTTTCTCTCCAACCCCCCTCCTCTCCCTCCCCCGCCAAAGGCTGGTAGGCTCATGGTGGACTAGAGGCTGGGGGCAGACATAGCTGAAACAAGCTGATCCAAACAGACCAAAGGGATCCATATGAAGTCATGCTTAGCAGTAAGAGCTAAGGGAAAGAAGGAGGATTTGGGGACAATGATGTTTATGGCATTTGTCTTCCCAAGCAACCTCCCTGAGGCTCTGCTTTCCAGCAAATGGTTGGACATCTGGCTGGCAAAGTGAAGTAGTGGATGAATTACTCTTTCTGCTTTGGTTCCACGTGCAGCTTTTGTTTTTCTTGTTATAGTGCCTTTATTTCAACCCACAATCTTTTCCACCTTATTTTCTCTCTGTGTTCTGTTGAGGAAGGGGACTGAGGGAGCAACTGTGGGTGTCTGGCAGCCAGACAAGATCAACCCACCTCACATTTTACTTTTTTTTTTTTTTTTTGTGTTAGTTTTGGTGTTCTTTTTGTAGAAATGGTGAAATCACTACAGGAAGTTTGTATAGTTTGAATGTATTTTGGAATTTTGGATTCGGAAGTTTAAATAAACTGAACTTAATTTTCAATTTTTTTTTTGACATTCGCCTTTTGTTCCTTAATTGTGTATATGTGGCAAGGTTTTGGTAGTTGCGGGCTGCAGGGGTAGGCTCTGTGAGCAGAGCCCAGCAGCTGCCCCATGTCAGATCAGAGCCAGCTCCAGCCGGCTGCAAAAGGGACCCGCTGCTGGACAGAGCTGAGCCAGTGAGCGACACCGGCTGGGCCTCTGGGAGAACAGGTTTAAGAAAGGGAAAAAAACTGCTGTGCAACAGCAGCTGGGAGAAAGGGGTGAGAAAATGGGAGATAACCAGCCCTGAGGGCATCAAGGTCAGCACAGAAGGAGGGCAGGATGTGCTCCAGGTGCCAGAGCAGAAGATCCCCTGCAGCCTGTGCAGAGGCCCCTGGTGGAGCAGGCTGTCCCCCTGCAGCCCATGGGTCCCACATGGAGCAGATCTCCATGCTGCAGCCCATGGAGGAGCCCCCAGTGGAGCAGGTGGATATGGCCTGGAGGAGGCTGTGGTCCATGGAGAGCCCCTGCAGGAGCAGGCTCCGGGCCAGAGCTGCAGCCCGTGGAGAGGAGCCCACGCAGGAGTAGGGGGTCTGGGGGGAGCTGCCGCCCGTGGGGGACCCGTGCTGGAGCAGTTTGCTCTTGATGGATGGACCCTGTGGTACGAACCTATGTTGGAGCAGTTCTTGAAGAGCTGCTGCCTGTGGGAAGCCTACACAGGACCAGTTTGTGAAGGACGGCATCCCATGGGAGGGACCCCACTTGGAGCAGGGGCACAGAGTGACAGAGTGAAAGAGTGGTGGAGATGAAGCATTAAGGACTGACCGCAGCCCCCATTCCCCATTCCCCTGTGCTGCTTGGGGGGGGGGAGGTAGAGGAGGGTGGGGGGGTGAAGAGGGTGTTTGTGTGTAGTTTCCCACTGTTCTAGTCTACTAGTGATAGGTAATAAACTATATTAATCTCTCTACGCTAAATCTGTTTTGCCCATGATGATACTGGTGGGTGATCTCCCTATCCTTATCTCAGTCCTTGAGCCCTTTTCATCATACTTTCTCCCTCTTTTCCTTTGAAGAAGGGGAGTGAGAGAGTGGTTGTGGTGGAGTTTGGCTGTTCAGCTGTGTAAAACCACCACAGTTCCTTGCAAATCAAAAATATTATACCTAGATAAACTTTCTCTAATCCTGTTAATTTAAGGAGTATCTGCTCCAGATCACAGAAGTAATAGTGATTTAAAAGGTTAGCTAACTAATTGGCTTGGTTCAGACAGAAATGTTGATCCTCATTTTGTTTCTGAAGACATTAAGTGATATGCTGAAATACTTAATCCAGATCAATGGATTGTTTCATATATTCAGCCCAGTCTCTAAAATGTCGTATTGTCTGGCTTCACGTCACATAATTTGCATTTGGATTATATAATATGGGGAGCAGACATTATTTGCCAATTTATTACTATTTTCTGCAGGTGCTTCTCTTTTCCTCCCTTATGCCCATTACTCCATTCATTCTTTGGTCTTTTTTGTTTTTTTCTTTCAGAAGCCAGTTCTCAGAAGGCATTACTTCTGTGTTTCCACACATAATGGCACAGTTGAGTCCATAGTATTGACGAAAGGAGAGTAATTTAACCCAAGGGATATTGACATTGTCCCCGTCCTGGAATGACTAACAGCCAACAATGCTTTTGATGCCAAAGATAATTTTCTGTGTATCAAGAATAAGTATATACAATTTTAAACTCCCAAGACTTCAGAGTGCCTCTAAAACTTGATTGCTAAGCACTAGGACCCCCAGGGCCTTTTCAGTATTGCTGCCCCCACTCAGCTGGACCCCAGCCTTATGTCTGCTTGGGGTTATTCAGTCCCAGGTGCAGGGCTTCAAATTTGTCTTTGTTAAAACTTATGCAGTTCTTGCTGCCCCAATCTTTCAGCCTGTCAAGACACCCCTGTATGGTGGCGCTTCCTTCTAATACACTGACCTCTCCTCCCAGTCTGATGTCATTCACAAATTTGGTGAGGGTGCATTCAATCCCATCATCTGGAACATTTATCAAGTACTGAAAAGTATTAGACCCCATATCAGCCTCCAAGAAACTTTACTTGTGATGGGTTAGACTTTGAGACTTTAACCATTAAAATTTGAGCTCAGTAGTTTAGCCCGTTATCAACATATTCTGTGGTCCATCTTTCCAGTCAGAGAAATTATAACATTTGATGTTGCATTTGCTTTTATTGCCTTGTTTTAAGTTACATTGAAATTAGGCTTCTCTGTTTTGTCTCTTAAATTTAATTGTCTGTAGAGTCTTTCTTTAACTCAAGTATCTGACTACTGGCTGGGGAGGTGGGGTGCAAGGACTGAAAAACAAACCTAGATAAAAGAGCCAGGAGTCTTAATGTAACTCTGCAAAGAATATACAAAATTCTGTTTCCGCAAATGCAAGAGACTACCAAAGCTGGTGACACTTTTCTTTCCTGCAGCCCTGATGTCCTTTCAGACTTTGACCTAAAGGCTTTCTCTTCACCCTGTTTTCAGGGTTGTGTCTTGTTTGTCTTAAGGTCATTGCTCCCATGTACACATACATCTTTTTGTGCTCCTCTCTGATTCCTGACCTTTCTTAGTTGTTTCACTTAAAGCCAACTCTCAGAAAAGTGACTGACCAATTCCACTGTCTTCCTAATTACATTTGGAATTTCATTTTCATTTTGGGCAGTGAGTTTGTGTATATACTTTGTTTTGAAATCCTTTATTTTTTTCTTTCTAATATTTTAACACAAAAGGGAAGTTCTTACATTCCCAGTGCTTTTAATGCAATACAGTCTGTATAGAAACTTAATCTTTGGGTGCCTATGGGTATTAAGCACAATTTTCACACAGTAGTGGTTCCCATATTCATATATGATTTTACCTATGACTAATTTTACTCTTTATGCTCATGGGTTTTCGTAAAGTTTTCTTCTTATTTTTATTGCTTGATCAGCTGGAACCAGAGAAAAGAGTAGTCCACAAGGAGAAGGTGGACTAGAAAGGTACATGTGAAATCCTTTGGAATGAAGGAAGATGGTATTTCCATTCCTGCAAAAGCTGCTAATGTTGAGATAACATCTAGAATATGTTTGTTTGTTTGTTTATTTATTTTGTGTGCGTGTGTAGGGCGTTTTTTATTTTATTTTATTTTTTCAACATAAGTGTATGACAGCTGGTATTACGGTTAGGTGTTGTTTATTGGTGAATGGAACAAAGTAAAGTTAAGAAATTAGAGGCTACCTTTGGTGAGGAATAATACCATGCACTAGTACATGATGGGGACTGACAAACTGGAAAGCAGCTTTGCAGAAAAAGGTCTGGGCATCCTAGTGGATAAGCTGAATGTGAACCAGCAGTGTGTGCTTGCAGCATTGGCAGCCAACATATTGGACTACATTAGGAAGAGCATTGCTGGTAGGTTGAGGGAGGCGGTATTTACACTCTGCTTAGCTCTGGTGAAGCCTTATCTGGGGTGCCAGGTTTAGCTCTCCAGCACAAGAGGACAACCTGCCCTTGGTGACCCCACTTAACAGTGGGATTGGACTACATGATCTTAATAGGTCCTTTCCAATGCAGACTATTCTGTGATTTTATGATTCTGTGAAGAGAATATCACACACATGGACATACTGGAGCAGTACCTGTGAAGGCCTATAAAGATAATTAAAGAATTGGAGATTCTGAAATATTAGAAGATGCTGTGACTCTGCAGGCTGGAGAAGAGAAGGCTCGGGGGGATATTATCAATGTGTATAAATACCTGTGGGGATAGGGGTATAAAGATGATGGAGCCATAATTTCTCAGTGGTATCCAGTGACAGGTCAAGATGGACACAGATAGCTATACAAGAAATTATGTTTAAATGTAAGAAAAAAAAATACTGTAAGGGTGATTGAATATTGGAATGGGTTGCCCAGAGAGGCTGTGGAGTCTCCATTCCTGCTCACCTGATTGAACATGACCCTGAGTAACGTGTTGTAGCTCACACCTTTGAGCAGAGGTATTAGACTAGATGATCTCTAATATCACCTTCCAACCTCAATCAGCCTGTGATTCTGTGATGCTGTGATGGAAGGAGAAAAAGAGGAAATAGAAAACCCAGGGAGTCCTCTGATAAGTGGAAAAATTGAGACTGTCTAATGTGTAGAAAAGATACTAGGGAACTGTGGCGTAACAACACAGGAGGCTTCTGGCAAATGCATGTAGGGGAATGGAAATCTATTGGAGGAATGAATAAGAGGAGGGGGAAGGGAACATAGGGGTCTAGGGCAGGGGACAGAGATACAGTGCATACACAGAATCTGGATTGTGTGAGTACATGGTGTTTGAGGCATCAGGAAGGAAGGCATGCAGAGTGTTATTCTGTTATTAAAATGAAGGAGATAGATAAGCAGTAAGAGAGAAGTATCTCACTGGGTCCAACAGAAGAGTGTGGGGAATCTCTGGGAGGTATTTTACTTCAGCCTCACAAGGTAATGATGTGGTTGAGACAATTGTGTATCAGAATATTAACTAACTCAGCCTTCCTGATTAACCATAGATAAAGATGGGTCATTATAAGAAAAGAGAATAAATTAGGGTAGGAATTCGTCAGGATGAAGGCAGCAGGCTTCATTTGCAGATAGATAAGGACCTACTGGATGCTAGGCAAGTAATGCACACTATATAGGCAACAGATACACAAACAGCACAGATGGATTAACAGGTGGTGCGGATACAACACAAGGAAAAGATGGATAGAATACTGATAGAAGAAGAAATAGGACCAGATACAGTAAAAGTCATCTGAATTTTAGTTCAAGATACTACATTTTGGAAAACAGAATCAGAAATCCATCTGAGACATTTGCTGTTGATCCAGTACAGTTGCTAAGACCTGGTTTAATACAGGGCAAGCAGTAAATGAAACGACTCAGTGATTTGGCTTATCAAAAATCTTGATGATTGCATAACTTTAGTCTAGACTTAGAATCACCTCTCAATCTGCTCTGAGCAAATTTAGGAGTGTAGCTTCCCAGAGCTGACAGCTAATGAAGGACATACAGTTTTAGGATAGACATAGTCCAAGAAGCCCAATCACTGTTGCCTCCTCTGGTGAGTCAGTAAGTAATAGTACACAATATATTTTTCATCTAAACACTGGTCTAACACTTTTAGAAAATGAAATATATTAACTGTAAAGCATGATAATGCTACGTGGTCAAGAAATGCCAAAAGCTTTAAACCCCACCCTCACCCCCCACCCCCTCACTCCCTTCAACACACATACACTCTCCTGAATTAAAAATCAACATTTTCTGCAGGCTGGGCAAGAAGAAAAAAGAAAGACCGAAAATATTTTTATATGTATTTCCATAATTAGCACATTTTTTCTGTAAGAAACCCAAGTTGGCAGCCCTTGTTTCCTGAGGGGTAAATTTCCTGCCAGCTGTGCTGTGGGACAAACCATACTCAGCTGATTCATGTCAGTAGCCCTTTTTAAGACAATACTTGTGTAGGTTCATTTAAGAAAATTTTCATCCTAGTCAGAATGCACATTATTTGTCATAACCATATTCAAAGTAGCTATCAAGAATAAACGTATGGCTATTTATAAGCACAGTAATAATTTTACCCTTTGAATGCAACATACTTAAAGTCAAGTATATGTCTATATGTCCCCTGTCACGCAGCATGACATCTGCTCAGAAACATTTGGATGAAAAATATTTCCACTGTGAAATATTGATTGAATAAACTAAAATATTTAATGGGCATAACTAGATTTACTCCATATTTCAAAAAGAAAATTAATGAATTTTTTTTTGAAACAAGAGTCTAAAACAATGTTTCAGCCTTACTGAAATGTTTTGAAATTTGTTGTATAAAATGGGTATAATACAGTATTGTTTCACTGAAAATATTTTATTTTTTCAAAGTTATAGGTGAGTTAGTACAGATTTCATAATCATCCAAATGCTGAAGCCCAAAGCAATCTACTTCCAAGTAACTTTTTGAAAATACTTTTCATTCCAGTTCAGAATTTCAAAGTTCAAAAGTAAGAGTTTTCCAGGGAAGAGAATCCAAACTGATTGCGATTTATTTTAGAAGCAAAATAAACAGGGAAGGGAGACAAAAAGCACACATTATCCATTATTTTTTTCTTCCAGATTGTTTGCCTTTCTTTTCCCTTCCCCTATTTAGAAATTGTTGTACTTCACCAGATACTTCACTGCAGTTCCTCTTTCTTTATGTCACCACCTTTCTTGCCTTTTCTTCCCACTGTATTTTGTTTCATCCTTATCAGGACCTCTCTTTGTTATTGCTTCAGTTGTTTGGTATCTGAAACATATTTCTCATTCTCACAGCACTAATTGGCCACTTTGGGATGGACAATAAGCCCATAAAGCTCTATAGAAATGCTTTAAAGTTCTAATCTTCATCACATTTAAACAACAGGGTTCTAAAACTGAAGTTAATCAGCTTTAAGAACACATAGTTTTGCTCTATTTTTATATTTTCTCTATGATTTTATAGCCACCATCTTAGTTATCAGTTATCTCACAACAACAACTCTTAAATTGCTAAATTCTTTCTTCAGACTTGCTTGAACTATTTAAGAAGAGATTTGGCCTATGTCAAATCTAAGACGTAAACATTTTGTCTTAGCTCAGCAGCCCATGGCATCAAAAGTTTTTATGTTATTTTATTTTATTTTATTTTATTTTATTTTATTTTATTTTATTTTATTTTTTATTCGGGGTGATTAGGATAGCAGCTACTCTTGTTATCTCTGTTGTCCTGGTGACATGGTGCAGGTTATTCACAGAAACTCATTCATAGCTCAAAACAGACAAAACCCTTACTGTCAGGAAATGGTCCTGTTCCAGAGGGTGGATCAGGGTTTGGTCTCTGCTCTCAACCATGCTGTGTCTCTCACTTTCTCTCCTCCATTCTTTCCTTTCTGACAGCAACGGATGTACGGGCAGATTACCTGTGATGTCTGTCTTTTCTGTCTGTGCCTGAATCCACAGAACAATTACATTTGCTGCAGTCATCTTTACAATTCTCTTAGGTTAAGCTGGGGTTTTATGGACATAGACAATTGTTTGCTAAATGATTATAGCTAAAGAAACTGTTTGCATAATGCAAATGAACATCACTTTTATTTCAGGCCTTACTATATGTTGATAACTACTTACAAATGATGTTGATCTACAGTTGTCTGTGATATATTTTCCACAGTGCTTTGCTACTGTCCAGGTTAGTAAAATGGAAGATAATAGTAAAAAATTGAAGGGACAGGAGCCAGAGCAGGAGTGGACAGATTCATTTAAGCAATACACACAGAAGAATCAACAGGTTAAAAATGTAGCAGCTCCATTACATTAAAAGTTTGTGTTTCTTCATATGGAGCCTGGATACATCTAGATGCTGATGCCCTGTCAGTCAATTCAATATTTGCATATAAGAACAAATGACTTTTTGCAAATGATTTTTTTTTTTCAACATTTTAAGTTAGCCCTGTAACCTGAATGCATATGACTGAGATTGAGCTGTATATGTCATATATACTAGCTCTGCTTTATGTCCAAATTTCCCATTTCCAAGGGAAGGCCTTTGGCCCTTTCCATTAATTTAGTCATAGAGCAGTTTTAGATCATTCCTACTGCATTCATGACATATATGAGTTATTCTCAGCAATTTTTGACCTGTGCTAGTCACTCATTCTAGAGCAGAGAACAATGCATCACTGTATACTACAGAAAATTTCCTGAGAAAGTTGAAATTTCCTATTTGAAAATATATAACATTTAAAAATTTGAATTAATAGAGGTCAAAAGTTATATTGTTATCTGTGGTGCTTTTACCTTGTTGGGCAGCTGAACTACACCACAACTGTTCTCACTCTCCCTCCTTGAACAAAGAGGAGGAGAAAAAAGTATGACAGAAAGAAAAAGGCTCACAGATGGAGATAAGAATAATTTAATCAAAGGGAAATGCGTGAGGGAAAAAACAAGCAAAAGGTGTATGGAAAAACAGAGGGAAAAAAAAAACAACAAAAACAATAAAACAATTTCTCTCTACTTCTTATCAACAAGACCCTTTTTCACTAAAAGTGAAAAAATAATTGGTGAGGCACTGGGCATAGGTCGCCCAGAGAAGCTGTGGATGCCCTCCATCCCTTCAAGTGTTCAAGGCCAGGCTGGATGAGGCTTTGATCAACCTTGTCTGGTGGGAGGTGTCCCTGCCCATGGCAGGGGGGTTGAAACTGGGTGATCTTTAAGGTCTATTCCAACCCAAGCTATTCTATGATTCTACGACTCTAAAAGTTGTGGAAAAGTCTGTATTTTGGGATATTCTTTACAATAAATTTCTACAATCTCATTGCTTAGTGAAATAATTGCTTTAATTTTTTTTTTAAATATGTTAAAGGTTATAAGGTTAATTCTTATTGCCTACAAGAAATACATAAAACTAGGGAAAATAAAATCAATGAACAAAACACTGAACCTCCTCTCATCTGTTCTCCAGCTTTGTCAGGACAACAGCAAACTCCAAACTCTTTACAGCTGTGCTGAGTGTTGTAACCCTTTGGCTCTCCCAGCCTTGCCCATCTCTAAATATCCCAGGGGCTCCCCCAACCTGGCCAGGCCTATGACCCTGTGTCAGCCCCAGGACTATCAGTCCTGGCTTCAGTGAGGTCACAGCAGGGCCAGGCTCCAGCTCCCCACAGCTGCTCTGATATGGCTGTCTCCCATCTGGGCCCACCTGCAGGCCCATGGCTCAGCCTGATCTCCTCTGAGCCCTGTTCCCAGGGAGGTGCCTGGTGGCTGAGGCTGGGATAGCCTACATGCCTTGTCCCACAGACCCTTCTCTCCATGGTGCTCCAGGCTGTCAATGGCTGTTCCAGTGGCACACAACCAGTAAAGGTAATATGGCTCAAAGGAGAGAGAAAAAGCTCTTTGTGAAACTTCTCTGTAACTTGTTTCCGTAATTGCTTTTTCCAGGTATTACCTGATGTGAAAGATTTGTGCTGCATGGTTATCAGCTAATTCCAAAACCAAAGGTACTTTTTACTTCTCCAGTCCTCTGAATGATGCGTCAGTCATCCGGTTCAAAATGGTGTGGCAACTGGTTTGCATTTTCAGAGAAAATATATGTAAAAACCTTAATTTTTGGTAACTGGTTAAGCCTATTCCTGTTTGACAGTGGATTGACTTGTTATGCCTTAATAATCCTAATTATTTTCTAAATATAATTTCTAAAAATTCAAAAGAACACCCCACACACTCCTCCCATATATCTTTTGTCTCTGTCCTAGTCTTTTTTTCCAGACGCTGCTTCTAGTAGCACTATTTGGTTTAATTTCTGTGTTTGTTAACATAAACTCTGCCAGTATAGCTAGAAGGACAGATCTTGTGTCTTTTTGTAGCATGTACAATAACTCTCTTGCTGGATATTGTCTCATTTCCTCTGCCTCTCCCAGTACATATGGTCTCCCTCTATATATATGCTTGTATGAATAGATTCTTTTGGTATTCATGTCATATGTGCTTATTTATTTATTAACAGTTGATAGTTCTGGGCCTCATAGGAATAGTAGCTCTTTGACGGAGAAGGGATGACATTTTGCTGATAGTATAGGAGTGTAATAGGAGTTATATAACACCTCTTTTCATCACATTCTACATGAGATAAATATCCTTGGGTCTAATAATAAGGATTTATGCTTATTGAGTCAGAGACAGACCTGAAATATGCCAGTGAGTAGCATGGCCAAGAAAAATAACTCAAGACTAAGATTCAACATACAAACAGCTATTTCAGAAGCAAAACATATTCACAAGGACTTTGCAGATGCTGAGTGGTAGTATCAGGCCCAATAACTGCAGGACAACTCACTAGGAAGTTCACTAAGCTATTCAAAGCATGTAAGCTTTCCAAATGCTAGAGTTAGATAAGAACCAAGAGCCCTGGGAAACAGTCCCAAGTCCTCAGCTTCTTTGTAGGGCTTTAGAGGTGACAGCTGAATTCTGGTTAGTACTGGGATTCCTGAAATCCTTGAAGTTCCCATTGAACCTAGAAAAACCGCAGTGGCTGCCTGCCCTGGGGAAACATGATGGGGGAGCATAGCCTGTCTGGCACAGCTTTTCTCAGCCGGTGGACCCCAGAAATCTGCCAGAAGTCCAGGCAGGAATTGCTGTCTTCCATCTGTCTGGTTAAAGTCTGGCCATCTGGGCAAAGAAACCTGTAGTTCTTTCTTTGTAGCTTCTTTTATGAAAAAAAGAAAATTGCAGATTTAAATGCTATTAAAAGAAGTTTAAAATGAACACAGCAATGAGCCCATCAAATAACATGCACAACTCAAATTGTGGTACTTGGACTTATGTTTAATGCCTGTTCATTCTGATATTCACACTGGGACTAGTAAAGTGTTATTCATTGTTTCTAATGTGGACATCAAACTTAAGGCCCCCAGAAGTGGGGGAAGAGTTTCTGGATGTTGCACACATTCTGATTTACCTGCAGGCTTTATGCCTGGCTTTGTCTTTGTGAGGATATGCCACTGGGGAGATCTGCCATCATGCTGCCATTTGACAAGCCTCCCAGGCCTTTCTCAGGTCAGAAATGCTCTTACAAAACAGATAGTTCCCTGTTCTGACACTCTACGTCAGGATACAAGCAAGTTTGTGAAAGAATGCTGATTGATGCTCTGAGAGGTGTGTGTGTGTTTTTGTGTGTGTGTGTGTGTGTCAGAGTATTGGGGAGCCCCAGATACCTATGTCCATAGCTCTAGGGCAGACCAGACTGAAGGCTGTTTTGGGTACCTCAGATTTCTTTCATGGAATGGGGAATCTGGCTGACTTGGAGTTTCTGATTCCTCAGTGTGGACCAAGGTAATCTTAGAATGCCAGCTGTAGCAACTTGGGTATGCAGTTTTGGAAGAGAGTTATTTTCACTTCACAAAGCTGACAATGCCATTTCTGTAGAGGATAGCTAGTTTGGATATGCAAATATTATTGTTGTAAGTGAGAACAGTCATGGATAGCTGCTATGGTTTAAAAGATAGCTAGGAGAGGTAACAACTTTTTTTTTTTTTTTTAACCTGTCCACAGGTGTAAACTTAAGCAGTACTGCACTGCCAAGGACATGTGGCAGTACTTGAAAATGTACACTCCTTGGAGACAGGCATGGTAGACAATTCCTGTGTTGTGGAGAGAAAGAACCACACTTGAAAAGATCAAATCAGCAGTATGCTGGAGAACTGTTGAGACTGGGGTACCGAGGGAATCCTAGCACAGGACCTAGCAGCTGACTACCAATTTAGGCCACTAAGAAGATGGATACATCCTTGATATTAATTCTTTCTGTCTCAAGGGACAAAAGAACTGCATCAAAGCTGGTGATGGTTCCATCATCATTTTCAAGCTGATGGGAATAACTCATGGGGCTCTAAAATTAACTAAATGCTTCTGTAATTAAGGAGGCTATGCTTACTTTTTGGCCTTTGAGATAAAGCGTTTCTGGGCCTGTAGACTCAGCTTCAGAGATGAATATTTCACAAGCTGATTGAACTTTGTTGTTGTTTCGTGGTTATGGATAATCCTTCAGACAAGACAGTTTTGAAAATGATGAAGTTCTGGATTTTTCCATCCTTTACAAGATTCTGTTGAATCAGTATTTAAAAATGTGACAGAATCGTCAATGTTGTGGACAATTCATAGGAAAGGAACATTCTGTAATCAAAAGGAAATAGTATGTGTATCCACGTCATGCATAGATAATCATAGAAATAAACTCTGCTTATAACCTCTGATTATTGCATGTATGCCAAGACTTCTGGGAGGATGAAGAATTGTGTAGGGTCCTTAAAATGTATACTGAATGATCTCATTGCTTACACTCAAAAAAAAAAAAAAAAAGCTTACAAATAAAGCAAGGTGTAAATTCCATTTAAGCAGAGCTAACACTTTTCATTCTGTTTTAAAGCAATTTCTTACCTGGCAGATGGGTAATTTTGTCTTCACTTACATCTATTGAGGTGCAAATTAATTTTCCATCCACACTGCAAGTTATCCCTTTTTGTAAGAGAAATTGTAACACTAAGATATGAATTCATTTCTGGGCTAGGACAATACATTTACTGAATGAAGAAATATGTTGGACTCCACAAATACAGAGTTGTTCTAAGTTTGTGCTATTCTAATACTAAATATACATGGAAGGAAAAAAATATATTGGTACAGGTGATTGAATGTTTAATATTTTTGTGACTTTTCCTTAGAAATAAACTATACATTGTTATACTATTATATTAATATCACTTAGTATAGTTACTATTAGGTATGAGTTAGCTACTTATAGAAGTAATCAAGCAGTTGGTAGACAGTATGATATAGCTGACTGAAACTTAGAATTCATTTAATAAGAGATATTAACATTCGGTAATTTTCCCATGAAAGGAAACTTCTTTGAGATTGGTGTTCATTATGATTAATTGTATATTTTGATGTACATTCTGTCAAAAGGTATTATTATGAAAGTGGCATATGACATTAAAATACAACTAGATTTTTTTTTTTTCATATCAGAAATATCTCCTAGTATGTAGAGATTCCAAATTATTTTCTTTTCTGCTTCAAAATGTGCCCTATCTTTTTCTCACTCAAACTCTTTGGGATTAAAAAATGAAATTTCAGAATTTAAACTTCCACTATTAAAACAAGATAAAATATTTCCAACAGAAATAATAATTAAAAAATACCTATTTTCACAAGTAATTCATTTTTATTCAAAAAACTTTCTGACATCAATTGTTTTCAATATAGCTTTTATTTATTGTCACATTTTTCACTGTGGTATTGTGCCAGAACGGTATTGCAGGGCATTTAAAAGAAGATCAAATGATATCAGAATGGAATACAAAAACATGTACATTTTTGTCTCTTAATAATAACAACCACAAATTAAAAGTGCATGATCAGTTTTCTAAATTAGTATAAATTAGAAGCACAAAATTTGATAGATTCGAAAGACAACTCTATTTTTCCAGAAACTTACATAGATTTATAACTTCGTGCACACTGAAAATATTAAAAGTTTAATATATGTTTTAATTATTCTAGAATAACTAAAATTACATGTTTTTGCAGAGGAAAAATGCACTTTGTAGCCCTAACAGCATAGTTGGCACAGGCAAAAAATACATTTTTTTTTTTTTTCTTTATAAAGAGCATCAAGGTTTAGTAACATTGATGCCAATGGAAAGCAGTCACAATTTTACCTAAGCATACATTCTTCCTATCAGAATGAGTGGTAAGATGCAGGGCCTTATCTGTTAAAATTTCCTGCATGCAGACTACTAAATCATAGAATCATAGAATGATTTGGGATGGAAGGAACCTTCAAGACCATCTAGTTCCAACCTTCCTTCCATGGGCAGGGACACCTCCCACCAGACCAGGTTGCTCAAAGCCCCATCCAACCTGGCCTTGAACACTTCCAGGGATAAGGCATCCACAGCTTCTCTGGGCAACCGGTGCCAGCACCTCACCATCTTGTAATCTAAATCTACCCTTTTTTAGTTTAAAACCGTTACTCCTTGTCCTATCACTACACTCCCTGACAAAGAGTCCCTCCCCAGCTTTCCTGTAGGCTCCCTTTATGTACCAGAAAGTCCCTATAAGGTCTCTCTGGAGCCTTCTCTTCTCCAGGCTGAACAACCCCAACTCCCTCAGCCTGTCTTCATAGGAGAGGTGCTCCTGCCCTCTGATCATCTTCGTGGCCCTCTAGACCCACTCTAACAGGTCCATGTCTTTCGTATGCTGCAGGCCACAGACCTGGATGGGTAGGGTCCCACAAGAGAGGAGTACAGGGGGAGAAAATCTTTATTTATATATATATATATATATATATATATATATATATTTAGTGTGTAGAAATGTCTTAAAATTACAAATAATATTTAAAAAAAAGTAATTTCTTAGTCTGTAAGACACATGTTGGATATAGCCAATATTTCTATATGTGTATGCTTATTAGCTATATATTGAGCATATAAGTAAATAGTCCACCGACTGTATTACAGATATATAAGATCTTCAAACAGAATGATGCCAGCTATAAAGAATTATGAAATGTTATGTCTGTCTTTGATTTATCACTTTTTGCTGTTGGAATTTGTTTCAAACTGGATCAATCCTGTCAACAGTCTGCGCCTTATAGGTGCTGTAAATAATCAAATCTAAATACATTTGTAGCTACCCCTCTTGTCATGTGTAGCTAGTGAGCAATCTATTTCTTGTAAGCAATGAAGAAAGAGGACGTATTTTGAAGGACTTGTATTTGATCTGTATTTGTTGCTGCCTTTGGCTTCAGTACAGCAAAACATTTAAACACGTTCCATTGCTTTCCTGAATTAAGGCTTCAGAAAATAATTTTCCACTTTTGAAGAAGTCTGAAGAGAGAAGCTTAGGAAGCTTTCTTTTTCCTTTTTTTTGTTTTGTTCCCAAACCCATGTGCAAATAGCCTCTATTCATGTTACCCAATTCATGCAGTAAATATGCATGGAATGCATATTTGAAGCTCTTAAATTTGGCCAAACCAGAAATGAATATCCACACTGAAAGTTACTTATTAAAAATTCCCTTGAAATTTCAGTCATCTCAATCATTTTTGTGCTGAGGTTTTAAAAAATGGGGCATAAGCATTTTTGTAAGAGGAAAATGAACTCTATTACCTTCTTCTTTGAGAAAAGTTTTGTTAACAACACTTCCATAATCATCATTTTTGGCTATGTTTTAGGCCTGAAAAAAGTGCAGGCTGATGAATGAATGCTTCAGAAAACACTGAATAACTGAAAATATTTTCAGTTTGCAATACAATTCTAAATGCAACCTTAATAACAGCTGTTGGTAGTGTTTCATCTATAAACTACACTATTTACACTCATTTCTGCTACTGTGTTCAGAACTATTATGACCACAGTACCCATTTTTCTCAGCAATATACTTACTTCATTATGTTTTTGTTTCAGGACAAAGAACTTTGAACTCACTATTTTTTCACGTTGTCTTCAAAGAGTTAATGTAGCTGAAGAATACATATTTACTTTGGTTATTAAGAATTCATTTTTACTTCCAGGAAAAAAAGGTGATCATGGAAGTGAATTAGAGAGCTCCATCAACATGAAATCTGTTCTTTACTGCCAGTGTCAATGAGTTGTGTAGTGGACAAATTTTTGTTCTTTCTGTGCTAGCTATGGTCAGATGATAGAGCATTTAGTAGATGTGATCTTTTTGGATTTCAGCTAAGCTTTCAATACAGTTTCTTACAGTATCCTGCTGAATGAAATGTCCAACGTGCAGCTAGACAACTATATAATATGATGGGTAAACAATTGGTTGATGGGACAGGCTCAAAGGGTTATGGTAAATGGGGTTACATCGGGCTGGTGGCCACTCACTAGTGGGGTCCTGCAGGTCTCCGTTCAGGGACAGTTCTCTTCAATGTTTTTATAAATCATTGTGGTGCAGGAGTCAAATGCATGCTAAATAAGTTTGCAGAAGACACTAAATTGGGAGGAGCGGTTGATTCCCTTAAGAGTAAAGAGGCCTTGCAAAAAGATCTTGACAAATTAGAGAGTTGGGCAATTATCAACAATATGAAATTTAACAAAAGCAAGTAGGGAAACCCTGAATATATGTACAGATGAGGGGACAAGAGGCTGGAGACCAGTCCTGCAGAAAGGGATCTGGGAGTTCATGTAGATGGCAAGTTGAACATGATTCAACAGCTTACTCTAGCAGCTGAAAGGGCCAACCATATCCTGGGTGTATCAAGCACGGCACTGCTAGCTGCTCAAGGGAAGGGATTGTCCCACTCTGTAGTGCTGCAGCCTCATGTTGAGGACTGTGTGAAGTTTTGGGTGCTACAGTATAAGAAGGAAATTAAACTATTAGAGAAACTCCAAAGGAGGGTAAAGATGATGAAGAGTCCAGAGGGCAAGATGTATGAGGAGTGGCTGAAGTAACTTGGTTTGTTCAGCCTAGAGAAAAGCAGGCTGAGGAGGGGCCTCACGGAGGCCTGCGGCTTCCTCATGAAGGGAGCAGAGGGGCAGGCACTGAGCTCTGTTCTCTAGGGACAGCGACAGGACCCGAGGGAATGGCATGGAGCTGTATCAGGGGAGGTTCAGGTTTGATATTAGGAAAAGGTTCTTCATGAAGAGGGTGATTGGGCACTGAAACAGGCTCCCCAGGGAAGTGGTGTCTTGTCTCAGTCGGTGGGTTGTGAGAGAGGTGAATCTTTATAATCCACTGCTGAAAGGGCTATCCCTGGTCTGCAGGGGCTGTGGAGGTGGCAGAATCACAGAGATGATTCAGAGGAACACTACAAACAATTTATTGGTTCTTTCTAACAACAATCAATAAAGGTGCAGAGAAAGGTGTTTGGCACAGGTGTTAAACTGTCATCAGTTGCTTTATGGGAAAAACTAGGTGGTTCCCAACAGCAAATGACAAACATTGCAAATAGTGGTGTTCAGCACAGGCATTAAACAGGGGAAAGTTAAAGGAAAAGAGAGAGAAGGAGAAACAGAAATAGAGGTAGGAGGGGTGTGTATGTGTCTTCACCATTAGATCCAGTGCTATCATCTCTAGTCAGGGACTTGATCCGTAGGTAGAGGGTCAACACTGACAAACATGCATGCCCACCTCTATATAGTCTTGTTGGTCCAGGACCACCATGGGGGCAGCAACTGTCTTGTGCACACATGGTTTGTTGTTCTGGAAGCTTCGTGAGGGTTCTCAATGATTCCACATCTCCACCCCCAGCAAGTTGCCCAAATTGATGTTCCCCAACCAGAAAGGGGATGCAAAGAGAGGTGGTCTGGCATACTGCCTCCTCAAGGCTCAGTCCATCAATCTCCTGCTCAAGTTGTTTAAAGCAAAAACAAACAAACAAAAAACCCATCAAGTTCCTGGCCAGTCTTAGACAAGTGGTCACAGCACTGAGCCTGACAGAGTTCAAGTGTTTAGACAGTGATCTCAGACATATGATTCCATTTTTGGGTGGTCCTGTATGGAGCCAGGAGTTGGACTTGATGATCCTTGGGGGTCCTTTTCAACTCGGGATATTTTATGATTCTTAACCAACTGAAGAACGAAAATTTACAGTGCAGCCTATGTCTTTCATACAATTGCATCCTATATGCCCTGAATGTGAATGCATGTAATCACATGCTACAAAGATCAAACTTGAGAGACACTGCTGGGCTGCACTTCCTCAAACTGATTTTGCATTACGTTTGCTTTAGAAGATCAAGCTGATTCTTGAAAAACTGGTCACTAATACATCAGCATTTTATGCTGAAATACTCCGAGATAGGACTGCATAAGTGGTCACACAGTGTCATTCCTTTTTCTCGGGCTTTTTCTCGTATACTACCATTTTGTTAAGTAGACATGTAGCCTTACAGCACCTCTGTATATACTGTGAGGAAAAAAAATGCAAAAAAG
The DNA here is from genome assembly GCF_013377495.2 of Cygnus atratus. Classification (NCBI taxonomy): domain Eukaryota; kingdom Metazoa; phylum Chordata; class Aves; order Anseriformes; family Anatidae; genus Cygnus; species Cygnus atratus. Next base: position 103,906,878 of record NC_066363.1, on the reverse strand, counting down.
GAGTGCTGCTAGTGAAGCAACCAATCTTCTCTAGAAACCCTAAACATTCTCTGAACCTAAAATTAGTGGTAATGATAAAGTCAGTAATCAAGACATATAGTACATGATTTGCAGAATGATCGTTGCATTAACCTGGATTGCTTATCACATCCTTTCAATATGGGATGAAATGACAAAATGAATACTTACATAATAAATTAGTTGCTTTTTTGGGGGAGTTTATAAATTATGGGCAATCTGGTTCTTCCCAGAATAGATATAAGTTCTCAGCTCAGTAACATGGCAAGTAACTTATCCAAACTGATAGAAAATGGGGGGGGAGGGGGGGGGGAATAATTATGTTTCTTTTCTACAACATTTTAAACGTTATGGAAAAAAAAATAAAGCTATTTCAAAGTACAGAAATCTGGAATGGAGGTTTATAGTGTATGTGCACATGTACTTTTAAAATAGAATAATTTATGGAACTAGTCTCTAGAAAGTTCTCACAGACAACAAAAAAGAGCTGAAAATATAAGTAAAGGAACTTCTGTTCTAAATATTGCTTTATTTTATGTATCCACCACAATTTTCTTGAAGTTTTATTTGAGTGTCTAGAAGACACTTTTACTCAAATACTTTCAACAATTCCTCCTGTAATTATTTGTATCAAATTGTTCATTTCAAATTAAAGCAAACTGGCTGCAAAGGTTGGGCTCAGTACTGGGATATGCTGAATAGTATTGGGTCAGCTAAAGAGGAACTTCAGTTTAGCTGTCAACCACAGCTGTGGTTCAAAAAGCAACAGGATTAGGATGAGAGATAAGGGGCAGTTAAACCTTTACCATATTTAATGATTTCCCTTCATGAAGGAGGGCCTATACTATATTCTCTTTGGGCTTTTTAGCATGAGCACAAAGCAAAAAGAGATTTTACTCTTACTTTGGAAGATATTTTATATAATTGTGAAGTCTTCTTTCATCCCTCAGGAATGTACGAGTTATGCTAAAATTATTAGAATCCATTCCTTTTAGGATTGCAACACAGAAATCTGAAAAAAAAAAACAACAAAAACCAGAAGGTATTAGTTCCTGCTCAGTTTCACAAACTGACACATTTCCTGTCATTTTTATGGTGTGAGAAATAAGTTAATCTGTGATTTTTACTACTAATTGGACATTTAATTTAATAAACGATAGTTACCTCTCCCTGGGAAGACTTCCCTTCTCTGAGCTGCTCCCTTGTGCTATCTAGTGCAATGAAGTAGCTGTCACTGGTTCTCCAAGATGTGGGTGTTCCTGCAGAGATGGAACGTCACCCTTTGTATTGGAAGGCAAGAGCAAAAGAGACTGTTGAAGGCTATATATCACCAGATTTATTCTGATAGGCAACAGAATGTTTATAAAAAAAAAAAAATCATTTAGCCATTTAAAATCTAAAAATCCCAGTACTTAATAACAAAAGCAACAACAAGAATAAATCTTTGGAAACATGGGGATTTTTAGAGGACTTTCAAGTGTTACAGTTGTATAAAACTCCTTACACGCATTCATGCTAAGAGCAACACATTCATGCTAAGAACTAAGCACCAAGTTGAAGGTGTGTTCAGAAGACTATTACGGGGATCTTACAGCCTTCAAAAATAACCCTCCAGAGGAAACCAAGGCCATTTCATATGTGCGTGTCACACCTCTCTTTGAACATTATCTATGCTATGTCATTTTTTTTATTGACTTTTCTTTTACCAGTTTCTTACACGGCCTGAAACAAGGTTAATAGGAATGGATTTTTTGATTGTAACTTAGTCCTTTTTTTTTTTTTTTCCTGAGAGCAGAGCAAACCCAAACGAACCACATTCACATACGCCTTCTTATATGTGCAATCTGTTTGCATTGTGATTCAAGCAATATTGAAATGTTAAGCCTCTTTCTGCTAAATCAGAGCTCTAAACACAAAATCTTAGGCTGCGGGGACATCAGATATTTTCCTGGCATACTACAGAGAGCTTTGTCTGCCAGTCAACTAATACATTGATTATTTATATACCAGCCATTTTTTAGTACTGTAAACCATAAAAAAATCAATAATATACATTAGACATTTTCTGCTGCTACCCCTTTCAAGGTGTAGATTTATCTGTTCTTCTCTATTCATTTAACTGAATCAGAAAAACAGAAGTTTCTGATATAAGAGGTGAGAAATACTTGTGAGTGGTTGGATGCATGTTCATTAGGCGAATTCTGTTGCCGAGCTATTGTAAATCTTGTTATAAACTTATAGAGGTAGAATAGGATCGTATATGAAATCAGTTTTTCCATCATTTCTTCCTCAGAGACGGCCTTATTTGTGTCAGCTCTGGTCTCAGTTAAAGATATACTTGCTTAATATTTTTTTTCCATTTAGAATATTTATTTATTCTTTTTAGAATGCAATATTTACATTACAAATATCTTGATACAACAAAATTAGTGATATAGGCTTTTTTTCATACCTTAATTCAGCTAATTGTCTCAGACCTCTGTCAGGCCACAATTTAAAATCTTCCTTCTGAACACAAACTATTCTATGGTTAATAGTTTGTAGGCTAGTCAAAATTAAAGTCTGTTCTTCTAAAAAAATCCTGGCTTATATCTGAATAAAGACTTTAAATATAGGTACAGACTGGAATGTCATTTAAGCTGCAAATTGCTTGGTTTATATTTTGCTTTGAGACTGAAGGGGGAAAAAAAGTTTTTTTTTAATCTCTGCCTTAATCATTGTTAAATCCCCCTAAGAGTCAGAGCTTTGCAGACAAACTCAGATGTAAAAGAAAGAAAATATTTAGAAACCTGCAAATCCTTACAGAGGATATAAGCAACCTAACCATGGTGATGATTCAGCTTCTAGCACTTGCCTCTGTCTACCAAATCACATTCTGTCACTCCATCTGAAGCTGATGGTCCTGATACCCTTGCAAGAGTTGCAACAACAACTTGCATTCCTGCTTCTTCCTTTCTGTGACACTTGGTTGCCACAGCTCTCAGGAAAGCTTTTAAATAGAAAGTTAACAGGAGAGGCACTTTATTTATTTATTTTTTTTCCAGAGTCAGTTCTTAGGGAAATATCTATCGGTGCAGTCTACTCTCATTACTGCCACTGGACATTTCTGCACAACTTCAAGAGAATGACTTATGTTAAGTTCCAGTTACACTTCGAGTGGACTGGGTGCAATGCTGGTTGTACAGTTTGATTTTTCTACATTCAAATCTGAGAAATGTATTTCATCTTCAAAGGGTATGTATAATGGATAAAAACAGACAGACAGAATGCTTGTAAAAGGGAGTTCAATGGAATACTTCTGGGAATCAAAGACAGCCTGAACTCAGTGGGGTTTTATGTCTACTGGCTCTTGATGATACTTCACATGGTTTCTCAATGGGAATGGCATCTGCTGGCATCAGAAGGACATGCTCTCATTATAACATATATGCATGGGTAGCTAAGATGTGGGAGTGCAGAAAAAAGAGACAGTGCTATATATTGCTGGGAAATCTGGAATTGCTCCCAAAGAACCCATACCTGTATTACTAAAGTGGAAGGGAAAAAATACTGATAAAAGTCAAAACAGAGAAAAAAGGTCTGTAGTTCATTTTTGGGATGTAGGATGCATTTTTTTTTTCATTGTGCTATTCAGGTCTCACACTTTTCTTGCTCTTCTCTACTTTCACTCAAGATATACACATTGTATAAATAAGGATGAATGTCATAATCCAACACAGCTAACTTAAAAAAAAAAAAAAAGTGAAAAAGACACTAACATTTTTCTGTAGCTTCACCACAGATATTAAGCATATTGTGTTAGCTGGCTTTAGAAAGGCAACTTATTGATGGGGAATAGATCTGTGGATGACTACTATTTGTCTGTTTTTATGTAATGTGACCTGAATTGCTAGAATTACATGAACTCAATTATTTTAGGCCATAGTCTTCCTTAGTTTGCATGCTATTGTGAATGATTCTTACCTCTTCAGGGATATTCATCTGGTTAATCTGGAGAAATTCTCATAAAATAAGAAATATTAAATAAAGATAAATTGAATGGGCAAAAATACTGGCATACTGTACAGTACTACTCGGGTAGAATTACAAAGAGCAGAGGAAACTAAAAGTAAATTGTTCAATTCTGGGTCCTTCTGAAAAAATCTTAGAAATGGTGGAGAGATTTGGTCTCTGAGAGGATACAGGGAGTCTCAATTTTTACTTGTCTCTCTTTTGCAGCACTTGTTGACATTTTTCAGGCATAGTATTCAAGTTCATATGTGAACTGAATGTTCTGATGTTCTAAAGAAATATGTAAACACTACATTTAGATCAAAGAAATGGAGATTTTGGGCTGATAATGACAATTCATAATTCCTTAGTTATCCTTCTTGTCTGGTGAAAATAGTGGGCAGTTTATTTACTTATTTATTTATTTTTGATAGTTTGTTTCCTGATAATTTTTTGAGCTTTCCCACAATGCGTTTGGCATAGACCAAACAAACGTGTAAGAATTAAACTTATCAAACAATACTTTTTTCTAAGAATTTCAAATATAGGCTATTTGAATTTCATAAAATGACTTTATAAATGAACTAATTTAGCACAAAGAAATGTAGATGATATCTTCATTCAAAATAGCTAGCTGAATATGCATTTACATCTAGCTTAATTTTTGTAGTTGCAATGAAGAACATTTGTCAATAAAATTATGGGATATGTGAATTACCAAGAAATGATTTTTCTATAATGTCATTTTGTAAATTTTGATGTCCTTGTTTAGATAGTGAGAGAGAGGTATAAGATGTTCAGTGCATAATATTTTAGTGGATAGATAAGCCTTTCCTTTCTAAACACATTTTTTTTCTGAAGAGGAAACAAATCCAAAAACCTACACTTAGATTGTTGGCCATGGCCTCAGCACAAGTTTGTTGAGAAGAATAATACAGTCATGACGTACTCAGATGCATCCTGAGGCTACTACAAAGATAGTTTTAACCTACTGCTTTGGCCATATCTTTGCATACTTCTAATTTCTCTGACAGCAAAGCTAAGGTAATTATCTCAATTCAAAGGACTTTTTATAGGTATTTCCATAAGAGAGAAATAACTCTTATTCATTACCAGCTACCTCCTCTGTTGGACCTACAGAACTAGTTTCTGTTTATTACTTGCTCATTACTTACCTTGCCAGACAAAACAAACAAGGGAGGGGGGAGACTGAAGAAGGAAAAAAAAAAAAAAAAAAAAAAGAATAGAAGTTATAAAAAGGGAGGGCTCCCATCCCCTTTCTGGGAACAGGAACTCACAGGAAAGATTCCCTGATACTCACCAAAAAAAGCTACAGAAAACACTCAGAAAAAAAATCAAATCTGAAGGAAGTCTAAGGACAGGAAGTAAGTAAAGAAAAAACTTACTGGTAGGTTTCAATTGGTTTTCAGATATGGCTGCTTTCTAATGTAATTCATTACCAATCTTAGAGAGTAATATCCTTCAACTACATTTTATCTTTGAGGTCCAATATTAATCTGATATCACAGAATCATAGAATGATTGAAAGGACATCTGGAGATCATCTGGTTCAACCCCCCACGTATAGCAGGTTGCCCAGGACTGTTTGCTTTTAAGTATCTCCAAGGTGAGAGGCTCCATGTTTCTGGGCAACCTGTGTTCAGTCAACCTCACAGGGGGCATGTAGTTTCTGATGTTCAGACAGAACATCTTGTGTTTCAGTTTGTGCCCATTGCCTCTTGTCCTGTCAATGGGTACCACTGAAAAGAGCCCGACTCCATCTTCTTTGTACCCTCCCACCCCCGCCACCTTCTCTCATCTGGGCTGAACAATGCCAGTTCTCTCAGCCTGTCCTCACAGGAGAGACACTTCAGTCCCTTCATCCTCTTCCTGGCCCTGCTGTGACAAACTCTAGTTAGTATATCCCTATCTCAATTATATTGGAAAACCCAGAACTGGACACAGTACTCCAAGTGTGGCCTTGCCAGTGCTGAGTAGAGGGGAAGGATCGCAAACCTTAACATGCTGGGAACACTTCTCCTAATGTAGCCCAAGACACTGTTAGCTGCTGGTTTTTTTTTTTTTTTTTTTTGCCACAAAGGCACATTCCTGTCTCATGTTCAACTTGGTGGCCAGCCTAGGTCCTTCTCTGCACAGCTGCTTTTCAGGTGCTTGGCCCACAGATGTACTGGTCCTCCCTCAGATGTAGGACAGTGTTCAAAGGCTATTGAGAGTGGCCTCACAATGACAACAGCCAACTCCCTCACCACTTGCAGTTGCATCCCATCAGGGCCTGAGGACATAGATATGTCAAATTTGCTTAAATATTTTCTGATATGATCCTCTTCCATGAAGGGTACATCTTCCTTGCTCCATCCTTTTCCCCCTTTATCTCTGGGGCCTGGGATTCCTGAAGGCTGGTCTTGCAAGTAAAACTGGAATGAAGAAGGCATTCAATACCTTAGCCTTGTCCTATGTCACCATATCCCCTTCCCCATTCAGCAGGGGGCTCTTGTGTTCCTTAATCTTCATTTTGCCACTTAAGTACTTAGAAAAGCCCTTCTTGTTACCTCTGATAACCCTCACAATATTAAATTCCTTTTACATCTACAAGAATGAAAATATTTGAGGACTTCTAAGTGTGTTGAAAATATAATTTCAATAGTGCTTATTAGCCACATGGGTACCTCAAAAACGGCAATAATTATTTTGAAACAAAGTAACCAAGTTCCCTTCTCCTGAATTGTTACAAATATATTGGTGTACAATTTAGGCAGATTAGAACTTCTCAGTAGTAATTAATTTTGTTGTTTTGTAGTAAGTAAAATATTTGCCATATAAAGAAGTAGATTTAGTTTAATAATGGATAGCAAGGACAAAAAATAGAGGACCTGAATTAAAAGAATGTGTCTAGATAAACTACTTCGTAACCTCTAAGGTTGTGAAGAAATGATGCTAGGACAAGAATAGTTCTAGGAGTACATCAGATCAAAAGAACTATCATAGAGTTAAATAACAGACTGTAAGATGTAAAAAAGAGTTGTATAAGGAAGCTGTCTTCTGATACTATTGAAATTATCAGGAAATGGCTATCATCCTGGGAAAATAAGAAACATTCCTGCAGAATTTATTTATTTTTTCTCTTTTACTGTGCTCCTGCTGCATAGCTGATGTTACTTGTGTAACTATGCACTAACTAACTGTAAAGCTTCTGCAGAAAAGAGAAGACAGGTTGTTAACAGACTTACTGAACAGGCATCGTTGATGCAAAAAAAAATACACAGTACAAGATTGGGAGAAACACATAATTCTGTCTTTGGAAAGGTAGATGATTGGAAAGCCACACTCAGAGGCATCACACAATGAACGAAGGTTCAGCTGTCTCTGAATGGGGTTGTTGTATATCTAAGAGCTTCTTTTATGTTCTCTTATAGATAAACTTTAAGAAAAAAAAAAAAACAAAACCCACTACAGCACTGAGATGAATCAGACCTGAAAGAAGCCATCCTTTTTCTGTATCACAGAATTGATGCAACCTGCTGCAGATTATCACTGGTAGGACTTAATAAAACACAAATAATCAGCATTTGTTGTTTAGTATTGAGAATCTTCTGTTCCATTCTGCCTTTCATCCATGTACACTGCTTTGCTGTTTCAATGACATATAAATGATTATGGTCCAAAAGCTAAATAAATTCTGATTGGGAAAATGCCTGTTCCATTTCTTTCAGGATGTTACTTTTTGGCTATTGTGCTGAAGCACTTGAGCCATAAATAACATTTTTCTTATCAAAAAAGGATGCATGAGGCAGAGTTATTCCCATGGCATGCAGTTCAGTAAAAAAACTGGCTTAAGTAATATCCAGATTCTACTAGACAGACTGAAAACTTCAAGCCAGGGGGTCCGTCCTGACTTAGTGGCTTCCAACCTGGACAACAATGTTCAATTTCGTGCCCTTTGCAAAGAAAAACAACAGCAACAACAGAAACAACAACAAAAGATGTTTTAGAAAACTTCCACATTCTACTGTCCGCTGATTTGGCCTGAATTATTCTGGAAAGAAAAGTTAGAGGAAATGCTTAGGGATTCACCAGAGTGACTTCTTTATTCAGAAAATGATTATGCAAATTTTGGTCTTAAAGAAAGAACTCCAAATAAATACTCAGGTTGTAGAAAAATAGAAACTCAATAGGGATTACATTCACATGCTGTACTGCATGATCCCTTCTACTCTCCTTTTGGCAATAAATAATTGGATGATTAAATTTGATCTTAAGTAATGACCTTCTTAATGGTTCTCAAAAGCATGCAGGTGAGAGATTTAAGTGGTATACTAAGTACCTGTAAAAGCAAGCAGAAAGTGGTAATTACATTGAAAGCTATTGTAATTGTTAGGGGATCAATTGTCAAACACTGGCAAACTTATGAAAAGTTAATGAAAGATCAGTACACAGACTCATGTGACTTCAGTGATTTGCAGATAATTAATTTGCAGGTTAGAAGGCAGTGCGAGCAAAATAAAAAGCGATTTAGTTTACTATCTTTAAGTAACATTTGTGGAGATGCAGGACGTAAATATTTTCTTTAAAGAGCAGTCCAATTTTAAAAAGTCCTTCCTTCTCCTCAGTTATAACATTTAGCTGTTAAGAAGTGATGCCTTTTAATTGAAGTAATGATGAACTGCTCCCACCTTTCACAGGAATAGGAAACCCATTAGAGTTGCTTTGCCACTGGAGAAATTGTATCATGAAGGTTAAGGGACAATCAGTCTCTGATTAGTTTTCTTCATTAGGTTTCCATTATACATTTTTTTTTTTTTTTAGGAGGATGGAGGAGAGGATTTTTTTTCTCTTACAGAAGGGAGATCCCCATTGTGGACTTCAGTTACACTAGATGGCAGGATGCCAAAGATACCTGCAACAGGAAACGTTGGGAACGTTACGAATATTACATCTTCGCAGTGTGCGTGGTCTTTGCTATCTGTACTGGGTCTGGCTAATTCCTGTGAAGGAATTAATGTCCTTCATAGCAGCCTGTAAGGGGTTGTGCTTTGTATTTGGGTTTAAAACAGTTCTAATAACACAACATTGTTTTGACTGTTGCTGAGCAGTGCTTACACAGCATCAAGGCTTTATTTTTCCCCAACTCTGCCCCTCCAGTGAGTTGGCTGAGGTGTACAACAGTTTGGGAACAGGCACAGCTGGAACAGGTTACCCCAAATGACCAAAGAGACATTCCATACCATACAGAATCACAGGATAATTTAGGTTGGAAAAGATCTCAAAGATCATCAAGTCAAACTGTTAACCTAGCACTGCTAAATCTACCAATATGCTGGACATCTGCTGGATGATGGGAAGTGGTGAATAAATTCCTCTCTTTGCTTTGCTTGCACACACAGTTTTTGTTTCACCTATTTAGCCATTTTTATCTTGATCCACAAGCCTTCTCATCTTCCTTCTATTTTCTGTTTTTCCCACAGGAGAGGGGAGCAAATGAGCAGCTGTGGGTGCTCGACTGATGGCCATGGTCAAACCGCTACACTCTCCCCTCTCTGCTCTGCAGCAATACAGCTCCTAGGAAAGGGTTTTGTGACTTGTGTTTGATAGTAGGATTTGTACATTAGAAGGAGGAATGTTTCAATATTTTTCTTAGCTTGGAAATATACTACCTTTTCTACCTATCTCTAGAAATGATGGTTAATTGTAGGGATATGCATCTTTTTAGACCTTTCCACTACCCTCACAGCATAAGCGGGAATTTGCCTTAGATCCCAGTAAATTTCGTAGAAGGAGCGTTGACTGTTTCCTGTTCCCTACAAAAAGCTTATTTTCTATAAAAAGGTAGTTTCCTATGAATGCGAACTTGGATGACAGTGTGGCTGTACAAGTGGAAGATTCATACAGTTAACACTGGACTGGGAAATATGAATATGAAAGCTCTAAAGATAAAGGTAGTTTGGGAAATATATATTTGACAATAAAAGATTGATATAGTAAACACACTACATTATATGAACAAAAGGATTCTTTTTTTCCTTCCTTCACCTCATCTTACCAGTTTGTCTAATGGCCTCACCTTTCATGTTCGTAGACATCATAAAGGAGCTAACACATATGGCAGTTGCTTTTCTTAACAAGCAATATCATGTAAGTGTTTCTAGAGCAATCCGATGTCTGTATTGTTAAATGTTTTCTTTCAGTAGAAGAATGCATCTGTTGCCTGTTTAGAAGGCTGATTACTTTTGAAGAGCATTTGACACGTATTTGAAGTGCTATGTGAGAGATTGTCATTTGTATGCAATCAATGTATTTAGTCTCTTGTCTGTTCCCTTCTTCTCTCATCCACCAGCAGAATACCTTCACAACCATCCTGATTTCTATCTCATTCTCTTGCTCTGCAGTCTGTGTTGTTTTCTTCCTCTCTCCCAGACAAATCATGTGGTAGAATCATCCCCTTGTCCATAATTTCATGCTTCCATTTTGGTCCTTTCTTTTCTCAGTTACTTTGTTGTACATTAGGTTCCTCCTACAGGTGATTCTAGCACTGCCTGTTCTTTTCAGGGGACTGGATCCAGCACCACTGCTTATGCCTGGTCAGCTCCTTGTTTCAGTCTGATTTTGGAAACCTTCAGATGAATAGGACAATATTACAGCAAAAAAAGAATCTGAATATATTTTAGAAAATGCTGAAACACTGTGACAAAATATTTAAGACAGTATGGCAGAATTATCACACATCTGAAACACTATTCAGCACCACATTTTTGCCAGCATTTTCAGAATGAAAGAATAATTTGTTACAGGAATTGAGACAGAGACTGCAACATGGATAAGTTACAGGAAAAGAAGAATTTCCAGCTAACAGTTTTACTCACGTTAGTTGTACCTTTACTAATATGTATGGCTACTTGTGGCTGTGCATTTTCCCTAATATTTTATACTAGTAATAAGCGTAAGTATTTAGGTTGATGACCTTCTTAAACACAGAATAAACCATTGTATTGGGTTTACATGGCAAGGTTTTGGCAGCTGGGGGTTCATAGCTGGATTTTGGTAGCTGAGAGGGACCCTATGCTGGATCAGGGGCAGAGAGTGACTGCGAAGGAGCGGCGGAGATGAAGCATTAGGGACTGACTGCAGCCCCCATTCCCTTTTTCCCTATGCCACTCAGGGGGAAGAAGTAGAAGAGGGTGGATTGGGGAAGGTGTTTCTAGTTTCTTTTTTTTTTTTCTGTTGTTGTTTCTCATTGCTCTAGTCTGCTAGTGATAGGTAATAAATTATATTAATCTTCCTATGCTGTGTCTGTTATGCCCGTGATGATAATTGTTGAGCATTCTCCCTGTCCTTATCTTGGCCCTTGGGCCCTTTTCATCATATTTTCTCCCCCTTTCCCTTTGAGGAGTGGGAGTGAGAGAGTAGTTGTGATGGAGCTTCAGCTGCCCAGCTGGGTAAAACCACCATTACCAGCTGTTGGTTCTGCTCTGGTTTTACTCCTTTTTCTGTCTTTCGTGTGCTTCTATTTGATTAATAATCAAATGACATTTTTTTTCTACCTAAAAGTTTTGAAAAATTATACAAGCAGCACCCTGAGATCACAACATTCAGCTTACTTTTCCACAGAGGAAAGCTTCCATTATTACTTCTTTTATATCAGTTAAATACAAAAATGGCTAATAAGAAAGCAAAAGTCAAGTGACCAAGATATCACCCAGTTAAAAATTACTAAACTAATCCACAAATGGACCCAAGACTGAAAATAAAGCAAGTGCTGAACCTAGAAAAGAAAGTTAAGTAATGTTAGTAGTGACAGAAAATAGTCAACATAGTTGGTACTAACTATCTTTGTAAGAAGTTAAATTCAATAGAAGAAGTTATTTAGCTAGAACAATGGTCCAATGCATATGCCATTCTTAATATACTTTTTGACACTTCATATTTATCAAAGGACAGTAGAAAACAGGGAAAAGGTGAGAATAGAATGGAATGGTCCAGAATTAGAAATAAGTGCAGGATAACTGTCCTATGATATTTGCTTGATATATCCAACACACTCGCTTTAACACACGTGGTACAGTGATGTTTAGTTTATCAGGTTCAATCACAGGAAGAAAAAAGATATATTTTATTTTTTTGCATTAAGTTTACATCTTTGCAAGAATTAGATATCTCTGCTGTGCTTACAAAATTTAAGCCACTCAGTAAAAATGTTATCCTGTCACATGGAAGGCCAGCTTTTAGATGCAAATTAGGAGTAAGTAAAGATCAACCGAACAAAAGTACATTTACCAAATTTTTTTTAAATGAAAATACATATATATGTAAATATAAATGAGCTGTAACTCTTTAGTCTAGTTATGGAGATTTTGTAAAGTAAGTAGGGCTGCTGTTTACTGAAAGCACTATGTCTTATGAAGTTTGTTTTTCTTTTGTCTGTGTTATTGAACTAATGGAGCTATGAACATAATCATATTGAATAGTGCTGCAATAAGCCATAGACAGGAAAGGGGAAATCAACATCTTCTGTTTCATCAGGAATGTTGAATTAAAATAGAACACTCTAACTGAAATAAGGGTTGTCCTTTTATAGAAATTAGTACTGACAACTGGAGTTCCAAGTCTTCAAGGACATTCGTTTTCCCTATATTCTCTTGAATAACTAATTGGACTTTCAGAAATGTTGAGTTGTATTCAGAGCAGTTGTGAAAATCTAGATCTTACTGAAGCTATAAAATGAAAGCTTAGTACTTCTGCAAACCTACCCCTAGGCTGGTTTCCAGCCTAGCACTGGACACTGGAAAATCTAGACTATGAGAGTATTTACGTACTGATAATTTTGGAATACTTAATGTACAGAACTCTCATTGAAATGAATGGAACACATTTGAAATGGGATCATTTATGCAACCCTAAAAACAGGGCAAGATAATTTCATTCAGAAATTATGCACTTTGGAGATTTGCACTCAAGTCATGTAAAGGTATATGCTTGCACTTAGCTACTGTTGAAGCCAACAGGTTTTCTAAACCATGAAAGCATAAGAGTCTGACACCAAATTTTTAAATTATTCTTATGCCTCATGTTGATTAAATATTTTATTTTTTTTTTTACTGAATTCTGGCTGTCAGTAAAGAGTCAAACCCAAGCAATCTAATACAGATTTTTTATTTTTATTTTTTTACTTTAACAAATATATTGGAGAAAAATGTTAGAGGGAAATCATTATTAGCCAAAGTGATAATATGTTCAAAAACATATTGCTAAACTTGGCAAAAGGCAAGAAACATTGTAACAAGACTAATTTTGCTGCAGCTGTGCTTCCACAGCAAGGATCTAAAATTTTAGACTACAGAGCTGAGCTCTTCTCAGTCACTTTTGCTGATGTCCTGTAATTCAATGTACCACAGAAGCTTAAATAAACTTCATTTTTGACCCACCATGAAAAATCACCATGCTCTCCCCTCTTCATCCTTCTCAGTTACACTTTTCCTACAGAATAATTTCACGTTTTCAAGTATCAGGAAAATTTCCTATATCTTGAGTAGTAAGCTAGGTTTTTAAAGGTCTCCATTTGCAATTAAATAAATTCTCCAAATAGATAATTTAAATTTTCAACTTTGCCGATTTCATAAGTGGTTTCCATGGTGATGAACTCCTAACATTCAGAGAAAGATGGATTCAGCTGATAGATGAGGATGACAAGTAGATTTTGGATCCATTACAGTGACCTTTGAAGAGAACCTCTATATTGCTAGCATTCAAGTTCAGTTTTATTATCAAGACTGAATTTTTGGCTACTATAGGCTTCTTTGCTTTCTGCACTCCATTGTGGCTATAAAACAAAAGATAATATATTCTGTCAACAGAATGAAATAATACTGCTAGGTAATAGTGTTTGAAATGTTTACAAACCTATAAATGAAAACTGCTCCATTAATATGAATGAATATAATCAAATTCCTTTGTGATAATTGCTACATGCATAATATTGCACAACAGACCTATTTTTAGCTCATTAGTTGCAGGCTTTATAGACTAAGAAATGCAGTGACTGTTCATGGGTATTATCTTCTGTTATACAAAAGGATGTTCTCTCCCATCCTTTCATTAAGTGTTAAAAGCCTTAGAATCATGGAATGATTCTGTGGTGGGACAATTCTGATTTTTAAATGTGTCAGATGACAGTGCAATTTTATGTTTTAAATTATAAACATGTTTGGACTGCTGATTAAAAAGACTTTCATCTCCTTCACAGTGGCTAGTGATTTAAAGTGATGACAGATACCTTGCTGCCTGGCAGGAAAAGCTACCAGTTCCTCTGTTTCTCAGCATTGTAACACGGTGGTTCAACATGCCCTTTCACAAAGTAGTAGTTGAGGCCTGTTGACAGACTAACTTGCTCAACACACAGGTGAACGCTGTGTCGTTGAACGTGCACAGGTGCCGATGGCTGCTTTAGTCATTTCCACTCAGGAGCGAGAGAGGCAGGCTGGATTGCAGATTCCTTAGTAATTGCCAATCTGCTCTTGCATGCTGGACCTTTAGCTTATTACCAAGAAAGGACTTGCAATGCAATCTCGAATACTGAGATGGTGGAGGGATGGGAGGGAAGAATTCACTCACTAATGAGTGAGAAAAGAGAAAGGAACCAATCTAATGAGAGAAAACAACCACATAGCACCTAAGTTAGCGTGGATAAAATAGTACACATTAAGCATTACTAATGGACAAAAAATTTGGCTCCTCTCAGTTTAAATGCTTGTGTTCCTGCTACCAGATATAAAGCCTGATTTGTTGAATATGTTGTCCATATTTTCCAACTCTCATGTACAGTTGTCAGCTGAAAAGGTTAAAAAAATTTGACCATGGTAGTTGGCCATATGGACAAAGAAATAATTGCACCATAAAAGAATGGACAGCACACTGTAAACATTTAGGATCAAAATAATCAGGCAAGATTTTTTTTTCTGTTTTTAGAACTATATAAAAAAAATCAAAATTCCTGAGCATGCACATCTACCATAAGCAAATGTTTCTTTTAGTTCATGCTGGTAAACAAGCTGCCTATTGGTGTTATTTGAAATGGTTTCTTCTACAGAAAACACATGAATACAAACATAAAAATTGAATCAGGAAAAGGTGACTGTTCCAAGTAGGTCCTGTCATCAGACATTGAATACACACACAGTTATTAGTTTGAGATAAGTATGTTAGAAATAAATCAGTGACTCTGTATAGAAGACATTTACTTCCTTGTGCAAGAAAAAGCTCTCCTTTGCTCCTTCACCAAAGTTCCGAAAAGGAATGTCTCTAGATTACCAGATGTCATTGAAGACTATGTAGCCTTTTGGGGTTTTGCTGGTTGTTCCTGAAGAAACATGTTAATTTGTTCTGGGAATTTGAAACCACCACATGGAGCTACACAGATATTTTTAAAACACTGTTGTAAAATTTTCACTTTAACTTATGTGCAGCAAATCTGAGAGAAGCAGTGAGAGATACTCACAGAGAGGGAAGTAGTCTGCAACCTGATCAGTCTCTGACAATTTAGTAGGAGATGCAAAAAATACACTGCCAGGGAAAAATGGCTCACAATAGAGCAAATGAGCTGATACTTCCTTTGTCTGTAATCATCATCCTGAAGAATCTGTACAGAATATTATACTATTATTACAGAATATTATATTATTATATATTGTGAAGTCAAGAGGCTTAACAATACAGATAGGACAAACAAATCTGTGCCCGGATCTAATTTGCACAGGTCACAAGTATGATGAGGAACATGACCAGGAAGCCACATAAGGAAAATGACCATTTAAAATGACCATTTTTTATTAAAATAAAACAGAAAGAATAGCAAAAGCATTAAGATTTTCCTTCTAGGAACATAAACTGCTGTGCTGTTTTGAAGATTTAATTCTATATAATTATCAAATTAAAGATTACCTTTTGGAACATTTGTTTGTGTTGTCTTTTACCTGGTAATCACTTTTGAAGACCAATCCATTGTGTGTTCAGACAAGTTAATTCCTAAAGGCTGAAGGATGAAAGAAAGATGGTCAGAGAATACTTGGTCAGAGAATTTTGTTCATACTGCTAAAATACATATAGGTTATTTCAACCTATAGTAATAGTTATTATTCTAATGAAGATCTATCAGAAAAGTTTTAAACTACCTGTGGAATTTCAACAGTTAGAGCTAAATTTACTACAGAGAAAAATTTGTAGTGTGCTGGAAAAGGTTCATAATCAAAAGTATAATGATATAGCATAAGTAGGATACATCTTTTGTAAGTGTAGGAGGACAACAGTTAACTTCAAAGGTTTAACAAATATTTCCTGTGATCTTCCTGTCTAATCAGTTGAGTTTTAGAAGCGTTTTCTCCCAGCAACCATAGGTCTTAACTTTCCCTTTGTTTTGGATCAAATTCCTGATGAGATCCTTTATCTTGACCATTTCAAATTGACGTGAAAATATTACCAATTTTCTGGAATTTCCTAGGAGAACCAGCTTGTTGCTTGCTAATTTTCATGCTTTAGGAGAAACATCTTGGACTATGTCCTGGAGACTCGAGTACATTGTCCTTATAAATTTAAAGCTGGTACAGAGAATTTATCCTTCTATCCAGGCTGTAGAACCAAATCTCGAGTAGTTTCAAGCCTGTAAACCATATGTCTATGACATACATTTTAGAAGCATATCCAGCCTTGTTTGAGATTTGCATTAGCTGTATCAACATATCTCTAGATAACTCTTTCTAACTAGTGTTTGTATTAAAGTCTAATCTTCCTGGTTTCAGATTTCAACCACTAGATTCTCCCTTGTCTTGCACTGGATGTTAAGTCTAATTCACTTCCTTACATTTCCTTCTGTGGACTAGTACTGAGGCACATTGATTGATTGATTGATTGATTGATAGTACAGACTTTGAGCTTCACAGTATTGCTATAAGTTGCCTAAACTTTTTGTTTATTTGTTTGTTTGTTTGTTTTTAGTGTTCTTTCATGGCTATCATCTAAAACTCTTGCCAGTTCTTCAATGATTTCTTGAGAAAATACCTGAGTTCTTTCATTTCAATGAATGCCATTAGTGAGACAGTCTCTTTTCCTATACCTGATATTTCCTTGCTTCCATATCCTAGGATTATGCTCACCCTGTTAGTTACAGCATTTCACTCTTCATTTCATTATCTCTCTTGACCCTTAAATCTCCCTCAATGTCACTGCAATTCAGAATGCATTTCTTCTCATAAATATGACCTACATTCTTATTTCCTAGTGCCTGAACCTGTATTCGGTTACATTACAGCATCAGTTATTCAAAGGAATCCACATTTTAGAACAACAGCTTGTCCCATCATTATTTAACATTCCACACACTTTCATGACATTTGTTAATTTTTAACAGCATCCAGAAAACTTTTTAGTTTCTTTGTCAATATTGCTAATGATATTTACTGCTCCAAACCAAGAATAGATCTAAGATACCAGTAGGAAAAACAAACTTTGTGGATGGTTATTTCTTGTGTACATTAACTTTTGTAATCTACTAGTGAAGTAGTTCTTAATCTGTTTAACTTGATTTTTATATATATTTCTATTCATCTTACTTGCACAGATAATGATTTTCAAATTTTGTTCTAAGTTTTCAAATTACTTCTTATTTAAATACAGTGTTTTTGCTTATTGTTTTTCAGTTACAAGAAAAATATTCACTTGTCTTTTTGAACCAAGAGATTCACTACATTTTTCACCTTTTTAACTGTTTTCAGATTCTTTTGGTAATATTCTCTCACAGACTAACCATTATTTACATGCACTAAGGATGTCTTTTTCTTTCTTCTTTTGTTACTCTTAGACATGGTTTCATTTTACAATTTGGTTTTAACATTATAATTCCCCCAAATCTGCAGAATAAGCTGATTTATTCATCATTTCTTAAGGGCACCATGTTGCTTATCTTCTACAAAACAATGAACAAAGACAAGCCAGTGTTTCTCTAAATATGACCACCTTAAAAATGTGAAAAACTGATTATTTCCAACATCTCAGCCTCTTGTATGCATGTATGTTTCAACAGAATGGAGTTAAAGGGAAAAACTTTTTTTTTTTTTCTCTTTTTGGCAAGGGGATATACAATTCTGCAGCGTCAAATTTTCATAATTGTCTTTTTGACTTAGACCTTGACTCCTTGACTAAACCAAATGTTCCAGTTTTAGAGGAGGGGCACAATGTGTGTTAATATTTCTGTATAAAATGTGAGAAAATGGGAAAATTTTCATTAATCACTTCTGTAAAAATGTGACCCTCTTCAGAAGCAGTCTCCACTCAGGGCTGGGAAAGCAACACCCTTATTCCAGTCAATGTTTTCTTTTCAGGATGATTTCTGAGTGCCTTTATGGTCAGAAAAAATAGCCATGTCTACTCCTACTCTTTTAGTGGGTGTCTGGATGAAGCTATACTTCATATTCAGGATGGGAACACAAAGATTAACCATACTTTTTTTTTTTTTTTTTTTTTTTGCTTGTTCTTAGAGTGAAATATAGTGGGTTTTTTTGTTGTTGTTTTCAGGAAAAATAGTACCAGAGATAAAGATAGAATTGATAGAATTGTTATGAAGGGTGTTTTAGTTACAGGCTGTAAAGTGGGGTAATGAATATTGGATAATGTACTAACTATGAGATAAGAAAGATGTAGCTACAGGGATTTTAGTTTTCATAGAATCAGTCCACATTCCACACACCCCCCCACCCTTTACACTTCACTTAAAAACATTATCCCATACATATACAAAAGTATTAAGAAGTCAGACAGCAAATATGTAAACTAAAATAAATCATCTGGGGAAAGAGAGCAAAATATTTTTTTCTCTAGTGTGTCATATCACCTGACTGTACAACTATGAAGTGTCTGAGTAAGTTAAAAGAGAAAATATACATGTCAGAAAAATTCTTTGTCACATTATGAATGCATATCATGTTGTCTTGCCTTTCAAAAGAGATGTGAGACTCTCCGTTGCCGTTCCACATAAAATATGGTTACACTGGGTTATTTAGCTTTGGAGATATTTCATCAACAAGAAAGGTATTTTGAGACAGAGGGACAGAATAACCAATCGAATTGATTCACATTTACTATTTCCTTTGTTGCACACATAAATCACAGATTCAAAGGAAAAATGAAGTTGAGGCCATGTTTTTCTCTGAGCTTTAAGCACAGAATCCTCAGTGTAACACCTTGTGACCAATGAAAAAGTTAAAGCTTAGCCATTATTTCTTTGTGCCAGTCTCAGTTCTTTCTGAACACCCACATATCCTAGTGTTTTTAAAAAAGAGAACATATTAGTGCACACTTCTGTACTTAAGGAGGAACAGTTTTCCCTTTTGTAAGTGTAACCTCACTTTCTTTTGAGGGTGTTGTTTTTATTAGGACATGATAGCAATAAAGAAATAATAGTAAGCATTTATCATCTAAGCATTGCATTTATTGATTTTCTCATATACAGTACTTTGGGTACATAGTGATATATGTTAGTACCAATGAAAAACGAAAGGTTGTAACAGCTCACTGACTGGCTCATCCCCCAAGAGAGCAAGAAACCTTGATAATAAAGTGCCCAAGTTGGGTGTTATCCATTTATTTTGTTTTAAATGCACTCTTTGAACCCTAAATAATGCTGAGGGAGGATTTCATCTCCTGGTGTAGTCCCACTGAAGTGAGTGGAATTGCACCAGTTCAATTTGTCTTGCTGTGCTTGTGCATTTCTACCTGTACTTGTCATAGTTTATTGTTTGACTTCCTTCAGTAACTATGAAGTATGTTGGCATCATAATCCAAATTAAAGAGTACATCTTCAAAAAACATCTCAAAGGCCATATAAATAAGAATTCACTGGTCTTCTTCAGCCACGAAGGGAAAGCAGTCTCTATCCATTTATTATCTTCAGACTAAGTCTAAAAACACTTGTTTTTTCTCATTGCAATGGGTAGATAGAAAGTTCCCAGCCACTCTATCTGTGACCTTCCTTTCCTGGAGCAATTTCTGTAAATATCAGGCAAAACTCTGGCCAGGAGCCCATGTGAAGGGAAGGAAGGGTCAGAAATGTCAGGGCATGGAAGAAATTGACAGAACTGTGTTTTTATATGTAGAATTACATTGTTATAACAGAAATAATAGGGATTTTTTCAGCCTGTTCTTCATGACCTTTTGTGCTCCAAGAAGCATATCACCGCTCCAGAATTTTCTAATCCTCCCCCTTAGGAAGCATTGTTTCACACTTTCTTTAGTACATTCCACAAACAAAATGTTCCCCCATAAAATTTACACATGGTGGGCATGGAGCAACACTCTGCATACTCCCAGAAAGTCCTCGAGTGACTGTTAGTTTATCTCTCTGTTGCCATTGAGTATGTGTATATGTATGTATGTATGTGGAGCACATCACTGTGATGGGAGTGTTTAGAAGACGGATAAAGCAGACCAGGTTTAAACTTTAAACTTTATTAAATTAATTCATTAATAGTACACTACTTGCAAATGGTTATTTCTTACACATCATTAATCTTCATCACCACACATATAGATTGTTCAATATAACGTGTTCTAAAATAGGTGTGAGTATACAGAGCTGATGCCGTTTAGTCAGCACTTATGGCTGTGGTCCTTGGTGGTCCTAAGTCACCAGTTTTCCTCACTTAGGTCTGATGTTTTTAAGCAGTTATCCGCCCCACCCCTTAAAAAAAAAAAAAAAAAGTTCCTCTTATGCTCTTGATATTGCTTACCTCCTTTTCTTTTGTATATCCTTCTTGAGTATTCATCAGGATGCCTACCCATTTGCATTGCTGTGTGCTCACCTTTTCCTCTGGCAAGTTTTTGTTGCTTGAATGCTTTCTACCCTATACTAATCTTCATTTTCCCCATTAGCACTCACATTGCTCACATACACATGTAAAACTCCATTCACAGGGTTACAAAACTCCTCTATATGATTTTTAGATACACTATTTTAACATGCTTATATTCATGTACAAAGAAAGCTAATATTAATTATATCCTCATTGATGCACTTTTATGGGTGTCACAAACCTTTGTTTTGGCTGTATCTCAGTGAAAGTGGGTAGTTACCATGTAATGGTAGCATACTGCATGTCTATGCCCTAGCTTCCTTCAGTTCCACACAAAAGCATGAGGAATGTTGATGGTGAAAAAACCAAACATATTTTAACTTCATATACAGATAACTAATGGTGATTAATTATCCAGTCATATCTGTTTGTTTGTTTGTTTCCCTTAAAATGACATTTAAACCAAACCAAGTTAAATCTTGACTTTTCTGGTGTGCAGGTTGACAGTGTCATTCCAGATGAATCTTCCTCAGACAGCTCTGGTAAAAAATCTACAGAACTGGTGGAAAAACAGCAACAAAAGCAGTCTCAAAATTTCTGCATTTTCTGGCACATTTTTCTGTAGTGTGCAAAGCTAACTGATAGGAAAATAGAGACAGAAAACATAAATGTAGGTTAGCAGAATACATAGTTTGTCGTTGAGGTGAACTGGCATTTCTCAGTGGTTGTTATCCTGTCGTCCACTTAGATTTTCCTTTCCTCTGTCAACTAGTATGCACTTCATCACCTTTGCAATGCCTCCAGCTGTAAGCAAGTTTACCAGAAGGTATGGTTATTTCACATCTTCATATTTTTCATCAGAAAGAATGAGCAAACCCATTTGGATAAGTATCACTGCCCCTCCAGATGCCATAACAAGGCCTTGATTTACCAGTGATACTAAACATTTGGTCCCTCCTCTTAACTTGTATTAACTAAAGCAGCTGATGTGGCAAAAAAACAGCATTCAGATCCAAGCTTTTTTCTGTATTTCAGTTAAATTAATTTCATAAATATACATTTGTATGTGTGTGCTTTTTCTCTCCTTGATTACATCCTGAACAAGGAAAGACAGCCAGCTTCTCAATTCAGAGAAACCATCAGTGTTTCATAGATGAATGACATCAGTCAAAGACCTGTCACTAAAACATCTTCACTGAGATTTAGCTACAATAATGAGCTTATCTTGAAGGATTCTTAGGCATTATGGCACAAGGACTACACTGCTCTCCTCTTCTATTTAAACCAATGTTGTATTTGTCACAGGCAGACATTTGCATGTATGCATACACAAAATTCCACAAAATATATTGAGATAGTAATATAGTAATATAAATTCCCGATGTAGCCAGCAGAATTTGGATGGTGAGGCAAGAGAGAAAATGTTCATTTAGACTGAAATGACAGTAGGCTGAATAACCCCTTAAATGTCTAAACACATCAGATTTCCCTAACCTAAAGCAGCATTTGAAGCTTTGCAGATATACTGTGTTTCCATAAGATTTTCTACTTTTCCCTCAGAATAAAGAAGGGATTGCTAAACAAAAAGGAAGAAATCTCTTGGGAATGTTCAGGGTTTTTTCTAGCTTTGTTTGAATAGCACATAATTGCTAATGATGATTCACTATAGATTTGTTTCTAGTGGCAGGGCAAATACTATCTCATTTGTGCATGGACACAATTTGCATTGCCACTAATGTAAACTTTATTCTGCAGTCTCGAGGGAAAATTCTCATTTTAACAAAAATCTAGAAGTCAAAGATCTACTTAAATATTAGTTTTCATATAAAACTCTTTTTGAAAGCTACATTTACTAATGGGAATTTTGAAAAGTAGCTTGCAATAAAACCTGGGGAAAACAGAAAAACTCTTTTCAAGAGGAGGCAGAGAAAACAGAAAATACATCATGACAAAAAAAGACGGATCCATGTTAAGTTTTGTAGTTGGAACTCTGTATAGACTTTATCCAAAACTAATAATACCAGATAAAGTGAATAACGTGCTGGCCCAGTAGATTATTGTCCTGGTTTTGGCTAGGATAGAGTTAATTTTCCTCCTAGTAGTTGGTAGGGTGCTGTGTTTGGGATTTAGGATGAGAAGAATGTTGATAACACACTGATGTTTTAATTGTTGCAGAACAGTGCTTACACTAAGCCAAGGACTTTTCAGCTTCTTGTTCTGTCCTGTCAGCAGGCAGGCTGGGGGTGCAGCAGGAGCTGGGAGGGGATAGACCCAGGACAGCTGACCCAAACTGGCCAAAGGGGTATTCCATACCATCTGACGTCATGCTAAACAATATATAGGGGTGGCTAGCCGGGATGGGGGGACCGGCTGCTCGGGGATAGGCTGGGCATTGGTCAGCGGGTGGTGAGTAATTGCATTGTGCATCACTTTTTTCGTACACATTATTATTATTATTAATTTATTTTCTGACCTATTAAACTGTATTTATTTCAACCCAAAAGCTTTCACTTTTTTTTTCCAATTCTCTTCCCCATCCCAGAAAGGGAGGGGGGAGGGTGAGTGAATGGCTGTGTGGTGCTTAGCTTCCGGCCGGCTTAAACCACAACAATTTTTTTTATCAATTTGCTTTCAACTTCATTTTTAAAGTAAGGTGAGCTACTAGTAAGAGCACAAGGGGACTGGATAATGCAGTTAAGATTTACAGATGAAACTATATGTATGCCTACAAGGTACATGCCATGAGGTATTATGCCAGTTTAGTTAATTACTTTCTTTGCCTTTGCAAGTTGTAGTGTTGTTTGGGGACACAGAATCTGGCAATTGAAATGTTATTGTTGATGGTCAAAAGTCTGATACTTGACATACCAATGGTAGTTTGCCTCCTATTTGAACACCCAAGCAGATACGATCTTTTTTCTCTTGTAAACAGACTAGAGAGCCCAGCAAGCAATGACATCTTTGGCAATCATTAGCAAAAAATAATAAAATATAAAAGGCAATGTACATAATATTTCTCATATTAAAAAAAAAAAAAGCAAGCAAAACTGTTTTCCATGTATGCCATTTATATGGCATATACAATTTCCCTACGCTTAGGTTTGTTCTTTGTTTTCCCTCCTTCTTTTCCCTAGTTTTCTTCCTTCTATTCATCTTCCTCTTATTTCTCTTTCTCTTATCTATCAGCTAAAAATTCTAGATGTTACGATGTTTGGTATTAATTAGTTGGTCTGTAACCATCAATGTTATCCAAGAATTTTGTAAAAACTTTTTTTTTTTTCCAGTGAGCTAATTTGATGTTGCTGCTGAAATCATCATATATCTTCAATTTACAGCTAAAACAGGTATTAACTGTCCTCTTAATTCAAAAAATCAGGATGCAAGAATCCACTGAATTGTCTGTTAACACCACTGGAAAATTTTACCTCCCATAGTTAGAAAAGGGACAGGAAGAAATGATATTTCCTGCCACATACTTTCAGAGAACCCTGCAGACCTCTGCTCTTTCACATCTCCATGTAAGGAACACAGTAAAAACTGCAGCCAACAAAACAAAGAAAAAGACATAGTTTACAAGGAACTTATCCTCCAGTTCTCCTCCTGTGTTTTATCATACGTTTGTCTTTCAAACTGTAAACCTTGATGGTTTTGATATCTGCATGTTGTGCAAAGTCAAGAACAGAGTCATTGCTAAGTAAATAAGCAAATAATCATCAATCACAATAATAAAAGTTATACATATGTGTGTAAATGATGTCTAGGCATTCAAAACCCTTGTTCTTTATTCCACCAGTGGTTTTGCCCTAAAATGTCATTATGCCTTCTGGAGGAACTTCTCTCTCTCTCTCTCTCTCTCTCTCTTTTTTTTTTTTTAATCATTCTTCAAGGAAACATGCTAATGATGAATCAGTATTAATACCACTGATTTACTTAGTGCTAGCATTAATCTTGATGAGCCTAGTTGTTTTTAATGAGGCTGGTACAATTTTAAGGTTTCATTTCAAGGACACTTACAATAACATCACTTCATCCACCTACTATTCTACCATATAGAGCATTTAACAACAGCAACACAAATCCTGTAAGAGACATTTCCTTTATTATTATCTGAATGATGCATATTTAAATTGTAGTCAAAAGTTTTAAAATTGATGTATGGTTTCCTTGGAGAATACAGTGTCCTTGGAGATTTTTTAGTACCTCATCCTGTGATATATTGTGGCAAAACATGTAAGAGACAAGTGAGATAGAAAACCGATAATGTTAAAGTATGATCATCTAACATCTACTATTATGTGTTCATTCCTCACATAGTGGGAGATATCTCCTGAGATCATTCTGCAAGAAGGGCAAGAAAAATCAGTGTAAGAAAGTACTGGCTGCCATATCTACTTCATTTTGTTATTCTAGGTGTGATTGTTGTACATTGTTTTCTGAGGAAGCCTCAGAAAACAGTTCATGACTGAGTCACATTTTAATTACTTTCTTTGAAATGTTATATATATAGATGCAGAAGACTTCAGGTTGCATTTTCTTTGCAAAAGCTCAGCCAAAATAATTCAGTTTCAGTCTAGTTTTCAGAAAACAAACTCAGGAAAATTTCAATCTCCGTAAAATAAAAAATAAAGTCCTCTGCAGTGCCCCTGAATATTCCATTCACATGCAGACAGATGCACATACTATCAATACTATGGTTTTCACCTTTTTAACAAAAAAGATTTTTCACATTTTAGTGGCCAAAGTATTTGAGATGGTGCATCAGCCTCAAACCATATAGAGAATAGGGGCTATCCCCACGGAGCAATTGAACAATCTTTTTTCGACCCATGGCTAAGAGAATGGAATATTTTCTGATAAATGCTTATTTCAGGGACTCTGCACTATGCACTGGATCTCTCTTCCCAGTGATCTTCTAGAGGGTGTAAATTAGGAAAATGAATAGATAATATTCATAAAGGGAGAGCACACACTGGATAAGGACAAAAGAGGATCAGAGTCCTCATAAAGGAAATGAGAATTCTTGTCTAGGATGCAAGCATGACAGAGGCAAGGACTCATCTGGAGAAGAGTTGGCAGATCAGGTGCATTTGTAAAAGTCACGTCAAGCTAGAGCTGTCTTTGGGCATAACCCATGCTAATGAAGGCTCAGAGCTCTCATTCTCCATCTGCTTTCTCATTGAGGGTACTAGTGATGATCTACTGGCAAGATCTTGGCTTGCAATAGGTTATGGAGATCTTAACTCAGAATATGCAGCCTGTGCCAGTGCTGAATGATTGATACCTTTGTGAAATCCAGCTTCCCACAGCTGGACTAGTCATCACTGAATACCAGAGGGCACTGCTGGCATTTTTATTAAGGCAATTTAGAAATTTGGAAGTCTGCAGCATAAGATGAACTAAATGCTTTTGTGTTTACTTGTTGGAAAATAACTTCTATTCTTAGGCTGCCGAATAAATAGTCATTAAGATCAAACCCTGGAAGTCAATAGATTTGGGTGCCTTCTGTCCTTAAACCTATTTTCAGCACAAGAAGCAACACCACTGTCAGAGATACAGAGCTTTCATGGAAGTTAGTTTGGGAATTACAGATCCTGGAATCCTTGAGACCTGCTAGTCATTGTGCTAACCAACAGCAGCCTTAGCCTATGTAGAAATTAAAACATAGAAAACAGTGGACTAACTATTGGGCAGAAAAAAAAGATGAAACAATTCTATTCCTAGTTTGCATCTATTGTAAAAATGATAGCAGTACAAAGGAAACTCATTACTGAAATATTCCGGATTTTTTACTAAATACGTGTGCAATGATATGTATCAATATATGTCATATGTTATGTACACGTGGAGAAAAAGTAAGAGGTTAATAGCCTATATCTTAATTTATTTGCCCAGAGAGGTTGTGGATGCCCCATCCGTGGAGGTGTTCAAGACCAGGTTAGACGAGGCCCTGAGCAACCTGATCTAGTGGGTGGAATGTGGGTTGGAACCAGGTAACCTTTGAGGTCTCTTCTCACCCAGGCCATTCTATGATTCTATGATTAAAGGTACATATTAAAGGTACTTAGCAAGAATGAAAGTAGCTGCTTATAGTTGAGTTCTGTGGCTGGACTTCCCTCTTTTCCTGTTTTGGTATGTAAAAATTTTGGTACATACTTCATTTGGTGAGCTGTGTTAGCTCACCCACTTTTCAATTACTTTTATATCCTCTGGGTTTCCTGGAGCAGAGATCACCCTATATTGTGTTATGTTTCTCTTATTTTTGATGTAGAGAAATCTGCTTTATAGTAAGAATTGCATTTTAAAAGGGAGGGACAGACAGAGACAGACAAACTTAGGTCAAGAAGCTGGTAGGTAATATTTTAATGTTCTGTAGATGTCCTTGGTGGTCTGTAGATTGTCCACAGTTTGTATGTGGCATTGAGATGTGCCATTAACATTCAAAGTTGCCCAAAGAAAAATGTATGACGTTAAGAGTTGTTGAACATCCTACATAAATACATATTTCAGAATATCTATTAAGGAGAAATTGAAACAGAGAGTACATTGTTATATATTGGTTATATATTGCTATATATTGTTATATATTGGTAATATATAGCTGTATTGGAAGAACAGGCAGAGAGAGGTTCTCTCTCTCTTGTAGTTTGATGATAGAGGATAGACATGAAGTGGCCCACAGCATAAATTAGTTTGACATCTTTTTTATATTTCCCAGTTTGTTGCTTTCTCCAGCATTCTTTGGTTTCATAGTATGTACACTGTGCTAGTACAGAAAAATAATATTGTATAAATAAAAATATAAATAATATATTAATATATGCTAATGCATATAAGTTGCAGTGTACTATTTTGCACACAAGCACTTTTTTATTTTTAATATTCTGAAGACTAGAAAAGTACAAGTGTATTTTTAGATGTGGCTGCTGCTGTTTCTGTTTTGCACCTACTGTTGCCTACTACACTAAGTACAAAACAAACAAACAACCAAAACCAAACCAAAACAAAACAGATTTTATTTGCATCCTCTAGTGTCTTTCACTGTGGAAATAAATTATCCTACTATTCCAGCAAAACACTTAAATATTATTAAAACCAAAATTATTAAAAGTAATGAAATTGAGTAAAAATATTGGGTAAGTTCTTTTGAGATATTATACCTTCTATGATTACTAGCTATTTAGAATAAAAGGGCATATCTTTACCTTGTGCAAAATAGTATGACTCTCCTGACATTCCAGTAATTGTACCTATTCATTCACACCATCTCAATATTTAATCTAAGATGGAAACTATTTTTGATAAAAAGAATATATACATATTTTACAGAAACCCACAAATATCTAAAAATATTCTAAAAATACTAAGTGAAACAAACCCAGAACTCACATCTAAATATAAGGGAAACAAAATATAAAGTACAGGTCTCAAAGTGGTAAAAGAATAGATAACCAACATTTCTAAGTAAACATGGGCTCATGACCACCTCATGCTTATAAATCTGCTGGTAATAATTTTCCACTTCAGAATATTACCATTTCAGTTATGCACTTACAAACCCACACATTAAAAGGTTGGTGGCAAGGATTTTGTTTTCATGTCTTCTGCATTGGAGTAAGAATGTGGCAGTCATCCTAACAAAACAGATTAAAAGAAACTCCTCATGTGTGTAAACTACTACTTCCCCATACGACAAAATTACTTACATAACATATGTACAAATGCTCTCTATTGCAAACTGCTGAGCTCTGGTATTGCAATATTACTTTTAGAGGTTAATAAACAACTTCAGAAGACTTTTTAAAACTGCAGTGATAACCCCCACAAAAAGTGTGTTTTCTTATAAATGGGACACATTTTTTTCTTCCACATCTTTCACTTGAGAAGCAGCTTGTGTTCAGCACAAAGCATGTGTTTCTTTGACCATTAAATGCTTCATTCCTTTGCTACAAGAATCATGGAGAGTCAGAAAGCATTTGCAGACAGCTGGTCCTGTAATGACCATCATTTTGCTGTAAATGGGTAACACAGGATGTCTAACCTAAAATCTGAGGTTCAGTCTACTAGAAAAATCTAGTCATGCCACATTAGACAAAGGACCTTCGGGATTTTCTTAATTTTGCTGGGAAATGACCTGAGTTAGAACTAATCCTCTGATACGATTTGATCTGGCTCAGGCCTCCAAGCTGTTCAGCTCTCAAACTACATGAACATTTTTGCTCTTGAAAGGGAAAGAGCAGTGAGGGCATGAGAATTAGGGCCCAAGTGAAAAATGAGACAGCTTCTTTTAATGAATCTAGTATGAATCTGTAACCTCTGTTACCCCAGGTATAACACAAACCCATGATGTGGAGTCACATGGAACTGTGTATGTGCCTTATCTGAGAGGCAAGACACTTCCAAAATTTCCACACAAAATTTCATATCTTGTCAAGGGCAAATTTCTCACTTGGGTCTCATGAGATTCTTGAGAAAACTGAAGATATGCCCCAAGTACTTTAGTTATACTATATCTCCATTTTGTTCCTCTAACAATTTCTCCTCCATTATTTTCCCTGTTTTGAGTTAAACACTATTTTTTTTTCTTCTGTTTCCTGTTCGTTCCTTCTTTTGGCGTTTCTGATAAAGAACTAGGCTTACAGTTTATTGCAAGTATATTCCAACATCATGAACATTATTTCTGTTATAAATCAAGATGAAGTCTCCACAGCTATAGCATAAAGCATGCTTGAAATGAGGTTTATCTGGCCTTTTAACAGCTTCAGAGCTCTCAACAGGAATGTTTCAGTGACTTCTAGTGAGGCGATGTGGCTCTGGTGAATTATTGCTAGAAGGTAGTTTTAAATATAAACTAACTTTTAAACCATCATCCATGTAGAAGGAAATAAAGTTATTGGCTGAAAACCTGTATACTATCTGTAAAGATTATGGCAAGCCATAATGAAAACCATACATGATTTTTTTTTCTGGAGACCAACTGGTTGAAATCTGCTTCTGCATTCTACAGCACAGCAGCAACTATGCTACTTAAAAGGATAAGGACAGAAGGGCTCAGTAACAGTATATTGTGTCACTGTCCAATTAAGAAAAGCAAAATAAAGTTCCTGAAATAGCTTTCAATTAGCACTTATTACGTGCCATAGTATATTTAGTTTCTTAAAGGGCCATTAATTGTTAATATACTGCAATTAGCCCTTAAGTATGTGATTAATATTCTGTTAAATGCTTATTTAATGTTAGTTGGCATTCATTACCAATGAATAGATATCTAATTGAAGGCTGCTTCCTCCTTAGCAGAATGGCTGATCTCCTTTTGCCCCTTCCATGATTGCTTTCTGCTATTTGTTTTTCTTCAGACCATTGCCTTTAAGGATGTAGAATTATTCTTCTCCTTGTAGTTCAATCAGCTAAGCAGATAATAATCAGTATTTTAATTCATAATACTGATACAGAAAAGTGTGCTGAGATTATAGATGCATCAAAGCACACCAAATTTCATTTGGCAAAATGTATCTTAATCTCCAATGTACAGTGTTTGATGCCTGGCAAACAAGGCAGAGAAAATACAGCAACAAATAAGTATGGTAATATGATTGCTTGATGGAGAAAACTTTTGAATTGCTTTCTAACAAGATGAACCTGTTTTCTGCTAATGATACAGAAAGCAGATGCAAAATGGAGAAATTGTGAGAGTTATAAATCATTCACTTTTCATGAGGCCAGCACCCAATGGTTGATATTCACATTCAAAATTGTCCTTTTTCAGTTTAAAGTCAGATAGTATAAAGGGAAATTATCAGGTTAATTGTTGCATACCCAAACTGAGATACATAAAAGGAGCCCAATATTCAACAGCAGCAATAACCTATACCTTGAAAATCCAACAACCTCTAAAGTGTTTCTTGATATGTAGGCAAAATAGCTAATCACTAAGCACAAAAGTTTTGAAGGACCTTCACTCAAGTTACTGAGTGGTAAACAAGCAAGCAAATTCACTAGTATGTATTTCAAACCATTGAATGAAGTTTGAATATATTATCTTCTCTTCTAGATCTTTTGTTCCATTCAGAAAGAAGACAAATAATGAAGAACTATGGAAGGAATAAGATGATAAAAAAACATTCCCAAGTTAATCATATTAATTTCCTTTATCCAGCACCAGAAGATATCTCTAAATAATTAATAAAAAATATCTCTGTTATACACCATAAACAATTAAAATGCATAGTGAATTTATTAAAATTGTGATTATATAGATTTGTTCTTGAACAGTAAAAGCAAAAGGGTTGTTTTCCTGCTTTGGTTCTCGTGCATACTCCCTTGCACTTCATGAAAAGAAAATGTCTACAAGAGGGTGAAATAATCTTTCCACTGGCGTTCAAAATTACTTTATGATGTACTCTAGTTCATTCCTGAATTTTAAAACAATTGCAAAAAAGAAAACCAACATAATTAGAACTCTGACTGAATGCGTTGCTTTAAGAAGGTTTTGCATTGACACTTTGCAAATTTCTCTGTCCATTTTCTTTGTTGTTTTCAGAGTATACAATACTTCAGTATGTTTAATTTCACTAAGCTCAGCTGTTCAACTGAAGAAATCTCAGAAACATTTCTGAGAAGATTCATGGGATACTAGCAGTCAAACATTATGTCTATCCTTAAAGAGGCCAAGGGGTGAGGAAAAAAGAAAAGTCAGAGAACTGACAGCCAGTCAGGTTATTTTCAGTTCCTCAGAATCTGGAACAAATAATTCAGCTAACTATTTGCAAGATAGCAAGGAACTGAGTAATGCCAACCAATATTTTCATTCAGATTCTGGATAACAAGGTTAATAGTGAAAACAGGAGGTGTTACACATGATGATTTTTTGCAGTCACAAGCCATTTATAAAATAAATCTAGGGAAATATTGTTTTGATAAAAGTACCATTGAGTGGGGGTAAATTGCACTTAAAATTGTACCTACTAATTGTTCATTGTCAAAATGGAAGAAACCATTGAACAGGGTTAATTCAGAGTGTCCTTTGAGCATTGAATATCTTCACTGATGATATCACTGATTAAAACAGCATTTGTTAACATCTGAGAACTCCATGATGATGGGAGTGAATGTAAGTTGGAGAACAAGATCAGAATTCAAAATCGTCTTCACAAACTAAAGTCTCAAAGGGTAGAATGATATTAATTAAATACAAAATTTTACTGTTAGGCAGGAATAATTGGTTGTAAAAATGGAAACAGCAAGATGTCTGTAAACAAGCATCAACAATAGCACCACCTTGTCAAAAAAGTGAACATTTTTCTTGGATACATAGCAGATGTTTTGCATTCTACAGTTTCAATACAGTCCTCCCACTCTGCTCAGACTTGATGAGTAGTTGGGGGAAACATTAAACAGATTTTGGGCATTCTGCTTTGGAAAGGATGAGGACTACAAGGAAAGCATTCAGAGACATCAGGGTCATGATTGGGAATGTAGCACCCAATGTAGCATCTTCAAAGAACAAGTGAAAGGATCAGCATTGTGTAGGTT
Source organism: Cygnus atratus (assembly GCF_013377495.2). Lineage (NCBI taxonomy): Eukaryota > Metazoa > Chordata > Aves > Anseriformes > Anatidae > Cygnus > Cygnus atratus. The sequence continues at coordinate 103,874,494 of NC_066363.1, read as the reverse complement.
AAAGGTGAAAAAAAAAAAAAAAGGAATATATTGTTTGCAAAAAGGGAAAGGAAGAATGTGTTCTCCAGGTCTACAGTGAGTATGGGCCTATGGGCCTCATAGTAAGCCAAAAAAAAAAATTTGGGGGAAAAATCTAATCCAAGTCTAATCCTAAAGGTAGTAAAACGGTAATAGAACGGACCACCTAGAGATATCATGGAGTCTGTAACACTGGATGTTTTTGGGAACAGGCCGCTGAAAAATGAGTTAGTGGAATACCAGTAAGGACATGTACAAGATAACCACTCATAGCACCTTGTTTTTATCAGTAATCTTACAAGTGGATGAAAGATTCAGAAAATTTATTACTTGTGTGATCAGTTATACCAAGAATGCTAACATGAGTCATGAGGCACTTGACAAATTTGAAAGAAGTCTAGACTCCAGTTCTCCTGTTTCCTGACAAGAAAAAAAAAAAAGTATAGTAGTATGATGTGAGAACTTTTCTGTTGGACTAAATCCAGGGCTGTTAATTAATACTTAATATATGTACATTTCTTGAAAAAAAAATCAAATTAGTCTTGTAGAGGAAACCTTTCAAAAGGTAAGGCTACAGCGTGTTAGATAAAGATCCAAACCTTTTTCATTCAAATTCACAAATCACTCATGGTATTCATGCAAGAATACATGGTTAGATGGGGTTACAGATTGAGTTCTGAAGCTTTCAAAGCTGATCCATGTTTCTGTCCATGCAGTCTGGCTATATAAAACCAACACAGGCTAGCATTCTATCCAATTATTCTGTTGGTGTTTTGTTCTCTGAACTCTTTAAAACATGAACGTTTGACCTTGAGCTTCAGATTAATTTAATCACCAACATCCTGTTAATAGAGAACAACATGGCTTTGTGGGTTAGTGCAGGCAGAACTACTCTTGCCTGGCTACATATTCATAGCCAGTTTGTCTGCGGGGAGATTGGTTCTGCAGTGCTTTAAACAGGTCACTCTCTTCGTGTTTGTGATTAATGTCTGCCTTACAAAGCTTGACCTAAATACATTGTTTTAAGCAGTTTTATCAAAAAAATGCTTCAGTCTTTAATAGTATATCACTCACAATTGATTTGTTGTTAATTGTGATTACCCCTCATCAGTAAACAGAAGGCAGTGCTGTATACATTCTGTTGATTTGTACCTGTCTGCTGTGGGTTAATTGCATGATTAAAAAACATTTCACCCTGAGTTTCCAGCATTAGAAAAGCAATATTATTCAGTGGCTGACTTTTACCTTAGGCTTAATGTTCAACTCATTCCTGTGTAGCTTATCTGGAAAGAAGAATATTAACATTAACAAGGACAAGTAATTATATCTCAGCAATACATAATATTATAGTGGTATTTATTTGTCTCTTCACTCCCTTAATAACTTCCTGCACCTTAACTTGGCATCTCTTTTTTAAGCTTGTATTTGACATTTGAATATCTTTGAGAATTCAAAAAATGCCCCAAAAGGTACTGATTTCAGGTGCTTAGACATTTCAAACTAGGACTTCCAAATGGCTGCATAAGTTTTGAATGATCTCATGTCATTACTTTATAGCTTCCTCTGACCCTTATTCTATTTTTATTATATGCTTCGTGGCCAAATTCAGCACAGCAATATAGCCTGTACTTAATTATAGCAGTACTGAATTGGATTTCAGCATCCTTTGACCTACCATTGTAATGATTGTTGCCTATTACCTTTTCAAGCTTTCACCCTATGAAGTTCAGTATTTACTATGGAACCCTTTAAAATTTGCCTGTCCTACATAACTGCATCCCAACACAATTAAATTTCACATGAAATTATTAAGCAAACTAGGAATGAAAGAATCATGTCAAGGCTGTACTAGTCTTGAACCCTTACTTCAAAACTGTAGCCATCTTAAAGTGATGAAGAAGAACCTATAGCAGTTAACAATACTAATTTTTGATAGAGAATGCAGATTTTATTTTGAAAACATTTAAGAATAGGAGTGTTTTTGCATGTTTGCTTGCTTTTTCTCTTTAAAGAATAAAAATGTTTTAAGATGTTTAGGTGTGACAAGGTGATTCTGCATAAATCTGCAAAATATGTGCAACAAAATAAAAAGTCCCTGTTTTCATTACAATTCCTATGGAGACGTCATAGTTGCACTGACAGACAGTAAAGAAAAAAGGGGGTTATTGCATATCCTACACTTCAGCTGACTATTAAGCCCTGCAGATTCCCACATGGAAAACATTGTGAAAAGAGAAAAGAGTGCACAGGAGGCAAAAGAATACGTTTCTGAGCAATATACTCATGGTAGGATATGCAGTATTTTATTGTACTTCAGTTGGTCTGTCATGTTTTTCCGATATAAAAAAAAAACAAGCTCAGAATAAGCTAAAAAAGCTATTCCAGCACGATTGGCTTATTTTCTATAAATGTAGAGAACAAATATATATGTGTATATGCTCGATGTAATACTGCTCATGTACTAATAATACTGATGTAAGTTTTCACCCATCTCTGTCCTTCATGATGTTGGCACACAACTCTTACTTTCCAAAGGGTGATACTCAAAACCAGCTACCAGCTTGCTCTATGCTCTTCTGATTAAGGATTTATCACTGACATTTGCTTTACGTCTTCCTGATTTGGAATCAGCAGCCACTACCACCCAGCAATCCCAAGGACACATGAACACCTTTTCATTTAAAAATCTAATCAACCACTGTGGCCCACCTTCAAAGTCAGGTTTCTCACAGAGATGCATTTAGCAATGGACAGGAGACACTAAATATCGTTAGAACAAAAGCAAAGATGGAAGCTAAAACCTGCTTAATGCACTTTTTTTTTTTTTTAATATATTAATTATGTTGGCACAGTATGGAGATCTTCAGCAAACAACCCCCAATATAACCTTTATAACAGGAGATCAATAACAGTAACTTAGGAAAAAACAAATGCAGGTGTCCTTTTTGAACTTGAAAAGGTGGAAGGAGTTGAGCATAATTCACATTCTCTTCCACTTCACATTCCTAGTCTCCATACTTCTGTCTGGCTGTCTGAGTAAACTCTCTGGATTTGATGGCAAGTGTAAAATGCAAGGTTAAGCAGAGATGATCATTTGGCCTTTATTTTATTGTAGATTGTTCCTAGAATGTTTGCCTTTGTTCTGTTGTTTGCTTTTGGTTAAGAGCTGAGCTCTTATGGTTCACCCAGATGTGCCCTGGAGTCTTCCGTCCCTCCAACTCATCACCTGACAGCAATGATTGTATAGTGTAATTAAAAGTCAGTGCTAGCTTTTGGAATGTATACTATAATAAAAGAACCATCTGAAATTAGGACTTAAATAATGAAAGGTTCAGGGACATGTAGGCTGGTATTTGTTATGCATTTTAATAGAGGAACTTTGTAGCTAATTGGAGGCTAACTAAACCCTTTGGACGCTTTTCAAGTCACGTCAGTGTTTTTTTTCTCCCCAAGGAATCTGATAGGCCATGCAGTTTAATACTGCATTTTTCTATCTTAATTACCACATTGAGTTGTGCTAATGTAGGTTTACTTTAGAGGCATGTTGTACGATTATAACCCAGGCAAGAGTTTCTACTACAGGAATCAGAATCTAGTTTAAACAATATCTCTATCTGCAAATAGTAGAAGAAGAACAAAAATTAAAGACCAATTTGCTTCCGAGACTAACCCATTGTAACTTGTGTGCACATATATCTAGAGAAGGTAGGTAATATGAGTTACTGTGACCCAAACCTGGTAGCTCACAAACAAGATCTTCATTATTCTGTATTCGAGGCATTATTAGATCTGTTTTTGTACAATATTACACATTCATTGGGCTGCAAAAATTACCCTTGCCATGAAGACATATTCTTTCTGATGGCACTGAACAGACTCATCAGTTTTAGGTCTGTTAAGCTGGTGAATGGAAATCTATATAATGCAGTGTTGTTTCAACTGCAAACGTGGCTAACAGAAACAAACAAACAAACAAACAAAAAACATTATGGCAATCTCATTTATTTGCTGGCTGTAGAATTTCTGCAAAGCTTAGTCAATGAACCCAGTTGGCTGACCCTCATAACTCAGACTGAAGTTAGGGAGGAGAGACACTTTTAAAGGAAAATTGAAATCCAGACATGTTGAGTTTCATAAATGTCTACAGGAAATGCTGAATAGTGCAAAAATCATTGACAGCAAAAAGTTCATATACTTTATAGTGGTATGCATGCATGTCTTTTTTAAGGAATTAAGAAGAGAGTTGAGCTTTAAAAAAAATGATCGTTAATGTGAGGTTAGCAAGTTGATCAAAATATTATATTTATCTTTTCTTCCCCGTTTTTCCATGTGTTTGGAAGCAAAGTGGTTTGTGCGAGTTTATGTAGAGAGAGAAATCACACTTTTGGGGTACTTATCTAGTCAAAAGGGATGTTGGGACTTTTTTGATTAAGAATTCTACTAGCAGTATTCATACAATTCTCACCGATGCTATATCTTTCTCTACCTGCTTCTACTTCTTTTTTTTTTTTCTTTTTTTCTGCTTCTCAGTTTTGAGTTCATTCACATATTCTTTGATGTGCTAAGCCAACTAACACAGATTTGTTCATGTTTAGTAGTTACCATCACTCTTACCGTTTATTTTCCTTACCTTAGCCTCCTGTGCTTTGTCCTTCCTATAAATTGATAAATTCATAATTCTGCAATAATTTATGCTTCCACTATTTGCATTTCTTTATTTTTCCCATCTTCCCCTTGATAGGACAATCACAGTCTGACTACTTTTTCTTTTTATTACATAATTTTAACGCTGATTTGTAAGGTATAGCTATAGAAGAATTTATATTTAGTTATCCTGTTCATCTATGAGTTTAATATTTAGAAAAGTTTTGCAAAGTTATGTCAATTTAGTTATTCTTTTGATGATTAAGAATAATTCCTCTTTTTTCAACTCTCTGAGGACTAGCCAGCTTGTTAATATACAATGCCTGTATTTTCTAACTTTTCAGTACCTATTAAAATTTACTTTTTGATTGGCAGCTCATGCCTCCATCTGAATTCTCAGAAATAACTGGAGGATCATCAAAGGTAATGAGAATGGCAGATATGACACCATATTGTGATTGTGTCTGAGCTGTGCACAGAGGTCATCTTCTCAATTCATCTTTGCTTGGATTCCTTTCAACTAATCAGTTACATTGTCCACCAAGTACATACATTTTACTGATATTCAAACTTCATTCTTTTAATTGTCATAGTTTGGAAAAGGGTACTTTTTCCTTTTCCCTTTTTCTACTTGGGAAACTCTCTTCCTCTTTAAATATTATTTATTTAGTTTGAAACAAGTTCAGACAGCAAAGAAAATGCTAGAACATTTTGTACTTATATACATTTATGAAGTTATATCACAAAAGTGTTTGTTGATAAGAAACTACTCCACATTTTAACTATTAAATAGAATAATGTTATGGCAGTCTTATTAAATGTATTCTGGCTACATCTACAGCCTTTTGAAAGAGCCACTCCTGGAATAATTAAAAATATTGCACTATATTTTCCTGCATCACAGCCATTCTGACAGGTACTTTATGTACTTGTGTTCTCTCTGGGGTTTCTTCAGTTTTCATAACACAATTTGCACCATTAGGTCTGGCTTAGAACGTCACCTATGTCTAACTGGGATTAATGTGAATCTTTAAATAACCCTTTCTGGATTCTTTTTCTTCTGTAAAATGATCAGAAAGACAAAGCCCTTTCCCTTAATCCTAGGAGGTAGGAAAGAAAATATTAGAATGTACCTCACGCTCTCTTTCTCTTCATTGCTCTCCCCTTTTGTGATCAGTTCCAAGTGGCTGGAACAGCTGGTTCTAGTCACTTGGAACAGAAAAAGAGGAAGAAAGAGCTGGGCTATACTATCTGATGATCCTTGCCCACTTTCTGCCTCCCATTTGGTTAATCTTTGAGAACTGGTTGAGCAGTCTTTGTTTCTCCTCTCTGATGATACACAGGCTGAATCTGTTTTTTTTCCAGCTGAGCAATGGCAACAACAACACAATTCTTGGTGAACTTCTAAGCAGTTTCCAAAATATCATTGCTAAGCAAAATGCTGGATGCTGTTTTAAAAGCAAATTAAACTGAATAATATTAAACAAGCAGAAGAATCAGTAAAATAAGTTATTACTTTTTTTTTCTTTTTTTTCTTTTTTTTTTTTTTCCCTAGTAGGATCAAAAGATCCAAACATTTCAAATATCTCTTTGCAGAATATTCCAAGGCACAGTGGTATATCACTTTGAAATCAGATGATAGATATAGTAACGTTTATCAAACCAATATGATTCAATCTCAAGCTGCCACTCAGAGCTTTATATAAAGACAGTAAATACAACATGCTCATGGAGCAGGTCACATGCAGCTTTATATGCAAGAAGTAAGATCTGAAAAAAAATCAATTTCATGCTTGATCAGAAGCAAGTGACAAGAGGAAGGAAGGAAGGAAGGAAGGAAGGAAAAGAAAGGAAAGGAAGGAAGGAAGGAAGAAAGGAAGGGAGAGAAAAGGAAGGAAAGGAAAGGAAAGAAAAGGAAAAGAAAAGGAAAAGAAAGAGAAAAGAAAAAAGGAAAGGAAAGGAAAGGAAAGGAAAGGAAAGGAAAGGAAAGGAAAGGAAAGGAAAGGAAAGGAAAGGAAAGGAAAGGAAAGGAAAGGAAAGGAAAGGAAAGGAAAGGAAAGGAGAGAAGAGAAGAGAAGAGAAGAGAAGAGAAGAGAAGAGAAGAGAAGAGAAGAGAAGAGAAGAGAAGAGAAGAGAAGAGAAGAGAAGAAGAAAAGAGACGAAGAAAAGAGACGAAGAGAAGAGAGAAGAGAGAAAAAAAGAAAAAAGAAAAGAAGAGAAAAGAAGAGAAGAGAAGAGAAGAGAAGAGAAGAGAAGAGAAGAGAAGAGAAAAGAGAAAAAAGAAAAGAAAAAAGAAAAAAGAAAAGAAAAGAAAAGAAAAGAAAAGAAAAGAAAAGAAAAGAAAAGAAAAGAAAAGAAAAGAAAAACGAAAAGAACAGAAAAGAAAAAAGAACAGAACAGAACAGAACAGAAAAGAAAAAGAAAAGAAAAAAGAAAAGAAAAGAAAAGAAAAGAAAAGAAAAGAAAAGAAAAGAAAAGAAAAGAAAAGAAAAGAAAAGAAAAGAAAAGAAAAGAAAAGAAAAGAAAAGAAAAGAAAAGAAAAGAAAAGAAAAGAAAAGAAAGAAAAGAAAGAAAAGAAGAGAAAAGAAGAAAGGAAAGGAAAGGAAAGGAAAGGAAAGGAAAGGAAAGGAAAGGAAAGGAAAGGAAAGGAAAGGAAAGGAAAGGAAAGGAAAGGAAAGGAAAGGAAAGGAAAAGAGGAAAGAAGAGAAAAGAAGAGAAAAAAGAAGAGGAAAGAAAGAAAAAGGAAGGGAAGGGAAGGGAAGGGAAGGGAAGGGAAGGGAAGGGAAGGGAAGGGAAGGGAAGGGAAGGGAAGGGAAGGGAAGGGAAGGGAAGGGAAGGGAAGGGAAGGGAAGGGAAGGGAAGGGAAGGGAAGGGAAGGGAAGGGAAGGGAAGGTGTACCCAAGACAGGTAAAATATGCTATGTATATTTGAGATGAACAATAAATCAGACTGGTTCTATCAGGCAATTTAACACAGCGACATTTTTTCACAGCATGAAGTGAATGATCAGGTTCCCAGATATGAATAAAGATCATAACTTGGAAATACTGTTTTTGCAAAGAAAGAAGGGAAAAAGCAAACAGAGAAAATGAAAGGGCAAAATCAAGAGCATTGATGGGTCAGCTGTTGGAATAAGGATCATTGGTGTGTCATAGCTGCAAGATGTCCTAGAAGCAGAAACATAACCACCACTTTTTAGCAGCTACCAGTGTTTTCTTCTCCTTTCAACCTGCGTGTAGAGTACTGTGTGAACTAAAACGCCCTATAGAAGTGAGGGTTTGTACTGAATAATGTTACTGCTCTTGGCATGGTATTGTACCTATTATTGGTGATGCCAGCAGGTTCTGCATCAGGGACAAGGGCCAAACTATACCATTCATTTCAAAAAGTTAAAGCTCTTAAAGTAGAAGAATGTCCTAGAGAGCCAAGATGAATGGCTACAACCTCACCTACTCTCAGCTCAGCTGGCAAATTTTTGAGAGGGTACACAGTCATTGATACTCTCCAAGCATGTTGGCAAATTAAGATCTGTAGAGTGGCCAGCAAGGCAGGGTAAACAGACTTTACAGATCTGCATAATTCAGTTCAAGAATTATATACAGCTTATACATAAAAGAGTGACAGATAAAGCATTGAAACTTGAGGATTAAGAAACAGTACAGTGAAATTCATCATCATGAGTATTAACCCACTCACTCCTAGTGACAGGTAGTTTGCTGATGATTTCCTAGTCAGTGATATTAAACAGTACACTAACATTCATGGGAAGTAGCATGAAGCTCTATATCACTTTATTATATGGAGGTGGCTGTTTCATAAGAAAAATATGATGTTATTCTTCAGCAAGACAACCAGAACAAAGCTAGTTATAAATATAGGGAAACTTTCCAAGACAAAATTCCCAACATAAATTCAATAAATAGTCTTAAAGATAAGAAGGTAGCTAAAACTGAGACTAGTTTTGTCAAGATCATTCATAACTGTGTGGAAGAGTACCCCAATTTTGTAGGCACACAAGTAAATTTGGAGTTGGTTTTCAAAATAATCTTTGTTCAGTCCCACTGTCATTTGTCACATGTACACATTTATTTGTCTATACATTGTTCCACCCCCCCCCAAAAAAAAAAGAAAAAAAAGAAAAGAAAAAAGAAAAAGTGTGTCATCTGTGGCATTTTTGGGTTAAAAAGAAATGCAATAGATGTCTTGAAAAATGACATGGTCTAGCAATTTGTTAATTAGATACATATGGCTGCCAAGTTTGGAAAATTCAGATCTAGAGCCTCTAGTAACATATTTACAAAAATGAAATAACAAGTACAATTCTGTACTCTCTAAACTGCTACCACGAAGAATACAAATTAGTCAAAATTACTGTAGTATCGCATTTATTAATGACTGACAGCTAAGTGCGTTGCATCAAGGTGAGAAGCTGGCTTCCTTCAGATTTTGTGTATTATTAGTCCACTTATCACACTTTAAAATAATAGCATGCCCATCTACTGAGGAGTGGGGGGAGAGAGAGACTGTCACTTAGAATTATATACTAATAATTAACATTTGTAGTAATAGAAATATTTTTGTTCATAGGCCTTAAAATAGTATCTAGTGCCTAGAGAACAGACTTTACTTCCATTTTGCAGACAAGAAAACTGACAAATGCCCCAAGTTATTAATATCAAACCTATATAGTAAGATACTATGAATGAGCAGAAATTAGATTTTTTCTTCCTTGAGAAATAACATTGCCAAATGAAGAAGCTATGCAACCATGCACTGAAATCTGTTAACAGAGAACACAGGAAAGACAAAGACATTGCTACCTCCAGCAGGCACTCACAGCAAAGAAAAAAAATCCCATGTAGTGGAGAGTTATCTCCAGGAGGATTCAATTATTCTCCTTTCTGACCTCACCTCACAGCTACATAACTGAGCATGTAAAAGGAGCAACAGCTTCCTAATACTACAGTTAATTTCTGAACAAGATTTCAGTAGCCTGAGGCAAAGATCAATTTATTAAAAGGTAACATTTAAATGTGATTTTTCCTTTAGTTTCTGTACAAGCCGGAGAGACAGGAAAGAAGTAGTTTTTTTTTTTTTCAACGTCATGATGTTTTTCTTACTGAAATGGCACTATTATGTCTTCAGGGCACAACCTAATCTTTTTATTTTGTGTATACATCTTTGTATTCCAACCATTAGCCAAACCACTGGGTACTAACAAACTCTAATGTAGCCCAAACATCAGACGATAATTCATAGTAATACCACCAATAATCAAATAAAGAACAAAATCTGAACAGAAGTTCTTTAACCAAAGTTTCTATTTGATTCACTCTCTCCCATATCCCTCCTCTGGGAGGATACTGTAGCCACTTTTGATATAATTTTCTTCCTGAAAGCCCAATGATTTAAGTATATTATATTTAAGTTCCTGTGCTTTATATTAGAGTAGATAAGGTCAGAATGGTAATTTTAAGCTTTGGAGGGCAATTATTAAGCTTTGTGCCAGCCTGTACCTCCAGCAGGAGTCGTATCTACAGTGCTGAACCAGTGTCAAATTTGCCTTTTGCAAGGATGACCAAGTCTACAGACAAACCTGCATCTTCAAACACCTTTAAATTGGGATTTTTCATTCTAAAATATCCATGGAAAAACATATATGCAAAATCCACACATATGTTTATGCTGAACACAGGAAACAACTGCAAAGTGCAAGGAAACAGGGAAGAATTGACTTGGAGACTGAAGACTTCACTCACCCATTGCTCTGCACAGTATAATAAGCACTCCAGGACATGCAGTGGCAGTGAATGCAACTGCCTAGCCATCTAAAACTTGTTATTTACTAGATAGTTTGAACTAGCAGTGTTCTCCACTGGTGCTGGTGTTCACCCAATCTCTCTCCTTCTGTTCCTCATCAGAGGGAAGGGAATTTTACAGGCATGTTTTTTGTTTGTTTGTTTTTTAATGTCTGATCTCTTCCTCAGAAAAATCCCTTAAATACATTAAAATATTGCCCTTTTAAACAGCCAGTTAATTGTTACCAGGTATTTGAAGCCCATTACTTTTCTTTACACCACTCTTTATACCACTGTTATGGGTGTATTTTAATTTCCTCATAGAACACAGATTCTCAGGTGAAATGCTACCAAATAAAGAAAAAAGATAGCTCATCTGAGGTCATTAACCGATTTCAAACAATCCTTGCTGGTGCTTATGATACCTGAAATAGTCTTCCTACCAAATTTCATTTCCCATTTTCATGTATGATAAGAACAGCAATAAAATGAAGACTTTTCCTCAAAGTTATAATGACACTTTTACAGTCTGTCATTTGGTGTTGCCTCCAAAAGCCAAGGACACTTTTTACGATCCTCAGGTTAATTTATTGTTTATAATGTACAGAAATTCATTTAATCTCTGGATACAAGAGACATAAGTGCCTTGGTCTTTTTTTTTTTCCTTTTTTAATGACTTCATTTAAAAATCAAAACTTCTAGCAGTGTGAAATGTTACATATCACATCACTGCATGTAGAAATAGCCAGCAGAGCTTAGTTATTATAGATGATGCACAAATAAATTTCATAAAGCAGCCATTATGAGGCTTATGATACAGCTCTCAGGAGGAGGTCCAACTGTCATTGATTTCTTCAGTTATCTTTGTGGGACACAGCATTAATCCATTTACAAATCCAGCTTTCCAGTTGTCAGGTTCCTTTCAAATGCGAGGGTAAACAGCAGCAGAAAGGACAGCAAACAGTAATGAAGTGTAAGCCTGATTCACCTAGTACAGATCCCTGATGATAAACAAACACACAATGGCCTGCTACTTCAAGACCAGAAGGAGCTATTTGCATAGCATTTAACAAAATTAAAATCACTGTTGGCTTGTTCCCCAAAACAATCCAAACTTTTTGGGTTTACATTAGGGACATACTAGAGTCAGTGCAGAACAGTAATTACAGCTTATTTTGCAACTTTGAAACCATTTCATGTAACTGAGGGAGGGAAAGGAAGGCAAGTGGGAGCCATAGGCTTTGAGCTAGGATCATATATTCCTCATTAAAAATCCATTGTGCTTAGAGAGATGTCCCAATATAACATCAGTTCATTTGGATACAGCTTGTTGGGGAGACTATGAGTACTGTCACTAAAATATTTTTCCCAGTATGGGAAGAGATGTACCACTGAATGTACTGAATCACATTTATCCTGGGGGTCTTTCTGGTGAGTTAGTTTATGCCAGAGAAAAAAAGAGTTAAATAAGGTCTGTGCGAAACTCCATTGCCCCTTTGTCTCCTCCCCTCTTCCCTAAAACGTGTAAATAACAGAATGGTTCCTTTGTCTTCTGGACTTGCACCCACTTACCTAGAAATGTGGCTACCTCTTCACCAGTAAAAGGGTGTTTTTTTTCAGTGAGGTAAGGCACAAGTCCCTTTGTGAGATAAAGTAGAGGCTTTTACAGATCCACCACAGGCTTGAGGCAGTTCTAAGACTGCTTGGTTGTTTCATGGGAAAGATAGGCATAATTATTTCTCACATTTGTAACGCTCCGTTAAAGAAACTAATGACATATCACTTTTGCTTCAGTAAAAGGTATGGCCTTTCTAGTCCATGCTTTTATTAGGCAGAAAGCAGAAAGTCTACAGTGAAATCTGTTTGTATTGGCCTGAGACCAGGGAGCTCAGTTTTAGTAACACCATAGAGTAAGGTGGCTTTGAGGAAATAGGAGCTTCAGAAGTTCTGTGGTCTCCCCATCCTGCCTGCACTGCTATTATGTTAGAACTGCTGGGAGTAGGTTTGCCACTGATCAATTTACTGTTTTCAGATTTCCACTTGCACTTGGGTTTCCTTTAGGGCAACAGAGTTTCAGAGTGAAGATGCAAAGAGTTTCATGGAAGGCTTATTTCTATCTGAGTATTTTATGTGCTTGCACACTTACATATGTTTTTTCTGCATGTACCTGCACATATCCTTTCTATTCTCCCAGTATATGCTATGCATATTTAATGAAGTCCATTTCTTTTTACTGAAGATATAACAGTATGCCTGTGCAAGTGGAAAAGGCTCTTGAGAATTCAGATGGTACTTGCGTTAATACCAGCAGCAACTGTGTATTCTTAAAGTCTAGTGTTTGCAGTTTTAAGCTGATTCGTTTTTAAGTGGGTTCTCTTCCATTCTTTTAAGAACTGTTCATAATTAATAGATAGAAAGTCATTCAATGGAGCTGGTTCTGCACTTCCAGAACTGCATAATCAGAGAGAGAGAGAGGGAGAGAGACCTCCACTGCCTGTAAAACTCTTTACCTACTGGCTATCTAATAGATCAGATAAAATGTGCTGACTTAAATAGGAAGGGATAAGTTATAGGAAACATAACTAGAATCTACTTTTGTATTGTATCTCTAGTGGGGACTGTTTCTGCAGGTAATAAAAACAGACAGTAGCATATGCACATAGATTTCCTACACACACACGACCATTACCATATTTCAGGTGTTAAAATGGGCTTTTTCCCCTCCAGCATTTTTTTAGGATGCTCAGTAAAGACAAGAGAGGCCTCCTGCTGCATACAACTCAGTTCTCCTACTGAGACCCTGAACTCTTCAGGCAAAAACCCTTTTATATTTAATGGGTCACTTGGGCTTGGCTGCCGAGTCTGGTGCTGCAATGCTTCTGCATTTCTCCGTGATTATGCTTGAGTCCATAAATGCCCCCTGACTCCAGACCCCATCAGAAGATAGTGTCTTCCTGCTCTGGGTGATGAAATAATTCCAGATTTCATCTTGGATGACTAGTGTGTGTCACTCACAGCTCACAGAGTAAACACTTTAAGTCATTGTCATGGTTTTGGCTGGGATAGAGTTCATTTTCTTTATAGAGGATCATGCAATGCTGTGTTTTGGATTTTTGATGAAAATACTGGTGATAACATACTGATGGTTTTAGGTGTTGCAGAGCAACATTTGCACAGAGCCAAGGACCTTTCTGCTCCTCATGCTGCCCTGCCAGCGAGGAGGCTGGGGGTGCACCAGGAGCTGGGAGGGGGCACAGCTGGGAAAGCTGGCCCAGGATGACCAAAGGGATATCCCACACCATGTGGCATCATGCTCAGAAATAACAGCTGGGGTAAAGAAGGAGACGGGGAGCAGGGTGGGGGACGACATCAGAGTGATGGCGTTTGTCTTCCCAAGAAATGGTTACACATGATGAGCCCTGCTTTCCTGGAAGCAGCTGAACACCTGCTGACTGATGTGAGTAGCAAATGAATTCCTGGTTTTGCTTTGCTTTTGCTTTACCTTGTAAATTGTCCTTATCTCAACCCATGAGTTCTCACACTTTTACCTTCCTGATTCTCTCCCCCATCCCACCAGGGGAGAATGAGTGAGCGGCTGTGTGGGGCTGAGCTGCCTGCTGGGGCTAAACCACAGCAGGTATGAAGTGCTGTATTTGGGAACAGGTAGCTTAGGGGGGGTCAGGCTCTATGGCTTGCTCCAGTGGGTCCTTGAGTGATATGAGACATCTCTGTATCTTGGACACAAATGGAGAGAGGTTTGAAGTGAAATGAACTGGACCTTTAATTTTGTACAGAGATAACAGGCAAGAGAAATGTGGAGAAGGGGAAATGGCAGGGAAGGATAGGTAGATCCACTGATTTCAGTATTAAGATACCAGGCAAGCAACACGTGGGTAGTGTCTTTTTCATAGGATCCTGTTTGTTTTAATTTAATGCTTATCTTCCACAGGGTTAGAGTTGCAAAGATAGGAATAAAACCGCATGGAAATGGTGTGAATGAAACAGCTGATTATTTTGCAAGGTGCAGTACAGGTACTCAAGAAAAAACTGGAAATTTTATTACACACTGAAAGGTAGGTCATTTCATGCTGAAAGCAAATGGTCAGCCAGTAATAAAATGAAACTCAACTGGAGTTTAGGCTGAAATTAAGTGAGAATGCCATCAAGATTTCCCTAATACTCTCAATAAAATACTCATTAAAGAGAATCACATGGTAGCACTGAGGGAAAGAATACACTGTTTAGTAGTTCCAGGAAACAGTTTCATTTTCTGTGTTTCAACCAGCTGAATCTACAGTAGGACCCAGTTCAACCAGTCTGGAAGCAAAGCTAAAAAGCACCGATCTGTGCAGTCCTTTTATTCAGGAGCCATTCTTTGGGATCCCCTGGGACCTTGAGCAAAGCTCTAGCCAGAGTTTAAATATTTTTATAAGCAGAACATGATATAAAACCTGTCCTCTTACAAAAATGAAAACCCATTTAAGTTCACGATAAAGTCTGTGAAATATTCTTCTTTCTTCATCCAGAGTGAAATAAGCTTTGCAGCATGTGTAGCTCTGAATAGTAATCTACATGTAAATCATCAGCAGCCCCATGACCTGAAAAACCTTCTGTATGTCAGTAATACTGTATTATCTGAAAAGAGCTGTCTTCAGCCAAAAGATGGGGGAGAAGATACATATTGATACAATTGTAGATGTATTTTTGGCAGTACAAATGTTCACTGGAAAGTTGGAGCCTGACTTCAAGAGAATGTGTCTCAGAGATTCTACATCCAGCACAACATGACATTGGGGCTGCTCTCACCCACCTTCTGTGTTCTCAAGTAATGATTTTAAAGCCAATATTGTAGTTTAAAATTAAGTATTCTCACCTCCCATAAGACTACATTCTTCTGTTTCCATGTGTAAAGGTTGTTGCTATTGAAGAATTTGTTCTTTTTACAGCACATGCTCCACAATTTTTTTCTTTACTCTAATTTCATCTGTTTATCAAAACACAGACAGGTTTGAGGGGTAGTTATTTATTTATTTACTTTTAAAGTTTTAAAAGGGAAAGGGCAAGTTTTGTTTTGGAGTTTATTAGCTGGAGTAGACAGTACGCCATGTTAGTTTCTTTCAGTATATGTAGTGCCTTATTGAGAAAGTAGTGTTTACCTATTGATAGAAAAAAGTCATTTTCCATTTTTCCATTTTTCAGTAGGGAGTGTTTTTATAAAGTTATTTTTCCCTTACACTGTAGCTCTGCAGTTAGCAGTTTTTTTTTTTTTTTTTTTTTTTTTTTTTTTTTCCCCCCCTGTGGAATAACATTGACACATTCTTGTTACTCACCACAGGGGTTATTCACAACTGTCTATTCCAGGCATATAAATTAGGCATCTTTAGTTTCTCTGAATTGCCTTCCTGGTTACGTTGACCTCATTTCACAGACTGCAGAAAGGAGCTTTAGCTTTTATCTTTCATCCTTTGACTGGGGCCTACCTTAAATGTCCTAGGCAAGTGGTATGAGCATCCATCTCTCCCCAGGTGAGTTAATTAACATCACTTGTTACTGAATGGAGTGTTCATCCTCAGTGAACTTACACATTGTTCAAACAGCAGCTTGTAGACACTTATTTCTTGGGGTTGCTCATACGGTCATCACACCACGCCTTACAGTGTTTTAATGGCATCAGAGGTTCCCACAGCTGAGGTGGGACTCCTGCACCCCGTTCATGCCAGGACAGAGAAGAACAGGAGAGGGCCTTTGCTACAGAGACATACAGTGCATGTATCAGCCTGTTGGATCGTCTGCTTCTCACTCGTCGTATAAGGAAACAGCAGTACTGCTATCTAGGATCATTTCTGAAACAAATCAAGCTTTGCTTATGCATGCATTTTAAAAGACTGCATTTTCTTCTTCCTTTCTTTTTCTTCTCTTCTCGATACAAGAGAAAGTTTGTTAAGTTCAACCTATATTTTTAAATAGTTCAAAAATTGTGTGGTAAGTGATCATGCTGAAGCAGGGGTGTTTGGAGGATACACAAGAGGATGCCTTCTTTCTTAAATCATGTTCTACAGTTTCAGCTTATGATCAAAATAACACTTTATTTGATTTCATCTAATTTTATAAGAACCACGGTGTCTCGCTCTTCTTCCCTTAGTATTGCCCCATGTAGTGCCTTATCTTGAGCCAGCTCAGGGAGAAGCAATTGAGCTTCAAGACACACCAGGGAAGGTTTAGATTGGATATCAGGAAGAACTTATTCACTGAAAAGGTGATAAGACCTGGTCCTGGTGAGGACCGGGAACAGGCCACACAGGAAAGTGGTGGAGTTCCCATTCCTGGAGGTATTTAAGAGAGATGTGAATGGTTGCACTAAAAGTGTACAGGTCTTTCTCCTTGGTATTAACGTGTCTGTATTTGGGGGAGACTAAAAGAAAACAAATTCTTCTTGTCAATCTACATAGGAAAGGAGGTCCATTCCCTTACTCCTCCTAAGTACAGATGTGAACTAACAAGTACCTTATACGTGAGATTTTTTTTATGATGTCTAATGAAAATTCCCAGATAACAGTTATTTCCTAGCATATCCAAAAGGTTATTGCACATCCAAATTCATGCTTAAAATGGCCTGTAAATAATTATCTGTTTAAAGCAAGGAATCTTATGCCTATTACTCTAAGAAAAATGAAATGCAACTTTCTGGAAGTCACTGGAATTACTTTTCCATTAAACATGAGCAAATGATACCAGATTGGAAACCAATTTCTAAGTTATCGATAAACTGCTGTGACTTTTAATTTCATAGTAGGAGAATTATAAGTATGCCATTTACACATCTGAGAACTTCCATCATATTACTCATGTGAATACTCATGAGAATACTCAGACACACAGTTGCAGAAACTATACATGTTTCAATATTAATTATTTCTTTAAGACTGGCTTAACTTATTATGGCTATAATCTAATCATTGGAGAAAATAGGGTAAATGCAGCCATTATAAATGTTCTGGGTGAGTGGAATTAGACAGAACTTGTTAGTTTGAATAATAGAGATAATTACGTGAAGCTTCTGAGGTACCTGATATTTATAAAATCCTAAATCTTGCCTCCCTAGCAAGCATGTTTTTTTATATTAGGTCTTCCAGTTCATAAAGCATGTGATGGCCTGGTGATATAAGGTATTGTAACAGAAATTTTAAAAGGGAAGAACTTCAAAGGGAAATTAATTTTTAATAATAAACTAATTTTAGAATATTTCAGCAAAAATCAGATTTATAATACAGTTCTGGACTTCTTAAGACAAAAACAGAGTCCTAGCTTTCCCTTTTATACATACAAATACATCTACACAAAGAGAAAGGGATGATATGCTTATATGCATAGACATAGTTATGTATATATCACTGGTGACATATGTCGTAAATGCAGACATACGTGTATACAGATACATATATTCAGAATGATAGAAAGGAAAGCAAGAAAGGTTCTATCTCGATATTACAAGTAACTCGGTCAATGCAAATATTTTAATGGAAAGTGTCCCCTTTCATTAAGAATTGATTGCAATAATTAAAAGGTATATATATGTATGACACTGGATTGGGAGGAAGAATTAGGGGAAAATAATAATAATTGCTCATTTTTAGTAATGTCTTAATTTAGCAGAGGCAGCATATTCCTAGGGATACAAGCTGGGGGTGATGCAGATCTATTGACATCTACAATTGCTGTTCTTAAGGCTGCAAACTTAATTCCTACATGCCTTTGCAGGAGAATCCAGTACAGAGTGGTATCACTATCACCAGAGAAATGGTACTGTCAACAATTGCCTGTGTGATTAGGCACTTATCTTTTGATGTTCAGTTACCTTCTGCTTGTTAACCTTGTCAAGGAGGGGCAGGGAGGAGAGCACCAACCAAATGAAACCTGTGGTAATTACTGTAATTCGGAAAGAAATATATTCACTGGAGGCAGGCAGTTCCACCCTCACAATCAACCTTTCTGCAACTCAAGGAAAACACAAACATGGCCTGGCTCAGACAAATTAGGCATGAACAAATGTTGCACGTTAAATGAGTTAAAGGACCTTGCTGAAAATTACAAGGGCTGCTTAGGGAAGCAATGAATCCCATTAAGGCAGAAATAGGCTTAAAAGAAAGTGGGCTTTGTAGAGAGACTTGCGTATATATTTAAAGTATTTGGTTATCTTACCCAAGGCAATTCTGGGCACAACACTGCAAATGTATCAAAATGATAATAATATAGAGTAAGATTATCAACTTAGTGCTGTAAAACTACTACTTCTAATAGCAATACCTGCCTTTTCTATAGCACCTTCCATCATTTTAATTTGAAATGTCTTACAACAGCATTTAGAAAAACACAAAACAATAAGATAATTTAGAAAGCTAAGAAACATTTAAAGTTAGCTTGTAAAAAAAAATCTTCAATCAAACACACAGCGTTCAAAGTAAAAGCCACATTCTGTTTTTGTTGGCTTTCCCCAAAGTGCATTCCTATTGCAAAACATATGTAAACATCTATAGATGAAGGAATTGTTCCTTCATTACTATAACTCCTTTGGTTCATCAGTACAGCTAAATGACCCTGGCTGCAAGAAGCACTCTGTTTTAATATTCATGAGCCTTTCCTCCCACTGCATTTATGTGAGGACTAGGGGAGGTTATTTTACTTAAGACTGTAATGGCAATGGGTTTGCTCCATTTCCCTTTTTCCTCAGCTTTTATATTACTGCAATTCAGAAAGAACAATGCACTGATAGTTTTGTTGTCGCTTTTTATTTTTTATTTTTTTTCCTCTGTCTTGGTCCTTGTTCCATTCTGAAAGAAAAACTAAAAGCAGGAATGGATTAAAACCCGTAGGGCTTCCAGCATTGTTTGAAGGTGGAGGCAGCAGGCAAAGGGGCAGAATGCCATATGAATGTGTAAAATATGCGTACTTGTAAATATGTTTTGAATGCAAAGGTTAAAGAGAGGACAAGCTGAGCTAAGTCACAAAAGCATTATGAAAGGATCGTGGAAATACAGATCATAAGGTGTCATGTTCAGCATAAATCATGCGGTATGTAATACATAATAAGGGTTATTCATTGAGAGCTTTGCTGCAGCCTGTAACCTCGCTGCAATCAAGACAACAATAAACTCTACTAAGTGGGACCAATTTCCATCAGGGTGAGGGTGTCCCCTCCCCCTCTTCTTTATTTTTAAATGCATGATGAACACATGCTAATTGTGTAGACCTGTTACTGTGAATGACAAATAACTGTTTCCAAAAGGACATTATGGCTAACAGCTCTTTAGGGGTTGATTTTGTTCCCCATCATTAAAATCCTTATTCTGTACAGAATTAGGAAATATAGTCTTGCCACAGTAGCTCGTTGTCCAAAGAATAAATGTGTGTGTTGAATTAGGGGGAAGCAAGTGCTATCGTGAAAGCAATCTGCACTGCACTGACTGAAAAAGGTAGAGAGGGAAGCTGCTGCTTGCAGGCACGTTAAGGGAAGAAGAGGGCTTCAGCATGGCCAGTCCTGCACTGCAGGGGTAGTTTTACTGGGTTAATCCATCTCCAAATTTACTCTGTCTTCACCCTCATATATACGACTACATCTACAGTCTGTTTTGTCCTGTGCAGAGCCCACTCCACCTGTACTCTGGGACAGCAGAAAGCTGTGTGCTCATTACTGTAGTGCAGACTCTCATCCAGTGAAGCTGGCCAGGTGCTCTGATAACAGCACCAGCAAGCCAGCAGCTTAAGCAGGGCAAGACTGCATCTGCTCACATGGAATACTGGCAGAGCTTGCTTGTGTCTGTGGGGAAGTGACACACAGCTGTGCCCCCAGCTTAGCTGATTACATCCTTCTTTGAACAGTATCTGTGAGGAATCTTGGAGCTGCCCAGCCACTGCAGGGACCTGCTCCCATGGATGCGCAAGGCTTTCACAGCTGTAAGACAGCTGTGCTGGACTTTGCATATGAGAGGCCCTTGCAGGAAGATCATTCTGTGCTGCACAGGTCCTGTCCCTGCTTTACTAACCCTTTGCCAAGCTCCTCACTTCTGAGGGGTATCTGAGATATATAAGGAATGAATAAAGCTAAATGAGGAGGTAAGAAACCAAACTGGGAAAAAAAAAAAAAGAAAAAAAAGCAGTTAAATGTCTGATTATAGCTGAGACTTACGGCAGCAGGAGACAGCGTAAGGAGGCCTTGGGCAACTGATGGTATCAAGTTAGGGGATACTAAAGCAAGTTAGGAGTTGCAATGTCTCAATAGCTTTTCTTTAAAGTCAAACAGCAGAAAAAACTGGAAGTTGACAAGTGAATATCATCCCCAGAGATGTGTTTATACAGCAAGGTTAACAAAAGGCGGTGAAAACAGATGTCCTGTGACTAAAACAAGTCTGAAGAGCTAATCTTAACATTTAAATGGCTGATGAAGGTCCAGTTTATGAATAAGCTCTGGAACAAAATAGTATTAATTTTTCAATTAACCCATGACAAAGCAATTAGAATTTCCAGTGGGACTGAAGTCCTTCAGTCCAGTGTGAAGCTTGTAGAGGTTGAATGCTTATTTATTTATTTATTTATTTATTTTCTATTTGAAAGGAAGAGCATCCAAAATAAGGGGTAAAAAGGAGCCTTCAGCAAGTGGGTGCAGAGTGCTGAGGCACCTGTTCTGAATTGTGCAATGGATGTCCCAACGTAGAGGCTACAGGATCAACAGATTTAATGGCATGCACCTGTTGTGCTGGACATGGAAAGGATGATGTCTGTGGTTGTGAAAGAAGGGGACAAATAAGTTTAAACTATTGAATGAAAGCACCTGAACTGATCAGTCTGATTCAGGTGTCTAGTCTATGCTAGCTAGGTAGACTCCTTACATAGCCAATGGCAAGAGGGGACTATCTGCGAGTGATTCACCCAATCCTATGACACATGATGTGTGATGCAATTTTTTAAGTTCTATTTTGTCCCATACTAGCCTTCATCATAAAATGCATCCATGCAATTAACAATTCTGAACCTGATTATCAGGCAGTGATCTGTGTTTTTACAATATTTTTCGGTCCAGTTTCTCAGAGACAAGGTACCTGGATAAGGATGGATGTTTCTGGGCACTTAAAAAGTTTACAAAAAATAATATTTGACCAATCTGTATGGTTAATTTCCTAATGCTATTCATTAGAATGAATGCAATGGCAATACTTCCATTACATACTTTGTTTCCTGAAATAACATGTAAAACCATTAGGTGCCAAATATAGCACTGAAATGGGAGATAGGAAGATGACACTACTTTTTATTAATTCTCCAGTCTCTTTTTAAATTATAACAAACTAAGTAGTTATTGATCTAATGTTCTGCTGTCTTTGGCAGAGTAACTTATATGTATAACAGTGACTATCTAGGGTTAAATTTTAGGAGAGTTTTTAAATCTCAGTCTTTTTTAAACAGAAGAATGGGATTCAATCCCACTTATTTTTCTGAAATTCTAAATTGCTGCAGCACACGTCTAGTGACAACACTGAAATACTTATGTGGCATTGGATTTGTTGCACTATTTAAAATGAAAAGTAGAGCTGTCTAATGAAGTAAAAATGCAGTCAAATGTAGACCTTGTCAATCACATAGATTAACAAGGGTAGGAACAATGCCTTCAAAATGCTGTAAGTAATCAAAAAGACAAGATTCTTTTGAACATTTGACTACTCAGGAAAAGCTGTTTTCCTCATGAGAGAAAAGATTTCTTTAAAGATTCTTTAACTCTAGATCAGGAACTGGTACATATTTTATTCATATTATATGTAGAGCTTGTCATATTCGTATCCACATCTTAGGAGCCTTCTCTCCTCCATTGAAACAGTCAAAAATGCTGGACGATGTTTTTCAGCTGACTCCAGGTCAATAAAACATGGAATGTAGGAGAGGTATATTTGTATAATAATAGGTAGCAGACCTGACATGTTAGGGTCACTGATCACTGTACCAATTTCCCTTATGCTTTCACTGCTACTGCAGGACTGCTTTGTGCATTCAGCTGCATGAAGTCTCTCTAGAGTGTGGTAGTACAATGTTGTTGCCAAAAACTTTAAAACAGTTTGCTTTCTGCTTGACTTCAGCAGTGCCAGTCATCAGGGACTCCCCTTAACTTACACTTCTCTTCAGTGTTTCCTCAGTGAGGAAACAGACCTGTACATTTACTGCGGTTATTTTCAATGCTTGACATGAAGGCTGCTGACTCCTTGAGAGTCTACTTCTCTTTCTAGCTCCATGACCACAGCTGACAACCTGGAAGAATTAAAATATTGTAGAATCATAGTGTACTTCGAGTTAGAAGGCACCCACAAGGACTGTGAAGTCCAACACCTGTCTCCTGGCTCCCCACAGGACCACTCAAAATTGTGCAATAATAACAGACCACAGAGCAGACCTTCCCAGCAAAATCGGGAATATGGAGCATACACTGCTAGAGAAAGGATGTCTCTTCTGTCTTTTCACCTGACTTAATGCAATTCTTAATTCAGTAGCTCTCTAACAAAAGTACTGTTATCCAAACAAAACAAAACAACCAACCAACCAACCAACAAACAAACAAATGAACAAAAAAGATAGAGATCTTCATGAGAAAAAAGTGTAGAGTGAATTGGAATGAAGGAAAGTCATTAGGTTTAGATTAGATTAGTTTTTTGAGAGTAGAGAAAAAGGGCACTGTCATCTTGAAACAGATGCTCAGGTATAAAACTGAAGAAAGCCATATATGGGTAAATAAATAGACATCAATAAATTAATTAAAACATCGGTATTTTATATATTTTCCCTGGGATAGCGTTCTTTGCTACACAAGGAGAACAACAAATCTCTATAAAAGAAAAAAATATGTTGGTAGCATATGTGATTACTGGTCTTTTCTGAAATGTTAAATTCTAGGATGAAAACAAACACAGGAGATCTCTCCTCAAAAGATCTTACTTTAATTAAAAACTGGATTAGAAAGCAAATCAGAGTACATCCTCCGGCTGTCTGTTCTAACAATGCAGGAAAGTTTCATTGAGTAGGAAAATCTTAAATTGTGGTAATGTCAAATGAAAGAATATATGAAAGAATGCATTTCTCCCTCAACCTAGTTTTGAGAATCTCTGTGAGGCCACATGTTTTTAAGTGTAACAAGCAACTGATTTCCTGTAACATTTTAGGATCTTACAGATGCTTTCAAGAAGGAAGGAAATTGTGTTCTTTGAAAAAAGCAAAGTGTTTTAAGTGAGCTTAAAAAACCATAGGATTTCTTTGTTGTCAACAAAATCAATAATGTAGTAGTGTTTTTGGATATCAGAAAAAACAGCATTAATTCTTGTGATCTCTCAGTTCTGTAAATTGAACTATTGAAATTAAAATCTCCTGCATGGAGAAATGTAATTGACGGAGAATTTTTTGTTTTTTTGTTTTTACTATGTTGATACTTGGAATGCTTTCTAATATCATACAGCACGGAATTGTAACCTATAATTACATTGTAAAAATAAATGTAGTTAGTAAATAGACTGATCATTTGCCTTCTTCCTGACATCAGTGTGACACAGTCACAGAATTCACATTTGGAAATGGACCATTTTGAAACTAGTCAAGGGTCTTTGCTTGCTTAGAAAAATATTTATTTATTTACATTTGTTTATGGTTTAACACAAATTTAGTGCCAGTTCATGTCTGGGTTTCTGAATTTGTTAAGTCTGGATGACTTTCAAAGGCATTTAGACTTTGGCGTGACTTTTGAAATCATTGTGCTCGATGACTAAATTACATTTATTTATTAACATGAATGCCACATTGGAAGATTTTTATGTAAACTCACCTACAGAAGAGAAACTGGTGCTGCCTGAGGGGCATTTCTGGGAGGTGGACATGCAGTCTTTCGCAGTCATCAATCTGTTGCTTGGAATTGCAGAATAAACATAAAGAAAAAATGTGCATAAGTTTTTTAGTTTTTGGTTTTGACTCCCAAAGCAGATTCACAGAGACTGTTTAGCTGCTGTTCCATGACAATAGTTTACAATAGCATCAGTTTCCATGTGCAGCTATGCCTTATTCAAACAATCACCAAGATTATTAATATGCAGAGCAAACAGTGAAAGACACAATGTGAATCTCTGTAGAAGTTCTCTGGGAATGAATAGATATTGAGAGTAAATGTTTGCTGGCTTGATAATTTGGTAATTAACTTATGTGATGTGAAAATGCATCCAGTAGGTCTGCACCAAAATAAATCACAAAAGGACTTCTCAGAGATTTCTGATGTTAATGACATTTGACTAACTCTGAGGTAGATTCTAAACAGCAATTAAAAGGTTAATGTTTTTTGTCATCCTCCTAAGCTATTTATTCCCCAATTTTTCAAAGTCAATTGTGATTCATGTGAAAGAGACCTGTTGTCCCTGCGTGGTTAAGATTCATGTCAATAATATTCAAGTTACTTCATGACCTTGTTCACTGCTGATCCTATGTCACATCAAAATTTTGGCAGGAGATCAATGTCAAGTACATTTTCACCTTGCCAACCAGCTTTATTTGTTTTATTTAGTATCTGATCTGCTGTCTACACTTCCTGATATTTGTAATCATCTCTATAGAACTTTTTTTTTCTTTTTCTTTTTTTTCTCTGCAACTTCTATATCTTTAGGAATGTTCCACCACTGGTGCATGTGAAAGACCTTGTCACAAGCAAAGGTGCACCATCAAAAGATGATTTCATTGCTTTGATGCATTCAAAACTTGACATAAATGAAATAGCTAAGTAGTATATGTTAACTTAATTAGTCTGATGTTTCTTTAGCCCTGGAGAAAAAAGGGAAATAAGTATCATCCCATCTCTTTTTTTTTAATACTACTTCTGGAGTCCTACACAGGAATATTTATAAAGTGAAGCAGTGAAAGCCTTATTACCAAAGCTAACTGAAGAATTTTTTTTGATATCCCGGGAAGTCTAATAGCTACCTGCAAAACCCAATATTGTGGATATGTCTGTTCATCTGTCAGTTCGTCTTCCCCAAAGATATTTATTCCATTAATCTTCAGATCTGTTGGCACTGAACAAAGTGAACACTTGACACAGGTTTAAAATGTTAGGTTGGCCTTTAATATATTACATGTATGTAAGTCCATAATCAAACATAATGGTGTCTAGAGCATGAGTAGCATGTTTTCTCTATTGGAAATTTCCTTAGGAGATCCTTTGGTGTTTAACAAAAAGTTAGCAGACCTAGCCCTTGAAAATGGAGCAGGGTTTTAGGTAATCATCTGCATTTGGTAACTAAAAGAGGATGTTTAGGTGGTGAGAACACAGGAATCATGTCAAGAAACCCATGTGTTTGAGAAGGAATGTAGGGAAACAATGCTGACCATTTCTATCAACATGAGAATAAAAATGCGTTCATTGATGCTCCCAGCACAAGCCATCAGTAGGAGAGAGATATCCTTATTATGCAATACTTCAAAATATTATTACAACTCCCCTAATGTGTATAAAAACATCTCTAGTGATTACCACCTGAGGCAGTGGTGAGAGAAGGAGTAGAAGGAAGCAGGGTGACTGAAAAAAGGTTTTAAGTTTGCACTAATTGAATGAGACTTTTAGGACCTAGGCTTCCACTGTAATAAATGGTCACTATTTATTGCTGGGATGATTTAAAATAAGAGGTATCAGTGAAAGGACAAACATTTTTAGGAAAGGTACTAAACACAATGATATACGTATATATTTTTAACTGCAGTGACTCCAACTCTAAAACACTGTACTTATAAGTCACATGAAGAAACTTTATTGTGCTGACTGTATTCATCCTTTGGGCCCTGGCTGTCAGTAGAGGTCTGGAACTTCTCCCTTGCTAAGGGAGAAACAGTGGTTAAGGTCCTCACCTGGGGAAAGGCCACAGAATCCCCTGAAATTCAGAAGAGCAAAGGCTGGGTTTCTGTTCCTGTGTAAGAGAATTTGGTTTTAGTACCATAAACAAATGAGACATAGGAGAATACACTTTTACACAAGACAAGATTTTAGTCCTGAGAATAAGCAGAATGGATATAGCTCCTCTTCTCAGGTTCAATACCATTACTCATGCATGATCTCTGCAAAATCAGTGAAGCTTCACTAAATCACATCAGCTGAGAATCTTGTTCCCGTGTTTGTGGTTCAGAAAGGAACAATGCAATTCAGAGGTGCTTCACTTTACAAGGAAGACCTCCCTGCAGTTAGTTCAACTAAAAAATTTTACAATAGCTGTGCTTTTCTTGTCAATCAAGGTTTCTCCCCAAATAGGTAGTATCTTTTATTACTTCCATCTGCCACTTCCCTAAAAAGTCCACTGAATTTACATCCCATATCTAAGAAAAATATTAATTTTCAAAATACAGGTCAAATGGAGAAATGAGTGAGCAACATTTTTATACTGAATTGCTTGCACATGGCAGAGCTAGTGAGGTAGTTATCAATTTATAAATAAGGAAAATATATCCAATGTGCTAATGTGTATATTTGTACAAATATCCATATATATATGTACATATACAAATATAGAATATTTGTAGCAAGGTGTATTCTTCAAGTTCATTTCTTCATCTTAGTCACCCTGTTTTATGTGTTATGTGTGTAAAATCTGGAACCTGCCATATTCTCAAATAATTTCTTATGTATTAAATTTCTATTTTTTCTCTTTGCTTTTTCTAACATTTTTTTTCTAAAGAAATTCTCTCTCTCTCTCTCTCTTTTTTTTTTTTTTTTAGTATATGTAAAACCACATTTCTAAAGTCAGATATTTATTTATGAAGTAATTACTATATACAAGATTTTCTTTTAGAGTGGCTCTGGTAGAGTTATGCTATATCACATTGTAGAAATAAGCCCCAGAAACTATTTTGAAGATTCTTGGACCTAGTCATATTCCCTGTGTATGTCTGAATTTTAATATATAGGCGATGTTTAAAACACAAAGTGGTTGCTCACAGTGTGTATTTTGGCACAGTTTTATGAAAGAATGCCAGAAAGGTTGCTTGCGTGCATTATCCATATTTTCTACTTGTACTTTCCTCATCGATCCATATTATAATGCAAATCAGTGATGACTATTTAGGGTGGATTTAGCAGAATTAACCTTAACAGCTACTTTATTTATACACAATTAGTTTAAATGGAGAAGAAAATGAGGTAGGCTAAATATGGGAATATTTTCTAGACCATTTACTTGTAAGTGTCCTCCATAGGGTGCTTCAGTGAGGACAATGCCTATCTCATTACTATGGGTATTGATTTCCTGTGTATTATTTTTTTCCTGGCCATCCCTATGGTTATTGACATTCTACCCTGGGTGGCTGGAACAACCCTATCCAAATCAGGATGACCTGATAAAGCTTTAATATTACCTTTACAGTTAAGTATGCAGTAAGTAGAGGAGATGGATGAAATGTCCTTTCTTTTGTTTGAGGCCTTCTTTGACATTTTCCTATTGGCTTAGAGTATCTTTTGTATTTGGCCAGGTATTGGTTTGATTAGTGGGTCATTATTTAGCTGAGCATCTATACCATCAATAGTAAGGATATAACTTTTATCTTCACATAGGGATGTAGGGAAGGTAGTTTTTAAAATAATAAATGCTGTTGCAGCTCATCATCATTCCTAAACCTGGAAATTCATGTGGTATACCATAGAAAATCTCCCCTCCCTTTTCCTTCCCTTTCCTTCCCCCCTCCCCCTCTCTCCCTCTCCCCCCCTCTCCTCCCCACTTCCACTCCCTCTCCCCCTCTCCCCTTCTGCTCCTCTTCCCCCCTCTCCCTCCTTCCCACTTCCACTCCCTCTCCCCTTCCCCTTCCCCTTCCCCTTCCCCTTCCCCTTCCCCTTCCCCTTCCCCTTCCCCTTCCCCTTCCCCTTCCCCTTCCCCTTCCCCTTCCCCTTCCCCTTCCCCTTCCCCTTCCCCTTCCCCTTCCCCTTCCCCTTCCCCTTCCCCTTCCCCTTCCCCTTCCCCTCCTTCTCTTTTCTTTTGCAGGAATCACTAGGTAACACTTAATAGCCACTATTTTCCTCTTATTTTTCCATTATCACAGGAGGAAAGGTGAGAAAATCTGAGGTAGAATAGGACAGGGATTTTTCAAGAAAACATTTTTTCTCCTCAAAAAATGAAATTAATTTAAAATGAGAAAATTTGTGAGAATCAGTTGACATGAAGGATTTATTTATTTACTTATATATTCATGGGGAAAGTTGAAGTCTTAGAATTTATGGAACCCTTTCACATTTTATAAGTGAAAGTTTCTGTTTTTACAGTACAAACCACAATTTTCTGTGGAAATGTAATCTAATTATACTAGCAACATTAAGTACAAACTGAAATAAAACCCAAACCCTTAGTTTATTAGAAATTGAATATTTCTTTCTTATTATCAGGGTGCAAATGGTTTCAGTTTTGATTTTAGATTCAGATTCAGAGCAGAAAACATTTTTGGTATTGCAAAAGTATTCTGGGTTGGAGAGAATAAGACAGATGTAGAATTCAGGTGAACAGGGGCAGAAACATTACATCACTCTTCCCCATCTCTAGTGAAATCAGATTTTTATTTTAGTTAGGGTTTCTCCCACTGTAGCCTAAACACCACAGTTCAGGGGAATGCATAATGTGTACTAATCATACCCATGCTTTTGTTTTGGATCTGCTCATGCTCCTGCATACCTGCAGTTCCATAACTTCCAACAAGACAAAATACTTGTGCTGCTGTCTGTGTTTGCAAGTTTCAGAAAAAGGTGTCTGAAAATCCTTGTTTATAGCACAACTCACACAAGGATGCTATTCCTTTACATGAAATGAATTCCCTGAAGTGAACAGGGTTAAGAAAGACACTTACTTATTTTACCTGTGAAATAATGCAGAACTATCAGAAACATGAATATGGCAGTTGAACAGTATATATTTCTGGAATGCAAACATGTTTGTTTCCATGAGACAAATGGCCAGCCACAACTGTGAAGTTCAGACCATGCAGTTCAGAAAAGAAACCTAAAGCTTTTCAGTCGGGGTTTTAATGAAAGCAATAACATTTTCAAGATAAAACCTAGATCTTATGAGTTATCTGACACACAGCAAAGACTGCCTGCTAAGACCAAAAACCATATAGTGAAGACCACATAACATTCCCTGCATTTAAAAACGTATGAACCACCAAAAGATAGAAAAAAAAATCCCCTATATAAATATTAGAAAAGGCTTTGAAAGCTCTGCTAATTATAAGAACTGCATGGCAACCAAAGAAATATAATCTGAACAGCTTGCTATTTCAGTTGAATTACTTTAAACTTTCACAAAAAAAAAATAATATATATATATATTTATCTGCAATTAAAAGCAATTGAGTTAGATGTTACAGAAGAAAATGAAGATATATATATTCTTGAACTACATTTTCAAGTTATAACCTTTTGGTTCAGCAGAGTCTTACTAATGTATAAAATAGGAAGAATTAAATAGACTATCAGATACATTCTACTCATTAGTAACAACGTTTGAAATACAGGACTAGATTGATCAAGGAGAAAAC
This sequence comes from Cygnus atratus, assembly GCF_013377495.2. NCBI lineage: Eukaryota > Metazoa > Chordata > Aves > Anseriformes > Anatidae > Cygnus > Cygnus atratus. The sequence continues at coordinate 103,844,465 of NC_066363.1, read as the reverse complement.
TGTTATCCATCTATGATCTATCTGTCATTTTAAGTGTTTAAAGAAAGCATATTTTTTCAAAACTAAACATGAAATGAGGAGCTATGCAGATTTATATATGTATGTATTTATTACCAGAAGAAACAATGCTAAAATTATTTCGCTTGCAAAATTAAGAACATAACAAAAAGAAGACCTAAATTTAGAGTTGCTCGTGATTACGGTGTCTCTTTTGTCTTATGGTGTCTCATGTTTTATGCACTAAACTTGACAATAGTCCTGCAGGACTATTGGCTAAACATTCAGCTAAAAACAGATCATACTACATACACACAGAGGAACTTGGAAGACTAAATCACATTCTCCGCTGTGTTACTGCTTTTAAAACCCCTAATTCCTTAAATGTCTTGTGGAAATAAATAAATAAATAAATGAGTCCCAGTTTGTTTGTAACAGTGATGTTATCTAGCCTCAGTAATATCTGTATCCCTCAGCTTTCATCATTATGGCATAGGCTTCCTTCATTTGGCTCATGTTTTGCAAGATCTGTAGATAAGATGGCTTTACCCAACTTCTCTCCTTTTCCATTCTCCAGTCACTTACTAAAGTAGCCATAACATTCTTGCCTATTGAATTCGGTTCATTACTCTTAATATTGTAATGTAGATAGAATGATGGTAAAGTTCTATTCAATGAAATAGTGACTTAAGAGAGAAGGTATTGATTTAACCCATTGTTTCAGTTTTGAATTTCAATATTTCAAAAGAAATTTTTTTTTTTTTTTTTTCTCAATAAGGTAGCTATTGAAGAGCTTATTCTCACCTTACATGACCAGAAAGGAAATCACCACAAATCAGTTGCTACAGTTGGATATTCATTTTATAATGAATATTGGGAACATAACTTGCAAGGACAAGAGCAGCCTACTAGCGTTCATAAAATGGCAGTGAGCTCAGAAAGCACTTAGGGTCTAATCTTGCACTATTAAAGTCATTGACACTCCCACTGACATTAACGTTGCAGGATCAAGAGTCTTGATACAACTTTTACTGGGCAAAGCTGATGTCTGTAGACATCACTTATATTTAAAAATGAGGAGCTGCTAAAAAAAAGAAAAAGGAAAAAAAAAAAAAGTATTTTCTTGCAATGCTTGTATGTGTGACCAAATTTTGATAGTAATATACCTTTCTGGAGGTTTTTGATTTGATCCCTGATGTATTAGAATTCCAGCAGTATTTTTCAAACTGGAAAACAGGTGTTAATGTTGTTACACTTGGAAAGCACACAAAAAACGATCAATGTATGTGGGAAATGTATCAAAAAATGCTTTTGAATATGTCTGTGTATCAAAAAGAAAACTCTTTAAAAATACAGTTTAAGTATTTTACCATGGTGTAGGTGTAAAAACTAGAAATGTCTTATAGCTATTTTACAGTGAGGTTGGCCAAGGCAGTTTTTTAGAAGACCAGTGAAAATCACATTATTGCCGTTCCTGTGAAAAATGAAACCAGTGGATCTGCTTCATGCTTTTTATGCTTTCCACACAAAGAAAATACATAGTGATTTTTTTTCCACTCTCTTCAAGTGAAAAACAGTCACTGCTGTGAAAATGCCAGCTGTTCTCTGCAAAATTAATGATTTTTCACATGGAGAAGAAGAGTGAAAATAAGCGATTCTTCCAGCAGGGCACTGCAAATACAGGATAGCTATTACTTTCTATGCTTAGTTATAGACCATTTTGTCCAGTGAATCTACTGAAAAAAAAGGGAAATTATTGAAATATTCTACGTAACAGACATTTACATATTCTTCTGAACAGTCCCAGAAGCTGCTGTTGACTGTCTTATTTCTGCATTTACAATATAGTTATTAATGATAATGTTTAAAACACAGCAAAGGGGAGCTGTACAGCTCCTCTACTCTTGATGAAGATTAATTGCTAGTTTTAGTTTTTCTTGCAGTTATTTGTTTGTCCAACCACCCCAATCTCTCCAATACAGGTATAGAGTATCTTAGCAATGATGTTATGATGTTCAGAGAATGCCGTCTTGGGCTGGCTGCTCATTCTTCTAGTTACTTCTAAAACACTGGGGTTCTTCATTTAAAAAAAAAAAAAAAGAAAAAAAAAAAAAAGATAAGCTGCCAAGGTAGTTTCCAACAAACCTTTCTTGTAGTTGCCACGGAGATGCTGCACAAATATAAATGGGATTTTGATTGAGAGGGTGGATGGCCTGTACGATTGCAAACAGGAAAAGTTCATTTTATTAGAGGATAATTTTGACATGGTCATTTATAATGGAACTCTTTGTACAGAAGGCAATAAAATAAGTAGTAGACATGGCAACAAATACCATCCATTTTGTAAATCAGAGAGGAGAATGAAATACAATTTGGAAATTATCTTTAAAATGCTTCAAGAAGTGATTAACCTTGCAAAGAAAGGACTTTAGTAAACCATTTCTAATCCAAATTGTTTAGATCTGCAATACAGACTTGTGTTTTATGCCTGTAGTTCTCAGCCTGTGGTTTATGCAGAGCCACATTGTTTTGTCCAGCTCAATCTCCTTTGACTGAAAAAAAAAAAAAAAAAAGTTAGCTTTTGCTTTAACCTCTTTGCTGTCTTTCATTACTCTACAAGAACAACAAGGGGAAATGAAATAATGAAATGAAATGAAATGAAATGAAATGAAATGAAATGAAATAACCACTCAAATGCCAAACTATAGTAGTACTTAAAGTTCTCAGCCTTATTTTTGTTCAGTTATATGTCGACATACATTTCCATGCACTTTTAATTATCATTTTTTTCATTGAACAATACTGTATTAGCTGTCTCTGTCTAGCAGAAACCTATTAAAAGAATCAAGTATGTCAAAACTTGTTAGTCAAGACTAAAGCATGTCAAAAGGTAGCATCAGAAAAAATGGTACCTTGTCTCTGTCTTCTTGCTGCCACTTTTAAAATGGAAATCCAGAGTGGTGTTTTGAATGTTTATAAATCTTATATAATTATCCTCTATATTCTTTTTAACCTCTCTGCATTTCCAGTCAGGGCAGGTTTTTTGCCTACTTTACTATGAAATTGTTCAGAAATTGTCAGGAGCTGCTATGAAGTCTTCCTCCTTCATGCCCATATTCTCACTGACTGTTTTACAGTAAAATACATTTATATATACCACAGAAAATCATGCTGACTGGCCTGGTTAAGACCTTTAAAAGAGGCAGATCAGGGTCTTTTCTACATCATGTTGCTTGACTAATAAATAAGTCTAAATGGTCAATTAACATTATTAAAAAATATATGTACTTTTGTAATTCATCGAATAACTTGTCTTTGGGTTATTTAATAGACCCAGACTATAACCCTGCCAGCAACCATATATCATGAAAAACTTAGCAGGAAGTGCTATCAATTCTGCTTAGACACTGTTCATGTTACTTATTGCAAGAAAATAATACTATAACCAAAAATATATGTTCCTGATCTAAGTATCTGTTTTATTTTTCTTTTGTAATTGGAGAACCTCAATTGCTGTTTTACTTCCTGACATAAGCAGGAATTCTAAGCATAAAATCATTCTACAATCAAAAACAAACAAACAAACAAATAACAACAAAAACAACAAAACCCACAACACCAATCAACCAACCAACCAACCAAAAAAACCCAAACCAACCAAACAAGAAGATTCCTATTAGTTAAGTGCCAGGTTCTGCACTTGGGGTACAACAATCCCATAATGCAATACTACAGGTTGAGGGAAGAGTATCTGGAAAGCTGCCTGGTGGAAAGGGTCCTGGGGATATTGGTCAATAACTAATTATGAGCTATGAGTGTGCTCGGGTGGCCAAGAAGGCCAATAGCATCCTGGCTTGTATCAGAAATAGCATGGCCAACAGGACTAGGGAAGTGATTGTTCATCTGTACTCAGCTCTGGTGAGGCTGCACCTCGAGCGAGTACTTTGTTCACTTTTGGGTCCCTCACTACAAGAAGAACATTGAGGTGCTGGATTGTGTCCAAAGAAGGGCAATGAAGCTGGTGAAGAATCTGGAAAACAGGTATTATGACAAACATCTGAATGAGCTGGAGTTTAACTTGGAGCAAAGGGAGCTCAGGGGAGACCTTATTGTACTTTGCAATTACCTTAAAGGAGGTTGTAGCAAGGTGGGGATCAGTGTCTTTTCCCAAACACCAAGTGATAAGATGAGGGGAAACGGCCTCAAGTCATGCCAGGGGAGGTTTAGGTTGGATATTAGGAGAAATGTCTTTACTGGTCTAACCATCACCCTACTACCAATGTCACCCACTAAACCATGTCCTTAAGCACAAGGTTTAACCTTTCCTTGAACACCCCCAGGGACATGCTGGTGATGCTACCACCTCCCTGGGCAACCCGTTCCAATGCCTGACTACTCTTTCTGAGCATTCAGTGGGGGATCTATCAGCATATAACATTATCACACTACAGCTCTCTAAGTACCTTCAAAAACTATTTAAGTGTCTAGTTTTAACAAGAAAGAGACAAAAAGATAAAACAGAGTTAGCAGCTGTCAGCTCAGTTAGAATCATAGAATCATTAAGGCTGGAAAAGACCTTCAAGATCATCTGGAAATGTTTGTTCATTCAGTTCAATTGAAGGTTGAACTGGAGAAAGAGCTCTGTTTGTTTTTTCCTACTTTCTGTACTGTAGAGTTAACCTATTCTTTTCTCCTGGGGAAAAAAATCTAACAACAAGAAAACAAAAAAAAATGCAGTAAAAGATCTGCCTTAATAGTATTCATCATATTGCTTCCTAAACTGGGAACCTGTCATATGTCATCCACACAATGGCTTAGCATCCCATGGAATACCAAAATCTAATAAAGAGTAACTAAAGCTGAGATGATATGAAAGAAGGTTTTGGCTGTGCCTACAGGCACTCTGACCTGTGTCAGCTGTTTCTGGGCTGTATCTGTGAAAAAGAAAGGCATCGTTCATTGTGGCCTTCAGTACTTAAAGAGGACTTATAAAAAAGATGGAGAGCGACTCTTTGCTCAATCAGATAATGACAGGACAAGGGGGAATGGTTTTAAACAAAAAGAGGGGAGATATAGATTAGAGGTTAGGAGGAAATTCTTCACTCAGAGGGTGGTGAGGCACTGCAACAGGTTGCCCAGAGAGTTTGGGGATGCCCCATCCCTGGAGGTATTCAAGACGAGGTTAGATGAGGTCCTCAGCAATCTGATCTGCTGGGTGGTATCCCTGCCTACAGCAGGGGGGTTGGAACTACATCATCTTCCGGTCTCTTCCAACCTAAACCATTCTGTGATTCTATGATTATAAATATTTCTTGGACATGTCTACCAGCTCACCAGTCTTTGTTTTATCTAAACTTTTTTTTTTTACTTTTTTTTTTAATTAATTTTTTATTAAGATCCACAGGGTTACAAGACTAAATATAAATAGATTTTGCAGGATGAGTTTTGCAGTGAATGAATGACTGAATATTTTCACTCTCTTGCTGAAGTATAATATTTATAGGGAAATGGTTGCACTTTACTAAATGTGGAACTACCTCAAATGATGTTTGAATGACAGCATCAGCATCTAGGAAACAGGTAATTAAATGTTAGAAATGAGGCTGAACAGTAAATTGGTTCTGACATGGAAGTAGCTGAGCCTTGGAAGTCTAGACAGTCACTTACATTTGACAGCACTGTGCTCTTCCTTTGACAGCAACAGTTGCAAAAAGATATTATAGTATTATGTCACATAACAATGCAATGGCATTCTCCTCTCCGCCCCCCTCCCCCAGTTAATTACATAGTTAAAGACCATGCACAACATACAGATGACCACATATGTTATAGAGAACTTAGCTCTTTGTTTCATAAAGCTTTGAACATTTGTGTTATTATGAAGTACTATGTGGTATTTGACAGGAAAAAGAAGTCTTGTTCAAAGAGACCTTGCAATGGTGCAATCTCATGACTGAGGTGAAAAAAAGAAAGAAATGTCAGGCATGGTTGCTATAATTAAGAGAGAGTTGTTCTGAACCTTATTGTAGTCTGTGCATGTTCAAATTTCAGGAGAACTGCACATCCCAAATAATAATAATAATAATTATTATTATTAATAATAATAATAATAATACATTTCTTGTGTTATTTTAGCTAAGGAGCTAAGGTGGCCACTTTACAAAATTAATCCTTTACTAGCTGAAAACAAGTCACCATCTTGTACTGATATTAGGCAGCTTGAAATGTGGTATACATACCATATTGTGTTATACAATTGAACAAAATAAGAGCGGATTTTCTAAACTAACAGGGTATTGGAATTTCAAAAAAAAAAAAAGACAACTAGTGAAGTAATTTTGCAATTATATAAACATTTAATAAATCTACCATCTTCAATGATAAAGTTTGCAAAAAGAAATATCTTTAATAATCTGAAATACAATATCAAGTCTGAGTGGAAAACAAGCACTGAAGGAAGAAACAGGAAGATGTTGATATTTTTCTTATGCTTACTACAAAATCATTTTAATAAGAAAAGTTTTATGCAGTTAACTTTTTAATTAAAGTAAGTGATACTTAATATTGCCTGTTTATTCTTAAGTTTATTTTGAAATATTCTATTTGATCTTTCCATGTAATCTCTTATCCAGTTTTTAGATGGAAAAGTGTTAATGCAACAAAGACCATTTTTCTCATTAGCTGCTATTTTTTGCCTACACGACAAGGAAATTTTAGGGCCATGAAGACCATTAGCTGACTGGAGTGTCTGACATACAAGGAGAGTCTGAGAGAGCTGTATCTATTCAGCCTGGAGACAAGAAGGCTTAGGAAGGATCTCATCAGTTTGTATAAATGTACGATGGGAAGGAATGAAGAAAGAGACAGGATCTTTTCAGTGACGCCCAGTAACAGGACATGAGGCAGTGACCACCAACACAAATACAGAAAATTCCTTTTAAAGTTTTTTCTTCTGACAGTGGTGAAACACTGGAGCAGGCTGCCATGAAAAACGCTTCATCCTTGTTGATATTCAAAACCCAACTGGACACTGTGCTGAGAGCAATGTGCTGTAGCTGTTCCTGCTCCAAGCAGGCATTCAGGCTAAGTTATCTCCAAAGGTTTCTTCCAATGTCGACTATTCATAGAATCTACAGTTTTCTGATTTTATGAAAATCATTTTGGCACACTTTTTTGCATGTGCAAAAAGCGTGCATTTCGATCTGTATTGTTAATGTTAGCTGAGGTGCTGCAATGTGGTGATTTTTCCAGGCAGTGTTTGCACTTGAAGAATTACAAAATAAATTTATATTCAACTGTATCATATTGTTTGGTTTTCTAAATGTTTTGGTGGAAAGTTGACACCATCCTTGAGCAAACACTTTTTACATTGCAAAGTTCTCATGATTTTTTTTTTTCATATTTCATAATATTTTTCTCAGAACTCTAGTTTGTTCTTCTTGAAAACAGAAATACTTTGAGAACAGAGATTCAATGATCTCTCTAGGAAACCTATCACAGTGCTTTACTGTCCTCTTTGGAAATATTTTTTTCCTTATGTCTGGTCATAATTTCCCTTACTGCAACTTGTCCATTGCCCCTTATCCTTCTAATGTGCCCCTCCAGGAACTGCCTGGCTCCATGTACACTACAAACCGTCAGGAGTACTGGCGATTAAGTAGCAGGGCAAACTCCAAGTCATAGCACAGGCACACATCAAACATGATTAAATGGTGGTGCTATCATAAGTTACTGTCAACTAATGAGTTGGCTGTAGAAATATGGATGCACTCTTTCAGCCTGCTTCAACTGCCAAGTAACAAACTTTATCGTTATACCTTCTGACAGAGATATGTGAAGGATGAAGGTTCTTGCCTCTTATGAAGCAAGATAGGATAACTTAAATATCTGTTGTATTTCCTCATATTTATTAGGGTCACTGAAAGTGTTTAGGTGTAACTAAGGACAATACTTAATGTAATGAACTAGAACAATTATAAATGGCAAAGGGACCAAATTATATCTTCAAATATTTTGCTTTGTCTGGTGATATGTGAGAGGAGTATATTACAAAACTTCAAACCTGAGACTGAATTTGTTGAAGAAAGAATATTGAATGTAAATGATTTGACTTGTGAGTTCACTGGATCTCTTAGGTACAACAAGTCACAAAGATAATATTATGCTAGAAAGTGGCAATTTTGCTACTATTCAGAAACTCTAGAATTTTACAAATTAGATCTAAGAAAAGGTAGGTTTGGCATTATATGCTAGAAAAGAACAATATCACACAGTAGTGACAGATGTAAAAAAAATCAGCAGAGTTTAGATTTGCATACACAGATAAGAATATCTCCATTACCAAGACAATAAGCAAGCTTATTTCCTAGCAGATTCCGTGACTCTGGACTAATTCGGTTAAACTCTCATTGCAGCTTGCTTTGTATGTATAATTACATTTGCATACGTGTCTATTTATACATACACACACATTTGTATGTATGACAATCATGTATGAATATACAGTATAGAAGATAAAAGCAGTCTGCACTTGTTTCTGCTACTTAGCTTCCTCTATTTCTGCAGGAACAGCATCTGGGGAGCCTTGGAGGAAAAACAATAATTCATGTTTTCATTACTATGCTTCATTTTTTTTCCCAGTACTGTGTGGCTGTTAAGGGCTGGAAGAATCAATGCCAACCTGCTTTTTCATTGCAATACAATAGTGGACAGGTGTGACCACTTTCCTTGTTTACAGCAAAGCATACAGCCCCTACTGTGAAAACACGCCTGATGCAGCATGCTGGGCAGAGACAGGCTGATATTCGTAGTACTAAAAGCACCTGTAATCATATTTTGGAAGCAATAGTGGAAAAAGTTTTGGTATTACTATGCAGAGCTTAATCCTTTTCTTTAAAGGACTTCTGGCACAGAGAGACTCTGGATTCAGGATTCAGGTTTAGATTAGGAAGAAAGTGTCTCAACAGAATTATGAAATTAAGAAGAGAAAATAGAACTCTTTGGGGCTTGCAGTGTAAGTTTCTGTCAGTTACTTATTATACCAGTAAGTCCTGAGGATACTAAGGGAAAACATCATTTGACCATTCATCAGGAATTAACAACATAATTGAATTATGGAGCTCTGTGGAGGATTTATTTGTACATCATAAAGCTTTTTATTTTATATTTATCTTATATTTTATATTTATATTTCTTGTTCTTTTACTTTATATTGTATTATGATATGTTGTATTTGTTTTACAAGTCCTCTTTTAGATATAGCAAATTAAGAAAAAAGTCATACTGTTTCTTCCATTCCCGTTCAGCTCATTATAATATATATATATATATTTTGTCATACTGTACCATGGATTCCTGTTTTCCTGTTAAATTTGCTGTTCTTAAACTTTATGAGATAATACAACATTCTGGACTTTGTATTTTTCAAGCTTCTATGAATTTGTATTATTTTATTTTTGAGGCCAAAACGAATCTGATCCAAACCATCTCACTTCATTAATTGCAGTTAAAATATATTGATTTGCATCTGCAGACCATGAGGCCAACAAGATTTACTTGAAAGTTCTTTTCATAATGCTTGTGTTTGTAAAATTTATGTATTAGCACTGTAATAAGAAATGTATTAGGGAAAAAAAAAAAAAGAAAAAGATATAGATCAGGTTATGAATATCACGTGAGATAGATTGAAGGTTAGAGGGTCTTTTCTGTAGAAGGTTGAAATCCAATGAGAGTGCAAAATGTAAAGCTGAATCACTCACTGTTTCCCACCCAGTATGAATTTCAAGAGACATAAATGGAAATGAGAGAAGCTAACTTCCAACAGATGTTAGCTAGACTTTTTTTTACTTAGCACATAATAAACATATGGAATGGCCTATCAGGCACTACTGCTGAGGCAAAACACAAGGATCATTCAAGAAGAAATTAGATGCTGTTCTAAAGAAATGGAATACTTAACATGGATGAGCCCTGATGGGCTAATAGTCCTGATGGGTAAACCTTTCCAAATAAAACATTTTATTTTCTTAAATTCATTTGAATGTAAATATCACTTCAGTAACATCTATCTACTTCTTGGCTTGGTGGGAAGACTTTCTTTCATTAAGGAAAAAAAGAAAAAGAAAGAAACTTTTTTATTTTAATTTTATTTTATTTTGATTATTTTATTTTATTTTATTTTTGTGCAGTTTTAACAAAAGGAAAGCTAAGTCTGCAACACAGTCTTCCCCAATTCCTTTTCCCTATATATAAGTGACTTATAAGTCACACGTCAAAAGCATGGGAGATCTGAGATGACACCAACTGACTTGCTTTTTCATACCATGTGATATGATCTGATTCACTATGTTTGAGGAAAGGTTACCTGTCTCAGTGAAAGTCACTCCAAGCAGCTTTTGTCAGAAATGCTGGCTCTGAACACTACTCTCCAAATAAAAAGGAGAAACACTTGCTCATGCTTTCTCTTTCTTTCTAGAGTCCCAATATCTTACCTCTTTTCATATCCATATCTCAGTAACAAACAGAGCAGCTTATCATAATGCTTCTTAACAGACAATATAGTGACCACAGGTTCCTCAGCTGAATTATTTTCCATGCTGGTGTTCCAGATGAAGATTTTGGATATGTTCCTTCACCAATTTTCCTTTTTTTCTCTTCCTTTTCCTCTTTTTTCCCTTTCCTTTTCCTTTTTCTTTCTCTTTTTCTTTCTTTCTCTTTCTTTCTTTCTTTCTTTCTCTTTCTTTCTTTCTTTCTCTTTCTTTTTCTTTTCTTTTTTCTTTCTTTCTTTTTCTTTCTTTCTCTCTTTCTCTCTTTCACTCTCTTTCTCTCTCTCTTTCTCTCTCTCTCTCTTTCTCTCTTTCTTTCTCTCTCTCTCTTCCTCCCTTCCTCCCTTCCTTTTTTTTTTTCCTAAGTTTTGCTTTGTGCTCTCTGTCAGAAGTGAGAAATCCCAACTATCCAGATAAATACATGATTTCTATGCTGTAAACAAAACCTTAGCTTATTTTTTGAAAGATTTCAGTTTCAAACAGGCCTCAAATACTATTTGGAAATGCTTTGCAAGCTTGAAAACGCAACAAAAATTATCACTCAGTCCTCTCCCCTCAACATTGATTATTTTCAGGTTGCACAAATTATTTCCTGTCTTTTTAGAACTACTGGTGAACAAAAAAATCTGCTCTCAGCACTACTCTAATTGAAAGCAGCATGAAGTGACAGACATTTCCAGTTTTAAAGCCATTGCCACAGGTATGTTGTTGTTTCAGTGAGATATCCATTCAGGATGAGCAGGATAGGTAGACCATGTACCTTATGTTATCTCTTGAGTAAGTGGTGGACTCTTCAAGTACTAGTTAAAAACTATTGCAATGCTAATTCAGAAATTATAAAGAAGTGCTTTGAAATGCAAAAATGTTTTGATTCTGTAAACAGTTGCACAGTTTATGGATTGAAAGTAGTTGCACAGTTAATGGAATGAAAGTTTGAACAAATGACCTGGCACAATCCTTGTCATGACAAAAGGTAAGAAGAAGATGCAATAAACTTCAGTTGACATTACAGTAGAAATAGAAATTATAATTATATGCTTACTTTTGTTTAATACACCCCAAACCACTGTCCCCAGTATAGTCTCAATTGTAAGTTGCCCTTACTAGTTTGCTTAACCTGTAACAACTCAGCAAAATGCAAACAAATAAGACTTTTTTTTTTTTCTTTTCTCACTAGAAATATCCATTCTTCCCAGAAATGGATAGTTGCTAATCAGAATTATAAACGTTTCTGTCATTTCAGAAAGGTTCTAATTTTAATTACAATTTAGTTTTTTAGCTGTGTTCAAGAAGGCCAGTATTAAAAAAATATAAAAATAAAAAAATCTAATACTGAATATACTCTTTGTAAAAGAGGCAGAGAAGGGAATTTGTTGACAACTGAAATATTCAGAGGCCATAGAACAGCACACAAAATAGTTTCATACTGGAGTGAGACAGTAGCAACCTAATTTTCATAAAACAATAGAGTACATTTCTAATGAGTATGTGCCTTATTTATTTTCCTTATATTATGAAATAAATCTTTTCTGTTAGCTTGTGTGTATTTTCTATCCTTCCTTTCCATTCTGTTTTCTGCATTGTCAACAATGTTATTTCTAATTAATCAAGAATGACAATGCAACTTTAAAATACTAAGATAAAGGCAGACATTTGATATTTATGTGAGTTATAGTAGCATCTTCACTTCCAGTTGAACTACTACTACTACTACTACTACTACTACAACTACCGTACCTTTTTTAAATTATTTTTATATTTTTTTCCAGCATAAGAAGATCACCATCTGATTTATAGAAGATTTCCTCCCATGTTGTATTACTGAACAGCCAGGTGTATGGCAGAATGATAATCTGGGATAGTCATTGAAACATTTGCCAGTTACTCCAATCACCAGAAGGTCTGACTTCAAGGAGCATTACTCTGAGGCAAAACTATCTGCACCGTGTTCTCATCCTAGGTGGCTGCAAAGAAGAAGGTCACAGAATTCTAGCTTGAAAATGGTTGGAAATTATTGAAATACAACTGTTTTTTTTTTTATTATTATTATTTTTTATTTTTTTCCCTGTAGAATCTTACAGCTAGTGAGCTTCCCACTTGTAGGTAAGATGTTGCTTTGTTGTGGGTTTACAAATTTAGGTAAGATGTTGCTTTGCTGTGGGTTTACAAATTTTAGTGTAGGTTTGTTTTAGCAAAGACTTATAAACCTAATACAATAACAACCTACAATTGTTAACATTTATTTGTCTTGTAAAAATACTAAGAAAAATTATTTTTCTTAGTACAAAAAGAAAAAAATAATTTAGTTCCTAAAAAGTGACTTGAGAAGTAGCTGTTCCAGAGTAATGAAGAGCCAAATAATTAGGCCACAAATGTAGAAACAAAGAAACTGTTCAAAAGTAATCAAGCCAAGTGAAATTTTTAAATATTCCAAAATTCTAGACGTATTTTTGCTTATACTGTGCACTACCAATTTTTCTAGGTTTTACCTAATGGCATGTTATACATCCTGACTACACCTCACAGATTAAAGTTTCCCTTTACAGATTCCTGTAAAAACTATCACTGAATGAGCAATCTTCTCAGACATTCTTTTTAGCAGCATTTAAACAACACTGTAAGTTGTAATTGGAAGAAACGTCTATGTGGACTCTCCTTAAAAGTTGTGCAAGATAAGCCATTCACTGCAACCAATGACCTTAAAAACTTCTGTATTAGTTAAAACAGATTGTGAAAGGGTATTGGGGGAAGACAAAATTATGGGGAAGGTATATATATTTCCATGGATATAGATGTCAGAAGCAAAGCCAGAATACTCAGGAGGTCCTGTCTTCCATTATACTATTATAAATATACCACAGCCTTCGAACACACCAACCCCTTAGAATTTAGTACAATATAACACTATTTGGTTTGTTTTGGTTTGTACCTTCCTAGTTATAGCTGCTCTGGGAATTAACATTTTTTTGTTGTTGTTGGAAGACCCATGCCAACATGTTCCTTAACTAATGTTATGACTGCTGATTCACTTAATTTGATGATATTCTGGGATTAAATTGTCTCACTTTATTGGAAGTAATTGGGGGGGGGGGGGGGGGGGGGATGGGCAAGGGGGAAGGAAGAAGACGTGTTTCTTCTGGGGGTTATAAGATATAAATTTTGCAGTTCTGAAGTAGGCAGTGACCTTTGTGCTACTCTTTAGGTCTGCTGGGTTAATGTGGATTAGTCATTTTGTTTTCTAAGTATGTGGTATATGAGCACCATTCAGCAGTACTGTGATGAACATAATAAAGATACCTTAGTGCAAGCCCTGATGTATTGTAATAAAGTGTTAGAAAATATGTTCATTTTTAATGGTTTCATTTCTGGGATTATGTCTGCCCAAGGCAAGAGAGAATTGAGTATGTATTTCTCTGGTGTGCAAAAACATTTATTCAGAATATATGCAAATCAACCAAACTCTCATAAACAGCAGTACTGAGCTGATAGTTAATGACAGTAAAAGCTGATAACTTAATGAAGAAAGAAAAAGCAAACAAACAAACAACAACAACAACAAAAAAACTGCTATGCCTAATTAATAGGCTGTAGCATTTTCAGGAGAACTGACAGTCTCAAAAAGAAATCCTCTAACTCTTAGGAAACTGTTTCTTGGGCTTCAAGGGTGGTATGTTTTTATTTCATGAGTCAGGAAAGGGACCTTGCAAAAGGAAGGCACAACAGGTTAGGACAGTTACTTAGTCCTTTTCTACCTCTTGTACACAGAAGTTCCTGCTTCAAATAGATTATATTTTAATGATGATGCAAAAGTTTCCTGACCCCACAACAGGCCAGGACCTGCTAGCAGAATTGGTTAGGCTGTCCATGAAGATACATCATGTAAGTACAAGCAACATAGTAGCAGGAATAGATGGAAAATCAGATGGGAAAATCATGAGTGTAGTTTGATACATGAAAGTTTTGAGTAACTGGAAAGAGATAGAGGAGCAAAGCCTTTTAAGAAACTTGAAGGAAAAACACATAAATGAGAAAGTATGAGTTCTTTTTCAAGAGGGAGATTTTATGTCCTTTAACAGACATTTTTCTAAAAAGGAAAACTCTCTGTGGAAAATACTATAAAGTTGTTAAACTTGCCATCATTATTATGTTCCTTCTCTTTGCTAGCAAAAATTTTCAGGAGACATTTTTTATTTACATGTTTCTTTGGTCACTTGAGTGAAACAGCATTGTGTGTGATCTTCAAGTGCTAAAAATGCACAGAGATCCCATGGCTGTCAAATCCCTGTTGAGTGTTTCCTTATAGAGCCAAGAGGTTCTCCAAACAGATTCAAAATGAACAGACTTGGAGAAACATTAAAAGATAGAAAAGGTAGTAACAAAAAGAAGTGGAGAGGAAAGTAGTAGCTGTATGCAAGAATGTTTCAGGATTAAGCAGGATCTAAAAGAAAAACAACAAAAATTTACTGCAGCTTCACAACAGCCTACATATTTCCCTTGTTTTTATATGATTGCAGCAGGGATCTGAGCTCCAAAACTGAGAGCTGAAATAGCTTCTTCTCAATCAACTCTGACCGTTTTTGCCTCTTACTTTAATTTAGTGGAGGTGAGTGAACTGAAGAGTTTTTAGCATACTGAATATTAATTAGCAAGGGATGAATCTCAAAAGTTTGGGAATTTCAATGCTTGGAATTTATCAGAGGCTCTTCAATTGCAGCATCTCACTAACAGACATTGGAGAACAAGTTTCTTAGAAGATTTTTTGTGCATCTTGATTCACCTAGTTAGAAAACACCATTTTTTTTAATTTATTTATTTTTTTTACATTGCTTAAAACATTGCAAGGAAGATTATCGACAGTAGTCATTAAAAGGGACAGGTTTTCTTTTTTTTTTTTTTTTTGGCTGTTTTAACAGCTGGCTGCATAATTCAATCTGATTAATATGTAAGGATTCACATATGGGTGGGCTTTTTATGGATGGCTGGAACAAGTGACAACATTTAACAAATGACCTAAAATAGGTCTCATGGTGTTTCTGTTTCTAGCCCTGAGAAATCTGAAGGCTTTACAAGCTTATATGTATTTGGGGATTAACTTTCAGAAGTATGTTCATATTTACATTTCTTAATAAGCAGGTGATGCTTGAATTTTGTGGTTCCTTCAAATTAATATTAAAAACAATAAATAATATTAATAATATTTCTTTGTAATTAAAATGTTATGTAAGTTGAAAACTGCTCCAAAATAAGGAAAACAATAGCAACATCCTAATTACAATCAAAGATATATATATATTTTTTTTTTCAAGAGATGGTCATAAAAAGATTATTTCTGTTTTCCAGAAACTGAGAGGACGCAGAATTGTATATAGGAGGCTTGATCTAAAGACTTACAAAATTAGTGCAAATAATTCTGTGTCTTGAATGAGCAGTATGAAAGATATCTCAGTAAGAGAGGATGGAAGACCAACCCAAGTGAGTATATTTTAATTATCTTTTGCTTCTTTAAAAAAGCAGAACTAAAAATTTCTCTAAACATAATTTTATCAACATGAGAAACTAAATGCATTACATCTACATATTATCTATATTATAGTGCCCATTAAACTTCACACAGATATTTACTTCCACATCACTACAATGTCTTTCTGAATGTCTTCAGAAGCAAGAAACAAGCTTATTTTCCTTCAACATGGGTTTTCACACATCAGTATTGTTTTTAACCTTTGAAACTTCTGCACTCCTGGGGTCTGAGACTTGCAGACTTTTAAGTCTTCCACTAGGATGCTGTAAACACACTTGTAGAATTGATGTGCTCTACATGTGGGGAAGCATAAGTTACATGCTACACCCCTGAGAATGAAGAGCAGCTGCTGTAGGCAAATGTTTGTATGCACCTGAGTAGTCTCTCATTTAAGGACCTCTCCAAGTGAAGTGTGGGGTTTGGCTAAGCATTTTAAGCACAAATCCAGCTTTTAATTTTTGGCTGGATTTACTTCTCCAGCTGCAGAATAAACTGCCTGGTTATAAATGTTAGCCATTAACTATGGCAGTTAGTGCAAGGAAGATTGCACTCATATAACAATACAAGATAGAAACTGCTACTTCTCACCTTTGTGGCATCTACATGAGCCATTAAGAACAGAGAGGAATTCAGCACTTAACCTCAAGGACACAAAGACTGGTTGGTTTGTGTCCTAGCCTTCACTAGCTCACATCTCTTTTATATCATATACTATCAAAAGAAGTAGGCATTGCTATGCCAAATGGGATTTTGAACTTAATTGGACCAAAAAAAGAAAGAATTTCAAATTGAGGTGAGCAGTAACATGAATCAAGATGAGAATCATATATTTAATCTTAGTCAGCCAGTTCAGTGGTTTTTGACACCCCCACCCCCAATTGTTTATTGCTATTTTTGTATGTATAACTTTGTAAAATGTAAGCTTTGATTAATTCTTTTCAAGTATTTAAGTTTATTCATTTAACTTTTCAGACCATATTTTATAAACATAAATTATAGAAATAAACTTAAAAATATAATATTAGCCTCATAGAACATTTTTTTTTTCTATTTATTTATTTATTTATTTATTTATTTATTTTTGCCTGGTTGCCAAGGTTTCTAACCATAAAAATTATGTGTAGATGTTGCAGTGGCTGAAAAATAAATCACACTGGTTTGGACCAAGAAAATGAAGAAAATATTAGTACAAAAAAAAAAAAGGACATTTTACTTTGAAAGACTGAAATACTTTGTCCTATTCAAAAAAGACCTTTCTTTTTCTTTTTTTTTCCTTTTTTCTTTTTTTTTTTTCTTTTTTAAGAGGAAAAGAACTTTTTAAGAGGAAAATGAACTTAAAATGTATTAAAAGACAGCCAATAATAATAAAATGTTCAAATAAAACTATATATATATATATTTTAGTTTTAAACACGGTAGGAGAAGAATTTAACAGTGATTTACAAATGTGGCCTCATTCTCAATTTGACATGTAATAAACATACAATCAAAAATATCAGTTCTACCTGTTTGCATGTGAAAACTGGAATGAAATTGCATACAATAGCTCATATAAAGATTGATATCTGAAAACCAAATTACAAGAGCATGAATGAAGCAAAGCCAAGTTTCTTTCTTCTTTGTGGACAGAGGAAGCTATGTTAATTGTCTTCTGTCTTTGTTTTTATCCTTTCTTTGTTTTTATCCTTGATAGCTAAGGATATCTTCCAGCATTTTTACTCTTTGCCCAAACCTCCCCGTTTTGACTCAGAATGGAGTAGTGTTTTTGTATGTACCAGACTCTGCTTTCTCTGCTTTTCTCTAAGTAGTACTAAGTAGTTCAGGTCAAACTGGTTTGACCTCAGGGATCATTTGTGAAATCTTGAACAAATAAAAAATAAAAGTTGGTATGACATTTTTGGGAATTCTCTCAATAATAGTCTGTTTTCTCATGAAATACAGACTTATTTCTGAGGATCATGTATGTGATTTAGACTTCCGATTTCTCTAAATCTAAGCTCTTATTCTTTGTCCTTAGGTAAACAACAACAACAAAAAAAATGGGCAATGAGTTTCATGCTGGCATTTCATTCAATATATCCATCTTTGTTTAGAGTATTTTATCAGTAATATCAGAAACCATTTCTCTTCAACATTTTTTCCTCTGTTTTCACGTTTGCTCAGTGATATCAGTGAAATGTCATCATGCTACGGAAAAAATGGACAGTCAAATATTTAGAGATTTGGAACTGAATATTATTAATTCATATTATTATGAATTACACACCAAATCTGGAAGTACATATTAAGCAAAAAATCCCATGGATTCAAGGATTATTTGGACTGTGTGAAGGAAGTGAGAAGGAACGCTTGATTTTTCTCAGTGATAATGGTATCATGATGAGAAGGTGGGAAAGGACAAAGTTCTTCCTCAGACTACTCTGAGAAGAGTCCATAAAAGGATGACTGCTTTACCAAACCATAAGGACTGATTGTTGTACCAGCATGAAAATATATTTGCAAAGATGGGAGGAACAGAGTGGGCATAGCTTTATTTAACATCTGTCCTTCCATGAAATGAGTACAAAGAGGATGAAACTGTATGCCTGAAGCTTTGTCTTCAAGACTGCTTTATGTGGACAGGTGTGCAAGGAGTACACCAAAAAAACAAAAGGCTGAACTTTGAGTGGCACTACATCAAAATTCTCCTTACTGCTCACAGTGCCTCCCAAGAACAGCTCAGGCTTGTGTGAGGAAACTAGTGTTTAACCACAAAGATTTTAGAGTAAATTACAGACTTGTCATAAAAATGAGAACTGTAATTATATCTACAAGTATATACCTCAACTTTAAACAGAGCTAGCCGATATTTATAATTATCCTATAACTTAAGAAAAAAATATACTCTGGATTATAATGAAACAAACAAACAAAACAAATTATAATGAAGATATCTTAATAACATACAAAGTTTTATGGTTCAAGCAAAGGCATAATATCAGTGAATTTCAGATTGCAATAAAGGAAAAAAATACTACAATATTTTTGTAATTAATAACACTTTTAATTATTTTTAAGTGTTCATCAGAGCAAAAGAGATCATTTAGAAATCATATCAACTGGCAAAATCCAAATAACTTGCAAGTATCTTCATTTTTGATATGATAGAAATTTTGTAACAACAAAACTAAAAAACATTAAAATATTATTTCAAAAAAGGCTATTTTGTGCTGATTATTTTAATTAAAAAAAAACAAACAGAAAAACAGTGATGCAAAACAGTAAATACTTTTATTAAACAAACAGCCACTAAACCTCAGTACTTATCTGTATATTAAATATTAGAGATGAATTGATTAGTCTATGATACTGATGGTTGAATAGAAATTTTAATAACACGTTCATTTAAATGGTGAGCAAGACATAGTAAATGGTCAGATAAGCATCTCAGTTTACTGACCTTGGTAAACTATACATGTATTTATCACAGTACAGATAAAATAACATTGCATATTTACTGAAATAACTAGAACTTTGTGCCATATTCACCACAGCAGTAACTGGTATCATGTTGTCTATTACAATCACAGATGAGTAAGGTTGTCTGATATAAGACTGAATCAAAAATTCAATATTCACTGTGATGAATATCCCACTATTTCTCATCTCCAAAGTATTTCACAAAGCCTTTTGGTACTGCTTTATAATATGCAAAACAGTTTGTTACAGGACCATGGTCCCCAGGACTGTCAATACAGTAGTTCCCTGCAGTATTAAAGTCCACAAGATCTGACTTTTAATATATTCATGAACAATAAAGAATATACATGTTGCATGCAAAAATAGCTTTGCATTGGAAGGACACCCTTTGGAAGGACAACCAACCAGCTGCTTTCATTTCCAGGTTGGCAAACATGGGGATGAAAGAAAAGTGAGGTGTTAGTCCTGGGACTTTACACCTACGATTTTCAGTAATAAATGCTGATGTGTCAGCAGTGTGTATACAGTTTTTAAAAAGTTTCCCTTTCAAAGAGATACTTTTAACTCCTAGTTTAAAGCTGAATTTTGCCTTATACATGCCTATTTATAGGTAAAGGTATCCATGGTGAGGTATTTTTTTTCAGATAAAAGATGCTTTGTATTTATTCAAATATCAAATCTCTTTTAAAACCTGCTTTATGGAATAAGACTGTTAGAAAATATTTTGCTTCTGTTCTATGGGGCTATGATTCTCCAATACTCCAAAGACAAAGTATATCAAGCAGGCTACAAGGCTCCCCCATGGATGCAAGAGTAAGGAAACACTCGAAACCCATGGAACAGAAACAACTGATTTCCTATCTGGGAGTCTGTGCTAAGTGGAATCAGACTTTGGATAGTTTTTCATGCTATATTTTTCTTTACATGCATTATAGAAATCTGTCTCAGAGTTCATTTCCAATGAGAAAATAGCACAACTGGACCTTTGCAAAGAATGGAAGAGTAATCTTGCTCAGAATTTTTGGAGTTGTCAGTAAAAGAGCAAGTGGTCTACGTTGTAACACACGTCAAAACTCAAAGGTGTAATCCACTTGTTAGGTTGTCAATGTGTCGTTGTCTTTCTTTGCTTTCATTTATGTTGCTGTTTGAACAAAGAAATATAACAAATCAGAAACAGAGCTCTAGGACAAATATGAGAAATTAATAACTGATCTTATGAGACATGGAAAATATTTTGATAGAAGTTTTATGAAAAAGTAATATTTGCTATTTTGCATTATTTCAAAATAATAATAATAATAATAATAAAAACCACAACAATAAAAAAATAGCCAAAACTAAGCCATTAGAAGTTGTTAAACATGATTTCAACAGTTTTGCAGAATTTAGTGTTAGCAGATGCTGCGCTAAGCCTTTTGCATTTCTCAAATGAAATTAAGACTTTAACAAAACCTACCATTAGTCCTTATTAGTGAGGTCTCACTTTCTTAATGAATGGTGAGTATCAGGGTGAATAAAGATAGCAGAATTAGTTTATATTGATTGAATTATCACCTTTTCATTGTAAAACGATTTTATTTTCCCACTGCAAGATTAACAGGGAAAATCGTGCTGACTGCAACTTCTGTTCTATTTATACGTATATGTATACACACAGAATTGGTATTGCAACTTTTTCTTTTGTTAAAACATTGTAGCCTGGAGCAACTGAGGGAATCTGTTGGCTTGTATAAATTCCACATTGTATACATTATTATGTTTCTTTAATGGAATTAATAGGCAGCCAGAACCTGAGGGCTGGTTGTTTGACTTATATGCATATTTTTAAGTCTAGCATTCTTTGAAAGAAGCAGCAATTTCTGTTATATCCTGTTACATATCAAACAAGAGGTGTTGATAGCAATATGTATTACAATCTAAGGCATTTGACTATTCAGCACATAGACAACAATGGGCTAAGCGAGTTCTCTAAATCAAAGTGAATTAGTTATGTACCTTTAGGAAACTTTAGCACAGAATCATAGAATCACAGATTGGCTGAGTTTGGAAGGGACCTCTGAAGATCATCTAGGCCAACCCCCATGCCAAGCAGGATCACCTAGAACATGTTGTGCAGGATGGC
Organism: Cygnus atratus; assembly: GCF_013377495.2. Taxonomy (NCBI): domain Eukaryota; kingdom Metazoa; phylum Chordata; class Aves; order Anseriformes; family Anatidae; genus Cygnus; species Cygnus atratus. The sequence goes on along the minus strand of NC_066363.1, from coordinate 103,822,822 downwards.
AAACAGGCAGGTTTTGAATATCTCCAAAGAAGGAGACTCCACAACCTCCACAACAGAACAACCTGTTCCAGTGCTCTGTCACTCTCAGTAAAGAAGTGCCCTCTCATATTCAGCTGGAACCTCCTGTGCTTCAGTTTGTGCCTATTGTCTCTTGTCCTGTCACTGAGCACAACTGAAAAGGGACTGACTCCATCCTCTCGACACCCTCCCTTCAGATATTCATATGCATTGATGAGATCTCCCCTCAGTCTTCTCTTTTCCAGGCTAAACAGGCCCAGCTCTCTCAGCTTGTCCTTGTATGACAGGTGCTCCAGTCCCCTAATCATCTTAGTAGCCCTCCTCTGGACTTGCTCCAGTAGCTCCATGTCCCTCTTGTACTGGGGAGCCCAGAACTGGACACAATACTCCAAGTGTGGCCTTACCAGGGCTGAATAGAAGGGGAGGATCACCTCCCTTGACCTGCTGGCAACACTCTTCCAAATGTACCCCAGGATACTGTTGGCCTTCTTGGCCACAAGGACACATTTCTAACTCATGGTTAACCTGCTGTCCACCAGCACACCCAGGTCTCTCTGCAAAGCTGCTCTCCAGCAGGTCAGCCCCCAGCCTGTACTTATACTTGGGGTTATTCCTTCCAAGGTGAGGACCCTACACTTGCCCTTGAACTTCATGAAGTTCCTCTCAGCCCATCTCTCCAGCCTGCCGAGGTCCCTATGAATGGCAGCACAGACCTCTGGGGTATCAGCCACTCCTCCCAGCTTTGTGTCACCAGCAAACTTGCTGAGGGTGCGCTCTGTTCCATTGTCCCGGTCACTGATGAATAAGTTGAACAAGTAGAGCTATTGCCATTATGTCAGACTACCTTACAATAAAGATCTTTCTAGTATGATTTTTTATGGAAAAATTGCTATTATTTATGCTATTTACAACTTTTTTTTTTTTTTTTTTTTTTATCCACAGGGGATCCTGTAAGATGTAGGAAAGTTATGGGAAAATGGGAAGACATTTCAGACACAGATCAGTGTATGAGCTGAAGTGCTGAACCCAAATACCAGGGGAATGGGTGGAGTTTTCTCGTCTACTGAACACAGTTTACTCCGTATACTTGGGGGTCATGTACTTTGGGTGACCTTCTCTGACATCCCCTTTCAATGTAAATTAACTTTGGTGACCCATTGCTTCACAGAAGGTCTGTACACTTATAGCATTACTCCTGGTCTTCTCTGATTAGCGTCCATAAATACAAACCACCTTCACCTTTATTTGGTTGTCATCTTACGGTGAAAATGTTTTCAACTAGGGCAGAGGGTGGAGATATTTTTTCACATATCTCCTTCCTAATTTGAGGTATTCTGTTGACCTTGAAAAGTTGTAGCTTCTCTTCTCAGTTTATCATGGATAACACTGAGTTCCTAAGGAATAGATGGTAATGTCAGAAATTACAGCCTCATAAAGTCCTTAATTCTCATCATAAAAATAATATATAAAGTAGAGAACTATGAGGGTGCCTTACATATTGCAGTGTCAGGTTTAGGAACACTACAATAGAATTTACAATGCCTTTTTATTTGATGGTGGGTGAGAAAGTAGAAAAGTATAGCTTAAAAATTGCCATGTTATAAACAAGTGATGTTTGCGGGGTTAGAGGAAGGGAAGCTGGAAGCATGAAATGCTGGGCTTTGAAGATTTTACTGCATCTTAAAAGCAATTCTGCTAAGAATCCCAGATGTTCACTCCAGGTGAAGTTTTTAAATACATGATGGGCAAAAGGTTTTAAATTCTGCTCATTATTAGCTTTACTCCAAGTATCTGAGAATAAAAATTACACAAATAACTCTAGCAGCTTCTGAGAGAACAATTAGAGAGCACAGAAAGAGTTCATTTTGGCAGGAGGCAAAGGATGAAAGCCCAAGTGTATTGCAACCAAGGGGAGTTTTCCCATCGATACTAATGAAGGCAAGATTTCTCCCAGTTTCCCTAGGAGTGCATCACCTGCATTCTGATCATTAGTAATCATCTTCTTGGTTACTACTTTCCATTCTGACTGTGACTAGCTTTCATGGCTAAAATTTTAACGCACACCTCTCTAAGCCCTACCCACAGAAGATCATTGCATCTCCTGCCTGTCGGAATTGTCTCTCTAGCTTGAAACAGGTAAGATCAGATTTCTCCTTCCTGTGGTTGAAATGATATTTGTTGTAAAATCACAAGTACGTCATATGTGAAATAATAAACAGGTCTAAAATAATACATTTTTCAACTTGGGGACAAGAATGTAACAGATCTTAGCTTCATTATTTTCTTAAAAGCCTCACTGAAGATACTTTTTCTGCAAGACACTGTATACAAACATATGAATAGGAGAAGAGTAAATAGAATATTGAAAGCACACATAAGTACAAATATTCAAGGTCAAAAATAAGAGGTCAAGATGCATACAAGGGTGATTTAAAAATAAATGAGAACAAATTTTCTTTCCCCTGTAGTCACCCATCTTCAACAAAATATTTTGCCTAGGAGGGACAGACTTAGGCTTTTCACACTTTGCACATGATGCTGGCCATCAGGAACTGCTGAAGAGTTAGGAATCTTTCAGAAGCACTTTTCATTCTGACCTAGCTCATGGTAGACTTCTATTATTGTGCAATTGCTATTGGATTCTGTGAATAGATACAAATACATGCAGAATAGAGGCCACATATCTTTAGGACAAAAGCACTGGAATGATGTAGTACATGAGAGATTTTGAAAGTTATCATTCATATTTGTTTACTTGCAAAACTGTGGCTTATAGAAATAGCTCTGTTTTTTCTTCAGAGCTTCACAGTGCTCTCGTAAATATTTTCATACATGGTAAATCATTCATACATCATTATGTGGGCACAAAGTTAGTCTATCAAAAATTTAAAACAACCAGTTGTTCTGGAAGGCAGCAGATGCTGAATATTTCACAGATGCCTTCCTCCCCTTTGTATGGTTTCACCACTTATATAGATATAACTGGAGATAACTAAAACAAATTTTCCAAGCCTCTGCTGTGCACTTGATCAGCACTCTGTTGGCAGATGAGCTCCACCGTAATAGTGTCCAACAGGTGTAAAAGTGCAGATTTTTTTTTTCTTCCCCTGGAGTGTTTTATGGATATTTGCTAATTGCATTCCACTCTTCCCAACACTCGCACGGGAATCTCACACATTTGTCATCTCTACATCACATGGTAATGGTTGGGAGACTTAGCATTTGAGGGTAACCAACCTTTTCCTTTTTCACAGCCTGAAATTAGTTCATTCATGGTCAGATGGATTTGCTCCCAAACACCAGCAAGCAGCTTTCAAACAATGGTAGAATTATGTATGCTATTTTTGAACTTACACCTATTGTGGTTTTGTTGTTACAGAAGAAGATGTTAATTAGTCCTGTTTATGTTTGTTATTCTAAAAAAGATCATTTGTTCACTTTTCATATGGATCAGAATTTCAATAATTTTAGTCCTCATTTTACCTCTAGCATGTTTAAAATGGTTTATAGAAGAGATTTAATCATGAACTTCTTCCTTTGCCTGTGAATTACTGGTATGAACTTGTTTAAAGTTCTTAAGCTTTTAGAGTAATTGAAATGTTGGGTTGGATCTTAGGAAGAATTAACTACTGATATTTTTAGAAAGTAAATTAAAGCTTTTCTACTTTTCAGTAGACTAGCCTTCTAAATATCCTTTAAGAGTTACATGCAGCATCAATTTTAGAGTATTCTCACTAATGTCAGCTTTTTGAGTTTCCTTCACAAAGTAATTTTGACTGTAACAAGTAGAAAAAAAAATCCCATCATTTTAGTTGACAACATTCTGCCATATAGTTGTTTTATTTAAACAGAGGTATGATTTTACTGAATAAATATAATAAATCATGCAGCACCTTGGACAAACATATTTTATGCCAGATATTGTCCCTCGAGAGACATTTCAGTCTGATAATTCCTTTTGGTCAAACATAATACAGCTGTTATTGTATTTTAGTGAGAAACATGCTTTTTTTTTTTGCTTTTTTTTTTTTCCTTGTTGCAAATATCTAGTCTCATTATTAGAAGTACAAAAGAACTCCCTTATTTCTCTGAGATTACCAGGTTCTCATACTTGAATTTATGGCTGTGATGCACCCACACCGAAACCTACAAGTTGTGTGTTAAGAGTGTGTGACTGCCCCAGGATACAAACATTTGTACAGCATCAGAGCTCTGTCCCATCCATACAATACGATTTCTTCCCTGTGATGCTTATGATGAACACAAGTATCACAGGAAAAAAAAATAAAAAAAAGCATTTCTATTCTTTTTACTTTGTTATAAAGCACGGCTTGTTTCCTTTCTCTGGTGGCCAACTACATGAATTTCATACTGGTAGGATTATTATAAGAAAAACTCCTTGTCAGCTCTGTCCTTTTGAACTCCTCTTTAGGGCTCAATTCAAACTAAAAGAGTAGCACAAATATTTCCAGTCATCCTAGATGACAACATCCTGCCATACTGGGAAGTTTGATCTAAAATGGGACTTACTAGCTTACAGAAGAGAGAACAAAAGCAATGAATTATTCAGAGCTTTTAGTCAACAGACTTTTATACCGTGTTCTATCCCAGGATAGATGGTTCAGGCTCAAGTACTATATTTGTCAACAGTAAACTAAACCTGCTGCCCAAATCCCACACTGACAGTGTTAAACTGCTTGTATATTGTTATGGCTGTCATTTAAGACAGCTAAAGCACAGAAATTCAGAGCAGGGATATCCCTGTATTCTTAACTCATCCCCTTGTGTTTTCACTTTACATGAACTCAGAAAACTGGCAACCCTGCAAGAATTACTGGGGCTGCAACAACACCTAGGCACAGGGGAATCCATTAAGAACAGCATCAGTGATGCAGCATTAACTCTAGATTTCCTTTATTTGTGCTTAATTTAAAACATTTCTTGCAGTCTTTTATTTCAATGGGAATATTTTAGAAATGCAAATCCTCTGGCCGTAGATAGGAGACTGTAAACAAAGAAGTCTATTTCCCTGATGTGATACTTCAGGTGACCCCGTTGGATTTAAACCAGCAGGAAATTAGCATAGTATTTTTGTTACATACCCTGATTTTTTGCTTTTCTCTCATTTCTTGTCTGTATAAAGAGAGTATTTACAAACAAAACAGTGAAGAAAGATAAAAACTACTCAAAAGACTTTAAATTTGCTCCTTGAATTATGTTTTAAATATCTGGTATATTATTTAGATGTGTATTTTGTGTGCTTTAGTAATTAGAAGACAAGTGCCATTCCACTATATCAAATAAGGTCTAACTTGAATTGTATCACATTGGGTGCACTAATCCACTCATCATAATTGCAGTCGTAAAAATATTGACGCTTTCAGGTGTGTCACTAAATCTGCCACCTTTTGAAATCAGACATTTTTGAGGCCATCCAGCCTTTTTTTTTTTTTTTTTTTTTCTAAATAAACACAGTGTAACAGATGGATGTAAAGTAAGATCAAAGTATTTGGCCTCTTGTGAAAAGTAATGGTCTTATCACATTGTTTGTGCCTACATTTGTCAGTGATAACATTTCTATTTCTTTTTTGAAACATTACTCTCTGTGAATTCCTTCATTCAGAATCAACCTCCCTATTTCATAACTTAATAGATATTTTCCCTGTGCCCGAGGTTATTTTTATTTTAAAAATATATTTATATATGCATGTGCTTTTGAAGCCATGAGTTACTGCACCAATCAATTCTTAGCAGATGTACTTATCTCAGGCACTCAAGTGGTTACTGTGTTAAAACAAACAAAAAAGCAAACAAACAAAACCATAACTGAGACCAAATCCATATGTATTACTGCATTGTGGCATCAGTCTTAGTTTCTGTGGTGTGAAAATAGAATTGATCAAGCTGCAGAGAACCCCGACTTTTAACTTGTGCAATGGAATCCCATATGCCTTTATCATTTCCATGAGGTGCCCATTACACTGTCAGCAGCTCTTATTAACGACTAGGATTTCACTTCTTTTCCTCAAAAGTGTTTCTGTTCTATAGATGACTGCTTTTTGAGAACTTATATCTGACTTTTGAAAATATCTATTTATAGATGGAGAAATTTATCCCAATTTTATTGATACATCTTTTTTTTTTCATTTTTTTTCTGAAGCAACCCAGTTTTCTAATGTCCTTAAAGAATAAGATGCCCAAATGCATATCACTCTCAAGAAAATAATATAATTTACGTGAAACGTGAAAAATATCCATACCTATCTATCCCAAAAGAATGCAATTAGTTTTCCAGTAATTAGGAGATGATTAGGAAGCAACAGAGTTGACTCTGCTTTATCTCTATGTACACATTACTCTAATTATAGCAAGATTGTACTTAATAAAATATTTTATAAATATCAGTCAGTCTTCAATGTGCCTGTACCTCATGTCAGCAAACAGGGATACAGCAGTTAGAGACCAGATGGCCTAACTAGGAATGTGTTGTTTGCATGCACTTGTGTGATTTCTTTGTGTGTTGTGAATATGTAAACCTGGTTCACAGGCCTACAAGCAGCAGTTATCCATTTTTGTCTAATTTTTCAATAGTTAGCTTGCACTGATGGTTTTAGTTTCAGGATTGATACCATTATTAACATGATCAATTCCCATGTTGTAAGAATACAAATTAGTTTCATTAGGCAAACCTTTCTCCAAACTTTTAAAAGTACAATTTCTCTTTTTAAACTGAAGCAAATATCCATTCTTGGCTTATACTTCATGCTTAGTATGAAATTAAGTCACAGTCTAGATTGGTCTTCTGTTTCAGTTCTTATCATAGAATCACAGAAATGACAAGGCTGAAAGGCACATGTGGAGACTGTTTAGTCCAATGTTTCTGCTCAAGCAGGGTGAACTAGAGCAAGTTGCTCAGGACTGTGTTCAGTCAAGCTTTGAATTTCTCAATGGATGAAGAACCCACAACCTTTTGATGCAACCTGTTCTAGTGTTTGCCTTTGCCATTTAAGAAAAAAAAATTGTTTCTTATAAGTATTTTTTTTTTAAATTTGTGCCCATTTCCAGTTGTCTTTTCAGTGGTGACCACTCAGAAGAGTCTGGCTTTTCCTTCTCCATTTCATTCTATCAGGTATTTATTTATAGACGTGTCCTGACCTCCCCCCCACCCCCCCACCCCAATACAAGTCCAGGCTAAATGGTTCTGTTTTTCTCAGCCTCCTCATATGGCTTGTCTTCTTGGTTCTAGGAATCAATTCCAGGATTAGTTGCTCCATCACCTTCCCAGGAATCAGGGTGGGGCTGGCCAGCTCTGGGCCCTTTTAAGGTTGCTGCTGCTGAATATAGAGATGCCATTCTTCTTGCCCTTCATGTCCCTAGCCAGATTCAATGCCAGATGGACTCTGGCATTCCTAACATCTTCCCTGCACTCTGGTATCCCTGTATTCCTCCCAGATAACCTATCTTGCTTCCATATCCTTTGTACATCCTTTTTATGTTCAATTCTATCCAGGAGCTCCTGGTCCATGCCTTCAGGCTTCCTGCTGCTTTTGCTTGATTTTGTCTTTGCTAGGATAGACCATTTGTCAACTTGGAGGAGGTGGTCCTTGAAAATCAGCCAAGTCTCCTAGACACCTCTTCTTTCCAGGACTGTACCTTATGAGATTCTTCCAGGTGGATTCCTGAAGACGACAGAGTCTTCTCTCCTGAAGACCAGGGTTGTATCCTGTTTTTTATAAAGTTATTTTTATAAACTTTTTATAAAGTTATTTTTTATAAAGTTTTTATAAAGTTTAGCAGAGCATTTATTTGCTCTTTCTTGTTTCTTGATCACCTGTGTCAGGAATTGTTCTCAGTGCACTCCAGAAACCACCTTGATTGGCTGTGCTTTGTGGTACTGTCCCTCCAGGAGATGCTGGAATCGCTAAAATCCACTATGAGGACTGGGGTATGTGAATGTGAAGAGGCTTCCTCCATTTGTTTGAGGAAGGCTTCATCTGCTTCTGCTTTTGGATTAGGCAGTCTATAGATGACACACATCACATCATTGCCATGTAATTGTGCCAGCTAATCTTGACCCATAAACTCTCAAACGGCTCCTTTAATTTTATGCCCAGATTCACATGTGCTGTGATTTACAGAGATGGAAGGATTCCTTAATGACTTCTTGCTTTCCTTCATGACTTCTACACTCTGTAAACACTCTTGCTGTGAAATTGGATGTGTGGGATACCATCTCTTCTTTAATTGCTGTATCATTGCTCAGAATGAAGATGGTACTATTCAAATTGCAAAGAAGCTCACAAGTCATCAGCCACATCAGACGTTTCTTAACTGCTGTCTCCAATGGTATATATCTTATGTTTGATATAGATTAACATTTGGATAAGAACTGGTTGTTTTAACTGTGTCTCAATGAGATGCAGTTCAGTAATAGATCCTGCTGACTGTTTGCTTGTGTTTCTTGTCTTTGCTCCTATTTTATCACTCAAAACAAATTATTTCCTCTGCTTGTAATTTGTAAGCTTTAATTAATTGGCCTAAGATGTGTTTTGTATGACCTATAAGAGATTTTATCAGTAACTTATTTGCACTTTGTGCATCCAATTACAGTAACTAGATTTTTGGTAAGCATAATTAGTACTATATACCAATGATAAAATTGCAAATTAAAAGGAAATGAATAATGATAATCTAAAAGTACCAGATTAATTAAAGATTTAAAAATCAAATTCAAATTATGTTTTGGAAAAATAGCACGATGTATAATATCTCCATATTAAGGGAATATTTGTTATTAATAATTAGCAGAAATTAAATGTGTCCCACTCGCTTCAAAGTAAGAATGAAAATGAGGCACAGTAACAAACAATTTCATGCACCTACCAAGAACAAATATTTTGTATACGTAAGTGTGTAACAGGTCTAGCAATAGATTTATTTCCCCTCTTTTCCAGCGGCTGCCCTTCTTATCCGATTACCAGGAGCCATTTTACAATATGTTAAAAAACATGGTAAGGTTCTATATCTCCAAAAAATAATTTACATGTTCATTGCAATGACCAGAGAGAGCATCTCTCATTTAAGAGGTTATCTCTCATCAGGCAATCCAGGAGGTTCCTAGAACGCAATGATGATAACTTCCTTTTCCAAGTGATAAAGGAGTGAACGAAGAGAGGTGCTATGCATTCATTCTCACCAACAAGGAGGGGCTGATGGGGAATGTTAAATGCTTTGAGCAACCTGGCCTAGTGGGAGGTGTCCCTGCCCATGGCAGGGGTGTTGGAATGAGGTGATCTTTAACATCTCTTCCAACACAAACTATTCTATGATTTAAGAGGTTTCCCAAAACCCATAAATTTTTACTGCCTTCATATATTGACAAGAATCCTTTTATCCTTAACCTAAAATAAACTGATCCAGTGATGATTTAAGGTAATATCTAACTAACTAAAACAGGCTGCTCTAACTTAGTTGCCACACAGTGTGAAAATAAAGACTACAGTAATTCAGCAATTCAGACGTGTTAGGTGTAATCCTGTGCAATGGAAGATAGGTAAGGTTCTGGTGATCTGAAAGAATAAAAGAAATAAGAAAAATCTCACAATCTCATCAATGGATAACCAGAGCTAGCTCAAAACAAATGCCAAGAACCAAAGCTCTGCCCAAATTCTTCTCTTTCCTGAAGAACAACTTTGGAAGTGGTAATACTTATTAGCTGCCTTCAGGCTCTACAGAGCTCCAGGGTTCCCTGGTGAATTGTTCTAAAGGTAAGTTCCCCTCTCTGCACAGAACTCAAACTTCTTATAAGACTTAGATTGTCCTCTGTTTCTTGTATTTTAGATAACAAAGTAGATATTCTGAATCTTTCTCTTTGAGAAGCAAGGAAGCAAGGAAAAGGAAGAAAAGGAAGGAAGGAAGGAAGGAAGGAAGAGAGAGAGAGAGAGGAAGAGAGAGAAAGAGAGAGAAAGAGAGAAAGAGAGAGAGAAAGAGAGAAAGAGAGAAAGAGAAAGAAAGAAAGAAAGAAAGAGAAAGAAAGAAAGAAAGAAAGAAAGAAAGAAAGAAAGAAAGAAAGAAAGAAAGAAAGAAAAAAGGAAAGGAAGAAAGAAAGAAAGAAAGAAAGAAAGAAAGAAAGAAAGAAAAGAAAAAGAAAGGAAAGGAAAGAAAGAAAGAAAGGAAAGGAAAGAAAAAGAAAAAGAAAGAAAGGAAAGAAAGAAAGGAAGAAAGAAAGAAAGAAAGGAAAGAAGGAAAGAGAAAGAAAGAAAGAAAGAAAGAAAGAAAGAAAGAAAGAAAGAAAGAAAGAAAGAAAGAGAAAAAGAAAGAAAGAAAGAAAAAGAAAAAAGGGAAGGGAAGGGAAGGGAAGGGAAGGGAAGGGAAGGGAAGGGAAGGGAAGGGAAGGGAAGGGAAGGGAAGGGAAGGGAAGGGAAGGGAAGGGAAGGGAAGGGAAGGGAAGGGAAGGGAAGGGAAGGGAAGGGAAGGGAAGGGAAGGGAAGGGAAGGGAAGGGAAGGGAAGGGTTGCGCAGGTAGAGGGTAGCCATGTCCTAGGAGCAATTAGATGTACCCTTGCGCTCCCTGGCCACCTGACTATAGAATATCTGGTGACCACACTAAAACTGGGCCATTGTGCTACTTGGAATTGAATTTCCATCAGGCAGAAACAGAGCCCAGACAGTGCAGAGGCCATATCTCAGCAGCCAAGGTGTTCGGTAAGAAAAAAAGAAGGTCCTGAGATCAGAATATATGTAGGTGTCTCAGCTGATATGCATCGAGAATTTTGCTGCTAGGGTTTAGATGACCTTGAAAACAAAGGTATTCTTTATTGTTCACTATGATTTCTGTTCCCAGCCTCTACCCATCTTGAATTCGGTGCCACAGTTGGTTATCTTTATCTTTCTTTTGTAGGAAGGAATGTTGTGAATGGCTTTCTGGTGACATAGTTTAAAGAAACAGCACTTAATGCCACTTGATTTTTAGCAGGCTCTTCCTCTGAAGATACTGGGAGGTAAACTGGAGAAGCAACTAGAGCAACTAGAAAGGGGAAAAAAAAAAAAAAAAAAAAAGGAATGATATTGCTATCCCCAGTCATCAGTCAAGATGTCTCAGACTAATCCTGTCATGTGTAAGTATTGCCTGAAGCAGGCAACTGTCTCATTCTTTGCTTTCACTACCTACATTGATTGTTAGTGCTACTTATTGACTGCTTGATATTATTCCTTTACATCAACACACTATGACTTTGTAGTTTTGTTATGAAAAACTGTTGCTTTTCTTTCTCCCCTCATAATCATTATTCAGCTGCATCTCCCATTGTGGCTGAAGGAAGGCAAACTTCAGAGGTAAGGTAGAACAGGTTTAGAAGACAGATCTTTAATGCAAAAGGGAATCTGAAATGGTCAGAGCAAGTGAAAGACTCTAAAAGAGTAGGAAGGCTTAGGATGCAGTAAATCAGAAATAGAATATAAAAGAAAATCCAGGAGAAGAGACAAAATTTTACTTTTGTGGAAACTCAAAGAAAGAAAAAAAATAAAATGGAAAATGTGGAAAAATGGAAGATATCAAAGATAGAAAAAAAAAAGGAGTGAACCAGGAGAATCAGGAGGACATGAATTAAAGAAAAAAAAAGTTATAAAGTGAAGAAGATCATAATCATTTACGGAAGAAAAGATTGGCAAAACAAATAGAAACAGTGGGAAAGAGTAAAGAAAAAAAGGAATTAAAAGATGAAAGCATGGAACAGACCAAATAAAATACTGAAGGACAAGATATGAAAATTGTAGCTTATTAGGAGGAAAGAGAGTCAGTTTTGAGTCACATGAAGAAGCATTACACAGATATTATAATAAATAAAGAATATACTCCCATATGTTGCAGTTCCCCAGTACAGCTCAGTGATATAGATCCCTATGGTATAGCAATAAACCTCCCCAAAGTTAACCTGCCCCATTCCATGGAACACATTATCAGTTTCTGTCACATAAGTATTGCAGTCAGTATGTTTTTAATCATATTATTCATTTGGAGATATTCATTGACCCAGATAGAGATCAACTCTTAAGATGTTTACCATAGAACTAATGTGATGTTTTTATTATTATGACAGAGTTCTTCAGAAGCTGTTATTACCTTATACATATATATATATATATATATATATATTTCCCCCAAATGAATTTTAATTTATGGCCTGAAGATGTGCTAAATGGGATGGGATTTTTATAATTGTCTGACCAGGATCAGAATATGAAGAGGAATTATGAAGTAGCTTATTTAGTCACTGTGCAAGTAGTTTTGCATTTGCATTTTGAAAACCTCACTCTAAATGCCAATGCCAACTGGCTGTAGATATCTTAATAGTAATGCTTATTGAAAAGGTCATCCATTAAAAAACAGCAAATTTTTAAAAAGGTTTTCCAAAGCTGAACTTGTAAAAGGGAAAAACAAAAAACAAAAAACAAAAAACAGCACTGTTACATGTTGGCCTACACTACTTTAGAAAACTTATTGTGTTTGCTAAGAAACCTTTATGAAAAGAAAAAAAAAGAAAGATAAAGAAAAGCAAAAAGAAAAACACAGTAACCTTCAGAAGACATTCAGTAGAACCTGACAAAGTTTTGACTGAAGAGAGATTGATTCTCTAAAGTTTGAGTGGCCAGACATGCACTGAATTTACTGAGGTTCATTGCTATATCCCAGAAAGTATTTTCAGCCCTTCTATCCTAATGAGCTTATTAGTAAAAGGCTGAAAGGATCACAGATTTTCTATCAAGCAAGGTTGTCAGTCACATGCTGTTAGCAACTCTTCAATAAGTTATATACCATGCTTACAGAAAAGAGAGGTATGAAAGACTGAGCCTTATTGTGTCCTATGACCAGTAGAGTGGCATAAAATAAAATGTGCACCATTGCGCTTACGGAATGGGAAGGAAGGTATACATTCTGGATAAGGAAGTCATAGAAAAATAGCTGGAATAGTACCTTTCCCCTCCCATTTCCTCCAGTGATAATTATACTGCATTGGATAAAGTGATTTACGTGCAGCAGGAATAGTTATGGTCAAAAAATATGCTATTAGATGTGATTGAAAAGTGGGGGGTGGGGGTGGGAGGGGGGAAATCTCAAACTCGGCTGCTGTTAGCAACAGGCATTTTTTAGCTTCTCATACTCAATACAACTAGACACAGCTGATTGTCAGTGCAGTTTTACATCCAATGGAGAGGGTTTTTTTTTTTTTATTTTTCCTCATATCCTTGCTTTATTTTGTGTGTAGCAGCAGGAACTATTGATAACTTCACTTATAGAAGAATATAATTTAGGGGAAAAATGTTAGGATAATTTGGTTATTACTGAAAGATTTTCAAACTGTTAAAAAAGCAGGGTGATTGTAATATAATGTTTCTCTGTGAGGCTTGTATCTAAAGGGAATGAAAGTGAGGCTTGTGAAAATTACAGATAAATTAGCAATTAAAGAGAATTAGATACTTGCTGAGCTGAGCCCCATATGCACAAGTAACTACCACCTAGCTCAAACTTTCTGGATATTTTAGGCAGGCTGGAAAAGTCCCAATAACCCCAAGACAGTCTTTGGGTCACAAAGTTATACTAAAAATAAAAGAAAACTTTATTCCTCCTGATATGCATTGCTTTTCTTCCCACTCAGTAAGGGCTTTTCTCTTTCCAGACCTTTCCCTGGGGTGACCTAGCTCTGCCAATGGCTCTCTGCTCACCATTCCTCTTCCCTCCCAGGATAGCTGAATCTTGATGATAAGGATGTTTTTCATAAGCTTGTACAAATTTTCATACAAAAGGGAAAATCTAGGCCTCTCCTCTGATAACATTTTATCCATGGCTCCAGTTTTACAGTGTTACTGAAATCTTGCTCTATTAACCTCAAATAGTTTTCCAACATACTTATTTTCAATCAATTAAGACTATAAATTGTTTTATAATCATGCTTTTTTCAAAAATGTTTTGTTCACTGTTATTGGCTAGATTGACCATGACTGGTATTCGCGAAGAGGACCTTTTAACATGCTCCCCTCTGAATGCCTGCCACAGCTGGGGAATGGCTGAATACAACAGCTGTGTGCAAAAGGGATATGGTAAGGAATGGTATCAGTCCAGACAGCTAGAGTTGATTAGATTGCAGTCTAGGAATTTACTACACTCTGAATATATGCATCAGTGGAAGTATTTTGGAGCAATTCAGCTCTGTACCACTTGTTTTAAAGCCTTAAGTAGGCTTTGATAGAAAATAGTCTATGTTCATCATTCGTCCCATTATAGGAATGTAGTTGTTGACAATGTAAATTACAGCCACCTTCAAATCCAGCCAATAATCTAATTCCCAAAGTATTTAAAATAGATAGTCACTTAAAATAAAGCTTCCTAAATCTGTGTGCAGTCCAAGCATGCAGAGAGAAATTAATGTGAGCCAGAAAATTTCAAAACAGCAAACACAGTCTGCCTGCTTCTTCAACAACGTAATGAAACTAAGACAAATAGGTAGAGGGAACATTTCTTTGTGATATGCCAGCTCTGCTGTCTGCTCCCACTACCTACCTAACAAGGATATTTTTTATTTAAAATTAACATACTGGCTATTTTGAAATCGCAGAATGAGAAACCTCACCTTCTCTCCCTGACAAATAAAAAAGGACAACCTTAAAAATTCAGACAATCAAGAAAATTATTATTTCCAAGAAACACTCCTAAAAATTATCAGAGCACTGTATTGTTCTGAGAAGTTGGTCAGACATATTCATAACATATTAATATTCAGTGTCTACTATATGTAAGTTACTTATATATAAGTTATATTTTAATGAAAATGTTGGTTTCATCAGAACCCTAGCTGAAATACGAAATTTGTATCAGGAAATTCCAAGTGAATAAAAAACACCTGAAGTTAGGATTTCATGTATATTTAAACTATTTTGATAAAATGAACAGAATGCTTCAGGCCATGCAAAAACACATCTTTAAGACATCCTGTTTTACATATCAAATATGTGTTCTGTGTTGTGTTATCCTGCTGTCAAGACAAATGGTCATTACTTTCTATTTGTCTCCATATCGCTTTTACAAAGACTTTTGTTTTGTTTTGTTGTGTTGATTAGCACGGAACATTTATCACAGTCAGGGTTTCTGGTTCAGCTCTTTTTAAAACAAGAAAGGAAAGAGGAGCATACATTATAGGAATGTAAAATTTTTTATCCTTGTTTTAGAAAGCAAGGCATTTAAAATGCTGCTCCAGGAGTACCTCTTAGAGGATATAGGCT
This sequence comes from Cygnus atratus, assembly GCF_013377495.2. Lineage (NCBI taxonomy): Eukaryota > Metazoa > Chordata > Aves > Anseriformes > Anatidae > Cygnus > Cygnus atratus. Next base: position 103,807,529 of record NC_066363.1, on the reverse strand, counting down.
TAGTAGAGATTAAAATAGATAACAGTAAATTAAAAATAATTCAAAGTATACTTTTTTACCAAGCAAATATCTTCATTAAAACTATAATTAATGATTATTCTTATCTTTATATTGGTGGCATTAAAGCCACAATATCTGACCCAGATCCCACTGTAACCAACATTTGCAAATAGAAAACATTTACAATTTAAGATTAAAGTGGAATGGGACAGCAAAACATATGGTAAAGGCAGGTATAAGGCAAAAAGGTTGAATTTCACATAAAACAAATGTGTAAAATGGTTATAAAACTGATGCTTTTCCAAAAATGATGCAGATGTTGTTTATCAGGCCAGATAATATGGCTTTTATGTACCATGGCAAAAATAATCTATGGTCTGCTTGAAATTCATGCTTTCAGTAGTGATAGTTAATTATAGATTACTTCTGAGATGAAGATCTCAGAATGAATTTTTTTGGAAAATGTATTTAAAGTTTTTATTTTAAGAACATATTGACAAAGTAGTACTGTATTTACAACAGTCTCAGCCTTTCTTAATTAAGAAGTCTAAAGAGTTCTTTTTCATTTCAAAACATTTCATTTGGAAATTGGAATGATTCATTTTATGATGGAAATCATTATACAAAACTGAGGGAAGAGGGAGATATTTCTGTGGGAAATGGGACTAGGCAATGACTAGATTTTTTTTTTTTGTTACATCCCAGATGCTACTCTTGAAAGCAAGATTGAAATTTACATTCAAAGCAATGCATTCACCCTTGAGATCTCAGTATCTTTGATTTTCAGGACATTGGTTGTGTATATTCTCCACTGTTGTTTTTTCTTCCATAATTACATGGAGAGACTATAGTTTTTCTCCTCCTCTAATATCTGACTATTGGCATATATGATCTTGTTTTGTACTGTTCTGAACACTTGCATTTCCCGTTGTCCTCAACAAGATTTGATGAACAACATTTCTGCAGATAAAAATATTTCTGACCTTTGCCTGAAAATCTACACCCAAGGGAATCCTGCTGCTATTCATTTCCCTTTTTGGAGCCTTCACTAAACAGTTTTCTCTTTTATGAATAATTGAAATTTCTTGCATTTTAGTTTGACTTTGTTGAATTTCTTGAAGCACCATGAGTACACAGTGAGCAATGCTATATAAATCAAATAATAATAATATGTATAATGAAAAATCACAAAGGAGAAGAAAATGTCTCAAGCTGGTAAAAACAAATTACAGTTAGATATTGGAAAGACCACCCACAGTTAATGATTAGACTGTAATATTAACAGAAAATACATCATGCAAGTGACTTGCCTTTATTCAACATGATAACAGAAAAAATAAGTGTTTGTGGAACTTATGCTTCAATTGCATTAATTCATATTATTTATTTATTTTTTAATCAGAAATTGATTAAAAGGATCTGATGGAAGAAAATAATATATATAATGATATATGTGTGTACGTATGGTGTGTCCCTGTTGAACACTTGCTTTGCTTTGTCATTTGTTACGTTATTTTGCTCCTGCCTTTGTAGCACAACCAATGTTATTTTCTCTGAATCCTTGACCAAACGCTTAACTATAAGCACATAAGTATGTTTAGGCATATGATGCTTAAATGCTTTGAAAAAAAAACACATTTGCTCTAAAGAATTATTACATATTTGCTCTATGCTTTACACATATAATTGATCTATGCCCAATTTTATAAACCACCAAGGATTCTTGTCTAAGAGTACAGCTAGGGAAAGTCAGAGCTGGTTGGATGAAAAGCTTTACAAGAAACACTGAAATAGCTGTCACAAACAGATAGTCAACATAACTTGGTCTGCATGCAGAAGAATTTTTCTTCCACTTGAAGAAACAGGGCTGTAGATTTGTTAACTGGACTTCGTCTGATAGTATTATAGGACTCACAGGACGTCTTGTCTGGGTGATCTTCAAGAGTCACTTTAGAACTAAAAAGATGGTAAGTTGATAATATATTTCAATGAAATATGAGATTTGTGGTTTATTATATATATCAAAATTGCTGTTTGACACTGATGCTTGATTTTTCAGACCTGCTTAAAAATATATTGAGGAATATATTGAGGAACAGATTAAAGATTCTGACATGTAGATAAACAAATACAGATGAGAGCAGAAATAGACACGCATAAATATATACCTACCCAAATGTAGTTGCCACGTTGACTCGGGAGACTTGCCTCAGCCAGTCCACAGTCCTAAGGCTAATAACATCTTTTTTTTTTTTTTTTTAAGTGATAGAATCTCCTGTGTTGCCTACTTGAAGATTTCTAGGCTTTTAGGACATATCTTCAGACCCAGTTCTTACACTGAAAATGAGTTGTTTTTTTGCTTGTTAGCATTAAAACTACTAACTTCAATCATAATGGGCCTGTTAACAAAAAGCCCCTTTAATTTGCACAGGAAAATCTCTGAGAAATTGCAAATTTACATGCAAACCATTTCACTTACTGCCCATTCTTACAGAAATATGCAAGGTCTTGAGCACATTACAATGAGGAGAGCTATATTTCCAGGTGACTTGGTGCATTCCTTTTTATAAGTGTCCTAGAGGAGATGCACAATTGGCACGTAGTATGAAAGAAAGCATTTTATGCTCTTGTTATAACTTGTATGTGAACATCTACTGACATTTTAAGATTAAAAACATCTTTCAATAAACAGAGGGAAATTCACTGGCTATATCTTCCTGTAGCTCACTCCTGCTATGTCCCTCCAAAACTATCACTGAAGTGTAAGGTGTTTCATAAAGACATCTAGCATTGCTCAGGGGATAGAACACTTCTGAGCTTCTGTCAAATGACAGATTTTCATTACTCATTTAAAAATAATAACAAATTTGTTGGCTGTACAAGTAAGTATTTGTCCTGAAACTTGTTTTCATATCTTCATGAAGCAGTGGAGTACTAATTGTCTCCTGAATGAAGTGATATAAGGGAATCTCATCCAGCATTTCAGTTTGGGTGACTGGAGTACTTAGGGTAAGATTAGGTAAGTAGAGTAAGTAGTAAGATTAGTTGTAGTACCTGAACTGCATTTTTTTTTTCCTGAAAAGTTTAAAAAGTATTGCTAAATATTGTCAATTAGGCTAGACTAAAGTTTATTTTTTTAAAAAAAACAGGTAAGATGCTAAGTACTGTGTCTGAGGTGAACTGATCACCAGTTCATCAGTTGCATTACATGTTCTGTTACCAGCCATGCTTGTACAAATAGGTCCATCTGGGGGACCAAAATAGCCCTTACCCTGCACCATCATAGTGTAGAATAGTAGTTTTCTTACTCTCCAGCCAAGAAATGGATGCAGCTTGTCTCTGAGCGCAGGGTCTATATATTTCTGTTTTAGCTAATATACAACCAACTATAATGTGCTGTTTTTGTCCTTGAATACTTTTTGGTTAAACTTCTGGAGGAAAAGTTTATTAATTTTAGTTTCAAGCACAGTTCCAATCCACCACTCTGCAGAGCTGATGAATGAAAGAATAAAAATTGGGCTAAGAGGTGTTTTTTGTTGTTGTTGTTGTTTTTGTTTGTTTGGTTGGTTTTGTTTTTGTTTTCAGGCATGGATGCTCTTTTGTGCAGAAACAGTAGCATCTGAGCTTCTGTTTGTTGTGGTTTAGATTTTATTCTCAACTTTGGTTCAAACTAAAATGAACTTCACTAAATGCAGTGGGAACAAAAGTAGAGTTCATGTCTTTGAAATCTGTAGCTTGCATTTTTTCTCTCACTGAGATTTGTTATCAGGCTCTGATCTTAGTAGTTCTGCGAAGAACAAATGCAAAATGGAAGACTGACCAAGAGAATGAGAATGTGAGAGATAGGGAGGGAAAAAAACAAAGGGAAAAAAAAAAAAAACACAACTTGGTTACCCTCAGGTTTAGTAATGTTTATGAGAAGTAAGAAAATCTAACAAAGACAATGCTGTTAAGGAAATCAGGAATAAGTCAGTAGTTAATAATAATAATAAAAGCAATACTCGTGTAGGCTTCCTCAACTCCTAAAGATAGCAAGATCAGCTTAATATCATATGATGATTCTGTAATAAGGAGAGCTGTGCATTACAGACTGAACTCAGACCAACAAATGTTGCTGATACAAATGTTTAGTGTAACCTCCTGTTACTTGAAGACAAGAGGCCAGTTCCTCCATGGGTCTTTGTGCTATCCTTGGATCACTATGCAGAAATTAGGTCATACTATTAAAAATAACCATCTGTCCAGTCGGGATCTGTTTATAAGACCAGGTTTTGCATCAAAGAGCTTTATCCCTTGTCACATTTGGATTTTGTACTGCTAAGGAAATATGTCAGGAAAACAGCATTTTGAGGAATTTGAAAGATATTTTAATACACAGTTAAACTGACTTAAAGGTTTAGAGAGAGTATCTGAATAATCTGTTTCTTTATAAAAAAAAAGCTGAAAAATGAATTGTGCTATATTGAACAAACACTGTTGGCAATACCATGAAAACTGCTGTTAATCTGACGATTTGTGTTTAGCAGAATTGAATTTCAAGGAAAACCAAGGGTATGCCCATATATATATACATTTATATACATACATTTTTTAAAGAATGATATTTAAGTTTCTGTGTTACAAAACAAACAAACAAATAATATGCTAGCAAGTTTGTCATTCATTCATATACTAGTGAGATCTTGCCTTTTCCTCTTTTCTGTGTGAGTTGACAGATCGAACATATTTCCATCACAGGGTAACCAAAAGAGCTTTAACTTTTAATTCAGAAGATTTAATATTATTGGTAGTTTTAAAGTATTTAACAGGTAGAGCATTTTTACCTAAGGGCTGATGTCATAACTTATTTTTGCATGTTAGTGAAGTCTTTTTTTTTTTTTTTTTCCTTTTTCCAAGAGAACAGATTTCATTTATTTCACTCTCTTTGTCATAGCAAGTAGTGACAATTAGTTTACTGGGTAAGACAAGACCAGCTGTAGCATAAAGCATCTGCTTGCCATAGACTACCAAAAGCAAATGGATTAGCAACTAAATGATGTTGCAGTCCAGACGAAAAAATGTTCATCCTTTAATTTGGTGGCAGAAATTTCAAACTATATGAAATCTGTTTCTTGGTTGACTAAAATAGCTCAGAAGAACTGGAAAGCCCTACTTATTATGAGCCTGATTTGAAATGCAATAAAGTTAATAGATCTCCGTAACTGGATCTTTGTAGAACATGGATCTGACTGATGTCAGGAGCTGAAATACTTCCTAGGGTCTTGTTTCAGCAGTCCATGTTCATTCAACAAAACATTTAATCACGTATGTATCTATGGTATGAGTTGGGATTTATATGTACCTAAGAACTTGGCTTAACAGGGATTCAAACTAGCAATCATAGAATCATAGAATCATAGAATGGTTTGTGTTGGAAGGAACGTTAAAGACCATCTAATTCCAACACCCCTACCATGGACAGGGACACCTCCTGCTAGACCAGGTTGCTCAAAGTCCCATCCAAACTGGCCTTAAAAACTTCCACAGGTGGGGCATCCACAGCTTCTCTTGGCAATTTTTTCCAGTGCTCCACCACCCTCCGATTAACAAATTTCTTCCTATTATCTAATAAATACCTATTTTTTTTTCCAGTTTAAGCCATTACTCCTTGTCCTATCACTACACTCCCTGACAGAATCCCTCTCCAGCTTTCCTATAGGTCCCCTTTAGCTACTGGAAGGTCTCCCTGGAGCCTTCTCTTCTCCAGGCTGAACCAGCCCAGCTCTCTCGAGCTGTCTTCATAGGAGAGGTGCTCCAACCCTCTGATCATCCTCATGGCTCTCCTCTGGACTTGTTCTAATACTTACATGCCCTTCTTGTGCTGGGAACCCAAAGCTGAATGCACTACTTCAGGTGGGGTCTCACGAGAGCAGAGGAGAATCATCTCACTCGACCTTCTGGCCATGCTTCTTTTGATGCAACCCAAGATACAGTTGGCTTTCTGGGCTGCAAGCACAATACACATAGTAGTTTACATCAAGTGTCTGTTGATTAATCTGTGATGATATTTCAGGCCAGTTGTTGCTGAATTAACAATATTATTGTCCATCAAGAATCTTTTTTCCCTACATGTATCAGAGAACATGAGCATAGGAGCATATTGTATTGTTGGGTTTACATGGCAAGGGCTTGGTAGTGGGAGAGGTATCCTCTGTAAGAATAGCCCAGCGGCTTCCCCTGTTAGATAAGAGCCAGTTCCAGATGGATCCAAAAGGGAGCTGCCACTGGCCAGAGCCAAGCCAATGAGTGATGCTGGTTTTGCCTCTGTGACAGCATATTTAAGAAAGGGAAAACATGCTGGAAGAGAGGAGTGAGAAACTGAAGGAGAAACAACACTGCAAATGCCAAGGGGGAGGAGAGTAGATGTTCCAGGTGTTGAAGCAGAAGTTCCCCTGCAGCCTGCGGAGAGGACCTTGGCAGAGCAGGCTGTCCCCCTCCATCCCATGGCATGCCATGGTGGAGCATATCTATTCTTGGGCTGCATCAAAAGAGGAGTGGCCAGTGGGTTGAGGGAGGTGATTGTCCCCCTCTACTCTGCCTTTGTAAGGCCCTACTTGGAGTGCTGCATCCAGGTCATGTGCCCCCAGTATAAGAAGGATGTGTATCTGTTAGAATGGTCCAGAGGAGGGCCACAAAGATGATGAGAGGGCTGGAGCACCTCTCCTACAAAGAAAGGCTGAGAGAGCTGGGGATGTTCAGCCTAAAGAGGAGAAGGCTCTAGGTGACCCTATTGCAACATATCAATACTTAAAGGGGGCTTATAAAAAGGATGCAGCGCAACTTTTTGCTCATTCAGATAAAGACAGGAAAAGGGGGAAGGGTTTTAAACTAAATGAGGGGAGATTGAGATTAAAGGTTAGGAAGAAATTCTTCACTCAGAGGATGGGGAGGCAGTGGAACAGGTTACCCAGAGAGTTTGTGGATGCCCCATCCCTGGAGGTGTTCAAGATTGGGTTCGATCATGTTGGCCCTGGGCAACATGATCTAGTGGGTGGCATCCCTGCCCATGGCAGGGGGTTGGAACTAGATGATCTTTAAGGTCCCTTCCAATTTAATCTATTTTATGATTCTATAATATAGCCATGCTGCAGCACAGGAAGGAGCCCACAGCGAGGCAGGTGGATCTGGCCTGAAGGAAGCTGCAGGCCATGGAGAGCCCCCACAGGTGCAGACACTCAGGCTGGAGCTGCAGTCTGTGGAGAGCAGTCCATCCAGGAACTAGATGTCTGGTGGGATCTGGCACTTGTCAGCGACTCATTCAGGAGTAGTCCACTCCTGAAGAGTGGACTGTGTGGTACAGACACATATTGGAGCAGTTCTTGAAGGGCTGCTCTCTGTGGGAAGCCCATGTAGGATTAGTTTTTGAATGTCTACATCCCATGGGAGGACCCCATGTTGGAGAGAGTGACCATGTAGGAGCAGCAGATGACAAAGTGTTGTGGACTGACTGCAATCCTCATTCCCTGTTCCCCTGCACCACTTGCAGAGAGAAGGTAGAAAAGGGTGGGGAAGGTGTTCTTAGTTTGCTTTTATTTTCTCACTAATCTAGTCTGTTAATAATAGGCGATAAATTGTATTAATCTCCCTATGTTGAGTTTGTTTTCCCTGCGACTATAATTGGGGTGCTATCTTCCTGTCCTTATGTCAGACACTGATCCTTTTTCATTGTATTTTCTCCCCCTCTTCCTTTGAGGAGGTGGAGTGAGAGAGTGATATGGTGCAGTTTAGCTGCCCATCGAGGTGAGAAAAAAACAGTCTTTTTGCAGTCTTTCCTGAATGAGCCCCATGTTAAGCGCCAAAAATGATTGTGGTGGTTTCACACTGACTCTTCACAGAGGCTACCCCTGCAGTTCTCCCACTACAAAAATCTTGCCACATAAACCCAAAACACATCTTACTTGGAAGGGTAGACAGCCTGTAGACTATTAATATATAGAAGAGATTTTATTATCTCCCTTTTTCTGTTTTATTTGTCTCTACCCATGCCAAGGAGGTTATAATTAGATGATCATTAAGGTCCCTTCCAACCCAAACCATTCTATGATTCCATGATTCTACTGAATGATCAGGAGAATGTGATATTCATTTTATTATTATTAATTTATTATTATTATTATTATTATTATTATTATTATTATTATTTTAGTTCAATGATGTTTGATTGTAATGTCCTAATATGTGCTTCATATTTTAAATTCAAGCAGGGCAGTTTTCTCAGAAGTTCTATGTGATAAGTTCTATGTGATAAGTTCTATGTGATAAGATCAGAAATATTGAGGAAAGTTTCTGTCATTACAATATCTTCAGTATTTGCTTCAGACAGAGAGGTTCTAGACTTTGGGGAGTTCAAAATGACCTCAAAACGATCACAAGAGTTTTGATTCATGTAAGTTGATAAAGTATAAAGAGGTCCTTGGAGAAAAAGATTCATGTAAGAGCAAAGCAGTAATAATGATAATTTATGGTGGACAGACCTTTTTTAAATGCAATCAGAGGGATGCATGAGGACATTCTAAGCTCTTGATTCACTCACAAAACCATCATGAGTATCTATAGTCCCCAGATATTTCACGAGGGCTACTTCATTTACTTCTCGTTCTAAAATAGAGGAAAAGCTATCAGCTCTCTTCTAAATATTAAAATACCTTACAACCTACTATTCAGTCTTACTGAACTTTTTATAATTTATTTGTATTACATGGTCATATAGCTTCTAATTCATTACACTGTGAACACAAAACATTAGAAAATTATGAACCAGGTCTTAGCAAAGTCATGATATTGATTTATTAACATATGATTCTTATTATATAATATATATTTATAAAAATATGTTTCTGAACTATTTTAAGAATTTTCAAGAAATTGATTGACGCTATGTAACCATATATTTTCCCCACAAAGAAAACCAAGATTTTCATGGAAATGTTTTTTTACAGGATCTCGCATTCTAGAATATGATTTCTCTTTTACTTTCATAATGAAATTGTGGGATTTGTGAACATTACAGAGTCGATTTTAAAGTTAGGGATGAATGAACATATTTTATCATTCTTTCCGTGAACACCAGGCTTCAGCAAAACGGTTTGCTGAAAAAAGAAAGTTTACATTTCTTGAAAAATATACTGACTTGTTAGAAAACCAAGCAACCAAACCCAGACCTATTTAAATGAGCATCTGCCAAAGACTAACACTTCACCTGAATGTTTTTCAGTAACATTTTCCACAAAGAATATAAGCATATAAATATATTTTGTATGGACTAATCAGAGCACTAAAATTCTGATTCTGAACCTTGCAGATTTTTAAAAATAAACCTTTCATATCAGTAAAAGAGGGACAGTATCTGCCATTCCTGTAGTGTTTTTGTAGTCGTGTGCTGTACAACACTAAGATGGCTGAGACAGGAACTATTATTAGGGATGAAACATGTTGTGCAGTTTGTAAGTAGACTCGCATCTGCCTGCAGCACTGCCTCCTCCCAGCCTACCTTCTTTGGGTGTCTAGGACTACAGTGACTGCCTGGTAGGAGAAGGCTGTGAAATATCACTTTTGCTTGTTGCTGTGCTGGGGAATGGAATTCAGCAAAGAGTTCAGAGAGCCAGCCTGGACCAGAGACCAGCACAGATCAGAGCAAAGTCTGCAAAGCAAAAAGCCAGTCTGCTATTTATTACTATTTACATACATTTAGATGAAAGTTCAGGCTTTTAAAGGCAAGGCAACAGCCAGAGATAGGAAATTTAGCAGTGATGTTGCTAATGACACTAAACTGTTCAGGCAGTGTTTTTCAGTGTGTGCACGTATTATATTATCCCATTCATCATCATTCTTACAAGAGGCAGAGAAAAACGTTGTTGACCTGTAACTTATATTAATTTGCTTTGAGCAGACTGCTTTGTGTTTAGATGTCTGTCTGGCAGTGGAAAGCTAGCAAAAAAATGGAGCAAAACATCAGCTTAAAAAAGGTAATTTGTATTTCCCTATACTAGACTACAGGAAAGAGATATATAAATTAAGAGAAATATTCTTCCAACTGCAAACATCCTATTGACATATCTTCACACAAAGCCAGAGTTTAAACGTGCAAGGTGCTTACGACTGTCGTGCTTGGACTTGCCATATCTATGCTATAACAAATGCTGTAACAAATGCAATCCAACACACAAAAGTTCACATGCAACTTAAAGCATAGGGACTTTATTGGTGCTAATTAAATGATAAAGTTATATAAGATCAAATATATGAATAATTGCAGAAGTGGTCAACTGCTGCAGGACTGAGCTTTCTGATCCTAAAGTGAATGGAAGCATTAAGTCTAAGTTCAGTGTATGCAGTAGCAAACAGCTTGAAAACAACAATATAGCATATTATATTTCTGCAGTAAGTATGTATAGGAAGAAAGATCTGAATGTACATGGAGCTGTCTTAACAGTTTTTAAAATGTAAGGGCTATGTCTATACAGCTTTGATTTCATTTGCTATATTCCTATGCAGACAAAGAAGACATAACTTCATTCATTATTAATGAGCAGTAGAAGCTTGTATTATTATCTCATTTAGAATTTATAGATAAAATTTCAAAGTCCTATTTCAAACAGATGTGCTATAATTTAGTCTGATCAAAAACTCCAAGATGTTTCACAAGATTAACCCATATGGAACAAAAGCTGCACTCACAGCACAACACAGCCTTCATTTTCTTTGAATGCTGCCATTTCTTAGATAGAAAGTGATCAAATAAAATGTTCCAGACATTGACTAGAACACAAAATAAAGGCACTAGAAGCTGTTGAAGCTGTGAAGAAAACTCTGTATATGCGGAGTATTATAAATAGTAGAATATATTAAATGGCAATTTAGGCAGTTAACAGCACTACATATCTTAGATAAATAAAAATGGCCATACACAATTAAGGTCTCTCTCCAGAAAGTACTGTCTGGGAAACCTAATACTCCTAGTTGCTGTGCCTGATTCGGCACTGGCCAAGAGATAAAATCTTGGTCATGGACCAAGACTACCTGAATCACACAAATTTCAGGAACAGTTTATGTTCCTGAAAAGGTAGCAACAGCAAAAACAGTCTCATTCATATAAGTGAGTCTAGCTTTGCAAAGGGCCCAGCCTCTCCATCTGGAAGATGAAAATGAGAGTCTGAGAGAGAATGCTGAAGTGAGGCCTCAATGAACAGGAAAAAAGGGCTGCTGAAGAATGTGAAATGGGGGTGAGCCCACCACAGCAGAGGAAATTGAAGAAGCATTCCAAGTCTGTTGTGTCCAAGTTTAATTGCCTGCAGATAGAGATCTCATGCAGCTCATCCTTGGCTGCACCACCACTTGGCTTCCTGCTACATACCAGCATTGCCAAGAGATGTTAAACAGTCATATTTGAAAACATTTTGCAGGTGCCAGCCTGTACTCTCCCCTTTGTTAATGAGAATTTGATCATCTACTGTAGATGTAACATACAGGGGAGGAGGAGCAGAGTCTGTGAACCAGCCCTTTTTGCACTGAGGGTGGGTGGATCAGTGGCAGAATAACAATCGGATGTCTCTGCATTTTAATAAAAAAATCACTGAACACTGGCCCGGTCTGTTAGAAACAGGTACTTGTGTAAATCAATTGAGACATCTGGTCCCTTTACCTTGGTCACTGATGAGAAAATAAAGATAGTCAGGCTTGGAATCTGGACAAACCTCAGATCAAATGTTTCTGCTTCAACAGTTTCCTTATCAGAAAATGCTCTGGTTGATAACTAATCTAAATAAATGTTAGATTTGAAGACACAGCTATGTGAATTCATTTCTCTTTTGGAATGCTTTATTTCATTCACTTTTTACATTTCTGCGTGGGAGAAAAACAATGCTCGGTTCATTTCAAGAATCAAAAAGGACTCTGTCTTTTTCCTGAATTATTCTCACTCTCTTCCTTCCCCCATGCTTGCTCCTCCCTCATTCTCCTACACCACACACACAGCCTCTTTATGTTTGTGAGCTGCACATTAACCCAGAAGGTTAATGATCAGAAGGCTCAGGTGCACTCCATACTCTTGCAGCATTACTAATGCTGTGGTCATGGGCTTGGAATGGCATTCTGGCAAATTAGTTCTTTTGTGATCTCTGTGCTGAGAGCCACTCTGCTGTTTTCTGTGCTCTGTAACTGCATTTTTATGCTGAGCTTTCTGTCTCTATGAGAATATGCTTTTTTGCCCATTCCATTACCCTGGGAGCACAACAGAATTATTTGTGAGATCAACACCAACTGCAATATGGTGGATATGTCAATGCCAACAAACTTTGTTTAATACTCCTGTGAATATAAAAGCAACAGAAGTGATGGCAAAGGGGCAAGCAAAAGCTTTGAATGGAAACCTGTCCATCTTAACTCCACTTAGCTAAGCACTTAGATGAATAAAACACACACAAACATCTAGCAACAATTCAATCACCTTACTTTCAGGAGTGGTTACCACATTAAACATCTATAATATTGAGACACCTCTCTTCTTTATTAAAAGTCTCCAAATACTTAAACATCATATCCCCAAGGAAATATGAGAAATGTTCATTCTGGAGAGATGAACATTCATCTTCCAATAAAAGTATGGCTGCAACTCAGATATAAGGGATCAGAAAGGGCAGGCTGGTAAAGCAAAGAAGTCAACTCTGCAGGTAAGGTTCCTGATTGACTGAGTACACGGCCAAGCACAGACACAGCTGCAATACAGCTGTAACATAGCTCAGGTGACACCACAGGTCAGAACTTCAGTATACACGCATTTCCTAAGCTGAGACCTCCCTCATCACAGCTCCAACAAGTAAGCCAGTTGTCAGCAGCCAGTTCAGCTCTGATGGTGGGGAATGTGTCGAGTGCCTTGGCATCGGGTTTGGGAAGACAGTGACTTAAAACAACATACTAGCTTAATTTAAGTGATGGTTGATGGTAGCCATCTCTTGTATTGAATTTATTGTATCGCCAAATTTGCAAATGGTTAATTTATGAATATAGGAGTTAAAATACAAGAGGGTACATTCTTCATAATGAGGTGTTTGCCTTGGCTTTCCTGACACAACATAGATTGAGTTTACCACAAGAAAGCATGCTAAAAATGACCCAGTGGAGGATCTGAAGTGGGAGCATTGTAAACCAGTCTTCTTGAGTAGGAGGGCCGGCATGACTTATAAATTACTTATAAATTACAAGAAGAGTGATCGAAAAGGAGCTTGACTGTAATGCACAGAGCTCACACTGGAGGAAGAGAATTGTAGGCTTATGTTTCCAACTGGCAGATTTCTTTTTATTTTTCACAGAAGTCAGGACGCACGTTTCACATACAGTTACCATACCCAGATGGTTGTTGTGTGAAGGGAAGCTCAATCTGCCATTGAGGTAATCATTTGCTGAGAATTAGTACTGCACCCTGCAGTATTAAGGCAGTGATTCAGTTTGTGAGGGGAAGAATAATACCCGCCTGAGACACAAAACTTTTGGGGTGATGAGACTGCTGGTTTTCTGCTACACTGGGCCATGAAGATTTGGGGGTGGGGAGGGCATGCAGGGTGGACAATGGCCTACCATCATAGTTTGGTGTGCAGCAACTGGTGGGTCCAAATACATACATAAAGATGTGGAAATAGTGTAATAATTGGCTTTTTTGAAGCATGCATTTGGATGCTTTAGTATCACATAACATAGAAGAAGCAGTAATTTATATAACTATACTGCCTCAAGCTTAGCATTGTCATAGCAGCTGTAGCCTTTATACCCCAGGACCTTCTGGCAGATTGAGAAAAGAAAGATGCCCAAAGATCCTGTGTTCAAAACAGTTCCTGGGTTCTGCTCACAGGAGCAGAATTTGGCCTTAAGGTTAATCACCTGGAGGCACTTGAGAAGGTGCATATATGTTTCTTTTGAGTCATTTGTTTGCAAATATATCAGTTGCTCAGCTTTAAGGTTTTGCTGGATGTAAAAATGTAAGAATATTTCAAAACATTAGAGTGAAAGACAGAGATTAGGAATAATCAAAAACAGAAATGGTAACTGGTACTGTGCAGAAGTACAAGCATATTTTGTATTGATAGGAACTTCTTTGTTGGAAAATAGCCGGCAATCTTGCACAGCATGATTGATGTGCTCTTGGAGGAACCATGCACATGGTGACTCCTAATCTGCTGAGGATCACAGTCAAGAAAATGAGGCATGCAAAAGAAGAAGTTCAAGAAACTTTAACAATAAGATTCATTTTCAGTATACGTTTAATACTAAGGTTAAGGTTCCTTGGAAAAAAAAAAAAAAAAAAAAGCAGTGTAGCATATGTGTAATTATAAGAAGCTAGCAAATGTTGTTGTAAAAATACACATCATAATTACAGAAGCTACCAGTTTTAATGATAGATCAGAATACATAGCAATAATAAAGTTTTTTAAGTGACGTTATTTCAGTGCTTGCCTCATCCATGGGAGTAGTAAGGAGCTTTGTAAATTGACCTGAAAATTGATTGGTCTCATCTGACTAAACAGATGAGGGAAAGTCTTTTACAGTATATGATCCTTTTCTGTGAATGCCCTATATTTGATTCAGTCCTTGTCTGGGGGAGATACTGTCTCAGATGGCACTACAATCCTGCAGTCCCCAAACCAGTCTGCTTTATATCCTCTATTTAGTGACTTGACTGGAACCTAAAGATGCTTCTAGTGATGACTTTTCCTGCTGACCCTAAAGGTCCTGTTTCAGAAAGGTTTGGGACTCTTCTAATCCCAGATGAGAAGACATTTAACCCAGTATACTCACAAAAGCTCTACCATTTTACAAAGTCAAGGCTTACCAGATCATGTCTTTTCAGCAAGCTGTAGCGTCCTGCCTTTGTGGTGGTTTTACCCAGCTGGGCAGCTGAACTCCATCACAACTGCTCTCTCACTCCCCTTCCTCAAAGGTAAAGGGGGAAAAAATATAATGGAAAGGCTCAAGGATTGAGATAAGGACAGGGAGATCACTCAGAAGTTATCATTACAGTCAAAACAGACTCAGCGTAGTGAGATTAATATAATTTATTACCTATCACTAGCACACTAGAGCAGTGAGAAACTGAACAAAAATAACAACACCTTTCCCCCATCCACCCTTTTCTACCTCATCCCCCTGAGCAGTGCAGGGAATGGGGAATGAGGGCTGCGGTCAGTCCCTAATGCTTCATCTCCACTGCTCCTTCATGGTCACTCTCTGCCACTGCTCCAACGTGGGGTCGCTCTCATGGGATGCCGTCCTTCCCGAACTGATCCTACATGGGCTTCCCACAAGCAGCAGCTCTTCAATCATAGAATCATAGAATCATAGAATCATTAAGGTTGGAAAAGACCTTTAAGGTTATCTGGTCCAACCATCCCCCTACTACCAATATCACCCATTAAACCATGTCCCTAAGCACCACGTCCAAAGTTTCCTTGAACACCTCCAGGGATGGTGACTCCACCACCTCCCTGGGCAACCCATTCCAATACCTGACTACTCTTTCTGAGAAAAAATGTCTCCTAATTTCCAACCTGAACCTCCCCTGGCAAAACTTGAGGCCATTCCCTCTAGACCTATCACTAGTTATCTGCGAGAAGAGGCCAACACCCATCTCCCCAGACCTTCCTTTCAGGTAGTTGTAGAGAGCAATAAGGTCTCCCCTGAGCCTCGTCTTCTCCAAACTAAACAACACTAGTTCCTTCAGCCACTCCATAAGACTTCTGTTCCAGACCCCTCACCAGCTTCGCAGCCCTTCTCTGGACATACTCCAGTGCCTCGATGTCTTTCTTCTAGTGAGGGGCCCAAAACTGAACACAGTACTCCAGGTGCAGCCTCACCAGAGCTGAGTACAGGAGGTTGATCACCTCCCTGGTCCTGCTGCCTACACTATTCCTGATACAAGCCACGATGCTCTTGGCCTTCTTGGCCACCTAGGCAAGCTGCCGGCTCATGTTCAGGTGAGCATTGACCAACACCCCCAGATCCTGTTCCTCTGCACAGATTTCAAGCCATTCTGCTCCAAACCTGTAGCATTGCATGGGGCTGATGTGACTAAAGTACAGAACCTCATCCCACTGGCCTATGCCCATTGATCCAACCTGCCCAGGTCAAAGAACTGTTCCAACATGAGTCTGTACCACGGGGTCTATCTGTCAGGAGCAAACTGTTCCAACATGGGCCCCCCACAGGCGGCAGCTCCCCCCAGACCCCCTGCTCCTGCGTGGGCTCCTCTCCACGGGCTGCAGCTCCAGCCTGGGGCCTGCTCCTGCGGGGGCTCTCCATGGGCCGCAGCCTCCCCAGGCCACATCCACCTGCTTCACCGGGGGCTCCTCCACGGGCTGCAGCGTGGAGATCTGCTCCACTGTGGGACCCATGGGCTGCATGGGGACAGCCTGCTCTACCTGGGACCTCTCCACAGGCCACAGGGTAACTTCTGCTCCATTCCTGGAGCACCTCCTCTGCTGCCTTCTTCACTGACCTTGGTGTCTGTAGGGCTGTTTCTCACTCCTTGCTGTCCTAGTTGCTGTTGCACAGCATTTATTTATTTATTTATTTATTTATTTATTTATCTCCTCTCTTTTCTTAAATCTGCTCTCACAGAGTCCCAACCAGTGTTGTTCATTGACTTGCCTCTGGCCAGCAGTGGGTCCCTTTTGGAGCCATCTGAAACCGGCTCTTATCTAACATGGGGCAGCTTCTGGGCTCTGTTCACAGAGGCCAACCCTGCAGCCCCCCTACTATCAAGCCCTTGCCAAGTAAACTCAATACAGCCTTCCACTCATGCTGTTTTGCAGATATTTCTGAATTTGGAAAAAAAGAGCTTATATAGTATCTGAGCCTTACAAAGCCCCCAAATATTGCTTCCTCTTCTCTCCCACCCTAAATCAAGGTTTGCCACAGATTTGTGCGTTTTTTTTTTTTTTTTTAATTTGTATTATTATTATTATTTAACTCAGTATTTTCATGCATTTCTTTAAAGATTGCTCTAGGTTTATTTTCTGTATATGGCTAAGTCCCTTCAGCTTCTTGAACTCCAACACTGAGGATAAAGTTTCTTCTTACATGACCTCTTTGACAGAGTTAAATCTAAGCGAAATGCAGAGCTCTTCTTGTAAGCGGACATAGTAACAACTAACAGTAAGCCACAGCTAGACATGGTAGCTTTTCTAAAATAAATTGTCCTTTAAGTGCAGCCATGTATAGAGAAGCAAAGTTATTGAATCAGAATGTCATCTTTTGTCAGTTAGAGCACAGAAATGACCATCTTTCTTCCTGAAATCTTTAAAGCATTTGTCAATGTCCCTCTGATTCTAATAGACTCCGTTTCAATGAGCAAGGTCCTGCATTCTTTCTTTCCTTGCCCTCTCCTCCAACAGGCATGGTGTCTTTTGAGCCTCTGGAAAGTGAGAGAGAAATCATTGTTGAATATTAATGCCTGGTGAATGATATTCCTCTTTCCTTTCCAGTGAATATCTTCCCTCAGGAACAAAGCCTTTTCCAGCTCTGAGGGGTCATTACACTGTAGTCCAAACAATGGAAATGTCTCTGACTTCTTGTCTCTCAGGGGTTTAATGCATTCATCCTCCTAGAGACACCACACTTGCAAGTGAAAGAACTGAAGACCGAGCAGAGAACATGAAAATACCACAAAAATTTGATCATTCTCCGAAGACGTATTCAGACTTCAAATCAGATTGACATGGAAAGTGATTCAAGATCTCTAGATATTTTCCACTTCAAGTAATTGGTGGAGAAGAGGGTGTGAGGAATGATTAGGCCTTGACCTGTTTTCCTTTGTACTTTTCTGCCTGGTGACCCAAATCAACCCTGTATTGATCCCAAACAAAATAACACTATGGCTGAAATAGGATTCGAAAAAGTGAGGTAAGGCAATATAATTACTAACAGTCTGTGTGGGTTTACAGAAAACAAATCCTGTCAAACTAACTTAATATTTTTTATGAGATTATAGATTTTGTTGATAAAAGTATTTCTGTTGTTGCAATACTCTTACATTTCTGCAAGGCATTAGGTAGAGAAACAGGATATTTCAAAGACAGTCTGAAATACTCCAAATGGTCTTAACCCTGACAAGCCAAAAAGTCTCAAAACAAGGTAGGAAGCCAGCAAAACAAACAATATGTCTTTAATTATAGTGAGACATAAAGCCATCAAGAGCAAAGATTATATGTCAACAACAAACATTCCTTTCTGGGAAGTGGTGACAAAAGGTTTTAGTTTGGACAGCCTAAAAGCCAGATATCTTTGTTTTCAGCTTCATGTACCAGCATTTCTATTGTCATGATTAATAAAAAGCAAAAAAGAAACTGGGAAGATCTGAGCCTTCACAAGGTTTTCTTCCTTAAATTAAAGTAACATTGGCCCATGTGTTTATTAACCTTACAGCATCTGGTGTGGACTAGTCCTGTTTTGCACTTTATACACACTCCTACAATTCAGTAAAATCTTTCATTGTTTGTGCCCTATTTCACTTGTACTCTACCACCCACCCATGCACTGAAACTGAACATTATCCTCAAAGTCCTATTGAGTTACAGAATTAACAGCTAACGCTGTGTTGTGTCCCCATCCCTCTCCCTACCCCATCACTCAGTGTAGGTAGGTGATGTTATAACTTCTGTGCCATCAGAAATAAAGTGCGGAAAAATTTTACTTGCCCAAGAGAAATACATTTCAGGGCCTTGAGATCTGTTGTACTTCCATGGTCAGAGCTAAACTGAATTTGCAGAGAAAGGGCAACTCCCACAATTTCCTTACTCAACCTTCTACTACATAAACAAAAAATCACTCATGTCCAGTGCGGCGCTCATTCAACATGTATTTCATACTACTATTTCACACTACTATTTCATGTAACAGACTTTTCATGCAACTGTTTACAGCTTTTCTTCAGCTGGCCAGGCTAAAAGCAAAGAAAGAAATGTAGGAACAGACTGAATATTTACAGTGAAGTGTTAGATGATAATGTAACTTGTTTGTCCACCATATTCACATAAAACTGTTTTTGTTTGGATATCTTTTTGGACAACACCATAGTGAACCAGTTTCATAGTAATAGTTCAAGAATATTATGTCTCATTGTGATTGTATATAATTTGATATTACATAGCTATAGAAAGCTGCTCTCTTACCACAGTGGAAAAATAGAGCCCTTAACAGCAGGAAAGATGAAATTTAGTGGTACTGGTATGCAAATTCAAACAGATGCTTAAATCTTTGCAGACCTGAGACCTAGGTTTGGGTTTGAGTTTATTTCAGAGATGAACAGGCAGTGAACTTCTTGGAAAGACACAGGGTAATGGAAATGAATCATGCCTTCTGTTGGCAAACCACAGTGCTGCAACTGGAAGGTTTACAAAACCATGCCACTTGTTACTACCACCAAGCAAATTAGAAAAAAAAATCATAAGGAGTCCTCAAAAACAAGCAAGCATATAAAATAACAATTGGCACAAAATCGAAATTTGGTTTTCCCTTCATTTGCACACATCTGCTAGCTGAACACATTGCAGTTTGATTACATAGCCAAATTAGTTTCCTCACACAGCCACTGTTGAGAGATTAATTTCTTCTAAGTGCGAGCTGTTCTGCATCTCTGCAGATATAGTAGAGTAGAATAAATGGTTACGGACTTTGTCTGCTGCCCTGATGATTTCCATTTGTAAGGCAATGCTATGAAAATATGACTAGAATTGGTTTATTTCCAATTATAATAAAATTATTTAATGAAAGTTCTCTATTAAAATTGCCCACAATTTATTTGTAAACTGTAGGATTATAGAATCATAGAACCATATAGGTTGGAAAAGACCTTCATGATCATCAAATCCAACCATCTACCTGACCTACCAAGTCCCATCACTAAACCATGTCCGCTAGTGCCACATCCGCATGTCTCTTAAATAATTCCAGGGATGGAGACTGCACCATTTCCCTACACAACCTGTTCCAATACTTAAACACCTTCTCCAGGAAGAAATTCTTCCTAATGTCCAATCTAAGCTTCTCTTCGTGCAACTTGGAACTGTTTCCTCATGTCATGTCTCCTGTCACCTGAGAAAAGAGACCAAAACCCTCCTCACTGTCAGATATTTTTCTTGGATTTTGTTAGGTGTAATAGGATAATCTGTGTCTGTAATAAAAAATACCAGAATTTTCTCTTATTTTGTGGCATCTTCCTTACAAAAAACTTTTTATGTGCATTACATTTACAATCAAAATATACCAAAATAAAATATTCATATTGAAAGGTGTTATATATTGAAACAAACTTTTTACCTGTTCTATAAAGATTCTTTTATCTGGTCTATAAAGAAACATGTATACACACACACACACATTTCAAATATATTATCTGTGCAAGAAATAATGTTTTTAACATAATATATTTTCTTGTAGGCTATGTAACTTATGATCTAACATAAAATACATCTATTTATTTTAAATACATTATTATTTATATATTTACACATTATACTTACACATTAAAAATAATTTACTTTAATAGCAATGAACATAACAATTCTTGTCATATCTGGGGAAAATACCAGTAGGGAGTAACCTAATAAATGAAGCCTTTTTCTCAGGACACTTAAAGTAATAGTGCAAACAGACTTCTTAAATATGTTTTCAGGAGCTGAAGACATGCATGTTTGTATTTAAGGTAAAAGTTTTAGATAAGACATTTCACCTAAAGCTTTGTTGATTTATTTTTTGGGGGATTGGCCACTCAAGTCTTGCTGTCTAGTTTCTGGATACCTGAAACTTACTCATAATGAAGCATTATATCTTTCCAGATGGCTACGTTTTTTTTTTTTTTTTTCTTCCCAAAATGTTATGACTCCCCATAGCCTATGCTTTTGACTTAGCTAGAGAGCTCTGTCTAATATCTGTGATGATTTCAAAAGTAAGTTTTACTCGGAGTTCACAGAGCAGCTCAGTCTGATGTGTGATCCAAGAGAACATCATAAAAATTACTTGATTCTTTAAAGAGTGACTGAAGAAAAGAAGTTGGTGATGTCACAGTCTTTTTACACAGGAGTAAAAGACGACTAGGCACTTTCTCAAGAAACATGAAGCCCCAGTTACCCATGTGTTCAAATGAGAGAGTTCTGTCTACACCATTGCAGATCAGGATGGCCAACCTTCCCGACCCCATCTGCTAAATACTTAAAACCTTCACGTTGCTGACAGATGCATTGCAGGTTCCTCGTGCTGTTGGAGGGATGGCTTTGTGGGAGCTGTTAGAGACAGTACATAGCAATGGCTCCCTAGTGTGCTTCCACTGCAGGATGGAGTTGTCTGTTTGCCACCCCATCTGGAAGAGACGTCAGGATAGGGAGCTCAAAGGCCCCTGAAAGTTCCTTTCCTCCTGCATATGGGGGTCTGTGGTCACCACCTGCTTCCATCAGTCTTGAGCTAGTGGTAAACAGAATATAATACATGCAGATCTGTACTTAGAAATACATTTCTGCTATCAACTCTACTACCTGGGCAGTACACCCTTCTGCTGAAGCTCTTCTCTTAAGTGTTCACTCTGTGTATAAAAATGGTGTGGTAGTGTATTTTATTTTATTTTATTTTTGCTCCTAACAAAACTTTGCATGTAATGCCGTGTCTGATTTCCACAATACCCTATTCAGAATATCTTCTAGGAAAACTGCTGGGGAACTGTCCAGGAAGGTGGTAAATTTCAGTTTGTGCTACATCTACCAAAATTGTGAACTTGAATCCTGCAGTCTTTTATTTCCTGAGCAGATATTTAATTAAGCTGTACTATGGAAAGGAACACATCATCCACTTCTTTCTCCTGGGCTTCTGAAAATAAATAAATAAATAAATTTTATGAAGAAAAAAAAAATCACAAACCCAAAACAAAATAAAAAAAAATTTCACCTACTTTCAGTAGGAAATCTGAACTGGTGGATTTTAAATGGGTTGGAAATGTTTCTCAAAATCCCGGAATGCACAATCCAAGCCCAGAGGGAGTCACATCTTGATCATGCCAGTCATTCCCTATTTTCTAAGTTCAGTATAATGACTTTTGAACACTGTACTGTTTGCATCCTATTTAGAGCAATTGACTTCTCTCATTCCAGTGCAGAGTCCCAGTGCCCAGAATACACAACTTGATTCTTCTCTGGGGACCAGCAACCTAAAAGTTTTCTATCTTACTGGCCTCATAACCCCTAAGACTGTTTACATTTTCTTGCTAGAGTTATGTTCAGGGAACTTCAGGTTACAGGTCCCATAAGTGCTGATATTGAGCACATGCTGCTGACACCATCTGCCCTATGGGTTTGTGCTTTGTTTCAGTGAAAATGAGAATGGAAAGTGATCAGGAAGTGCTGTTATATTTGTAGACTTTTATTGGTATAGATTTGGGGTAGAGCCAAGATGCATATCTGAAACCAGGAAATTGGAAGTGCTCTAGAGGTCTATAATATATTCATAGTCTTGACATATTTTCACTGACTGGGAAATAGGATCGCCTAAGAAGACTAATGAAAAGTGTATAAAACATATAGTCCCTTAATTTCTTCCTGTACCATAAGAGAGAGTAAACCAATCTTTTTCTTTTTTTTTCCTTTCTTCTTCAAATGGAGTTGAAGCACAGTCTTTACAGACAAGAAAATTCTACCAAAATTTATATAGTGTTTCTTGTGTTTTGCACCTTTGCAGCTGAACCATTCAGCAGTTTCTACTAAAAACAGTTTGGTTTTTTTTTTTTTTTTTTTTTTTTTGTGATGTGGCAGGTTTCTTTTGGAGCAAGAAAAGAAAGTCCAGATGTTTCCAGCTTTTTCTTTTAACTTTTGCATCTGAGTTTTGAAATACCCCACTTGCGTATTTTAAGGAAGAGGACTGACAATCCTTGAGACTCATGAACTCATGAGACAGTAAAAACCATGATGGCACTAGAAAATGTACTTAATCACAAGAATTCCATCTTCCACAAGGAGATTTATAAACAAATACAGCAGTTAATATAAATATTCCAGTAATATCCCCGTGGTGTGTTGGCTTTGTCTGGCTGCCAGATGCCCACCAAGCTACTCTCTCACTCTCTCTCCTCAGAAGGACAAGTAAAACAGAAAAAGAGAAAAAAATCCCATGGGCTGAGATACAGACAGGGATCACTTACCAATTACCATTACGGGCAAAAAAGACGACTTGAGGAAAGATTAATTTAGTTTATTGCCAATTAGTAACAGAGTAGAATAGTGAGAAATGAAAACAACAAAAAAAACCCTCTCCTTTTTCTCTCCCTTTTTCCCAGGCTCAACTCTTCTGCTTCATTCTCCCACAACAAGTAGTGCCAGGGGATGGGGAATGGTGGTTGCAACCACTCAGGATTTCCTCTCTGTCACTCCTTCCTGCTCACATTCTCTCTCTGCTCCAGAGTGTGGTCCCTCCCATGTGGTACCGTTCTTCAGGAACAGGTTGCTCCAACATGGATCCTTCCCATATGCTGCAGTTCTTCTGCAGGCAGAAGGGACACCCAACAGAAGAGTTTCCTTATCCTCTCTCCACCCGTCTGAATGCACTGACCTAGAGCATAAGGGGCATTGGCAACAAATCCCTGCACAGCACAGCAGGTGCGTCCCCTCAGGAACTTCCCCACCTTCTCAGGTGCCCATGTGCAATAGGTATGATGCTTTGCAGGTTGATCTGAATGATATTGAGGAACATGGTATATCTGGCTTGGAGGTGATGCATTAAAACAGCTCCCACCAAGACAAAAATATGTGTCATTGTTGTGCGAGACTCCCTTCTGAAGGGAACAAACAGCCCAATATGCAGACAGGACCAACTTCATAGGGAGGTCTGCTGCCTCCCTGGGACCTGGATTAGGGATGTGAAGAGAAAGCTTCCTGCCCTGTTCCTTCCTTACCTCTTATTGCTTTTTCAGGTAGGCGGTGATGAAGATTCAAGACGAAGTTCAAGGGCAATCAAGAGACTTCAGGGCCTCAGGACAACTAGTTAAGGGGATAGAAGCACACACGATGTTTTCCCCTATCTCTCCACTTGCAGGGATTGACAAGGCGAGGAACAGAAAGAGCCACCAAATCAATATGTGGCTCTGAGCCTGGTGTCAACAGCAGAAGTTTTTGTTTGTTTGTTTGTTTGTTTGTTTTTTTAATCATGGGGTCATTTTACAAGATGCCAGGCCTGCTGGAAATGGATGGGGTTCACCTGTCTCTAAGGGGGAAAAGGATCTTTGTTCAGGAGCTAGCAGGGCTCATTGATAGGGCTTTAAACTAGATTTGAAGAGGGAAAGGGATAAAACCAGGCTTGACAGACAAGCCTAGTGGTGGTATGACAATGGACGGTGTCAATGGATGGTGACAAGGGATGGTGTGCTAGCAAGGTCCATCGGTCTGCTGCCCCTATTGAGATAGGGGATGGAGAGCCATGTGGCACCAAAGACACAAGGGATATTTATGGGTTAGAAGTTACAAAAGTGCCTGAGAATGGTCATGTAGGAATTAGGGCTTCTCCCCGCAAAAAGGTGGCAGGATTGCTAGCCCAACTGAAGTGCATCTACACCAATGCATGCAGCATGGGCAACAAACAGGAGGAGCTGGAAGCCATTGTGCATCAGGAGGGTTATGACTGAGCTGCTGTCAAGAAAACATGGTGGGATGACTCACATGACTGGAGCAGTGCAATGGATAGCTATAAACTCTTCAGAAGGGATATTCTAGGAAGGAGAATCAGTGGGGTAGTCCTGTATGTTAGGACGTGTTCGGATTGTCTTGAGATTAATAATAGTGATAACAGGGTTAAAAGTTTATGGGTAAGATTTAGTGGGGGAGGTCAATGAGGCAGATGTCATAAAATCATAGAATGGTACTCTCTCTCCTCCCCCCCCCCCCCCGCCCCCCCCCCCCCCCCCCCTTCCATAGGCAGGGATGCAACCCATTAGATAAGTTATGAGGCCAAGACCCCATCCACCCCGGCCTTGAACACCTCCAGGTGTAGGGCATTCACAGCTTCTCTTGACAACCTGTTCCAGTGCCTCTCTACTCTTACAGTGAAGAATTTCCTATTGTCTAGTCTAAATCCATCTTCTTTTAGTTTAAGACCATTCCCCCTTGTCCTATCATTATTTACCCAAGTAAAGAGTCCTTCTCCATCTTTTTTATAAGAACCCTTTAAGTATTGAAAGTTTGTAATGAGGTCTCCCCAGAGCCTCCTCTTCTCCAGGCTGAACATCCCCAGCTCTCTCAGCCTTTCTTTATAGAAGTGCTCCAGCCCTCTGATCATCTTTGTGACACTCCTCTGGACTCACTCTAATAGATGCACATCTGCCTTGTGCTGGGGGCCCTAAACCTGGATGCAGTACTCCAGGTGGGGCCTCACAAGGGCAGAGTAAAGGGGAGGGACAATCATCTCCGCTAACCATCTGGTCACCTGTCCTGGTGGGCATCTGTTATAGAGCACCTAACCAGGCCACAGAGGCAGACAAAATATTCTACAAACAGCTGGGAGAAGTCTCGCAATCACTAGTCCTTGTTCTCATGGGGGACTTTAACTTACTGGATGTCTGCTGGAAATACAATACAATGGGGAGGAAACAGTCTAGGATGTTTCTAGAATGAGAGGTAGATAACTTCCTGACACAATTGGTGAGTGAGTCAATTAAGGGATGGTGCCATGAGGGATCTTTTCCTCATAAATAGAGAAGGACTTGTGGGTGATGTGAAGGTTGGAGGCCATCTCGAGCGCAGCGATCATGAGTTAATAAGGTTTTTGATTCTTAGAAAATTAAAGGGGGCATTAGCAGAACTGCCACCCTGAACTTACGGAGGGCAGACTTTGGCCTGTTAATGAGACTGGTTGTGGAGCAACAACCCCATGCCACGCTACAGGCTGAGGGAAGAGTATCTGGAAAGCTGCTTGGTGGAAAGAGTCCTGGGGGTATTGGTCAATAGCTAGCTGAATATGAGCCAGCAGTGTGCTCGGGTGGCCAAGAAGGCCAATAGCATCCTGGCTTGTATCAGAAATAGCATGGCCAACAGGACTAGGGAAGTGATTGTTCATCTGTACTCAGCTCTGGTGAGACTGCACCTCGAGTACTGTGTTCACTTTTGGGTCCTTCACTACAAGAACATTGAGGTGCTGGAGTGTGTCCAGAGAAGGGCAACGAAACTGGTGAAGAGTCTAGAAAATGGGTATTATAACAAGCATCTGAGTGAGCTGGGGTTGTTTAGCTTGGAGCAAAGGGAGCTCAGGGGAGACCTTATTGTATTTTACAATTACCTTAAAGGAGGTTGTAGCAAGGTGGGGATCAGTGTCTTTTCCCAAACACCAAGTGATAAGATGAGGGGAAATGGCCTCAAGTAGTGCTGGGGTGGGGGGGGCAGGGTGGGGGGGGAGGGGGTTAGGTTGGATATTAGGAGAAATTTCTTTACTGAAAGAGTTGTGTGGCATTGGAACAGGCTGCCCAAGGAAGGGGTTGAGTCACCATCCCTGGAGGTCTTCAAGAAACATGTAGATATAGAACTTAGTAGCATGGTTTAGTGGTAGACTTGTCAGTAGTAAGTTAAAGGTTGGACTAGATGATCTTAGAGGTCTTTTCCAATTTGAATTATTCTATGATTCTATGATTCTTCAAGAACTGCTCCAGCATACTATGGGGTCATTCAGGAACAGACTGCACCAAGAGTGGGTATTTCAAAGGTTGGAGTTCCTGCCAGAAAACCTGCTCCTTCGAGGACTCTCCACAGGCTGAAGTTTCCTTCAGGGCACATCCACCTGCTTCAGCATAGTCTCCTCCACAAGCTGCAGTGTGGAGATCTGCTCCAATGTGGTCCTCCATGTATAGCAGGGGGACAGGTTGCTCCACCATGCTCTTCTTCATGAGCTGCAGGGGAATCTCTGATCCAGTGCCTGGAGCACCTCCTCTCCTTCTTTCTCCACTGACCTTCCTTTCTGCAGGGCTGTTTCTCATGCATTTTTTCTCACTCTTTTCTCCCAGCTGCTGCACAAAGTTTTTACTTCTTACATACACTTACCCAGAGGCACCACCACCTTGTCTGCCGGACTCAGCTGTGCCTTGTGGTGGGACCATTTGAGCCAGGTGGAACTGGCTGTGTCCTACACTGGACAGTCCCTGGCCTTTTCTCATAGATGCCACCTCTACAGCTTCTCTCCACTGCCAACAACTGCATTTAATACAGTCCCAGAGGTGACTGATGAGAGATCCTTCCACATCTAAACTTCTGTTGAGTTGCCTCAGCACCAGCAATCTCACATTGCTGTTCAGTGTTCAGGTAGTCTTCCTGTATTTGTTCAGTAAATGAAGAAAGTAAAATCATGAGTTTATTCACACAAACTCTTCATTTTCCTAATCAAGTTGAAAACTAGCCTGTAGAAATAGTAGGTTGGGAAGACAATTTGTCATTTGCAGTAATGGAATTGGGATCAGTCTGAGTTATTTCTCTCTCCTTTATCACAGAGTATACAAGACCATTGTAACACAGTCTGTGGAATTTGATTTGATCCAAAAAGACTAATATTTCCATCTCCTGAGTTATTTGTTTCAGTGTCAACAGGAAACATATAGGTGGGTGTTGCTTTGGGTTTGAAGCACTATGAGGCTGGATTTGTAATAGGGACATGTCATAATTTCTGCTTTCCTCAGCTAACTTCTTCCATCTAATTATAGACAATCATACATCCTGTTAAATAGGGCACTCTGTTCATTCTGAGTTGTGTTATCTAAGATATCAGCTGTTGTTTTCCTGGATATTGACTGTGTTAAAAAGCTACATGTATAGGCTAAATGCATGTATGCTCACGTCTTGAAGTATGACATACATCTTGTATTCTACAAGCTAATGGCATGATGCTGTAAAATATGTAGTTACACAAAGTGAAAGTAGCTTTCTGCAAAGACAAACATGAAGTAGAATTTAATATTTATATTTATGTTTTACATTACCTAAAGCAGAGTTCTCTGTTATTCCATTAAAAAGCACAAAGAACAACCTGAAGCTCAGAGAAGGTTTTATACTTGTCACTCTGATGTAAATGGAAAGTGTTTAGAGATTAGACTAGTACCTTGTGGAAAAGTGAATATGTCATATATTGGTATTTTCATATTTAAAGTTTAGATCTGCACAAAAGAGTGAAGGAAATAAATGGCTTAATAATATCAAAAATGAAAAAAAAAATCAATTAATGTATTTATTTTACAATTCATAATAACAAGTTAATGCCTGATCAATTTGTTATTATTAACATTTCAAATCTCCTTGCATCATTTATCAGTTTACATCTTGGTTATGATTTGTACATCCTTGTACTCCTGAATCCCTCTTTCTTATTGATGAGTTTCTTAACAGCTGCAGTACTCTGTGATAGATATTCCTTTTTAAGCTTATTACCATTTGAGGCAACTTGTACATTAGTTGAAAAATTAATAATTATATGTTGTAAAGAGCTAATCGTAAACAAAACTAAGTCCACCTATTTCTCTGACTATTTTTAATAAAGAAGACACATACTTTTTTTCAGTGTATTCAGTTGCTTTGAACATAAGGGAGGTCATTGATCAGAGAAGGGGAAGCACTAAATCAACCTGTTAGATGAAATGTCTTTGTATTCCTCCTTTAGCACGTACTCCCTTATATTACATAAGTACACAAATAAATGATAACCCCCCCTCAGATTTCTCTCCCTGATCCCGTCAGTCTTATCATTTGTATATTCTGGCATTACCATAAAGTAATAAATGACTCCTCTGGCATTGAATTTATATTGTCATTTTAGTTGCTTGAAAGTGAGCTTCCATATAATGCCTTCATAAAAAGTAGCAGTGTTAGATAAAACAGTTTAGCTGCTCGGAGGAAAGGTGAAGTCACTGGATCCTTGCTTAAATTTTACTTGGCATATAAAAAATGGTGACATCACGTCTAAAAAGCAGAGGAAGTAAAATCAATGAACCATGCAGAAGCACGTCCTTCTAGCAAACCACTGGCTTGCACTGTGGAGACAGCCGCTCTCCAGCCCTCCTGGCTGAATTGTGCTGGGAAGTGTTTTGATACAGATGGGAAGGAGGGAACAAAAGAAAAAACAAGCAACAACAACAAAAAAGAATGAATCAATGAAACAAAACAACAACAACAACAACAAAAAACAGTGGCAGTAACCAAGAAAACTATATTCATGTTTATAGGCAGAGGAATAAATATAATAAATTGTGTGTTAGGCAAGGACCTGCATTTATTGAAGATAAATGGCACAAATGGGAGAAAAACATCTTCTGGTTCTCTACTTTATCACGATAGTTCTCAAATTAAACTTCAGATATATCTCCTTAGGAATACAGTAAATCTCCTATCCCATATTCAATCTTGCATAAAAATTTAAAGTAGGACAAGAACTAAATCTTGAATAATAAAGTATAGATGTTTGCCCTGTATGTGCAGAAACATAAATGTGGTTCCTATGACATATGTAATCACATTTTTATTCTTGTAGGACAGTTGATATACATTCAGTATATATATTTTACAAATAGAAGGATTTGCTTCCTTTGCTCCTATCTGTCTGGAACTGCAAGACTTCCCTGTCTTCACACTAAAACCTCAGCTTCCCCATATAGCAAGGATCTAACACAAAAAATTTCCTTGTGGTTGGCACCAACAGCTTGATGGATTTGTGTACAATAAACTAGTTAAAAAAACTTATGAGATCCCAAGGTTAGTCTTGAGTAAAGTGGACATTGTTAGGTTAACAATGTAGAGAAAAGGAATCTACCCTTCATTTTCAGTTTTACCAAATTCTACTGAACTTTGAGTAGCCTTTATTAATATCTGCCTCACTAAAAGCTGTTAAGCAACTTAGCACTGTATTATAATGCTTTACTCTTAGAACTTCAAAGCTTTTTTCAGATCAAAATTTTATTTACTATTTTTCCCCAATGCAGAGCACCTAAAGAACAAAGGTACAACACAAGAAACTGCATATTTACCTTACCTAATCTATAGTCTGTCACTGATGACTTGCTTAATTTTCATTCAGCCTATTAATCACTCTCTTTGCATTGGAATAAGCCCTCTTGAAACATGCTTCCCTTTCCAGGCTGATTTTGAGCACAGGTACCAACAGATGCATTTTCTGAAGGCCCAGAGACATTAGCCTCTTTATTTTTTGAGCAGTGAGAAATGTCTTCTGCTGCCTGTGTGAGTGTTTTGCCATGTATCCCATAACACATGTGACACAGATGACATAGGGCAGATAAGTCAGCCCATGCTCCTTCCTAGAGGGGTCTGACATAAAATTCAGGAAGGTACTGCCAGGTATGTAGCTTGCTGAATTACAGTCACACTAGAGTTGGTTATGTGGATGCATGGAGTATACATTAATGTGTATTTGGTATACTTTGGTATCCTCTGGCTCATGTTACTGTGACCAATACAAAATAATGTCAGTCTCTTTGTGTCACTACATCTCCTCATGAATCTTGCTAAAGTCTTTCTTTTATTGGTTTTACATACTTCAATTTTTATTAGTATCTTGATAACTTGACCATTGTCCATGCTGTTTCATATAAGCATATTTCATATATACCTGTATCTACACACACACAAACACACACACACACACACACCTGAATCACTGCTGTTTGGTGGAGCTTCTTAGCTGAAGCCGTATACCTACAACCCTTTCAGAGAGGTACAGGAAT
Source organism: Cygnus atratus (assembly GCF_013377495.2). Taxonomy (NCBI): domain Eukaryota; kingdom Metazoa; phylum Chordata; class Aves; order Anseriformes; family Anatidae; genus Cygnus; species Cygnus atratus. The sequence goes on along the minus strand of NC_066363.1, from coordinate 103,776,769 downwards.
GGCTGACAAAAGGGCAGAAGAGCAACAAAGAAGAAAAGCAGATCTTGTCTGTTCTACAACCCAAATAATCTTCATTTTTCAGAGAAAAAGATTGAAGGAAACTTTGCAAAGGGAAGCTCACAGAATTTCATGTCCCCTTTGGCTCATTCCCTATGAATATCCGTGCAGGAGGTAACATTTGGCACTTGAAAACTAAGCAAATGGGAAGAGCTTAAGTGATTGCTTTTCTCTTTGAGCTAATGTCAGGCTGCTTTTATTAACGGCGTAAAATGGGTTCCGTGATATGAATGTACAAGCTGTAATCAAGTTCATTGGTCGCTGAAGCTACACAGTGGTAAAACATGTAGAAAACAATTCTTTATTTCAAGTAGAATTTAGCAAAGGATAAGTCTTGAAAACTTATGCGTATAGTTGGGATTAGGATACAGGGACTTTACTTTTCATCTGAATCATTCTTGTACAAGCATGGCTGATAAAAAGAAAAAAGCAAAACAAAACAAAACAAAAACACGTCATCATCATCAACAACAAAACACAACACCAAAGAGTGTCTGATAACACATATTTTTTGTATCATCCATGTCTGGAATGGTCAAGAGGAATCATAGCTTGTGCTACGTCAGTACTTCCCACTTGTCAGAATGCATTTACGAAAACAAAAACAAAAACAAAAACAAAAAAAACACCCAAAACAGCAACAACAAAAAAACATTTCAGCTCTTTTCAGTATTATTTAAGGTGCATAGGATGTAAAGGCTTGGGTCAAATTCATGTCTCAAATAAATTTTATGTAAACATCAGAGTGGGTAATCTTATCATTTGTTTTTCAATGAAAGCTGAGATTCTGGTAAACAGACACAGCTGCTTGGACACTGGTCTTTCTGTTTCTGTCCTATTATAAGGTTGCACGAAAAACATTACGGAATTCAATTCAGTTTTAAACAATTTTAAAGGGAAAATACAGAAAATAATTGCAATCAATATATTCAGGGTTTTCAGGTAATTCAGAACTTTGTATTTGTCTATGTTTAAAACAACTTGATTAGAGTTCAGCTCTTTTGAAAGTATTTAGAATTGTTTCTTGTTTGATTTTTGAATTGGTGGGTATTTTCCTAACAATATTTCCTTCTTTCTAAACTTCTTCAAACTTGTTCTGTTTTCTTCTAGTAGCTGCTTCTTCTGCCTGAACAATGACAGGCCAATAACCTTTATTTTGGGGTGACAGCAACAACTGTTTAGAAAAATATGTTCCTACATTGTCACCCTAATAGGCATTCCTATTTCTTCCTCTATAAACTTTCCTTCTTTTTACTATTTTTGTTATCATTTTCTTATCAATCCTATGTGTGATTGGGACCCCTATGCATATTTTTAGGTTAGATTAACCTGCAATTAGTAGAGAAGTAAATCCCTCATAACCATCTACAGCTTTCTAGCTTAGCTTTTCACTGTCTGAGGAGCATTAATGTTGTTAATGATTTCAGGGTTCACAGCCCCGGCCTGCTGATCTTGAATGGTCCATCCACACTAAGAATTATGACCATTTTTGTCTTAAATCCCTTAATAAATAATAAATCCCATTTGTTATATCCCTTAAAAAATGTCAACCAAACACAACTGACACACTTTGTTTCAGAATTTTAGGGTGCTGCAAAATTTAGTTACACATACAAGTTTCCATAATAAAAGGAATATGTGCACATCAATACCAGCCAGTCTCTAATCCACATTTAACATATGCAGATATTCTGCTACAAATGTTTCCATTGTGAAATCAGAATACTATATAGGCATGCTAGAAACATATGCCTTTCAACAATACCCTTGTAGCACATTTGTTGAAAAATATTCCTTTTGGGGAGCATGCCTGACATTCCAATGCCACCTGGATTCCTGAATTCTAAGAAAAATAAAATAATTAAATGTTTCACTATTTTTGGAGAAAGGAAAAAAAAGGAAATCTGGAGTCTGGGAATTTGAAGACTCCCATCCAAGGGCATGCACCATTCTCCAGGTAGTTTTAAAGTGAAATTCACCAGTTTTCAACAGCAGGTCACTTCACTGCAAATGCACTGGTCAGACAGAAAGCTTAAAAACTAGGCTGTAATTATAGAAAATCTAAATACTGTGCTCAGCTGTGTACTTATTAAAAAGTATGCCTTGTGTTTTTTTTTTTTTTTTACTCTTTTACTGTATGGATCAATTAATTTTTGGATGATAAAAATGTTTGGACTTGTGAGACCTAACACCTCTAGTTTTCCACAGCATCTGTGGAAAAATGCCTTGTAAAGAAAACATACATAGGTTTTCTTGGATGAATACATGCCTAATTACTTTAAAATAGACGGTAAAGGTATTGTGGCTCTCAATCTTCTATATCAGCACAGACATGTATTATTAGATTTGGTATGGCAGATCTACAGAAAATATGATACTATACTAGCAGTTTTCCTCCTATCTGGTGATTGTTTTAAGAATGATTTTTAAAGGTTAGCTTAATTAAAATACAATTCTATGTATTTTTTCAATAAATGTATAGTTAAAAGGCTTTGGGGGGAAGAAAAATTCAGACTGGTCTTGACGGATTGCTATTAACTGTACATTGGAGTTTGGTGCACTATGATGGTGCATCAGTCATAGTTCAATAAAAAATTGGCAATGCATAATAATTAATACTTTTGATTACCTAGTGAGCTAACCCTTTATTTTGAGTTACTGTAATTGGCAATAATATAAATGCAAAAAAAAAAAAAAAAAAAAAGAGAGACTTTAGAAAAGGTGAATGGCAAACTCCAGAGCTTCATACTGAAATGTAGCTTGGAGAACGAGAAAGAATATAGCAGCATATGAACTTAAAAACCTGAGAAGGCTTGTGGTGTTTATTCCAACATTCTGAAACATATCTCTAAATATATTGCTCATTAACTCTTAAGCAGTGACTTTGTCAGAACAGTGGAAAGACATTTCAGCAGGGTGCTGCTCCTTGCATATTGGTTCACTGGGGTCGTCTCCTGCTGACTTCATCCCTGCACATCTTCAGTCAATTCCCTTTAAGGCAACAATAATGTCGTTACCAAACTTAGTGTTTATTTGGTACCTCTGTTTAAATGGCTCTGAATTTGAGGAACTCTTTACTCTGCCTCACCATAGGCTTTGTCCAAGTTAATATTGTCTTTATTTTTCATGTGAGTGAAGTAAGGCAGGAGAGGTTACGTAACTTGCAGACAACTATCTGAAAAGTTCCAAGAAGGCTGGGAAAAGAGCTCTGTCTCTTGGGTCTTCAGTCAGTAACCACCCAGCTGTGTCTCTGTAAATTTTTCACACTGCATCTGAAATCACATGCAGTGGTTATATAAAGCTACTGAAAAAAAAAAAAAAAAAAAAGAGCTGATAAACAGTAATTCGTATTCAGTATTATACTATGCAGCCAGGTAAATAAGTACCTTCTGTCTATTAATGGTTTCTGCTGCCCCATGAAAAACAATTTTTATACAGAACATCATGTATAGTAATAGAAATGTCATATAACCCTTTAAACACTGAAAAGGAGATATTTAATTTATACATGCCTTAGAACCATGGGTTCAATTTGTGACTTTTTTTCTGTCTCACAGGGGTAAGTGAGACAGCAGGACACGCTTCACAGATCCTCAGTTGGATGACATAGGAGGCATGATTGCCTCTTAGCCTGATTTCTATCTTATGCAAAAGAGTAAAAGGAATTTGCAGTCTATTAACATGTTCCCCTTTTAGTCCTGAAAACTGAATCAGAACTTCACTAAATGTTATGTCTCTGAGACCAAAGCTGTACATCAGAAATCTTATCAGAAATCTCAGAAATCTCCTTTTTACTTGATAAGCCCATCTCCTGATCTTCTTCAGGCTTTCTATCTACTTTCAACATAAACATTTTCAGGAGCTGGTAGTTTTGCATTGACTATCTCAATGTACATGAGGTAATGCTGATGAAGTTGGACCAAATCTCTCAAATGGAATGGGGCAATATGTATGTGTTGTGGTTTAACCCTACAGGCAGCTGAGCACCATACAGCATACATCTGTTTGCTCAATTAATCCCCACCCTCCCCCCCATCAGATGGGGGAGAGGAGAATTTGAAGAAAAAAAAAAAAAGGTAAAAAATGTGGTCTGAAATAAAGAAAGTTTAATAGAACAGAAAATGAAGGGAAAGTGATGATAATGATAAAAAAATATACAAAGCAAGTCATGCACAGTGCAATTGCTCACCACCTACTGACCGATGCTCAGCCAGACCCTGAAGAATAGCAACTAGCCAACTTCCCCAGTTTTATTGTTCAGCATAATGTCATATAGAGTGGAATATCCCTTTGGCCAGTTTGAGTCAGCTGTCCTGGTTTTGTCCTTTCCCAGCTTCTGTTCCAGGAGAGAGAAATAGAAAAAGTCTGATGGGAGAAGTTAATGATGAGGGTGCTTAGCTGGTAGCAGGAGATTTAGGTTATATCATCTGCTCCCAAGAGACATTCCCTTCTCTTTAATCCAGTGAGTCACTTGAAAAATACTGTTGATTCTGGGAGCAGGAGTTGGCACATAGGATTTCCCTGTTTTCTGGCAGTTCCATGTATTTTATGACATTTTACTGTTTTTGATGTGACATATTACAAAACATGTTCTTATATAGTCATTTTTTTTCCAAAAATGTCCTTCTTGATATGAAAAAGGAAAAGCTATGCTTATCTTTCATTTTTGTCAGTTTTGACCACACATTTTCCTTGGTATTTGTTGTATGGTATTGCATTGTTCACTGATGACTGCTATCAGTGAGTGAGTTCCTGAACACATGGATTTCCAGGGCGAAGGAAGGAGGTAGTGTGCTGTTTGACCTGCATACTGTTACTTGTTTTGAATAGCTTTGAGATAATTTTCAATACAGGTGTTTTCCCTTGGGAAATAAGAAGTTAATTCCTCCCAATAGGAGATATGTTCCTGAATTGAGCAGAGAGTCTGGGTTTTATGAAACTAATTTGCTAAAAATACAAGCAAAAGAAATCAATTTGCATCAATCAAACAGAATCAATTTGCACACAGAAGTCGTACAGGGAATTATAGCATTGCATATGCTCTATCTTCTCTTCCTTCAAAATAAGGCAAATAAATGTTTGTATATTTCTAAAATATACCTGTAAATGCAGCAAATTCAGCTCTGGGGACTTGATATTTATTGCTGGTATTGCACCAACATATGGTGAATTAAAATTAACACCAATGTATTAAGCTAGTTTAATGGTAGCACATTCTAATGAGGAAACAGTTTACAATCTGCTTTCTGTTTGGTAATAAGGGCCAGCTTTTCAGAATCGGCCACTGATACTATAATCATATTTGTACATGCATTTATTTCATATATAAAATTTGTAGCTGTGTTTGTATACAGCCATTTAGATATACATATTACTATGAATGCTTTTATATACTAAAGTCTTGAGAATTCCGTAGACTCTTATGTTAATTTAGCACATGCCTTTTAGGCAGCATCCATGAAAATAACTGACTAAATAAATAAATAAATAAATCCATTTTTCCCACGTGTATAAGACAAATACCTAAAGATGCTGTGGTATCTGTTGTGATAGCTTACATTTTTCTAACGTTTTCTTTCTCACAACTGGAAACAATAAGTCTAAGGCAAGTCTATACATATGTCAGTTAATGACTATAATTTTTTTGTGTGATTTAAAAAAATAATTAAAAAAGCAAGTTATACTATATCATCACATAATTCCATGGCTTTTAGAGGGAAAACAAAAACAAAAACAAAAAACACTGAGAACTGTCTTTTGTCAGATTATTTTTGACTTGCACAACTTCTGTAGTTGACATTTCCACAGGACCTCACACTCTTTTCTGTATTTATCCCCACATGCCACTGAAAATTTCCATTTAATTAAATCCATTATATTGATGCTGAATTGAGATGCACCATGTGATATTCAATATATTATTATGTTATTCATATCATAAGAGGCTGGATGACTGACTGTTATTCCTCATTATTGCCTGTCATTATCAAAAGAATGAGATACAACTGAAAAAAATATTCAGGGAAAGATGTATAGAAGAAAACTTGTCAGAGGTCCATAAACTGAGGAGTGGCATGAAGAGGGCAAATAGGGATTAATTGACCACTGCCACTTCTAATAACAGAATGAGTGAGCATTGACTGAAGCAAAGAGAAACCAGATTCATTTATTTTTTATAAGAGAAAAATAAAAAGCGAGAGAGTAGTTCTTCATGAAGTGCATACACAACCTGCAGATATCCTGGGTACAAAAGCTTATGGATATTAAATTCTACAGAAGTTTGTGAACAATTAATGAAAAAATAAGTCTCAAAAGAAGGTTTGTTTTGCAAGTTAGAATATCGTGAAGTCCTGGACAATACTTGGTTTGACTGTTCTCATGTTCTCTTCTGGGTGTTTTTGCTCAAATACTTTTGGATCTGCGCATAAATGTTTAGACTAAAAGTGGTGTAGAATGTCTGTGGGGCAGAAAGAAGCTAAACACTGAAGGGACTGAAATCTAAATACTAAAATTACCAAAGAACATATTTTTCTTCTTATGTTCTACTCTTTCTTATAAATGGAGAATGGAGCATGAGATCCTGTTGATACTGTTACTTATACTGCTTTTTTTTTTTTTTTTTTTTTTTTTTCCCTTCTTCTCCTTATAATTCTCTCTTAACTTTTTACTTTCCAGTTTCTTTTCAGTAATTTCCCAGGTTGTTGTGCAATTGCCATACTATGTCCTGTTAGAGTGGTGGTTAAGAAATACCCCAGACAAGAAAGCTCTGTGTATCCTACCCATCACAGCCACAGAATGAGGCATCAGGTGTGGACTACAGAAAACTAGGTCCCTCTAGAAAAAGAATTCAGTTCAAAAAGAGCTGTCTAATAGTAAATGAAATTCACAACTAGATAATTTATTATAGAGCTTTGTACGACTCTACAAGAGTTTTTTTTTAGGAAGAATATTTCATTCCACTTAAATTTTAAATACACAATTTTCATGTGAGTTATTGGAAATCCTCCTGAAGCAAACCTCATAAAAAGTATCATTCTTATCCACATAACATTCTTACTTTCAAGAAAAAAAGGAACACGTCTTTTGCTTCTGTCTGGATTTTCTTTCATTGAATGTGCTTTTAATTCTCCATTACAATTAACGTTAATGTGATTATTGCCAGAGCAGAATGCAACATTGCTAAAAATAAGTAAAAACTACAAGCCATTCTCCTGTCCTACAGTACAAAATTAATAATAAAAAATAATAATAACAATAATTAAAAAAAGAGGTGTAAACCGATAACTACTAGCTGCCTGCCAACTAGTCAAGTAACAGTGTACTGTTCACATGAGAGGCTCACTGGACCCTCTAGTTTTTCATCTCTGCTGGTGAAACAGAATAGAAACAGTCTATTAATACAAGGAGGAAAGTTATCAATGTTTGAAGCTCACATACATTGTTTGTGACTGAGAGCTAAAAGAAAATCAAGATGTTTACAAATCAAACACCTTATACAGTACAGAAATCTGAACATCTTAACCAAAATGAACAGATTTCTCTCTCTCTTTCTTTCTTTTTCTCTCTCTCTTTTTCTTCCTTTCTTTCTTTCTTTCTTTCTTTCTTTCTTTCTTTCTTTCTTTCTTTCTTTCACTTTACACTGCAGTGGTGTTTGGTTTGGTCTGTTTCAATGTTTACTGGGAATTTGTCAAAATTTGAGGCAGGATATACTCCTAAATACCTGGTGTTGAGGTAAAACATCTTTTGTCTCAACTTTCAACACAGAAATGGTAAAAGAGATTTAAGTTTATATGTTTATCTTCTATAATAGTGTCTTTTGTGACAGAGCTTCTGGAAATCAAAGGTAGATAGATGGTTGTCAGCATTCCTGCACCAGTTGCAACACAAAGTGTCATATATCATAACCTGAAAGTTATCATCAAGTGCATTGATAAAGTCAATTTGGTGACAATTTCTCAAATGATGGAAGACCAGTCTCACCTTGTGTCTGGGTATGTGTGTGTATGCCCCTCACGTGAAATCTGAGAGACAGAAGAGGGGATTGAGACTGATACACATTTTATAGAGGCGGTAAGAATTCAAGAAATTTGTTCATGAGAAAAATGGTGCACATGTTGAAAAGATTAACAACAGACAACTTTTGATCATTTTCTGAGTAGTTCGTTTGTCAAGTAGATTTGCTCAACCAAAACTATCGGTTAATTTAGGTTGAAATTCTTTTGAGATAAAATAAATAAATATAAAAGCTGCAGTAGGCAGCCTACCCTCCCCCCCCCCAAAAAAAAAAAAAAAGAAAAAAAAAAAAGAAAGGAATGTGAACAAAAGAATGTAGGATAACTGCTCAGTTTAGCCATTATAGTTTCCCTTAATACAAAACACTTTATCGCAAGTCAAATCCAAAATGCTTGGACACAATTTAATGAAATGTGTACATTTCTTTCTATTAATCAGAACATCAGACCACTTTACTCTTCAGAATCTGTTAAAAAATATTCTGTTGATTGATTATCTATTGATATATATATATTTTTTTCTCTCTGGTGATAAATTAAAAGCAAACCAACAAGCAAATATGATAGCTGAACATAGCAAACACATTTTCTTTTCAGTACTGTGTTTCTATCAGCCTTTTTAGCTGGCTGACTGGATTTATTTCTGTTAATGGAAAATATTTCTCAGAGCAATTTTGATGTAGAAAATACTTTCTGAAGATTACAGTATGCATTCTGCAAACAGACAGAAAAAGTCTTAACAAAATGTATCTGGGCAGCAAAATGATCTGAGATGATGAAGGAAAATTACACTGTTGTCAGAACTCTCTTCAAGATTTGACAGCATTCATTTTAATGGTAGAATAGAACAGCTTGTTTGACCAAAAGCAACAGAAACTTTTTAGCTATTTGACACATTATTTTTGCCACAAACTAGCTTTGAGCAAGCTGCCAATCAGTTGTACTTAATAAGAAAGCAAGCAAATATCTCAGACAACAGTGAAAGTCAAGCCTTAAAGTCTTTCAAACTAAGCTGTTAAACAAAACAAAACAAAACAAAACAAACAAATAAAAAACGTTTGTTAGGGGACCCTGCTAGAAAGATTCTTTATGTTCTGTATGTATAGGGGATGCAACCAATAAAAAGGAATTTATTGCTGGATGTGAAAAGAAGAAATTGTGGCTTGGATGCTCAATAACCTAAGCACTTAACAGGAGATTGACACTACAAGGAAATCTGCTTCATTTGACCCATTAGGCATCCTGTGTTCTGCTGTGGAAAAATACAGTCATTATTCTATTCTATCATAATGTCAGCCAGAAAAGAGTGTCCCTAGCACAGACACTGCATAATGTTAATGCATATTTATCCAGGGAGCCTGGCAGTTTCATCTGCATTTTTATTTTGGAGGCCTCCTGTCAGAATGATTCTTCTGCCTGTAAATAGTGCAGAAATCTCTGCCATACCTTTGCAGTAAAATTTAGTGCTACTGTACCTTCACTTGGTCAACTAATCCTCTCAGCTGCACTACAGTTAGGAAAATCTTAAAGAAATGCAGAAAATATTAAGGAAATTTGTCCATTTTTCTTTATCTTTGCCATTCAGCATTACATTCATAGTACAGTAATGTTCACAATATAAATATAAAGCTATGTGTGTCTGTGTATGTAAATAAAGTTCTAGATTGCAAAAAGAAAATACAAAGTTTTCCTGATAGTGCTTTCAGAAGATAGGCATCCAGCAGATGAGAGGAGCATAAGGTAATAATTAGAAAATTATGAGTATCAGCGGTGATAAATGATAGGCACAACTGTCTAGCTACTGATAAGCTTTTTGTGAGAAGCAAGGCAAAGGTATGTTTTAACAAATTTAACAAACACTTGGCTGTGAATGTTTTAAATGTCTGGAAAGGAGGAAACGTCACTTGGAAGTACTGCCACCTTTGAAGGATAAAAGAAGAAAGAGGGGGTATTTATGGAAAGTGGTCAATCAAGATGGGCATAAATCAGCAAGAAGTCCACTGGTTCAATATTAAAGAAGTCCAGAGGGAGCATTTCTCATTGAGATTAACTTATCGAGGAAATAATGAAGAACTTACAAGTCTCCTTACAAGTCTACTCGCAGGCGGGATACCCGAGGAGGGATTCTGTTGTGAAAGTGTAAAGAACTGATGGAGAAGGGCATACAATAATGCTCTCAAAGATGCTGGCAGGATTTTTATTAGAAGTTAATTCTATATCACACAAAAATTGTATATTAATAAAAGCAATCAACTCTCCTTTCCCCTCCCACCTCCCTTTTCTCCCCCCCCCCGACTCCCCCCCCCCCCCCCCCATATATTTTTTCTGAACTATTTCTGACTGCGAGTGAAGCACAAAGAGATGTACCTTTATTGTTTTCCTGGAGGTCACCAAGTTAGCCAATCTCTATACGTAGCTCCAAAGTCTGTGCTCTTACACAGAATGCCTGGCAAAATGAGTATGTATTTGGAAGAACAGACGGTAGGCATTTTAGTAGGGTCTCCAAAGACAGCGCGCAGACCTCATGTACGTTCCCTGACAGGGCAGGTTTGGGGGCAGATCTAGCCAAAGAACTTGTCCCAGGCATTTTTGCAACTACCTTGTAGGAGCTGCTGGGAAAGAGAAACATAGTCAGTCATAAAGAGCTGTGTTAGGGAGTAGAACTGGACGCACAGATTACACCTAAAATATAAGTGACAGCAGTTCAGACAGATATGTGCATTCACAGAAATGAAGACAGAAATTCCATTTCTCCGGATATTTTAATATTTCCTTTTTTTTTTTTTTTTTTTTTTTTTTTAAACTTGCAAGAAAATGTCCATGTCTTCCATTGAACAAGAATTCAGAAATACCAAAATAATAAAAATCAAGATAAAATTTTAAACTGACATAACTGGAAAAAAACAAACAAACAAACAAACACATTTTAATCAATGGCAAAATGAAATACTAAAGCCTTTCATTTCATTTTTATTTCAAAATCATTGTCAATACTGAAATCATCCCTATCCCATGGATATATATATGTATATATAATATATACATACATATATTATTTCAGTTAAAGTAGTTTTCCCCTTAGAAAATTTTATCTACAAATTTGAGGTGATTTTTGCAGATTTAGGTTCATTTGGATCACTTTGATACTGAGTCCAGGTCTGGAGCCCCTAGAACAAGAAGGGTGTGAACTTGTTATATAGGGTCCAGCAGAGTGCCGCAAAGATAATCAAGGGTCTGGAGCACCTCTCCTACAAAGAAAGGCTGAGAGAGCTGGGGCCTGTTCAGCCTACAGAAGTGAAGGCTCTGGGGTGACCTCATTGTGACCTTTCAGTACTTAAAGGGGACTTATAAAAAAGGTAGAGATATACTCTTTGCTCAGTCAGATAATGACAGGACAAGGGGGAATGATTTTAAACTAAAAGAGGGGAGATTTAGATTAGGGGTCAGGAGGAAATTCTTCACTCAGAGGGTGGTAAGGCACTGGAACAAGTTGCCCAGAGAGGTTGAGGATGCCCCATCCCTGGAGGTGCTCAAGACCAGGTTAGATGAGGTCCTGGGCAACCTGGTCTAGTTGGTGGCATCCCTGCCCATGGCAGAAGGGTTGGAACTAGATGATCTTTGAAGTCCCTTCCAATTTAAGCCATTGTATGATTCTATGAATGCAAAAATAATTGCTTAAATAAATAAAATAAAATTCCATCTTTTGGATAATTTTCAATCAGTAGTTCATGAAGAAAAAAAAAAAAAGAAATTTTATTATATTCAGATTTCCTGAAACTCTCAAGATTTATAAATGTGTAGTAAATTGATTATGGACAGGAATTCCATAAGAAAAAGATTTCTGCTAGACCAGGTATTACAATTTTTAAAATAAATTAACATGATACCTATGATACTTTCTCACATATCATCAGCATCAGCTATTCCCTTACATACGCAGGATTCTTTATTGAGTTTTGGCTCTGGAAGATTTTAAAGTAAAAGTCTTTAAGTTTGTTACTCTAAACAGAAACAAAAACAAATAACAACAACAAAACAAAAACAAAAAAGCAAACAAAAACATTTTTATGAGTGTTAAGTTATATTACCTCATCTGTGTTATCATCTCCACAGTAGATTACAATCTTTTATAGACATGCCCTTTTAAAGTTTTTAATTGGAGAATTTTTTTTGTTTTTATTTTTTAATACAAAATGATTCAGAGTTCTCACATCATGCTCAGCTTTGGAAGATTTAGTATTCTTAGAAAGCACAAGTTTTGTTAAGTGCATCATTTTTATAAATGAGTGAAATGGCTTTCTAACAGTTTAATACAGCTCTATCTTTGCAGTACTACTTACAGCATCAGAAATATTAAATTAATATTACTGCCATGATAGGGTGTCTTCAGAAATGTGAAAGGGAGGATACAGTTCAATACTTTTAGCAGAGCTTAGCTGGAATCATGAAAGTATGTGCCAGCTTCAGTTATGAAACTGTGAAACGGTCCTAATATACTCAAATCCTAATGCAGTGATTTTTGCCACATTCTGCTATTGGCAAAATGTAAATAAAAGATTCAAGGAAGAGGGAGGAGAGGATGAATTCTTACACAAATGAAAATCATTTATATGTGATTTCAGTAGTTCAATGACATGAGCTAATTTTCACCATTACAAAATGCAAAGTAATGCAATGGTAGATTACCTGATAGACATTATTATTTAAAAAGAGGTATGGGAATTATAAACTATCCCACCACAGAAGACTGACTTTTTTGAAGCATTTTTTTTTTCTTTTTCTATTGTCCTTGTCATTATTTTTCTGTGTGCATTGTAATATTTCATGAATTTTGCAAGAATCCGCCCACAGAGCAGAAACAGCGAGGGACACAAAATTAGATTTCCTGGAATGATAATCACACTTCTGTTGCCAAAGCATAATTAGGTGTTGTTCAGAGGTGCATTTGATACACTGATGAGACAGGGATAATTTTATCTTTGAATCCAGAATATTTGCAAATGGACCTTCAGAGTATGCAAGAAAAATACACACGAAAAATAACAGATGAGATCTGAGTGGGAAGTTGTAAATGAAGGTGGATTTGGAAAAGACACTTATTTATTTATTTATTTATTTATGGATTAACTGTGATTAATTCTCTGCGGTTGTTTCCACACCTAGGAATTCCTTCCCTCCTCAAGCAGAAGTTAGGGGAGGGAAGAACACATTTTATGAAATTTCCAAATCAACTGAGAGCCAAATATTGGTCTACTATATATTAAAAATGAGGGGATGCATAATGCAGGCTAATAATGGGTATACAATTAGATATTGGGTATACAAATAGGTTAGGTCTACATTTATTAATATAGTCCAATATATGCTACATGTTCGTGATTTACCATGGAACACTACTAGTAGTGATTGGGCAAGCAGGGAACTCTGACAATATGTCCATTTGATCTAAAAGAAGAAATGCTGGGTTTGTGCTGGGTTTGTAAGGTAGAATGATTCCTAAAGGAAAGGACAAGGAAGGCTGGAATTTTTGCTGAATTAAACCGTTATAATAAGACAATGACTATCAGGATGAAGAACATCATCCCAAATTTTATGAAGCTTCATTTATTGTGATAGAATCACATGCTTAGAAGCACAAATCATTGTAGAGAATGATTTCTTCTAATCTGACTTCTATAAATTGATCATGCATATTGCTCCTACTTCTATGCAGATACAAAATAAAACATGCCTCTTTATACCTATAAATGTGTTCACTTTCAAGCATATGGTTTGCTGAATAAGACTGGGCTTGGTACAAATTTAAAGCTCAGCACAAATACTCATTTTCTACAGAAACAAGGCCTAAATTACTAGTTGAATGGTACAAAATGCGCCATTGTATTTTTTAAAACTGCTTCTGCTCTCAACCAAACTTATCAACGCATATACATAATGAATGTGTTTTTCCTTTGTTAATTTTTGAAGATGTGCCATTATTCCTTCCTGTTGATGTCAGGCTCACTGTGCCTTTGCAAGTGACAGCAGTCGACACTGTACATTAGTTTCATTATTGGCGTAATGCTGATGTAGATTCTCTATAGGAAGCTGCCTGATTTTTTTTTTTAATTTTTATTTACTTATTTAACTTTCTATGTTCTATTTTTATATAAGTGTATGAGAAAAACAAAACTAAAACAAAATAAAAAAATAAGAGAAATGGATAATATGACCATTAAATCTAAAAGTAAAATAAAATAAACTCCCTTCATCAGGGTAAGATATGGGAAACCTACAGCAAGTGTAGGGACTAAGTCCTCAAGGGAGGGTGTAAGGTATCATATGTACCAAGACAAAAGGCCATCATTCCCAAAGTAAAGTATTATCTTAAAGCAACAATATCAGCTAATCAAAAGCTGAGTTCCTTTTGATGTGGGGTGAATGCCATAACAAACTCTGGGCTTGATCCCCTGAAGTGCTGAGCAGCCCCATCTCTTGTTGATTGGTGCTCAAGCTCCTACAGAGTTTGGCACTTGGGGAAGGTTTTCAAAGGCATGAATACCAGCTTGGTGCCTAAGAGCTACTGTCTTCCACAGAATGGGATTTGGGCTTCTGACTGACATTTGTGCCTTTGAAAACCTCTCTTCTGAGGGTAGCCAACACCAAACAGCACTAATATGTCTACAAAGTAAATGAAATCCTTTCCACATCCTGACAATTCTTAAACTTCGTTTCTGTTAAGAAGGATCCCTGCTATAACCTACAGGAATACATAATTTTTGGCAGTCAATTTACGCAAAATGCTCATTTTTCCTCTTGTTACTTACCATGCCATCTGGCATTATGTTTAAGACAGAAGTGAATTTAAAACCAATCTATTATTAAAAGTGACCGTTTTTTTTTTTTACCTTGAAATGCTCCATGGCTTCATGATCCCATTACTCTAAGTTTGTTGTTGGATATCCAACATTTCAGAAATCTGAATGAGGATTACCCACTGCAACAGAGTTTATAAAATATTTATTTTCTTTTTAATAAAATGTGTCTTTAAGATTAAAATGTAAAATAAATAACCTAAACAGATAATAAATTATTAATAAATACATTTTAAATTTAATTTTCTTTTGTCACTTCAAAGCATGCTTTTTTAAGGAGAAAGAGAAAACTTACCTTCTTTATCATTAGAGATACATTTGCTTCAATGAAATTTTAATTTCCTTCTAGTGTAATCACTGAAGAAAATAAAATTCAAGTCTAGGTAATAGAGAATGGTAAATGCATATGAAGTCTTTTAAACTGAAGTAAACAGAACTGGAAGCTTTGCATCTTATTTTTTTTTTTTCAAGATAAAATAACTGTGTCTGTGGAACTTGTTAAATATCATTTATTTTGAGAACGCTACAAAGTTCTTTTTCCTTGAAAACAGGTGCATCATACAACAGGAATGATGATCTACTAGCTGGTGTTGAATTTGCAAGTTTTCTTTCTCTAAGCTTTTCCTTAAGACTATGTTATAGCTTCGATTTTTCCTGCTTTTTCTTTGTCATAAATACAGCTATATCTTCTTCAGCAATAATGTTTTGGGGAAAAAGGATACTATTTGCTGGCACATGCCTCTTTTTTGGTTTTTAGAGTATGCCAAAAAAGACAGATTCAAATTATTATTGTTTCAGGTGCAGCTTCTACAGAGGACTTAAATTATTGGTCATAATTTTCGTGAAAGAAATGTGGACATTGGATCCCACAGTTTACACGGATTTAATTCAACCATGTGATGTGGATCAAAGACCATTTCATTATGTATAGTACAATCAATTTGTAGGCCAAATTGAATGTTTCTCTATGAAATTGTTATGAAAGCCAATCATATAATCTATCCTTAGTGAAATCAAACCTAATACAGGTCTAGTGTAAATCATGAGATGGAGGTGATGGCTGGGATTAAGTCTGTGCAAATAACTGATCCTTAAATTTGGTATATATATATGTAAATAAATAAAAAAAAAATAGTATTGCATCAGTCTCAGATGTAATATTTCATGTTTTTATCCTGGATGATTCAATTATCTTATACAATATAGTTAAACATATATAAATAATATAATGAAGAACCATCAGTGTAGTAACAATGCTGTACGTGTTTTGAAGGAAAGGAAGTCTTCACCTCTTCCAATGCCAGTTTTGTGACTAGGCTAAAACAGAATTAAAAAGTCATTAGAAACAGACATATAATCTTACGGTAGGAACTTTGCCTGAAAAGAGAGGAATTTCGAACCTGAAAACTACTACCATTAAATCTGAGTTTCCAACTTGTTATTGTGCTATATGCTGTAGGTGATCCTACTCAGCAGGGGTTGGACTAGATGATCTTCAGAGGTGCCTTCCAGTCTCTCTGTGATTCTGTGAAAATTTATGTCAGATAAAAAAATTAGAAAAATGAATTATTTTATTTATTTTTTTTCTGCTAAATGTTACTCAGTCTGGTATTTATAGTTAATTATTGCAAAAAGAAAACACAAACAGACTGTCAGACTCATACTTATAAAAGATTAGTGCTTTGTCATGGAAAAAAATATAGTAATTTTTAACTTTACAGAAATGTTTTAGAGTAACTAGCAAGGGGAAATCTATAGAAAGTTATTGCAGGACAGAGTTTATTCATAATAATAAAATAGTTTGGGTAGGCAGGGGCCTTTAAAATTCATCTAGTCCAACCCCCCTGCTGTGGGCAGGGACATCTTTGATCAGGTTACTCAAAACCCTGTCCAACCCAACTTTGAACAGTTCCAGTGATGGGCTATCCACAACTTCTCTTGGGCAACCTGTTTCAGTGTTTCGTCACTCTCATAGTAAAAATTTTATTCTTTATATATAATCTAAATCTATCCTCTTTCAGTTTTAAACTGTTTCACCTTATCCAGACATGACAGGCCCTAGTAAAGTCTTATAAGCCTTATAAGTATTGAAAGGATGCAATAAGGTCTTCCTGGAGCCTTCTCTTCTCCAGGTTGAAAAACTCTAACCTTCAACCTATTTTTATTACAGAAGTGTTTCAGTCTTCTGATCGTTTTTTTATGGTCCTCCTCTGGATGTGCTTTGCACCCCTTCTTTACTGGGGACCCCAGACCTGGATGCAGTACTCCAGGTGGGGTCTCATGAAAGTGGAATATCAGGGGAGAATCACCTCCCTCATCTTGTTGGCCACACTTCTTTTTATGCAGTCTAGGATATGAATGGCTTTCTGGGATGTAAATTTTTCATCCACCAGTATCTCCAAGTCCTTTTCTGTAGGGTTGCTCTCAGTCCATTCATCCTACAGTCTGTACTGATGTTTCAGATTGTCCTAACCCAGGTGTAGGACCTCAGTTTTCTCCACATTGATTGTCAGTAGTTCTCCTCTCCTTTTATTTATTTTATTTTTTATTTTTTAATTCGGAGGTGTGTGTGTACAGTTTCTTAATCTTCCTTTTTCTGACCAATGTACCTTTATAAACCTTTCTTATTGAAATTCATATTCCTTTCCAAATTCAGCTCTAACAGTGCCTTAGCTTTCCTGATCCTGTCCGTACATATCTGTGCAGTGTCCCTATATTTTTTCCCAGGATACATGTTCCTGGTTCCACTGCCTATGAAATTCTTTCTTACATGTTATTTTGACCAAGAGACCTTACTCAGACATGCTGGTCTCCTGCCTTCTTTTCCTGATCTCTTAAACTTGGGAATGGAGAACTCTTGTGCTCTAAGAAAATTGCCCTTAAAGAGCTGCCAGCTCTGTTCTACTCCTTTATCTGTGAGGGCAATTTCCCAGTCGGTCCTATCCATTAATTCCTTAAACAATTTGAAGTTCATTCTCATAAAATTTAGGGTCTTAAATTTACTCTTCATGTGGCCCATCCAGGATTATGAATTCCACCAGAGCATGACTACTGCATCCCAGGTTGCCACCTATCTTAACCTCTCTAGGTTCATGGGTGTTGGTAAGCAACAGGTCCATTAACACTCCTCCTCTGGTTGGGCTGCCTATCACCTGGATTAAGAAATCATCCTCAATGTGTTCCAAGAGTCTCCTGGACTGTTTACAGCTTGCTGTGCTAATTTTTCAGCAGATGTTAGGGTGCTGAAGTTCCCCAGCAGGAACAGAGCCTGTGAGTGTGAGGCTTCCTGTATTTTCAGGAAGAACGTTTTGCCAACAGGCTCCCCTTGATCAGGAAGCCTGCAGTAAACACAAACCATGAGGTTTTCTTTGTTGGCTTGGTCCCTAATATTTACCCATAAGGTCTCAACCTACTCACTGCTGTTTTTGAAAGACAGCTCTGTGTAGTCAAGACTTTTCTTAAGATAGAGGACAACTCTTCTGCCACTGCTTCCTTGCTTGTCCCCTCTGAACAATCTATAGCCATTGAATGAAGCACTCCAGTCATGTATATTTTTTCCACCAAGTTTCAGTGATAACAATCAGATCATAGCACATAGAAAAGCCAGCTGCACAGTGGCTTCCTACGCCTCCTGTTTGCTACCCTGTTATGCACAAGTACGGAGGCATTTTAGTTGGGCTATCAAATTAGTCACTATTTTAATTCCTTTGAGGAATTTTACAGGTTTCTCTGTTGGTTCCTAATACATCAGCAGTCTCTGTCTCTTCTCTGTTACTCAAAACTCCATCCCCTATCTCCACTACATCCAGTTTAAAGCACTCCTTATAAGTCTCTCCAGCCTTTTGGTGAAAACTCTCTTGCCTCACCTAGTCAGGTGAATCCCAGCTGCTCCCAAAAGACCTAGCTTCTCAAAGGTAGATCCATGACCACATAAGTCGAAACCTTGAGTATGACACCAGCAAGGCAACCAGGCACTCACCTGTTCAATTTGACTCTGAAGAATTCATATTGGATTAATGCCTTTAGGAACTATTTCAGGGATACTTGTAGTGACAGGAAGACAACTTTTTATAATGCATTATTAATAACAGTATAAGCAGAGTTGTGTTGAATTTTATTCTTAACCAATTTTCGTATAAGTTAGTTTTAATGTTATACATTTATTGCCAGTTCCCTAGAGGACCATCTATTTTTAATTAGCACATGATTATAATTTAGTGTACATTATGATCTGATTTATAGCATTTAAGCAGAAGGAGGAGAAAATGAGTAGTTCATCACTATTCTGAAGTTTTGTTTACAATGTTTGTTTAATTCATGAAGTAATGAAGATTAAGAGGATGCATAGAGATGATATTGGATGGCTATAGCTGCAATTTTAGCAGCCTCAAGGAACAATACTTTTGAAATAAAACACTTCAAGCACACAGGAATATCTTCCCCTTTACTTTCATAACTGAAAGATTTGCCTTTCAGCAAATTTTATATAGAAGTTCCATTCATAGTTAGTTTAAGAATCAAGGATTAATAGCCATTATAAACATGTTACAGATATGAGTTGCATTTGTTATTGAAGATTATAAAAATTTCTCTGGGGGAGATTCTGTAGATAGCCATAATCATTAACATCCTATTGACTTCTTTATCTCTACAACATTCAGTTAAAATGTATTAAAAGACTAATCTGTCCTAGTAACCCCTCAATAATTGTATTCATGTTTCTCAATCTTTAATACAAAGCCCAACTAGCTTTTTGAGGGAAGATGTCTCTCAATGTGAGTTGTGTGTTGTATTTTTTTTTACTTGTTTGTTTTTCTTTGTTTCTGTTTTTGTTTCTGAGGAAGATAGGATGCTATCCATACATGTTTTCCACAAGCTATTACTGATGAGCTAAACCTCTATGCCTGGGAAGATTATTGAACAGATCCTCCTTGAGGTTACGTTATGGAGGATAAGGAGGTGATCCAAGAGAGTCAATATGGCTTCACCAAAACCAAATTATGCTTCACTAATTGAGTGGCCTTCTATGATGGGCTGAATACATCAGTGGACAAGGGAAAAGCAACTGATGTCATCTAACCTGTAAGACCTATAAGACCTTTCACATGGTCCCATGACATCCTTGTCTCTAAATTGGTGAGATATGGATTCGAAGGGTGCACTACTCAGTAGATAAAGAATTGCACAGATATTTCCCTGTTGCTTTCTAAAGCATCAGTTTTCCCAGGTTCTGTTCTGTCACTCAGAGGTACATCCCCTTCCCCCACTGAATCTAGTTTAGTTTAAAGCTCTGTACTCACAAACACATTGTACTCCACTCTTAATTAATTAATTACTGATCCACTCATCAAAAGATAGTGTCTATTGGCTTCTGCTTTTAGCTTCTTGAGTAAAAGAAAAAGGATAGGTGTGTTTATTCTACATCATTTTTTTTTAATTCTTCTATAAACTATTGATGAAATACGATTAAAGAACGTTAACTTATTTTGGTGTATTATTAATATAATGTTTGGGCAATATTACTGTAGAGATGCAACCATAGTAACATTTCAGGTAATTCAGTGATTTCATGTTTACAACTCACTCTCATTCTTTCAGTTTTTAAGTAATTTAATCTTCCTGGATGAACCTCTTAAACCTGATTTTTTAAATTTTATCTTGAACTCAAGTACGTTTGAAAGAAGATAAACAGGAAAAGTATGTATTTAATTTATTAAGTAAAAAAATCATGTAGGTTTATATTCCCTTAAGACCAACATTGGTGTGACTGAGAATACAGAAGTGAAATAGTGATCCAAAATGACTTAAGCATAAGCATTCTGGCCTCAAAATGTTGGCCTCTTAACAGTATCCTGTTTTCATATGTTCAGTACATTTTTAACAGTGATAGGAAGAAGTTCACAAAGGTCATGTCTAGGAAGCTTTCAGCTCACACATTTGGTTTGGTGACTTTCTCGTTACTGAAAATATATGAAAAGTTCATACAGGATGAAATAGAACCTTTGAGAAACCCACTGCACTTAGATAGAATGCATGTTTCTACACAAAGAATCTTCTGCCTTAAGGATAATCAAAGCGCAATTATTCACTGTCTCTGTATCTTGAACCTACCTGAGTACCAGGTATATATGACATATATGATTATATATGTATTATAATATCTGATTGTAAAGGATTTTAAAGAAATTAATATGTTTAAGTGTTGCCCTTAATGTAGATGTTTTCCAGAATCAACAATATCTCTCTGTCTTTGGTATTACATGAAGGTTTTATTTTTGAATGCATGGTACTCAGTTATCTGTAATTGAAGCACAATTTTATTTTGGTTGCAGTTACCAAGCTATACTATATCACCTTTATTTTCTTCTTGTTCCATGATAAAAGAATGGGGAAGTGGATTCTGTTTTAAATGAGATTGGTAGTAACAAGCTCTCAACACTACTTGTGGGTTAATATCATGGAGGATATAATGAACTCTGGGGTTAGATATGGCTACTACTGTCTATAATCCCTTCTCAATAAATGAGAATGTATCAAGAATTGTTAAATGTTTTGATAAAATGTTAACTGCTTTAATTTGTATTTTCCCTGAAACCCCAGTAAAATATAGAAATCCCTATTTATGTTCTTTTTTGGTTGGTTGGTTGTTTTGCATAGCATTTGCAAATGCTAGTACCTTTATGGACCAAGTATATTAGATTTAGCAACAGAAGAAGACCTAAGCAGTTTATTGAAGTGTAGTTACTGAAGACAGCACAGAGGTTCCCCACCAGATTGTGCTGCTTCTTAGGAGATTTCAAGATTGTTACCCTGTTCCCCAGATTAAGATTTATAGGAAAGTTTTGCACTATGGCTATATATACATATTTTTAATAAGGGACAAGCCTCAAAGTTGTCATAAATACACCCAAATCTTTACAATAAGATTGGTTCCACCTGTACTTTCCAACAGTTACCCTTGAGCTAGGTGTTGTAAAGCACTGGCCTCAAGCTTAATCTAGTATTCAGACCTTGCCCTGATATCATCTCTGTCCTTCAGGAACCATCTCTTGGATGATATTAACATCTACACTTTCTTTTTCCTCCTCTTAAAGTCAGTTGGTGGAGGATATAAGGAATGGTACCTCCTCTTTATTATTTTTTTTTCCTGTGGACTAGTTACAAATAGCTTGAGGTTGACCTCTGGAGTTCTAGAGCTGGCTGCGTTGAGGATCAGAAGCCCACTCTACACTCTGACTGAAATATAGATATTGACAGTACGTGAAGGGGTTCAAGCTGCTTCAGAAGTTGTTGCTACAGAAGCACAGCTCCTCTTGGCACCAAAAGTACCTATGCTATACTCCATGGAGTAAATGGGTAGCATTAATTATGCAATGGGCTCAAATGGGGAAACTCAACCACTTACGAATCCTGGAAGAGATCATGGTCTGGCTGGAAGACAGAGATTTTGGAGTATCACCTGAGGAGGTTACTTGTGCCCAAGAGGCACCACCATATAATGAATTATCAGAAAATGAAAAGCATTATGTTTTGTTCACTGATGAATCCTGTTGTGTTGTAGGAGACCATCAAAAGTGTAAAGCTGTGGTGTGGAGTCTCACGCAATGAGTCATGGAAGTGTGGTGGTTTTACTTGGGTGGGCAGCCGAGCTCCATCTCAGCCGCTCTCTCACTCCCCCTCCTCAAAGGGAAAAGGGGAGAAAATATGATGCAAAGGGCTCAAGGGTTGAGGTAAGGATGGGGAGATCGCTCAACAATTATCGTGAT
Source organism: Cygnus atratus (assembly GCF_013377495.2). Taxonomy (NCBI): domain Eukaryota; kingdom Metazoa; phylum Chordata; class Aves; order Anseriformes; family Anatidae; genus Cygnus; species Cygnus atratus. The sequence goes on along the minus strand of NC_066363.1, from coordinate 103,754,080 downwards.
GGGCAAAACAGACTCAGAGTAGGGAGATAGTAAGATTTATTGCCTATTACTAACAAGCTAGAGAAGTGAGAAACAAAGGAAAGAAACCAAAAACACCTTCCCCCCAATCCACCCTCTTCCACCTCCTCCCCCTGAGCGGCACAGGGGAATGGGGGAATGGGGGTTGTGGTCAGTCTATGGCACTTTGTTTCCACCGCTCCTTCTCAGTCACTCTCTTCCCCTGCGCCGTGGGGTCCCTCCCATGGGATGCCGTCCTTCCCAAACTGATCCTGTGGGGGCTTCCCATAGGCAGCAGCTCTTCAAGAACTGCTCCACATATGGGTCCATACCACTGGGTCCATCCATCAGGAACACAGTGCTCCAACCTGGGTCCCCCACAGGTAGCAGCTCCTGCCAGGTCACCTGCTCCTGCGTGGGCTCCTATCCACAAGCCACAGGTCCGGCCTGGATTCTGGTCCAGTGGGGGTCTTCCACAGGCCACAGCCTCCATCGGTGCAGGTCCTCCTGCTCCACCGTGGGCTCCTCCACGGGCTGCAGCATGAAACCCTGCTCAACCATGGTACTTCATGGGCTGCAGGGGGACAGCCTACTTCACCATGGTCCTCACCACAGGTCGCAGTGGAACTTCTGCATCCAGCACCTGGAGCACCTCTCCCCCTCCTTCTTCACTGACCTTGGCGCCTGCAAGGCTGTTCCTCACTCCTCTCTCTCTCCCAGCTGCTGTGTTACAGCATTTTTTTTTCCCTTTCTTAAATCTGCTCCCACAGAGGTGCAAACATTGCTTATTGCCTCGGCTCTGGTCAGCAGCAGGGCCCTTATCTAACATGGGGCAGCTTCTAGATTCTTCTCATGGAAGCCACCACTATGGGCCCCTGCTACCAAAACCTTGCCACGTAAACCCAATACAGGACGCTACTGAAGGGGAAGGTGAGTCAAGTTAGTTTACAAAGATGAAAGACATACAACTGGCCCTAAAAACTGCTGAAAGAGAAAAGTGGACAGTACTTTATATTGACTCAAGGATGGTGGTGCCCAGTGGGGTTTGCTACAGAAGTAGAAGCAGAGCAATTAGCAGTGCAGAGGTAAACCCATCTAGGCTGCTGGATAGTGGCAAGACATTGCTACTCAAATAGAAAACATTCATGTAAAAGTATGGCATGTAAAATCTCATATGCACAAGAATCATACCACTGAAGAACATCAGAAAAATGATCAAGTAGACCAGGTTTCAAAAATTGAAATTGCTCAGGTGGACCTGGACTGGCAATATAAGGATGACTTGTCTGTAGCTTGATGGACCCATGAAACATCAGGACATCTGGGGATAGATGCCACATACAGATGGGCTTGTGATTGAGAGGTAGACCTGACCATTGAGGCCATCACACAGGTCACCCATGTGTGTGAAACATGTACTGCAATCAAGCAAGCCAAGTAAGCTAAGTCTTCTTGGAATAGGAGGCAGTGGCTAGCATTTCAATATGGTGAGGCCTTGCAAATTGACTATATTAGACCATTGCCACTAATCCATCAGGGCAAGCACTTCATATTCACCATGGCAGAAAGAACTACTGGGTTGCTGGAAAAATACCTGGTAAAGCATGCCACTGCTCAAAACACCACCTTGTGCCTGGAAAGGCAAGTTCTATGGCATCATGGTACTCCAGAGAGAATCAGGTCAGTCAATGGGAGTCATTTCCAAAATAACCTTGTAACCTTCTGGGCCAAGAGGCACAACATTAACTGGGTGTAACACATCCCCTATCACCCACAGGCCTCTAGGAATGCTGAAAGGTATAATGGACTGTTAAAAGCTATAACATGGGTATTGGTTGCTGGGGCATGGAAACACAGGGATATGAATTCAGGGGAAGCCTCTTGGCTAGTTAACACCAAAAGATTTGACAGCCATTCTGGTCCTGCTGAAACAAAGCTCCTACACAATATGGGAGGAGATAAAGTCCCCATAGGTTGAATTCACCATTTGGTGAATGGAGTCAAATCTGGTTGGAGGCTGGTCACAAGTGGTGTCCCCCAGGGCTCGGTACTGGGGCTGGTCCTCTTTAATATCTTTATCGATGATCTGGATGAGGGCGTCCAGTGCACCCTCAGTAAGTTTGCAGATGACACCAAGCTAAGTGCGTGTGTCGATCTGCTCGAGGGCAGGAAGGCTCTGCAGGAGGATCTGGATAGGCTGGAGCGATGGGCTGAGGTCAGCTGTATGCAGTTCAACAAGGCCAAGTGCCGGGTCCTGCACCTGGGGCGCAACAACCCCAAGCAGAGCTACAGGCTGGGAGATGAGTGGCTGGAAAGCTGCCTGGCCGAGAAGGACCTGGGAGTACTGGTTGATAGTCAGCTGAATATGAGCCAGCAGTGTGCTCAGGTGGCCAAGAAGGCCAACAGCATCCTGGCCTGTATAAGAAGCAGTGTGGCCAGCAGGTCTAGGGAAGTGATTGTGCCCCTGTACTCGGCTCTGGTGAGGCCGCACCTCGAGTACTGTGTTCAGTTTTGGGCCCCTCGCTACAGGAAGGACATGGACGTGCTCGAGCGAGTCCAGAGAAGGGCGACCAAGCTGGTGAGGGGTCTGGAGAACAAGTCTTACGAGGAGCGGCTGAGGGAGCTGGGCTTGTTCAGCCTGGAGAAGAGGAGGCTCAGGGGCGACCTTATCGCTCTCTACAGTTACCTTAAAGGAAGCTGTAGCGAGGTGGGGGTTGGTCTGTTCTCCCACGTGCCTGGTGACAGGACGAGGGGGAATGGGCGAAAGTTGTGACAGGGGAGTTTTAGGTTGGATGTTAGGAAGTACTTCTTTACCGAAAGGGTTATTAAGCATTCGAACGGGCTGCCCAGGGAGGTGGTGGAGTCACCATCCCTGGAGGTCTTTAGAAGACGTTTAGATGTAGAGCTTAGCGATATGGTTTAGTGGAGTACTTAGTGTTAGGTCGGAGGTTGGACTCAATGATCTTGAGGTCTCTTCCAACCTAGAAATCTGTGTCTGTGTCTGTGTGTCATAGTGAATGCGGCTGGGGAAGGCAGTGTGGATTACTCCTACCTTGCGAAAAAGCAGACCCATCTGTAGGATCGTTTTACCCAAGGACCTGGGTGCACTTAGTGGATCATATGAAAGGATGGGGATATCAGGTGTGTGCCTCAAGGAGATTTAACTTTGGGAGAAACTAACCTGCAATCTGAGTTATATGTTGTAGGAAGACACTGAAGAACCAACAACAGGTGAACTTTGTAAGGAACCAGGTGAGTGAAGCAATAACTAAAGCTAAGCTGGTGCTGGCATCCAGAAATCCTAGTTCTTCTGTCCTGAGCTGATTCTGCCTTGGCAGATGAGTCCTAAGTAATCACTGGTTCTTAGGGACATTTTGGTAGAGACCAATGGAATGGGTAAAATAGTTCCTACCTATCTGTTAAGGGACAGGGAATAGTGGTGATGAGAGTGTGCACATCTGTATTTTGGACATAACAGTGATCAGAGGATACAAATATACTAATGTAGAACCTGAGTGTCACATAAATAGTATAGAATAAGGGGTGTAGGTTTTACTGTGTCTGGCTAGGATAGAGTTAACTTTTCCCACAGCAGCCCATGTAGTGTTGTGCTCTTCACTTGTAGCTAGAACGGCACTGATATCACACCAATATTTTTTCTATTGTTGAGAAGTGCTGGCACAGTAGCAAATCTGTCTCCAAAGCCCCCAAAGCCAGTAGGCTGGGGGTGGGCAACAGGTGTGAGGACACTGCCAGGGCAGCTGACCTAAACCAACCAAAGAGATATTCCATATCATATGATGTCACACTCAGCAATAGAAGCTGTAAAAGGGGAAGGATAAGGGGAGCTTTTGTTATGAAAACATCTGTCCTCCTGAACAACCGCTAAGCGTATTTATTGAGGTCCTGCTTCCCAAGACATGACAGAACATCACTTGTTGATGAGAAGCAGAGAATAATTGTTTTCTCTGTATTTGCTTCCACATGGACTTCGCTTTTATTTTTGTGTTTCTTTTTTTTTCTCTCTTTCTTTTTCCTTTAATTAAATTATCCTTATCTCAATATGTGAGCTTTTGTCTTTCCCATCATACTTTATTTCCCCCTTTGAGTGGGAGTAAGAGAGTGGTTGTGGTGGAGTTCAGCTGTCCATCACAGTGAAACCACCACACTAGAGAAGCTTCCCCAGACCTCTCTGCTCACCTAGTGCTTTTCAGTACACTGGAGCATATGGGCTTTGTGGTACTTGGAGAGCATAATGTCAAGAATTGACAGATTATTGGGGGCCATCCAAACTGCACTCTTTCACCCTGATCTGGACTAGGCTACCTCTCTTCATTTGTTGAAAAGACCTCTTGGAAACTACCATAGTGTTAGACATGCTACAATAATAATTTAAATACAAAGGCAATAGACTCTCTTGTTAGAGAAAAGTTGTATACCTGTCATGATGATATGATAGAGCTCTCTTTAAAGCAATGTGAACTTTACTTATATTAAGTTTACTTAAAGAATAAATTACTAGTGTTGGATTGGCTTGTTTAAATGTAAGAGAGTAGTATTACTTTACATGGTATTCCATCCTGGCATCTCATTATATCTTTAGAAATGCTTAGGTTTCTTGTAAATCCCAGTGTCCTATCTGCCAGTCCTGTGTGGGTGTCTGATATCCTAGATCATATCTAAACTGCACTGCTAAGTAAGATAGCTGAAGAGTGGGGAGCATATGTCCAATCTCATGTCTTGTCACATCCTGCTGGACCTTATGTGACAAGGCTAGAGAGCCTTTCTCTTCCTTCTTAATTCTTTATTGGCCAGCTCGCATTTAATTATTCAATGTGATGTGAGCACCTTCAGTCAGAAAAGATGGAAAGCATCTCACTACCTGGTAAATGAAATGTTTGACTTAGACACAAAGAGATGCAATTTCATATTCTCCTATGGAGAGTAAGAGTTTGTGTTTCTCACATCTTTATTTTGTCAGCTTCTGAATACTCTGATGATTGAGCTACAGAGAGAAAAAAATAAAAATAAAAAAAAAAAATCTCCTCCTCCACATATTTTTATGACTCAAGCCAGAGAGATCATAAGAACACCAATTGATACCTAAACTCTGTTTTACTGTCCTTGCAGCTTTTTGTGGATCTTGCCTCACATTTCCTATTGACTTTTCAGACTCTTGCTAAATTTTGGAAACTTCCTGAAAAGCTTGCTTTCTCCCATCCATTATTTAAGTCACTCTGAAGTAAAAGACTGTAGCATACGTAGCATGTAAATATGCAGGTGTTGCAGAAATTCAAATGAACTGTTTTCAGTTAAGGAATGAAACATCAGGGACCTCAAGAGCTGTATTTCCAATAGCTTATTTTTAGTGTTCTACAACAAGATCCTCATAAATGTGTTTGGTAAGAGACTAAAAGGGCTTTGGGATATTAATAAGTCATGACAGCAAGCAGGATTTGTAAGTAATTTATCAGTTGTGGGTCACATGGAGATGGTAAGTCAGGTTCTGAAGAAGACAGTTGTAAGTGTATCTATTACAGAGTGCAAAAGTATCTTTGATTTAGTGGAAGTAGAAAACAATCTTAGAAGCTTTGTAAAGAACACTTTAGAAGCTGCTATGGACACACTTAAATAAATTTTCCTAATTTGAAAGATAAGCCCCTTTTAAAAATTATTGGTGATATCTTTTCAATGAGCAGAACCATTTCAAATGGGAGCTTTTCAAGAGCAGCTGTTTTATAAGAAACTTGAAATAAACACAGGATTCACAGGAATTATTGTATGCTTATAATAATAATAAAAAAAAACAACAAACAATCAAAAAAACTCTTATTTATTTCATAATTAGAGAAAAAAAAGAGAAAATTTGAAAACAAAGGCTTTAGAGGAAGAAAGTTTATCAGGGTAAACAAAATGCCTTATTCATTTAAGCTTTGTAGATATTTTTGTCATTCCTTCCCTTTAATTTCTAAAAATATTAAAACAGTGATAAAAGAGTGCAAAGACTCGAAGAGCAAAGAATGTTGACTCAAAAATAAATATACAGAAGATCAGACACAATGATCAGGTTAACATAAGGAAAGAACAAGTACAATGGTATTTAATATTAGAAGTTGTAAAAACAAATTAGTTGCCTTAAAATGGCAACCATACCTAACAAAACATAAAAGGTGGATATTCATAAGTAAGATGTAAAAAAAAAACAAAAAAAAAAAACAAGCAAACAAACAAACAAACAGAAAACTGCAATAAAATGCATAAGGCAAAAGCTTAAGACATAGTACTATATATAGATTTATTTATTTTTTTTTAATTCTAGGGAGTTCAAAACAGGTCATGATACATACACTTCCTCATACATTTCTCAGTTGGTGTTACTTTGTACTTAAGAAAAGAACAAATTAAATATTAGAAGATGTGCTGTGTAAAAGATCGAGATCAATATGTCATTTGTTTTTGAGCAAATATGAGCTTATATTGAAAGATGCTGAGCTTCCCTAATTTCTGTTGTAATGCAACACTTGTCATAATAATATTAGAGAATAGAAAGGAAAAGACATTGGAATTGGTCTCCTGGAAGATATCTTCACAGAATCACAGAATTGTAGGGGTTGGAAGGGACCTCAAGAGATCATTGGGTCCAACTCCCCTGCCAAAGCAGGTTCCTTAGAGCAGGCTGCCCAGGTAGGCATCCAGACGGGCCTTGAATATCTCCAGAGAAGGAGACTCCACAACCTCCGTGGGCAGCCTGTTCCAGTGCTCCGTCACCCTCACGGTGAAGAAGTTCTTTCGCATGTTGGTGTGGAACTTCCTGTGCTCCATGTTGTGGCCATTACCCTTTGTCCTGTCCTCACAAAGGACTAAAAAGAGGTTGGCCAAATCCCTCTGTCTCCCACACTTCAGGTATTTATAAACATTGATGAGATCCCCTCTCAGTCTTCTTTTCTCCAGGCTGAACAGACCCAGGTCTCTCAGCCTTTCCTCATAGGGAAGACGCTCCAGGCCCCATATCATCTTTGTGCTCCTCCGCTGGACTCTTTCCAGGAGACCCCTGTTTTTCTTTTGTGCTGGGGAGCCCAGAACTGGACACAGTACTCCACGTGAAGCCTGACCAGGGCAGAGTAGAGGGGGAGGATCACTTCCCTTGACCTGCTGGCCACACTCCTTTTAATGCACACCAGGATCCCATTGGCCCTCTTGGCCACCAGGGCACACTGCTAGCTCATGGTCAACCTCTTGTCTACCAGGACCCCCAGGTCGTGCTCCGCAGAGCTCCTCTCCAGCAGGTCGTCCCCCAGCCTGTACTGATACATCTGGTTGTTCCTTCCCAAATGCAGGACTCTACACTTGCTCTTATTAAACCTCATTTGGTTTCTTCCTGCCCATCTCTCCAGTCTGTCCAGGTCTTGTTGAATGGCAGCACAGCCTTCTGGCGTGTCAGCCACTCCTCCTAGGTTTGTGTCATCAGTGTACTTGCTGAGAACAGACACTATTCCCTCATCAAGGTCGTCGATGAAGATGTTGAACAGGACTGGACCCAGCATCGACCCCTGGGGAACACCGCTAGTCACAGGTCTCCAGCCAGACTCTGCGCCGCCGATCACCACCCTCTGATCTCGGCCAGTCAGGCAGTTCTCAACCGACCTTACTGTCCACTCCTCTATCCCACACTTTCGCAGCTTTGCTAGCAGGATGTCGTGGGAGACAGTATCAAAAGCCTTGCTAAAGTCAAGGTAGATGACATCCACCGCTCTCCCCCCATCTACCCAGCTGGTGATGCCATCATAGAAGGCAATGAGGTTGGTCGAGCATGACTTCCCCTTGGTGAATCCGTGCTGACTACTCTTCATAACCTCCTTCTCTTCCAATTGCTTGGAGATGGCATCCAGAACAAGCTGTTCCAACACCTTTCCAGGGACAGAGGTGAGACTGACTGGCCTGTAGTTTCCCAGATCCTCTTTCTTGCCCTTCTTGAAGACCAGAGCGACATTGGCTATCCTCCAGTCTTCAGGCACCTCTCCTGTTCTCCAGGACCTTTCAAAGATGATAGAAAGCGGTTTGGCGATCACCTCTGCCAACTCCCTTAGCACACATGGATGCATCCCATGGGGGCCCATGGATTTGTGTGCATTGATTGCACTCAGAAGCTCCCGAACCACTCCCTTGTCAACCAGGGGCGAGCCCTCCATTTCCCAGACCCTTTCTCCTCCCTCCAGGGTTGAGGAATCCTGGGGGGGAGTCCTTGAAGCAAAGACTGAAGCAAAGAAAGCATTCAGTATCTCCGCCTTCCTGGTGTCTCCCGTTACCAGGACACCTGCTTCATTCAGCAAGAGACCCACATTATCCCTAGTGTTCCTTTTACTGTTTACATACTTAAAAAAACCCTTCTTATTATCCTTTCTCTCTTTTGCAAGCTTCATCTCTAGGTGGGCTTTAGCCTTCCTCGTTGCATTGAGTTCAAATAGTTTGGTTTTGGTCCATAAAAGAATCTGGAAAGGATTGTAAAGGGAGGACAGCAAGAGAACTTTGAAGTGAAAAAAAAAATATGGATCAATTTGTTTTCCATTTACATTTCTGCTAGATAATTCTCTAGAAATCTGAACTCATTCTGTCCATAATCAATGGACCTAGAAAACAAACAAAGACAAACAAACAAACAAACAAACAGCCTTCGTTCTCATGCTACTTTGTACTTTCTCTTCCTTTAGCAAGGACATCAAATGTATGTTGACTCACAATGTTTTCAGCCCATTCAACTCAATGTATAGGAGAACTATACAACAGATACATTTTTAAAAAGCCTTACTTAGCAGTTTCTGAGACAGAATCAGAGAATCATAGAATGGTTTGGGTTGGAAGGCACCTTACAGATCATCTAATAACAACCTTATTGCCATGGACAGGGACACCTTCCACTAGACCAGGTTTCTCAAAGCCCCATCCAACCTGGCCTTGAACACTTCCAGGGTTGGGGCATCCACAGCTTCTCTGGGCAACCTGTGCCTTCTGAGTGACGAATTTCTTCCTAATATCTAATCAAAATCATTTTTACTTATTTATTTATTTTTAATTGAAAACCATTACTCCTTTTCCTATCGCTACACATGCTGACACACCCGAGCTTTTCTGTAGGGCCCAATTAGGTATTAGAACATAACTATAAGGTCTCCCTGGAGCCTGCTCTTCTCCAGGCTGAAAAAACTGAAGTCCATCAGCCTCTCTTCAGAGGAGACGTGGTCCAGCCCTTAGATCATCTTTGTGGCCCTCCTCTGGACTTGTTCTAACACTTGCATGTCCTTCGTGTGCTGGGGGCTCCAGAGCTGAATGCACTACTCCAGGTGGGGGGTCCTAAAAGAACAGAGAAGGAGAATCACCTCCCTTGACCCACTAGTCATGCTTCTTTTGATGCATTCCAGGATACAGTCGGGTTTTTGGGGTGCAAACACCCCCAGGTCCTTCTCCTCAGGGTTGCTCTCAGTCCATTTTCCACCCAGCCTGTATTTGTGCTGGGGATTGTCCCAGCCCAGATGCAGGACCTTGGCCTTGTTGAACCTCATAAGGTTTGCACAGGCCCACCTCTCAAGCCTGTCTAGGTCACTCTGGATGGCACCCCTTCTAGCCTGTCAGCCACACCACACAGTTTGGTGTCCTCAGCAAACTTGTGAAGGTGCACTTGATCTCACTACCCATGTCACCGACAAAGATGTTAAACAGTGCTGGTCCCAATACTGACCCCTGAGGAACATCACTTGTTATTCATCTCCACCTGGACATTGAGCCATGACTGCAACATTCTGAGTGCAACAATCCAGCCAATTCCCACCAAGTGATCCATCCATCAAATCCATGTTTCTCCAATTTAGAGACAAGGATCAAATGCTTTGTGCAAGTCTAGGTAGATGATATCAGTAGCTCTTCCCCTATCGATAAATGCTGTAACCCTGTCATAGAAGGCCACCAGATTTGTCAGGCGTGACCTGCCTTTAGTGAAGCCATGTTGGATGTCACCAATGACCTCCTTGTTTTCCATGTGCCTGAGCATAGTTTCCATGAGGAACTGCTCCATGATCTTGCCATGCACAGAGGTAAGACTGACTGGTCTGTAGTTCCCCAGGTCTTCCTTTTTCCTTAAACTACATTCACAGGGCAGTCAGGTTCACAGAATACACACAGAGAACATTCAAACTTAATATCTGCATTCTCAGACATGGGTACAGCAGCAACAGAAAGACTTGTACACAGTTGCCATTTTCAATTTTGTTTCCACCAGAAACCTCATTGGTGAAAATAGAACAGACCATAACTGGAACAACTAGGCATGACAGTGTGGTAAATGAACTTGAAGAAGATGAACAGACCAATTCAGAACATGCACTTATCTTCTTTGAGTATTCAAAAAGGAAATCAAGAGAAGCTGGGGGGCATTTAATGAAATAGAGAGGCGAATATATATATATATACATACATATATATTTAATTTGATTTATACAATACACAGATTATGTGAAATTTTGTACCACCAGAAACTTCAGATTAAAAAATAGGATTAAAAATGCTCACAAAGGTAACATAACCATTAATTTTCTATTACAAAGTTTTATTTTTTTTTTTCCTGATTAGAGAGCATTTCCGACCCTTTAAAGCACACTACAGTCTAAAATTCCTGGTGTTAAGAGGAATTTCTTACATTGTCAGGTCAGGTCATTGGTGATTGCTCAGAAAATTGGTTTATTAATTTTTTTTTTTTCAATTTCCTTTTTTCTTGACTGTTATCTGAGAAAGAAAACTAGATTGGATGTGCTAGTTTTCTCATCTAGTGTGGTTACTCATACATTCCTGACTAAAGACAATGATACAGCTTCTACCCAAGGTTAACTATGTCTGAGGTTACAAATCAGAAGAGCTTAATAGTTTCAAAAAGTAGTCTCTTAAGAGCTCTTAACCACATTGTTGAAGAGCAATGCAGGTCAGTACAGTTTTTAGTTTCTACTGCTGGACAGATGAAAACACTATAATAACAGGGAAGTGAGAATAAAACTGCAACAGGAAAAATATATGTAGCACATGTCTTCTTAAACAATTCTATCAACTATTTATTTTTGCTATGCTTTAAAGGAGAACCAGTTTGACAAAATAGACCAAGGAATATTCATGATTATTAATCAAAGTGCTTGACATTATTAAGTGCTTAATGCTTATGAACTTGAATTTACCTTCTCTCTATTTTCTTATCTGAGATTTCCACTATATTTACATATTTGTTTTCAAATATAGTAAATAAATTTGGCTGTTCTATGACTGTGATTTTTGTCCATCTTTACTGTGAAGAAAGAATATGCCTTTCTAGGTCAACCCTCATACATAATTACCCCCTACTCCCCAGCCAGGATTTAGTTGTTTAAATTAAAATTGCACGCTATTGTAACCATGCACCTGATTTTGATACCATTTACATTACAGTAACGTTAAGAATGAAGCTGGATATTGTATTGATTGTAACAAGATGAAAATCCGGACATCTGTATTCACCGTATGTACACTCTGACACCAATTTCATTGCATCATGTTTGGTGTGAAAAAATGGCAGTCAAGAGACCAAGACAGAGCGTACTTTCTGACCTAATAAAGAATACAAAACATTTATAAAATATCCTTCACAGAAAGGCACAGGATGATTTATGGTTCTAACCAAATTAAAAGGAACATCAATCAAAAGACTTCATTTTTAATTTTTAAACTGAAACACATTCAGTTTCTGATTATGAACAGGAAGCTAATCCCTGCACACGACACATAATGAGTAAAAACTCCTTTTCAAATGATATCTAAGACCTCAGTCATCAAACCTCCATTCCAAGTTTCTGCTATATACCAGGGTGCAAAGGATATAGTCCGGAGGACATAAAATTTTTGTGAGAAGGATTCTCACTATCGCTCTGAAGTCAGGTTACCTGTTTACTGATGTCCTTTTGCTTCTTTCTACAATTTTTCTTAAGCTGTCTTTCAGTATAATTACTGTAAATGAGAGACAAGATTACTCATTTATTTCAGGAAGTCACATATATGTTTTGCTTTATTAGACAAGGCAAAGTACAAAAGACTAAATGCCGATCAGCTCTTTGGGTTATGAACCCTGCACCAGCAAACAGGCCAGGTACATTTAAACCCACTGAGTTGCAATTGTGCATCGTTTCATTCTGAGAAATAATCATAGTAAAATTTAATTACTTATTAAAAAGCAAAGCAAGAGCCTTGGGTTTGCATGGCATGGTTTTGGCAGCGGGAAGCTACCAGGAAAATCTCTGTGAGGAGAGGCTGGGTCTGCCCTGTGCTGATCATAGCCTGTTCCATCTGGCTCCAATGGCCTCACAGCAGGGCATGGCTTGGCACAGCATTCATTCTGGGGGAGCCTTGGGGATAAGGCTGAGGAAGAAAGGGTAAAACACTGCATGGGCAGTGAGGAGAATGTGAGAGCAACAGACAACAAGGTCAGTAAAGAAGGAGGTGGAGGATGTGCTCCAGATGCCACAGCAGAAGTTTCCCTGCAGCCTGTGGAGAGGACTGTGATGAAGTAGGCTGTCCCCCTGCAGCTCATGGTGTGCCACGTTAGAGCAGATGTCCATGCTGTAGCCCACACAGTAACAGGGGTATGTGCAGTCTGTGGAGAGCACACTCAGGAGTAGGCTTCTGGCAGGAACCAGGGAGACCCACACTGGAGAAGTCTGTTCCTGAAGAACTTTCCCCATGTGAGAGACCACACACTGGAGCAGAGGAAGGATGAGAAGGATGAGAGAGAGGATGGAGTAGCATAAAGGAGCTCCAATGGACTGACCTTAACCCCTATTCCTTACCCCACTGTGCTGCCCAGAGCAGGGAGGAGGTGGAGGAGCTGGGAAGAAGTGAAGTTGTCTGGGAAAAACTGGGGTGGAGGAAGACTATTTTTTTTTTGTTTTTGTTTCTCACTATCCCACTTTTATTTGGCAATAAATTAAATTAATCTTCTCCAGGCTGAGCCTGTATTTCTTATCATGGCCATTGGTAAGTGACCTCCCAGTTTTTACTTTGACCCACAAGTTCTTCCATGCCACTTTTCTCCCCCCATCCTGTTGAGGAGGTGGAGTGGGAAAGTGGATGGGTGGGAATGTGGGAGCCACACAAGGTCAACCCACCACAGTTTTCAAAAAAAACTAGTAGTATATTTATGCCATTGAAAAATATTAGTATTTCTTTTGCACTTGGTATAAAAAGATTTTAAAATGACTTTTAAACAAGTTTGTTATAAAATATATGATGAATATAAGATGACTTCCCAGCTGGTGTTTGTGTTTTCAGCTTCATCATAATCCATAGAACTGCATCTGTTCCTATCAGTACAAAATATCATGGAATCATAGAATATCCCAAGCTGGAAGGAATCCACAAGGATCATTGAGTCCAACTCCTGTCTCCACACAGCACCACACAAAATTAGACCATATGCATGAGAGTGTTGACCAAATGCTTCTTGAATGAGAGCATTGTCCAAATTCTTTTTGAACTCTGGCAGGCTGGGTGCCATGACTGTTTCACTGGGGAGGCTGTTCCAGTACCTGAACATCCTCTCAGTGAAAAACATTTACCTGACATCCAACCTGAGCTTCCACTGTTGCAGCCTCATGCCATTCTCTCATGCTGAGACCAATTGGTCATTCGGACCAATGCTGATCACCAGACAAAACAGACCAATTACTGCCCCTCTGCTCCCTCTCATGTGGAAGCTATAGCCTGCAATGAGGTCTCATCTAAAGTCTTATCTTCTCTAGGCTGAACAATCCAAGTGACTTCAGCTGCTTCTCACATGCTTTACCCTGTAGACCCTTCACCATCTTTGTAGCCCTCCCTTGGATGTTCTCTAATAGTTTTGTCTTTCTTATGTTGCAGTGCCCAAAACTGCACAAAAGTTGAGGCTGCACCAGGGCAGAGAAGAGCAGGACAATTGCTTCCCTTGACTGGCTAGCAATGCTGTGTTTGATGCACCCCAGAATACAGTTGTCCCTCCTGGATGCCAAGGTACACTTTTAACTCATATTCAATTTGTCACTGACCAAAATGCCCAGATCCCTTTCTGTGGGGCTGCTCTCCAGCCTCTTGTCCCTGAGTCTGTATGTATAGCCTGGGTTGCCCCTTCCCAAACACAGCATCTAGCATTTGATCTTGTTAAACTTCATATTGTTGGAAATTGCCCAAATCCCTAATTTGTCAAGATCTCTGCAAGGCCTCTCTACCCTCAATGAAGTCAACAGCTTCTCTCAATTTAGCGTCATCCAGAAATTTACTTATTATTCCTTCAAGTCCTCCATCCTAGTCTTTTATGAAAACATTAAAGAGAACTGCCCTAAAATGGAGCCCTGGGGAACACCACTAGTCATTGGTCACCAGCCTGATGTAACGCCATTTACTATAACCCTTAGAACCTGTCTCATTAACCACTTGTTCACCCATCACAGTAGGATTTTATCTAGCTCTATGCTGGACTTTTTTTCCACAAGGACACTGTGAGAAACTGTATTTAAAACTTTACTGGTGTCCAAAAAGATTACATGGCTTCTCTTGGTCAAATAAAGCGGTGACATCGTCATAGAAGGAAATCAAGTTTGTTAAGCAGGACCCTTCCCTTGTGAATCCATGTTGGCTATGACCAATGACTGTGTTGTCCTTCAGGTGTTCTTCAATAATTCCCAGAATAATTTTATCTGTACCAGGCACAGAAGTGAGACTGACAGGCCTGTAATTACTGGGGTCTTCTTTCTTGCCCTTCTTGAAAATTGGACCAACAATTGCCAGCTTCCAGTCAACAGGGACCTCTACATATTCCCAACAGCATGGAATAATAATTTAGAGAGGTCTTGTGATGACATTAGCCAGCTCTCTGAGTACCCTGGGTTTGAATCCCGTCAGTCCCGTAGACTTACATTCATCTGGGTAGAGCAGCAAATCCCATGCAAGTTTGTGGTTGACCGGGTGTTTATCCTTACTGACTACATTCATGATCCTCCAACTCACAGTCCCCCTGGGACCTGGGGTCACAGCGCCTATCACTGGTGTTGAAGACAGAGGCAAAGAAGGCATTAAGCATTTCTGCTTTGTAGATGTCCCTGTTTTTGAGGAGACCATCTTTGTCATGTAATGGACCAATGTTCTCTCTGGTCCTCCTTTTGTTGTTAACATATTAAAAACAAATCAAAACAAAACAAAAACTTTTATTGTCCCCCATAGTACTGTCTAGTTTCAACTCTTATTGAGTTTTGACTCTATACGTCTCCTATAACATCATCTTACCTCATGTGCGCTTACCAAAAAACTTCGAGCTCTTATCTCTCTGAAATGGGGAAGGACTTCAAGAACAAATCTAGCAGCCTATAAAAGAGTCAGTGTCTTTTGGAAACAAGAAGTGCAGGCATTTTCAAACACCATAAATATTACTAGATGACTTACAACTTGTTCCATTTTTCTAAATGGTTGTTTCTATTTCAGATATTTTCACTTTTGAGCACAGAATTTCCATCTTGGTTTGAAGTAGAAATTACCTACATTTATATTGCATATGCATAAATCACATACAAATGGTCATTTCTAAACTACAATACAAATTGACACTGGAAGATAGGACAGACAGACACAATAGCAACACTAGTTTAGATTGATTTCAATTTAACTAAATACAGAAATTTTAAAATAATATAAATACATTCTTGATTACAGTTTTGTTGACAGATGATGTGCTTAGACTTTCAGAACTAAGAGAAAGTTGTCATTGCTTAAATAATAGGTATCGCTAATATACTGATTTAGAATTCATTTTCAGATAATAATAATAAAAAAATACATTAAAGAGAAGATTAGATTGTTGTTTGAACTTGTTAGCAGTATTCATAGCTTCCAAGTCTTGCATTCCAAACAGTCATGCATATAGGATCACTCTATTCATAAAAGACTTTAACATTTATACTGTGGTGTGGAAGGGAAGAGGGAGAAAGGAAGTGAGGCTGTAAAGTTAGCAATTTTCCACGTCCTTTGATCAAACTATAGGAAAAACATATTGTATATTGGTAACACAGCTACAAACCATGGGATGACCGAAATCAAATATTTGTTTCAGAAGCTTCTAGACTGGGGTCCTTCATTTCCCTAGATAACAATTAATTTTTCTTTTACTAAATCAATAAAACTTTAATGCTATTTAATCAGCATTTAAGAGACCTTGCAATGAGAGGAAGCACAGTCATTTCTTCAATGGCCTTCATACAGACAGACACATACACAGACGTCAAAAGAAAACATTTCAGAATGACACTGTGTAATGATCAGCACCTTAAAAAAAAGAGAAAGTATGCACTGTATCTCCACTTTATTATTAAATAATTCCTGAGCTGGGTTATTCGGTTCAAATTTTGTCTTAAAGCCTTTAGAAATAGTATTCAGTCAAACAACACTTTGATATATTAACAGGCAGTTGTTCTGGATGTCCTTGCCCAGGAAAAAACAGAAGAAAGAATGGGAAAAAAAAACCAAAACACATATAAATTGCTTTGCAAATATATTGGATACTTTATTTTCAATTCTTCCTTTACTGAACCTTTATTTCTTTGTAAATAACTATATCTGAATAAAATACTGAAGGAAATACATTTCACCTTGACGACTGATTTAAACGTTGTGGCAGTATTTTAGTATACTAATTGAATGCATTTTTCTAACTTGTGAAGATAAGCAACATATACTATCTGCTCAAATGTCTGGATGTTCAAATTAGGCCATGTAGCTTTTAATTATTATACTGAAATTGAATTGTTTCAGCCAATCACGCAACACATATAAATGCATGGAGATTTAGGAATACCATATAATTTTTTTTTTCTCTCCCTTATGCAAATTCCTGCCCACTGACTTGCTAATGAGAGCTAACTTAGCTTTTCTCTGTACATTTATTTCTCAAGAATTACAGAATAAATTTGCATATTTCTTTTCTCTCAGCTATTGCCCATTTCCTCCTCACCTAAATAACATATATAGATACTTTAGAGTATAATTTGATAAAAGAGAAGGGAAGGGAAGGGAAGGGAAGGGAAGGGAAGGGAAGGGAAGGGAAGGGAAGGGAAGGGAAGGGAAGGGAAGGGAAGGGAAGGGAAGGGAAGGGAAGGGAAGGGAAGGGAAGGGAAGGGAAGGGAAGGGAAGGGAAGGGAAGGGAAGGGAAGGGAAGGGAAGGGAAGGGAAGGGAAGGGAAGGGAAGGGAAGGGAAGGGAAGGGAAGGGAAGGGAAGGGAAGGGAAGGGAAGGGAAGGGAAGGGAAGGGAAGGGAAGGGAAGGGAAGGGAAGGGAAGGGAAGGGAAGGGAAGGGAAGGGAAGGCAAGGCAAGGCAAGGCAAGGCAAGGCAAGGCAAGGCAAGGCAAGGCAAGGCAAGGCAAGGCAAGGCAAGGCAAGGCAATGGGAGAGGAGGGGAGGGGAGGGGAGGGGAAAGTTAAAAAGAAGTAAACTAATAAATGAAAATCGGGTCAAATAACATATTTTGCAATTTCATTTTGTTTTCTAGTATGTTTCCGTTTATCAAAATTATATTTAATTCATTTATAACCCACTATACATATTAGTAATGCCAAAGTAGGATGTCTTTGCATTTTTAGAAATGTATAAACTTACTAACTCCTATGATGTTATAACAAATATTTTAAAGAGTAATGGAAAAGTAATGTTCTGTAAGGAGAAGAAAAAAAAAAACCACAAACACATCTATTTGAAACTTACAAAGTTTGTTTTGGTGCATTACCTTGTGTGTTCCTCTGGTAGAATGAAGAAAATAAAAGATAATATTTCCATATTATAACATATATTTAACATTTCCAGAGACCATTGTGACACTGTCATGTTATCTGTGGTCATATCAGTTTGGCTTATTATTTGCTTTAAGGTAAAGCCTTTATCTGAAAAAAAGGACAATGACTTGTCAGAACAGAGACAGTAATTGAGATGGGTGCTCTCAGAAGGGAAGTAAACCAAATTATAATGTACAACAATGACCACTGCAATGTGTAGTGATCTCAACATAAGACCTGTCTACTTGTTGTCACAGAATCACAGAGTGGTTGATGTTGGAAGGGACCTCTGGAGATCATCTGGTCCGATCCCCCTGCCAAGCATGTCACCTAGTGCACATTACACAGGATTGCATCCAGGCAGGTTTTGAATATCTCCAAAGAAGGAGACTCCACAACCTCTCTGGGCAACCTGTTCCAATGCTCTGTCACCCTCACAGTAAAGAAATGTTTCCTCATATTCACCCATAACTTCCTGTGCTTCAGCTTGTGCCTGTTACCTCTTGTCTTCTCAATGGGCACCACTGAAAAGAGTCCGGCCCCATCCTCTTGACACCCTCCCCTTAGATATTTATATGCATTGATGAAATCTCCCCTCAGTCTTCTCTTTTCTGGGCTAAACCGGGCCCAGCTCTCTCAGCCTGTCTTTGTATGACAGGTACTCCAGTCCCCTAATCATCTTAGAAGTCCTCCTCTGGACTTGATCCAGTAGTTCCCTGTCCCTCTTGTGCTGGGGAGCCCAGAACTGGACACAATACTCCAGGTGTGGCCTCACCAGGGCTGAGTAGGAGCTGGATTACTGCCCTTGACCTGCTGGCAACACTCAACCTAATGCAGCCTAAGATACCGTTGGCCTTCTTGGTCACAAGGGCACATTGCTGGTTGTTGTGGTTTAACCCAGCAGGCAGCTAAACACCACACAGCCGTTCGCTCACCCTCCCCCCTCCCTCTCCGGGATGGGGGAGAGAAACGGGAAAGTGAAGCCTGTGAGTTGAGATAAAGACAGTTTTTTAAGACAGGATAATAATAATAATAATAATAATAGTATTACTAATAATAATGTGTACAAAACAAGTGATGCACAATACAATTGCTCACCACCCGCTGACCGATGCCCAGCCTATCCCCGAGCAGCCGGCCCCCCCACCCCAGCTAGCCACCCCTATATATTGTTCAGCATGACGTCAGATGGTATGGAATACCCCTTTGGCCAGTTTGGGTCAGCTGTCCTGGATCTGTCCCCTCCCAGCTCCTGCCGCACCCCTAGCCCGCACGCTGGCAGGACACAGCGAGAAGCTGAAAAGTCCTTGGCTTGGTGTAAGCACTGCTCTGTGACAATTAAAACATCAGCATGTTATCAGCACTCTTCTCATCCTAATCCAAAACATAGCACCCTACCAGCTACTAGGAGGAAAATTAACTCTGTCCTAAATGAAACCAGGACACTAGTTCATGGTTATCCTGCTGTCCACCAGGACTCGCAGATCCTTCTCTGCAGAGCTGCTTTCCAGATGTCTATTTGGGCTGTCAGTTTGGTTTGTCTTATCATATATTTTACCATATTTTTTATCTTATCTTACCTTACCTTACTTTACCTTACCCTACCTTATCTTATCTTACCTTACCCTACCTTACCTTACCTTTTTTATTTTTTATTTTATTTTAATTTTATTTATTTTAATTTTATATTTTATATTATTTTATATTTTATTTTATTCCTATGGCTATGTTACAGAGGAGAATTTTCAGAAATTTAGAAGGCAACAGAGAGGTGGCTTTGATGAGACTGAGAGGTGACTTACTGTGAAATTCACAAATATGAGAGGCTGCCTGAGGAAACACAGAAGCATTTGTCAGACTGTGCATTCAGAAGGTAATAAAGGCTGTTTTCACTGTTAGAAATAGAAGTCAAAACTTTAGTAGTATATAGCAGATGATGAAGAGTATGGAATGAATGGGATGTGAAGGGTTCCTAAGTAGTCAGGGACTGCTCTGTGAATTTAAGCATATAGATGACTCAATCCCTTTCTGCAAAGCACTCCTTGGCACTGCTAATTTAGTAGAACAAGCATAGCTGAAGACATCTTTTGGGACCGTTTCATGGTGATGCCAGAATTTCTGTGTGTAGATGTGACTGACTAGGAAATGGAAGACAATTGGTTCACAACAGACAGATATTGTCCTTCAATTCCAGGTTGTCATCAGGAATAAAATAATGGAAATCAAGTATGTACATAAGAGTGTACAAAAGAAGAGTCTGGAGTACTATTTCTAACATATTATTATTCATCCATACTGGTTTTGCCAAAAATCAGCAAAACAAAACACATATGTTATTGCAGTTTGCAAGGTTAGCCTTCTGTGAGAGTCACTAAAGATCTTATTGTGTATTTTTGAGTGTTATTAGATTATAGGCTGAAAGTATTAAAATGACTGAATGTCTGAATATTAGTATCCTTTATAACAGGGATGTTCTTTAAAAGACACAGTCCCCAAACTAACTGTGCCAGGTGCAGTGATGCCTTTAAATGTCAGTGTGTTTGCGTGGAATTTTTAGCCTGAATATTTTGAAGCAGTGTGCTCACTTACCAGTCTTCTCTAATGTCACCTTGAGCAAATATGCCCAAAGGATGCAGATCATTCAGTGAGCCTAAATTAAGGTTGGGGGTGGAGGGAACCCTCTTAAGAGCTGTCATTATTTCTTTTTTAAATTGAATGGCCTCCCCATGGAAATAGTGGAAGCCATATTACATGGGGCTCCTAAAACAAAATTGAACTAAAGACTGAAAACATTACAATGAGATATTCTAAGTTGGCAATAGTTGGACTAGATAACTGTTAGTTTATTTCCCTCCCAAATTTTTAAAATTACTATGATTATCTGAGAGAGTAAGGATATTCACAGAGAACCACTCATTATTCGTTTCTCAGTAGTAAAATACTGGGTTGGGTGACTGCAATGAAATATAATTAAAGTGACACTGCTTCAATTTATACCTGAAAATACTGACCCAGCCTTGGAAAAGGCACAGACTCTTGCCAGTTTACATGATAATTTTAATGAAATCAAACTTCTATACTATTAAAGAAAGTTATAATGCTATACAGTGAAATGAGTATCTTTTCTGGATGGATCAGTATCTCTCAGATATGGTGCCCACTTGTTTCCTTGTTTGATTACTAAACCCAGTGGAGATAACATGGATCAGAGTGATTATCTTTCATTTGCTACTGTATTACATCTGGATTATTTTACAGTTAAAAGTAGCAGTGCCAATGGGCTTCACATATATTAAATTGTTGTAGCATTGTGCTAACAAATACCATTAATCTTATGAAAGGATTGTTACTGAAAACTAACTTCTGTTAACATTGATGTGTTGGAGAATACTACATTTAATTTTTTTTTTTCAATTTATTCATGAGAAAACATGCTACTCTTAAAGGAAAAAAAATTCAGTTTGTATTCAATATTTTTTTCTCCACTTTACAAAATATTAACTACTTCTAGACATATATAAATTAGTAAAAATCACCTCTATCAGTTTTTCAGTTTATAAGGAAACAGTTGCTTGCATATTAAATGCTTCTGTAAGGTTCACAGATTTCTCTCCAAGCCAGTGAATCAGAATTGAATGCCCTAGGGAATATTAAGTTAACCTGAAAAAGGAAAATAATTTTTCTGTGAGAAGATTTTTGTGTGCAAAGAAAATCAGGACCAAAGGCAATATTAGAAAATGCAGAAAGTTATATCTAGGTGAAAGAAAAATAAATATAAATAGAAGATTAAAAAGTCTATATAGATTTATTTTTATTTTTATTTTTATTTTTTATTTTTTTTTCCAACAGAATCTATGTGCAAAAGCATATGGAGAAAAGAAAATCAGATAAAGAAACTCAGCATATAAAAATGCAGAGAATGAGTTTTATACATTTTCTTTAAACTCCAGAGGGAATAAAGCAAACATTAGAGGTAAGAATCACTGTGGAAGATTCACTATTTTACATTAAAACTAAATTTCTCTTGATAAACATCCGTCTAATTTGTGTATCTGATTCCTTTTATGTCACTGTTGTTGATATGCTCCTGTGCAATTCTGAGTCTCTTATGTGCACCTTTCTCTGAATCATTTTAACTTTCTGGAATCTACTGTAATTAGCTGTTTGTGCTTATACGTTGTTTTATGATGCGATGCTTTTGCTTTTATTTAATTCTTCTCTCTCATTTGTTGAAGATGTTGGCACAGCTTTTAGCTTTGATCTAGGTAGACTACAGTTGGATGCAAAATACAAAATGTTGACATCCCTATTTTGCAATTTCTAAAAATATAGCTTGCACAATGTCTCTTAAAGGGAGTTTTACAGGAATTTTAGGCTAACAGATACAATTACCATTCTGGAAGACCCACTAACATACATACTTAAGCCAAGTTTTCATAAAATACAGCCATATTTTGCTTACATTTCACTTGTCTTCTAGACATAGTCACCCAACTCTACTGTAGTAGTTCACAAATAGTGAACTGGATGTTCTCATTTCTGTGAAAAAGATAATTATGATTTCTACAACATTTTATTGTAGCTCTCAAAATAACTAAAATATTTATTACAGGTGAAAAACACCATTTGGGAAAAGTGTTTTGTTTACAAAGAGAGCAGTTAAAAAAATGAAGGAGTGTCATTTTCTGGTCCAAGAAGTACCAGACTGAGATTTTTCATAACACCAGATTAAAAATAATAATAATAAAAAAAAATGCTTCTTCTTTACTCAGGGTAAAAGGTTATTTGCTTACCTGTTATGACTAGGCAGTCAGAAGCTACCATTCCTATGGAAGACAGTGAGCCAGGTGGAGTGTGTGAGGTGGGACACTTCAAACCCGTCTGCCTTCAGGTGCTACCCTAATTACCTTTCTTTATTCTCTAGTATGTGCTGATTTTCAGTGATGAACCACTTCTGCTTAACAATTTCAACATTTTTTTCCAAACTTTTGGTACTTTTGCCATAAAGTGCAGAAAGTTTTCAGGACAAAAGTAAAAACAGGAAAGAAATCCATAATCTGTTTTTACAAATTTCAAGAAACTCATTTGCCATTGGGAAGCCTCTCCAATTGCTTTCTTTAAAAAAAAAAAAAAAAAAGATAAACAAACATATACACACAAAACCAAACAAACAACAAAAGAGGACTTAAATTATTATTAGTTATTCATTAGGGAAATTTAAAGTACTTACCAAATTTTTTTGAGGCCAAAGTCTTCATTTTCAAAGGAAGAAGAGTATGTGATGTTCAGCTTACATGCAATGCTTTGTAACAATATTAATCTAGCATTTTAGATGAAAAAATCATAGTAGCAAATAAGTTTAAATTCTCTTCTGACTGTCCTCTAAACCTCTCATATCCTTATATTCTAAACATTAGCTGAAGATTTGTTCTGCCAAAAGCAGTGTTAACATTAACAGCTGCAGGCTGACAGTTCACATTAACTGTTGAAACTCGGAAGAGCGTGACCCCTGTCTTAGATGTCTCTTGTTCTTTCTTATCAGACATAATACAGAGGAAAAAATTGTACTACCACAAAAATCCCAAGGATCAAAAAAAGTCATCAGCAGCAAAATTGCTAACCTACATTTTCAGGCAGCTTTATAGAGGGAGCTGCAAAAAAAAAAAAAAAAAAAAAAAAAAGAAAGAAAAAATTCAATAACCATACAAATCCTAACTACTTCTTTGTGTTCCTCCTGACTCACTGGAAGAAGTGCTGAAGTGGCTGACTCACTACAAGGAACTTGCCATAGTTGTGCTTTCCACTGGCCCATTCTGTCTTAAGTGAAATTTGATCATGGGATTATAATGCAGCCCCATAAATATCATTTTGCCATGGTTAATAACAGGTTGGCTTTGCACTGCCTCTCTATCACAGGGTCTCCAGACTCATCTGGGCTTGCCATAGCTTCATCCGGGTTCAGTTTGGTTTAGCAGCTGCTGAGAATAGCAGTGCCTAATGCTAGTGGGGTATCCTGTTTTAGTTCTACCCTGTGATTCCCAATATAACACCAGTCTGACAAAGGTAGGGAGTCTGTGGGTAATGCACAGGAGGCCTTTATAGCAATGACAGCTGCAAATGGATAGGAAGACAGTGAACTGTGATAAAAGAAGGTTTAAAAGTGACTCAAGACTGAGGAAGAGAAAGCTCCTGTCTTCATAGTCCTTCACATAAGGATCTCAGAATGCAGATAATTTGTCATAACCCCCGCCCTTGTACCAACAGTCCCCCGCATGCACCTCATTCTTCCTGAGAAAGACTAAAACTGTCAGTCTTGGGGTTTAGAGGATCACTGGAAGGGTGAGCATCATAGTAGAGAAAAAGGAGGTTAATTGATAAATGTTCTTTTAAAATAGCTTTAAGGGTATTGCTATGAAGCTTTTCAGAATTAATTTGGACTGTAAGTGATAGTACTGTCATAACTAGATGAATAATAGCTGTTGTGTTTTGATTAGGTTGTTAAGATTTTAATTAGACTTACAGTAAATTCTTAGCTCCATGGGGTAGTTCCCTCTTTCCTGTAACAAGAATTTGAGTGTAGTAATATCAGTCATCAGATGAGTCAGGTAAGAGAAAATAGTAGGTACTTTATGGGTGGATTTACAGGTAGCATTTATATTAGCTTATTTTATTACTCTTGAAGAGGAAATAGAGTTGAAAGAAAGTCTGGACATGTTGAAGGCATGATGCTAATGTTTGCTATATAGGATAAAGGGTAAAAATCTGCAAAACTATTTTCTGTACTAAAATTTTTAAAACAATGCGTAGCATGATGTAAACTCGGTAAAAAGATCCCTAAAATAAGCTCTACATTAACACTGTCATCCTATTTTTCCTCTGCACATCTGGCCAGTAGTGACTGAACCCTGAGATAACCTGTCATTTTTCAGGTGATCTTCATACTTCCTCCCCTCCCCTCCCCTCCCCTCCCCGCCCCTCCCCTCCCCTCCCCTCCCCTTTTCTCCTCCCCTCCCCTCCCCTCCCCTTCCCTTCCCTCCCCTTCCCTTCCCTTCCCTTCCCCTTCCCTAGCTCCCTTGTTCCCTCTGCCTTTTCCTCCCCCTCCCCCTTTTCCTTCTCCTTTATGCTGACCAGGACGTTTGGAAAGGAAGAAATGGCCTCTGAGAGCAATGTTTGTGTTTTATTGTACTATCGAGTGAAATGCACATAGTATTGTTCACCAGACCTGGTAATAATCTCACTGTTGCAGCTTACTTTTCCATATTAGTTTATTATTATTATCATTATTATCATTATCATTATTTATTTATTTATTTATTTATCTATTTATTTATTTATTTCCATCCATACTGTTTTCCTCTTTCTTGATTTAAATTTTTCTCCCTGGACCACGCTACACATTTGGCACTTCATTGTGACCTGCTCAAAACATGGCACCCAGCATCACTTTTGCTTTCCAACATTCTGCTCATCTGCTCATCTGGAGGGGCAGACTTCATCTTGATGGCACAGACTAGCATCGCAACCAGGAACACTATGTGTATCTGTGTATCATTATGTCATATCCTTCCCCCCTTCACCCCCCCAAGGTTTTGTAGCACTTATCACAACAGGTGGATGAAGAGATGATGAAGGGATGAAGGCACAAATAGGGATGGATAGTTTTTATAATAACTACAATAATAATAATAATATGTATTATTATTATTATTATTATTATTATCATCATCATCATCATTAATTTTTAAAGGGGGAGGTGGGTTTAGTTGCTGAAGCCTCTTAGGTGGATGCAACAGTTTTCTCTGAAATAAATAGGAGATATGCTAAATTCACAGACCTAAAAGAAGGGTTACTTGCTCACTTTCTTTTCATTGGTTAGGTAGCAAGAATATTTGAAGTCATGAGATTCACTTTTAAAAGTGAGTGCTCCAGGCTACTCTGAGAAAGCTTGTTTTCAATTGCTTCTTTTTCCTATTAAATATATATATGTATTACATGGATTGAGAGGAAGAATATAAATATCCTGCATACTAGGTATGCTTAAACTGTTAGTCACAGACTGTATTCAGTTAGCCATTATGAACAGACTGAAAGACATTTACCAGAGAAGACAATGTAACACGTAGCAATATTGCTTGAAGCCTTGAAGTAAGCTTTTCTTAAGGAAACAGAAAATGGACTTTCAGATCTCTGAAAATAGCAAAGAACTGATTCTCTACCCTCATTATCCTGCCTGAGTTCTGTACTGATGCAATTATTGGCTAAATTAAATGACTAAATAGACTAGATTTTACCTACTAGAAAGTTAAATCCAACTCTTATCTTACTACTTTGCTGTTTTCTCTCAAGCTTTTTGGAAATGAAATAAAGGTTACTTTTTTGTCAAGTAAAATTGGCATCCAGTGCACTTATTCTCTTGCATTACATGAGTGAAAATCTGAATACAGAATATTACAGAACAAACCAGAAAAGAATCAAACCATAAATAAGGTAGAGAAGTGCTACCACCTCAGGCAGCATTTAACGTTTTTCTTTGCTCTCATTTTTATGTGTGAGTAGTTACACAAAATGAAAACTATTACAAAACCAAGCTTTATGTCTCATGAGTTGTCTCTAGGGACTCTAACCTACAAAGGACATGCAGTAATCATATGAACAGTGTGTGTATCAGAAAGCTAACCAGGATGCTATATTAAATCTGTCAACTTAGTCTATTTCTGCTTGACATTGTTGCAAACAGCACTAAGGCCATCTTCATCATTGGTGTGAATTTTCATCCAGGATAGAAATCTCAGCTCGTAAAAGAAATATTGAGTGTCCAAGCTGGGTTAACTTCTCAATCTGAGATAATTTTAATACTGGATGTAAAGAAATTCCTGTACAGACGCTGCATTTGAAACATTCATCTTATGAAGCAACAGAAGATTTTCTGTGATGGTCAATCTGAAACTTGTACTAGAAGTTGCCCCATTCAATCCAAAACATAATGTGGCCTACTGAACTGTGCAGGAGTTTCTTGGTGGTTTGGATGTCTCTTTAAACTCATGAAGAAATTGATAACTTCAAAAATCTAAAGCAGAATTTGAGGAGCTACATTTTGTGTTGGTCCTGATTTAGGAAAGTCTTCATAGAATCATAGAATGGCTTGGGTTGGAAGGGACCTTAAAGATCATCTAGTTCCACCCCCCCTGCCATAGACAGGTATACCACCCAGTAGATAGGGTTGGTCAATGCCCTATCCACCCTGGCCTTGAACACCTCCAGAGATGGGGCATCCACAGCTTCTCTGGGCAACCTGTTCCAGTGCCTCACTACACTTACCGTGAAGAATTTCTTCCGAATGTCTAATCTAAATCTGTCTGTCCTGGTTTCAGGTAGGACAGAGTTAATTTTCCTCCTAGTAGCTGGCAGGGTGCTATGTTTTGGATTAGGATGAGAAGAGCGCTGATAACATGCTGATGTTTTAATTGTTGTAGAGCAATGCTTACACCAAGCCAAGGACTTTTCAGCTTCTCGCTCTGTCCTGCTAGCGAGCAGGCTGGGGGTGCAGCAGGAGCTGGGAGGGGACAGACCCAGGACAGCTGACCCAAACTGGCCAAAGGGGTATTCCATACCATCTGACGTCATGCTGAACAATATATAGGGGTGGCTAGCCGGGGTGGGGGGGCCGGCTGCTCGGGGATAGGCTGGGCATCGGTCAACGGGTGGTGAGCAATTGCATTGTGCATCACTTTGTACACATTATTACTATTATTATTATTATTATTATTATTATTGTTATTATTTTCCCTGTCTTAATAAACTGTCCTTATCTCAACTCACAGGCTTCACTTTCCCGTTTCTCTCCCCCATCCCGGAGAGGGAGGGGGGAGGGTGAGCGAACGGCTGTGTGGTGTTTGGCTGCCAGCCGGGCTAAACCACAACAGTCAATTTGGCGCCCAACGTGGGGCACGAAGGGTTGAGATATCGACAGATTTGACCCGAGTGTGTTAAACTAAAATTGGTATAAGTATTCGACCTGCTTAATAGTTGCTAGTCACAATGTTGATTGCTTTCATCTCAAGTCTGCTATACCTGTTTCCCAAATTGAGTTTTATAGCAAGTTACTTTCTGTATGTGCTCCCTGTCATGCTGTTTATCCTTTCCGGGCCCTGGTTCAAGATTGTTATGGTACTGTGTGGTGTAACGATGGCTTATGAAATGATGAAATATCTGGTCATGACTCTAACCTGGTATTTGTACTCAGCACTGTCGTCGACTCTATACTTCGGAAACGATATCTCAGAAACTATTAGCAATTACACCTATTGCCTTTTTTCATCAGGGAGTCAATCTCTGGAGGGGACAGGGGAAGATATTTTCTCCTACCTGTTCACTCTCCCTTCCTCCTTCACCACCCTCTTATCCCCCGAGCTAGTTACGGTAGCTCTCCAAGATGTTGAATATCCTTGGGATACTCAGACCAGCATGTTCTTGTTGTTATGTCTCCTGAATGCGCTTCAGGTTTTGTTTAAGGTTAAACAACTACTTAGGAATCTCATCCGGAGATCTGTCTTGAGGCGGGATATTTGCGAGTGGCAGGGAGTGTGGGAGGATATGGGCAGGTTTCTAGGGCAGTGGGCACCTCCAGTGTTTTGGACGTTCACCCCTGAACAACTGCAAAATCCTAAAAAACTGGTAGAATGCTTGAAAAAAAGGTGTCATGACTCCGGCAGTTCCGAAGGGACACAAATCACTGTGGCGTGCTGGGGTCTGGCCTGTGCCTATCGAGCTGCAATTGATGCTACTATCAACCTAGTGACAGCTCCCGCAGCCGTTCCAGCTCCAGCTCCCGCAGCCGTCCCGGTTTCGGCTCCTGCAGCCGTTCCAGCTCCCGCAGCCGTTCCAGCTCCAACTCCCACAGCCGTCCCGGTTTCGGCTCCTGCAGCCGTTCCAGCTCCCTCAGCCGTTCCAGCTCCAGCTCCCACAGCCGTTCCAGCTCCAGCTCCCGCAGCCGTTCCAGCTCTAGCTCCCGCAGCCGTCCCGGTTTCGGCTCCTGCAGCCGTTCCAGCTCCCGCAGCCGTTCCAGCTCCAGCTCCCACAGCCGTTCCAGCTCCAGCTCCCGCAGCCGTCCCGGTTCCAGCTCCCACAGCCGTTCCAGCTCCCGCAGCCGTTCCAGCTCCAGCTCCCGCAGCCGTCCCGGTTTCGGCTCCTGCAGCCGTTCCAGCTCCCGCAGCCGTTCCAGCTCCAGCTCCCGCAGCCGTTCCAGCTCCAGCTCCTGCAGCCGTTCCAGCTCCCGCAGCCGTTCCAGCTCCAGCT
The DNA here is from genome assembly GCF_013377495.2 of Cygnus atratus. NCBI lineage: Eukaryota > Metazoa > Chordata > Aves > Anseriformes > Anatidae > Cygnus > Cygnus atratus. Next base: position 103,724,940 of record NC_066363.1, on the reverse strand, counting down.
CCCGCAGCCGTTCCAGCTCCCACAGCCGTTCCAGCTCCCGTAGCCGTTCCACCTCCAGCTCCCGCAGCCGTCCCGGCACCCACAGCCGTTCCAGCTCCCGCAGCCGTTCCCACTCCTGTGGCTGGGTCAGAGAAACGAACTGTAGCAGTGCAAGTTGCCCCTGCAGAGGGTACTCCAACCCCTGTGGCAGACCCTGTGGCTGGGTCGGAGAAACGAACTGTAGCAGTGCAAGTTGCCCCTGCAGAGGGTATTCCAACCCCTGTGGCAGACCCTGTGGCTGGGTCGGAGAGGCGAGCTGTAGCAGTGCAAGTTGCCCCTGTAGAAAAGGTGAAAAAATGGTATAGAGACTCAGGTCGTTTAGAACGCAGAAAGTCTTCTGCTAAGTCTGGGCGTGGAGAAGACGAGGCTGGGCCATCAAGTGTGCAGGAGGATGAAGATGAGGATGAGGATGTTGAAAAATCAACAGTAACTACCCGAACCCTATACCAGCGTGAGCTACGAGATGTGCGAAAAGATTTTGGTCGCTGTATAGGTGAACAGCTTGTCACCTGGCTGCTCCGGTGCTGGGACACTGGAGCCAATGGTGTGGAATTAGAGGGCAGGGAAGCCAAGCGGTTGGGATCCCTTGCTAGAGATGCAAGCATTGACAAAGCAATTGGAGATGGAGCACGATCTCACAGCCTCTGGAGGCGTCTCCTGTTAGCTGTGAAGGGAAGGTATCCCTACAAGGAAGAACTTGTATGTCTACCAGTCAAGTGGACCACCATGGAGAAGGGAATCCAGTACCTGAGGGAATTAGCCGTACGGGAAGTAATTTATAAGGACCTAGACGACGCACAAACATCCACAGATCCAGATGACGTCCAGTGTACTCGACCCATATGGCGGAAGTTTGTACATAATGCACCATCAACATGGGCCAGCACATTGGCAATAATATCCTGGAAAGACGGTGAAGATCCCCACAGTGGGTGACATGGCTAAACAACTCCGGCAGTACGAAGGAAATCTCTCCTCTTCCCTACAGGCCTGCGTCTCGGCTGTGGAGAAACTCTCTGAAGAGTTCCACCAACTTAAAGAGAATTTATCTTCCCCCCCACCTGAACAAACCAGTGGCCACCAACTAAAAGAGAATACTTTGGAGAAACTTTTTGAAGAGGTCCACCAACTTAAAGAGAATTTATATTCCCCCCCCACCTGAACGAACCAGTGGCCACCAACTAAAAGAGAATACTTTGGAGAAACTTTTTGAAGAGGTCCACCAACTTAAAGAGAGTGTATTTTCCTCCCCACCTGTACGAACCAGTGTCTCAGGCTATTAGGGGTAAACGCGCATCCGTGCAAAGAAGACAATATGGTGGGTACACACCCCGCGCCACCCTGTGGTTCTACCTACGTGACCATGGAGAGGACATGAGAAAATGGGATGGAAAATCTACTGAGACCCTAGAGGCACGGGTACGTGAGTTACAAAAGAAAACAATCGGGAGAAAGGGGTTCTCTGAAAAGTTTGCTGCTCCAACTTCTAGCAGGCAGTCTTTTAAACACAGAAACGAAGATTCTGACCAGGACTAGAGGGGCCCTGCCTCCAGCCAGGGGGAGGAAAGGGACAACCGAGTTTATTGGACTGTGTGGATTCGATGGCCTGGCACGTCTGACAGCACAGAAGTATAAGGCTTTAGTAGACACCGGTGCACAATGTACTCTAATGCCATCAAGCTGTAAAGGGCCAGAGCCCATCTGTATTTATGGTGTGACAGGGGGATCCCAGCAGTTAACTGTATTGGAAGCTGAAGTGAGTCTAACTGGAAATGAGTGGCAAAAGCACCGTATTGTGACTGGCCCGGATGCTCCGTGCATCCTTGGCAGTAGACTATCTTAGAAGAGGATATTTCAAGGACCCAAAAGGGTTCCTGCTGGGCTTTTGGCATAGCTGCCTTAGAGACAGAGGACATTAAACAGTTGTCTACCTTGCCCGGTCTCTCAGAGGACCCTTCTGTTGTGGGGCTGCTGAGGGTTGAAGAACAGCAAGTGCCAATCGCTACCACAACTGTGCACCGGCGGCAATATCGCACCAACCGAGACTCCCTGATTCCCATCCACGAGCTAATTCGTCAACTGGAGAGCCAAGGAGTGATCAGCAAGACCCATTCACCTTTTAATAGTCCCATATGGCCAGTGCGAAAGTCTAATGGTGAGTGGAGACTAACAGTGGACTATCGTGGCCTGAACGAAGTCACGCCACCACTGAGTGCTGCAGTGCCGGACATGCTAGAACTCCAGTACGAACTGGAATCAAAGGCAGCCAAGTGGTATGCCACAATTGATATTGCTAATGCATTTTTCTCCATCCCTCTAGCAGCAGAGTGCAGGCCACAGTTTGCTTTCACTTGGAGGGGAGTCCAATATACGTGGAATCGGCTGCCCCAGGGGTGGAAACATAGCCCTACCATTTGCCATGGACTGATCCAGTCTGCGCTGGAGCAGGGGGAGGCTCCTGAACACCTGCAGTACATCGATGACATCATTGTGTGGGGTGACACGGCAGAGGAAGTTTTCGAGAAAGGGAAGAAAATAGTCCAAATCCTTCCGAAGGCCGGTTTTGCCATAAAACAAAATAAAGTCTAAAGGACCTGCACGAGAGATCCAGTTTTTAGGAATAAAATGGCAAGATGGACGTCGTCAAATCCCAATGGATGTGATCAACAAAATAACAGCTATGTCTCCACCAACTAGCAAAAAGGAAACACAAACTTTCCTAGGTGTCGTGGGGTTTTGGAGAATGCATATTCCAAATTACAGTCTGATTGTAAACCCGCTCTACCAAGTAACTCGTAAGAAGAATGCTTTTGAATGGGGCCCTGAGCAACGACAAGCCTTTGAACAAATTAAGCAGGAAATAGTTCATGCAGTAGCCCTTGGGCCAGTCCGAACAGGACCAGACGTAAAGAATGTGCTCTACACCGCAGCCGGGGAGAATGGTCCCACCTGGAGCCTCTGGCAGAAAGAACCTGGGGAAACTCGAGGTCGACCCCTGGGGTTTTGGAGTCGGGGATACAGAGGATCTGAGGCCCGCTATACTCCAACCGAAAAGGAGATATTGGCAGCATATGAGGGAGTTCGATCTGCTTCGGAAGTGATCGGTACTGAAGCGCAGCTCCTTCTGGCACCCCGACTGCCGGTACTGGGTTGGATGTTCAAAGGAAGGGTCCCCTCTACACATCATGCAACTGATGCTACATGGAGCAAGTGGGTTGCACTGATTACTCAGCGGGCTCGAATAGGAAACCCCAGTCGCCCAGGAATCCTGGAAGTGATTATGGACTGGCCAGAAGGCAAGTACTTTGGGATATCAGCAGAGGAGGAGGTGGTCCGTGCTGAAGAAGCCCCACTGTACAACAAGCTACCAGAAAATGAGAAGAAATACGCCCTGTTCACTGATGGGTCCTGTCGTATGGTGGGAAAGCATCGGAGATGGAAAGCTGCCGTATGGAGTCCTACACGACGAGTTGCAGAAGCTGCTGAGGGAGAAGGTGAATCGAGTCAGTTTGCAGAAGTGAAAGCTGTTCAGCTGGCCTTAGATATTGCTGAACGAGAAAAGTGGCCAGTTCTCTATCTCTACACTGATTCATGGATGGTAGCAAATGCCCTGTGGGGGTGGCTACAGCAATGGAAGCAGAACAACTGGGAACGCCGGGGCAAACCCATCTGGGCTGCTGCATTGTGGCAAGATATTGCTGCCCGGGTAGAGAACCTGGTTGTAAAGGTACGCCATGTAGATGCTCATGTGCCCAAGAATCGGGCTACTGAAGAACATCAAAACAACCAGCAGGTGGATCAGGCTGCTAAGATTGAAGTGGCTCAGGTGGACCTGGACTGGCAACATAAAGGTGAATTATTTATAGCCCGATGGGCCCATGACACCTCAGGCCATCAAGGTAGAGATGCAACATACAGATGGGCTCGTGACCGAGGGGTGGACCTGACCATGGACACTATAGCACAGGTTATTCATGATTGTGAAACATGTGCTGCAATTAAACAAGCCAAACGGTCAAAGCCTCTCTGGTATGGAGGACGATGGCTGAAATACAAATATGGAGAGGCCTGGCAGATTGATTACATCACACTCCCCCAAACCCGCAACGGCAAGCGCCACGTACTTACAATGGTGGAAGCAACCACCGGATGGCTGGAAACATATCCTGTGCCCCATGCCACCGCCCGGAACACTATCCTGGGCCTTGAAAAGCAAGTCCTATGGCGACATGGCACCCCAGAAAGAATTGAGTCAGACAATGGGACTCATTTCCGAAACAACCTTATAGACACTTGGGCCAAAGAACATGGTATTGAGTGGGTGTATCACATCCCCTATCATACACCAGCCTCCGGGAAAGTTGAACGATACAATGGACTGTTAAAGACTACACTGAAAGCGATGGGTGCTGGGACATTCAAAAATTGGGAAACACATTTGGCAAAGGCCACCTGGTTAGTCAATACTAGAGGATCTGCCAACCGAGCTGGACCTGCCCAATCAAACCTGTTACGCACTGTAGAAGGGGATAAAGTTCCTGTAGTGCACGTAAGAAACATGCTGGGTAAGACAGTCTGGGCTACTCCTGCCTCAGGAAAAGGCAAGCCCATTCGTGGGATTGCTTTTGCCCAGGGACCTGGATGCACTTGGTGGGTAATGCAAAAGAATGGGGAGGTTCGGTGTGTACCTCAAGGGGACCTAATACTGGGTGAGAATAGCCCATGAGTTGAATTGTAGTATGTTAATTATCATATAACACTGTATGTCATCACTACCATGGTTGCTATATATCATAGATGAAAATGGTGACTAATTAGAAGGTATTGGAAAGAGTGTAACCTGAGCATGACATAAATGGTATGGAATAAGGGGTGGATATCTGTCCTGGTTTCAGGTAGGACAGAGTTAATTTTCCTCCTAGTAGCTGGCAGGGTGCTATGTTTTGGATTAGGATGAGAAGAGCGCTGATAACATGCTGATGTTTTAATTGTTGTAGAGCAATGCTTACACCAAGCCAAGGACTTTTCAGCTTCTCGCTCTGTCCTGCTAGCGAGCAGGCTGGGGGTGCAGCAGGAGCTGGGAGGGGACAGACCCAGGACAGCTGACCCAAACTGGCCAAAGGGGTATTCCATACCATCTGATGTCATGCTGAACAATATATAGGGGTGGCTAGCCGGGGTGGGGGGGCCGGCTGCTCGGGGATAGGCTGGGCATCGGTCAACGGGTGGTGAGCAATTGCATTGTGCATCACTTTGTACACATTATTACTATTATTATTATTATTATTATTATTATTATTATTGTTATTATTTTCCCTGTCTTAATAAACTGTCCTTATCTCAACTCACAGGCTTCACTTTCCCGTTTCTCTCCCCCATCCCGGAGAGGGAGGGGGGAGGGTGAGCGAACGGCTGTGTGGTGTTTGGCTGCCAGCCGGGCTAAACCACAACACTGTCCTTTTTTAGTTTAAAACCATTCCCCCTTGTCCTTTCATGAGCTACCTGAGTAAAAATAGTCCCTCTATTAGTCCCTAAACTTCCTTTAAGTACTGAAAGGCTGTAATGAGGTCTCCCCAGAGCTTTCTCTTCTCCACGCTGAACATCCCCAGCTCTCTCAGCCTTTCTTCACAGGAGAGGTGCTCCAGACCTCTGATCATCTCAGTGACCCTCCTCTGGATTCACTCTAACAGGTCCACATCTTTCTTGTGATGGGGGCCTCAAATCTGAATGCAGGACTCCAGGTGGGGCATCTCAGAAGGTCAGAATAGAGGGGGGACAATCACCTCTCTCAAACTGCTGGCCACACCTCTTTTGATGAAGCCCAGGATGAGGTTGGCCTTCTGGGCTCCAAGTGTGCACTGCTGTCTCATGTCGAGCATTCCTTCTACCAGAACCTCCAAGTCTCTCTCCTCAGGGCTGCTCTTAATGAGTTCTTCTCCCAGTCTGCACTTCTGTCTCGGATTGCCCCAACGCAGGTGCAACACCTTGCACTTGGACTTGTTGAACCTCATTCGGTTCACATGGGCTCACTTCTCCAGACTGTCCAGGTCTCTTTGAATGGCATCTCTTACTTCTTTTGTACCAACCACACCACTCAGCTTGGTGTCATCTGCAAACTTGCTGAGGGTGCACTCAATCCCATCATCTATGTCATCGATGAAGACAGTGAAAAGCACCAATCCCAAGACAGAAGAACCCTGAGGGACACTGCTCATCACCGGTCTCCAGCTGGACATAGAACCATTGAACCACTACTCTCTGGGTGAGGCCATTGAGCCAATTCCTTATCCAACATATGGTCAACCCTTCAAATCCAAATCTTTCCAATTGAGAGACTAGGATGTCGTGTGGGACAGTGTTAAAGGCTTTACAGAAGTCCAAGTAGATGACATTCCTTGTCAACTGATGCAGTCACTCCATCATAGAAGGCCACCAGATTGGTCAGGTATGATTTGCCCCCTTGGTGAAGCTGTGCTGACTGTCCCAGATTACCTCCTTATCCCACCTTTGTCAAAACATTGACTCCAGGAGGATCTGTTCCATGATCTTGCAAGGCACAGAGGTGAGGCTCACCGGTCTGTTGTTCCCTGGGTCCTCCTTTCTACTCATTATAAAATTGAGAGTGATGTTTCACTTTTTCCAGTCACTGGGGACTTTGCCTGACTGCCACAGTTTTTCAGATATGATGGGGAGTGTCTTGATGACTATATCAGCCAGCTCCCTCAGGACTCTGGGATGCCTATCATCAGGCACCATAGACTTGTAGTTGCTAAGTTGCATCAGGAGGTCCTGATCTTGCTCTTCACTTACAGTGGGAGAGACTCTGCTCCCCTAGCCTCCACCTACAGGTCTGGGGACGTGAAAGATGTGGGAAGCCTGGCCACCAGTGAAGACCAAGGCAAAGAAGTTGTTAAGTACATCTGCCTTCTCTACGTCTGTTGTTACCAGTTGTCCGTCTTCATTTGTCAGAGGTGCTATGATCTCCTTAATGTTTCTTTTGCTGCCAGTGTACCTATAGAACCCCTTCTTGTTATTCTTTGCATCTCTCACCAAGTTTAGCTCTGTCAGTGCCTTGGCTTTCTTGATCCCATCCCTGCACATCTGAACAGTGTTTCTGTACACATGTGCACATGACCCTGTTTCCACCGTCTGTGCATTTCCTTCTTTTGCCTAAGTTTGACCAGTAGATACTTGTTCAGCCATGCTGTTTTCCTGCCTTACCTGCTTGATTGATTACATATGGGAACAGAGAGCTCTTGTGCTCTAAGGAAAATATCCTTAAAGAGTATCCAGCTCTGATCAGACCCTCTGTCCTAAGGACCACATCCCATGGGATCTTGTCCACTAACTCTTTGAACAGCTGGAAGTTGTCTCTTCTGAAATTCAGGGTCCTGACTTTACTCTTAGCCAGGCCCATATCCCTCAAGATCACAAACTCAATCAGGGTGTGGTCACTGGAACCTAGGTTTCCTTCAATCTTAGCTTCTTTAATGAGCTAATTTAATAATTTAATTTAATCTTAGCTTCTTTAATGCTCACCACATTGGTGTGCATCAGGTCCAGTAATGCTTCTCCTTTGGTTGGTTTGTGTAATACCTAGATGGGGAAGTTGTCCTCAGTGCACTCCAGGAGTCTTCTGGATTGCTTACAGCTTGCCATGAGGCTTTCCCAGCCACATGGTTGAAAATCTTCAGAGGATGAGAGCCTGTGAGAGTGATGATTCTTGTAGCTGGAGCAAGAAGTCCTCATCAACAGGCTCCCCTTGGTTGGGTGGCCTGTAGTAGACCCCAGCCACAAGGTATCCTTTGTTGGTCTGGTTCTTAATTTTTACTCACAGGCTCTCAAATTGCTCTTGGCTGTTTCTGAGGTAACTCTTCACAACCTATCCATTTCTTAACATAGATGGCAATGTCCCCACCGTTCCTTCCCTGCCTATCTCTCCTGTAAAGCTTGTAGCCCTCCATTCCAATGTTCCAGTTGTGTTATTTGTCCTACCATGTTTCTGTGATAGCAATTAGATCACAGTTTCCTGTGACTTCCCACAACTCCTGCTTGTTTCCCATGTAATGTGTGTTCATGTAGAGGCACTTCAGCTGGGCTATGAGTGGCATTGCCTGTTTAGAGGAGTCCTTCCTAATCCTTATTCTATGATTCAGAGGTGTTTCCCCGCTGTTTTCTAAAGTATTGTCATTCAGTGCCTCTTCTGTGTCACTTACAGGTACATCTTCCTCTGCTGAATTTAAAGCCCTGCTAATGAGTCTGGCCAGCTTGCTGCCCAAAATGCTTTTACCCATCTTGGTCAGGTGCACCCCATCCTGTGTCAGCATGCCCAGTCTCTCAAAAGCACACCTGAGATCTCAGAACCTGAAACCCTGAACATGACACCAGCTATGCAGCCAGTCATTTGTCTGATCCATATGCTGCCTCCTCTTTGGGTCCCAGTCTGGGAGGATTGAGGAGAACACTACTTGTGCTCCCGATCCCTTCAGCATCTTTCCAAGGGCCATAAAGTCCCTTTTGATGTCTCCTTGCCATGGACTCTATTGTCTCTATATGAAAGAGCTGGAATGGGTGATAGTCCTCCAGCTTGACCAAGTGTGGTAGCCTCTTTGTGATGTCACAAATGCAGACACCAGGCAGGCAACAAACCTCTCTCTTGAGATAGCTGGGGCAGCACATGGGCACTTCAGTGCCTCTCAGAAAGGAGTCTCCAATTACCAACACCCTCTGTGCTTTTTTGTGGCACTAGTTCTTCTACAAGTGGTTTGCTGGTCCATCTTTTTGCAGTTGCCCTTTCCTGGGTCTTGACCACTACCATTGTTTTTGTTGACACCCTCTCCTTTTTTGAGCTCCAGAGTATCATATCTGTTGTGTAGAGGCACTTCAGGGGCAAGAAGGATATTCCTCACTCTGCTTCAAGTGGAGACAAGGGTCCAGCCTCTCTTGTCTTGCGAGTCTGTCAGTTCTACTGGTTTCGAGCAGGAAACAACCTTACCACCCCCTTGCTAGGACTTAAGGCAGGGCTGTTGCTCAGCCCGCACCAGGACATGTTACCACGCATCAATCTCTCACTTGGATTCCTGGATGAGAGCTCCTCTCGCAACACGGCAGCTTGCTCAGAGAGTTCATCTACCTGGTTACACTTGCACCCATGACACCCAATTCTGCCTTCAGGCCCTAGGGGGGGCAGATTCTCCAGATTCTGGAGTTCCCTGCAATTGAGAGTCTGGGCAGATCTTTCAGTCCTTGGGAGGTCTGTCTGGGTAGAGGTGTCTGCAAAGGGTAGTTGTGGCCCCTCCATCTGGGTTTCGGTCTCAGTCTGGCAGGTGTGATGGGTGGACACCATTTTTGCCTCACTACAAGGCTGCTTCGTGTTGTTGCCAGAATAGAGAGTAGAGAGCAGTCCACCTCCTGCCCTCCCTGAATGCACTGCTGCACAAACTGCTGCACCATGTCCTGACTGCCGCACCATGCCCTGTTTTCCTGCTGTCTTCACTGTGCCTTTGAATGTGTTGGGGGGGTGGAGGCTGGTTGCTCCTGGTTCCACCCAAGCCTTGTCAGCTACTCATGAGGGATGAGGGCTGCAAGCTCTCTCGGCTGCCTTGAGGGGTCTCAGTGCAGGAAACCTCTTGCATGTTGCAATCCCCCACTCCACTGCAGAATGCATCTGCACCAGAGCTGATCACCTCGGTGAGTCGAAGTGTAAAAGTGTCCTAATCAAACTGTATTTTACATCATTAAAATAAAGTCTGATAGCTTATTCTGTTTTGAAGAATGATAATAAGATACACAACCAAAAAATACACTGTACCTTATAGCACTAGCTGGTGGGAAAACAAACAAACAAACAAAAATTGTAAAGAAGTTGAGCTGGATGAAGATAGAAACATTTTTTTTAGGCTAAGGAGAGAAAACAGACACTTCTGTTTCTTAGCATGTGTTTTCACACAAACAAAGCCTTTCAGTGAAAAAAAAACAGAATTTTTATCACTTTAAATTGTATTGGAGCAAATTGTGTGAAGCAGAACGCATGACAAATTTCAACAAAGGACGTGAGCTGTAAAAATATGGCGAAGGGAGTTTTACTGTCGCCTAGAATGATAGTAAATGTAGCTATTCAGGTATATCTTACCAGGCTCTCCACTAATACTTCAATAAACATGCTACATCTTGCTACTACCTTGGCAGTTTCCCTCTATCCTATACTGCATACCTCTTTACATTTTCTTCTTAATTTACTATTTATTGTTGTTGTTATTATTATTATTATTATTATTATTATTATTATTATTATTATTATCATCATTATCATCATTATTATTATTATTGCAATACTTGTAGAAAGACTTCAGTGTTTAGGCAGTTTGTTGGCTATTCTTTTATTAATTTGTCACTTTATGGAATCTGGGAACAGGAGAAATTAATGAAAACATTGTTTCACTTGAAAAAAAAAAAGAGGAGGAAGAAACGAAATATAAAAAACTTTTCACTTCGTACAAAAATTGTGTAGCAATTTTCATTTCCATTATTTATAAAGGAAAAGGCCCAGAGACAAAGCACAAAGACTAAAACAATGAACCATTAAAGAATATGTAGTTGGAAGTAAATGTACTTTTATATTCTCTTATTTTGACAACATTTGAGTAGGGTATGGGAGGAACATGTCTGATACATGAAAACATTTTCTAGACTAAGCTAGAGAGAATAGGTACTCTTCTATCCTCTTCTTTATTAGGACACATTCACAAATAAGATGTTCTGGAGGGTAAAGAAGGAAACTTTACCACATTAAACCTATAAAAAAAATATAAGGAAGTGTTTTCGTTAATCAGCACAAAAGACAAATTTCAGTGAAGTGAGCCCCATGTAGCTACCTCCTCTCATCAAAAAACAGAAGTATCTCTTCCTAATCAAACCAAAATGAACTACTATCTAGTAGGATAGCATGCTGTTTCTTCTGCTTCTACTGTTACAACAAATATAGCATGGAAGATGTTGAGGATCATTTAGTCTCCAAGCTTTGTTCATACATTTCAGGCTTGTTGAACTACCATATTTTACCTCTTTGCAGCCTGGTTATCAGGCTGTTTTACAACCCAAAATGAAACAGTCAACACTGAAAGAGTTACTGCTTGAACACATATTAGGAAACAATCACTGCCACAGGAGTGCTTTAAATGGCAAAATATCATTGTTCCTTTCCTACATTCCTTGTTGTACCTTATCTTTTCTGTGTTTCATCTCTGTATTTTCTTTCCTTTTAAAGTATCTTGTGATTTAATTTTTCTCAGTCGGGTAACTTAGTATTGAATAAAGAACTTGCTCCATGCTAATGCTTTAAATAATGTATTGTCCCATAAAACACTCACAAGGACACGTCCAAATCTGTGGCTAATGAAAGTCAGGCACCTGCAAAAGAGATGTTGGGTTGCAATTCTTTGGCTCAGGGTTGTGGAAAAAAGGGTTGTAGAGCATGTTGAGAAGTGAGCTAACCTGCCTGCCTTCCTAGAATGCTCTCAAGAGTTGAGTGGTCTAATTTCTCTAAATGCATAGGATATCAAAAACAATTCTCAGTTTTCTTAGGCAGATTGTTCCAGTGCTTAGAAAACTTTTTTTTTTCTAATATCAAACCTAAATTTCTCCAATGAAATTTCTACCCTTGGAATTTTCCTCTGTTTGTTTTGCCATACTCATTTCACATCTACTAAACCAGGAATATACATGCGAAGATCACTTCAAGCTGAAACAAATGCAGTTGTGCACTGTATTACATGCCTCTAACAAAGGAGAATCTTGGAGAGTTGCTCACGGCTACTCTCTCATGAGCTACCATTTTGTGAACTTTAATCCTTTGTGCTCTGCGGACCAATTAACTTGCTATTCTTAGCTAACTTTATTAAATAAGTAAATGTTACCCTTCACATAGCAGCAGATCAGATATTTATTCCTAATGCGTATAATGTAAAAGAAGCAGACTGAGAGTTAAGAACATTCTCATCATAAGCAGCTCTTATCTGGTGGTCAAAAAAAAAATATCAACCCTTCTTTTTCAGTGTCTTCTGAGGTTGGTGAAGTCAATACTGTCCTTCATAAAATCTGTACACATGTATGCTACCTTATTCTCATATAGTGAGAATACTGCATGCACAAATATACAATCTGCTACATTTTTCCCAACTCAACAAACACCCAAATCTTACTAATTCAGAATGAATCAGATTAATTTGACTTTTCTCCAGGGAAGTCTTCTTAATGCAAGACTACTTTTGTTCCTTATGGCTTGGTGCATTTCATCCTCAGGGCTTTGGTTAGCATTAGTGATCCTTCAGAAAGCTTATTTTTTAAAAAATAATTTGGTTGCCATAATTTTATTTTTATGAGAAAGTAGTATAGAATTTAATAGAAAATTATAATGTTGATATTTCCTCTTTACTACCTTTGAAACATACTAGAAAATTATGTGCATGCACAAGTCTACAAGGTTGGGTTTAAAAACTATAGAAAGAAAATTATCCTCTAGTTAATTCTATACATTATTTTAAGAGCAATTCTGTAGAAATCTATTAAAATTATTCTGCATTTTAAACTCTATAGGTAGGGGAAGATAGCAGAATCCTCTATGTTGATTATAATATTTCAGCATTTTCAATTGTACAAGTCTACTTGTAAAAACAAATAAAACTGAAATGGTTTGAAAGATACCCAAATAGCATCAGTTTTTAAGCTGTTTGAAAATCTTTTTTAGAAGGGAGTATGCTGTGTCATGATGAAGGAACATCATGAATGAGAATTCATGACATTAAAATGAATTAAAAGAAATGATTGCTCCACCATCTTCACTCCCACTCATGCAAGCATTAAACATTTATGACAATAGAGCTGGGACAATGTTGAGTGCTACAGTTTTAAAATAAGCCCTAGGCTCTTGCATCTTCAGCTCTAACCCACTGTAGTTAAAAAATAAGCAAACAAACAAACGAACAAACAAAAGTAAACTTACAAAAGGTGCAGCATGATTGTCTCTCTGCGTTGAATGGTATCATTGGGAATTGACCACTCAAATGCCTCCATTAATTCTAGCAGCTGAAAGGAGAAAGGTCTGCTGGTAAAGCACTCTCAAAGAGAGTCCCAGTGATGATACTGAGTCGTGACCCCATTGCTCTTACTGGGCAATTTCTGGTGGCTGGCTGAATTCCTTCTCAAAAGAAGGAATTTCATTTGAGAAAGGAAATTCCTTCCTCCTATTTCTTCAGCCCTAAAAGGATTAAATCTCTTTACCTTCAGGACACTTCCTGGTAGAATACGTGGAAAGGAAGTGTTGCTGTGGAGGAAATATTACCAAAAAAAAAAGAGTATTTTTCTATTATTGGTGTAACTAGATACTGGTGTCTGTCATTGAGGATCAGATTCATTTTGTCTTTGGCCATACTCCAGAATAATTAGCAAATAAATATACAGAAGTATGTTTTATATCTATTTTTGTGCAAAATAAATAAAGTAACAAAAGAAATTTCTAGAAGATGACTTTCATTAGTATTTAACTCTTTTTTTTTTGAGTGAATATTGATAGAAATAAGAGAAAAAAAATATTTTCCCAGCACTCATGCTTTTGTGTGCATTTTGTTTATTTGTTTAGTTTGTTTGTTTAGTGTGTTTCTATTTTTTCTTTTTTCTTTTCACAAGCTTGAAGTCAGTAGCTGCTGTTTTTGAATATGGTCTGGTATTGGGCGTTATTTTATTAACTACATATCATAGAAGAACAGAGAAAAACAACTTTAAAGTAAGGATATAGTGCCAGTTATTTCAGTAAGCTTTTATAAATATTTTTCAGGTTAACATACACCATCAGCACACTTTTGTGCTCTCTTAAATATCACAGGGAAAAGGACTAGTTTGTGTGTTTTCAACACAGTCATACAGAAAAATTACAGAAGTGACACAGAATGACTCAGGTAGGTGTAAAAGTTTCAAGAAAACAAATCTTGAAAAAAAAAAAGAGGAAAATATGATTGATATATATGTCACCCATGCTTACAGTAAGGCAGCCTAGAAACAATTGTCACTTATACCTATAGGTTAAATCTTCAAGCAGTGAAATCTTCAAACTACTACTTTAAATGGCTTACAGAGAGCCTCAGTGTGGATTATTCAATGTGCCCTTAGGTTTGTATTTCTATCTGAACAGAAACTGCCACTAAAGTTAGTCAGATCATATGCTTACAACACTTGTTTATGCATATTATTTTAAAGGCAACAACAGAAAGAATTTTAAATTAATTCTATCATCTGTTATACCTTCCAATATATCTTTATGTAAGCTACCATTTGTGATTGGAGCTTTGGGGGAATTTTTTTTTGTTTTTTTTGGTTGTTGTAACATCTCTCTCAACTAATTTTATTACAATGAAATAATAGGAAATTTAGGAAGCCTTACCACCAGCTTCTTGTTCTTCTTGTTGTTCTTGTTCTTGTTCTTGTTCTTGTTTTTTCCTCCTGCTCTGAAATAAACTGTTCTCTCAAATTATTTCCTATCCAGAAATATCAGAATATTAAAGTCACACGCAGATTTAGTTGAGATGGCAGTGGGATTCCCTGCTTTATCCAAGTAACTCAGAGTTTAAATCCATTATCAGTATTAAATGCTACTGTGATTTATTCAATGATCTACTCATTAGACAATCTTCTCTCACAAAGCAAATCCCAGAAAATCTCTTCACATCATTTTGCCAAAGGTCCAAGTCTTATAAAATCATTTAAGCATAGAATGATCTTTGCTTTCTATGGCAAGATCAGAAGGAAAATATTGATTCCTGTTTGATTCAGAACTTGCTGCAAGTAAGACTGGTGATGTCTTTTCTCTGTTACAGTCAGTACATGTAAATAGCAGAATCCTCCAGCAAGATGCTACAAGTATAAACCTAGTATGTGGATTCACTGACTGAAAGGTAAATTGAATACCAATTTATACTTCAAAATCCAGAAGTTTGGAGAGAGAGAGAGAGAGAAAGAGAGAGAGAGAGAGTAACGTAAATTTGACAGATGCCACAGGAACTAGGATATCAGGATACATCTGAAGGACAGAGTTCATGGGGTTAGCCAAGTTTGGAGAACAGTAGTTGTCAGCTGATTTAAAGACATATAGATCTGTTTAAACTCAATGAAGTCTTCAATGAATTAATAAATTGTCTACACTTTTGTCTATACAGGCTTATTCAAAATTACAAGATAATGAAGTTCAGTGAACTTTCTTCTCCCATGAAGTGCATTTTTTTTCTCAGTCTTTTGTGTACATTTTAAGCATTCATTAAATACAGAAGATATTTGGGTATAAAAATAATTATCTGGCTATGAATACTTACTCTTAAGTATGTCTAGTCTTCTTCAAGATTAATGAATGCATTTGTTTTTAAAGTATTTCATATTACTTACAAAGTAGCTACACTTGCATGATGCTTACCAAAGTCACCTGGAACCTAAATCAACATTATGCCTGTGGTCTCTTGAGATTATGTTAAGAAAGATTGTCTGACCTTTCTTCATTTTGTGATATTTTAACATTTTTCTATTAGTTTGCAGTCATAAAAAAGTAAACATATATTTTCAAAATAATCTTATTAAAGGATAATCTAGAATAATAGTTTTAAATTGTACTCCACAGCCTATTGATAATTCCTAACATAACAAGGCACCTCAAAAAAAGCGTATTACCCTCATCTTACTTTGAAATAAAAATTGAATATTAACCATTCAGTAATTGATTAAAATAAATAAATATTTTTTTGGATTCTAAAAGAATAAGAACAACTCATCTAGGACTGTATTCAACTTATAACATTGTGAATTGTTATGCAGTAAAGTGGACTAAAAAATTGAGTTTAGAAAATACACATCATTGTCTAGAGGAAGTATCTCAACTTCATATTATGACAATGTTTTTGTGGATTGGCACTTCATTTTCCTTCTGCCTTATCATCAAAATTTACACAACCATACATGAGAATTAGGATAGTGTTTTGTTATCTAAGGGTTGCTGTTCCTTGATGCGTGATCTTCGTAATTTCACTTAATAATCTCCTGATTGTTTCATGGGAGAAACAAAGAAGCAAAAGACAGAAAAGTAGATCTATACATATCTGCACACAAATACATGATTTTTTCAATACTAGAAATAAAAACTGAGAAGAAACATGGTTCAAGCTTATGGCCCTGCTAGTTTGTCTGTTTTTTTTTTTTTTTTACAAAAACAAAAACACACAAAACAAAACAAACAAAAAAACAACAAACAAACCAAACACTCCCTACACACACACAAAAACAGAAAAGATGTTAATCAAATGGGTACTTGCCATCAAAAAAAACGTGATCTGCTCTCTGCTATCATGTATTTGTTAGTGATATTTCTAAAAATTAGTGAATAAAAGTCATTTTGCTATTTTTATCCTTTCTTCTTGTTGTCATTCAGAGAATAACACTTCATGCATACTTGCCTAGGCTGTAGTTCTCTATCAGAAAAAAAAAGAACATTGGATTTTTTTCTCTACAGAATCTGACTTACCTAGATGTAGAAGGAAGAACTGAGGGGGTGGGCACACAAACATGTAGCCTATCTAGTAATATTCCCCAGAATGACACACACTTTTTGTTATGCAGTCCAGGGTAAGGTGAAAGCTTTGCTATACCACACTTCCAGACATCAGTGGTAGTTACATGCACCCTTTACAGAAGATGTACAAATAGATTAGCAATAGAAACATTCCAAATGAGTATGAGTTACCTGGCAGCTAAAGTATCACAGGCAGATGATGCTGGTACTTTTGTTTTATTTTGAATGATGGAGAACAGAAATCTCACACCACTTAGAGACAGTTGATTCTCTATATTCTGTTTTTCCAGGTATCTTTCTGTAAGAGAAATATTGATTTAGGCTTTTCTAGTATATTTATCAAAAGTTCTTTCTTTGTAGCGTCAATAGTATTTTACACAGTGAAATTGAAAGGAACCTATACCAAGGATGAACCAAATCCAATTTCCAACCAACTGCTACCTGTGAGCAAAGCAGTATCTGGGAGCCTTAAGATCATCTTTTTGATGATTTCTCTTGCTACACCTTGAGTCACTGTCTGCGACCATCTCTGAAAGGTCATTTATGGAAGTTTTATCTTAAGTTGTTGCATCCAAAGAAGACACCAAAGTCTGAACTGGTATTGATTTTTTTTGCACTACAACATTACTTCCAGGAGTAAACTATTGAAAAGGCACTCTTGACAAAACACACCAAGTGCGAGTGACTACATAAGATAGAATCGCAGACAACCTAATTGTTTAATAGCACCTGTCCTTAATGTGTAAGGAAACTGGACAAAATCAACACAAACCTCTTATCTGAGATCCAATATACAATATAATGATATGCAATAGTCTGCATGGGCCAATGCAAGGTCAATTGAATCAAATATACAGTGCCTGCACTCTGATGCAGTTTTTGTACTTTAAATATGTCCTGAATAGTTGCTCCTTGGAGGGGTCGGGGGGGGGGTCGGGGAGAAGCAGTGCTACCCCTCAAGTTATTTTACAGTACTGAAAAACAAAAACACTTCATACTATTCCCAAAAGGTTTTCAACAAGTCAAAATAATTTAAGGGTTTGCACTTGTCTGATATTTGAACCATGCTGACAGCTGCAACTTCCAGAGGAAAAGCCAATTCAGCCTGATCTCGAGTCATCCTCCCAAGTATTATTATTAGCCCACTGTTGCATTATAATTTTCTGAAGGAGAGAGAGTTTGCTAAGTAAGCAACTATATCCACTAATGAAAGTCCCAGCGTGCTGCAAGTAAGGCAGTGCATATACACACACAGAATGAATTTACACTTTTTGACACCTTAAAGGCTTGTCAGAAGCCATGGCAACTTCAAAAGTGTCTGCTTTCTAGCAGTACATTTAACTGCATAACTTTTTGTCATTTTTTTTTCTTTTTGTAGTTTTGCTGACTGCTAACATCTTCTGTTCCTGAGACATATCAAAGAAGATAGATAACAGAAGTCAGAAGAAAGTAAATTCATAATCACATTTAAATGTAGTGTGTAACACGCTTTTTAAAATTATTTTTCTTATGAAGAATTTATATTTTCTCTTCCAGTATCCTATATTTTTTTAAGTTTATAGCCTAATTGCAGGTGAATCAAGAAGGATCAAATCATTGTCTAAACACAAAAAAGGTTAAATGAAGAATCCCTGTTGCTTCTGAGCACACGAAGCTTGAGCATACGAATTAATCCATTTTCCTTCCTAATATACAAAATATATTAGTTATAAAACCCAAGTAGAAAAGATTAATCTATTCTTTCTGTCTCAGTGTCTAGTATACATTTAATTTATTTTGGTGTATTAAAAAAAAAAAAAATCAATAGGTGATGACACAAGGGGTGTCCAGCATGAATTACTGACTACTAAAGCTGTTCCCATATAGACAGGGAGAAGCTTCAAACTGAGAACATATGAGAAAAAAAATACTGTCACTAATGCTAAATTCTTTCTCATTTGTTTCCTACAATACTTTTTCACATTTTGTGTGACCTCTGAGATGATCTTTTGAAGGCTAAGTTTGTACCTGGCTCTCCTTGTGAACCACACGCTGTAGAAAAGGGAGCTCTTTATGAAAAGAATTTTTATATTTTGCCATTTTTAATACATCAGTCAGTCATAACAAACAGGACAGGTCATGCCAGCCTCCCCTACTAGCAATCCTGATGGGTAGGGCAGGGATTTTCAGAGTCAGGTCAAAAACCCTCTCTGGCTTGCACATATTAATTCTCCTCTCAGCAGGAGCAGCACAGACCTCAGGCTAACATTCCCTGTTGCCAGCACCCAAGCTTGAGTTTATGGTCATTAATTCAGTACATGGTGTTCATCCAAAGTCAGCATGACAACCTGGTTATAGGGACAAGTTCCTCTTGGAGGTCAGGGTTGCCCACTGAGAAGAGGGGACTGAGAACTGTAAGTTAATCTCTCTCTTCACCAAATATTGGTTGAAAGGAAAACACACAGAATGCTACAGGCAAGATCTTGATCTACACAATGACAATTCAATTGAGTCAAAGCTCTTATGGTCAATCCCACCTAGTAATCTAGTCTATAGTGATCTTCTGATGCAATTGAAATTGTTCTGCATTATCATTTCACTATTTTTTTAAGTCTTCAGTTTAGAAAACATTCTTAAGAAAGAACATACTTCATTCTTACCAATTTCAAAATATGAAGTGAGAAATTGCATCCAATCCTGCTTGAATTTGTTTAGTAACACAAACCAGAGTGGATTTAGATCCACCAAAAGTGTAGGCAGCACAACTGTGTTGTTTGAGTTAGATTAACTTTGTGTTTTTCACACAGGAAATACCTTAGCATATTTAAAAAGAAAATAAAATTTTCTGCGGCAAGAAAAACTCCCCCCTCCCCTCCCCCTCCCCCCCCCCCCACCCAGGTGTCCACCAGTAAAACAAAAAGGAACAGGAAATGTCAAGGGATTTAGAGTTTGCTATCTACAAATCTGAGTTCTAATCTTTTGAACATACATTATTCTGATTCACTGTAGTGATCTTAGATATTTTCTATGCCTTTAGATTTTAGATTGCCTTAGATTTTTTTATGCCTTTTAGGCAGAGTTGAAGGAAAGTTAAATTACAGTATGAAGATAACTTCTTGATGCAAATGGTGGATGTGCCAACTAGGAGAGGAGCGCAGCTGGCTCTTGTCCTCACTAACAAGGAGGGGCTGGTTGAAGTGGTGAAGGTTGAGAGCAGCCTTGGTTGCAGCAACCATGAGATGGTGGAGTTCGGGATCTCACGTGGCAAGAACAGAGTACTGAGCAGAATCGCAACCCTGGACTTCAGTAGAGCCAACTTTGACCTTTTCAAGCATTTGCTAGGTGAAATCCCATGAGAAAAGGTACTTTAAGGAAAAGGAGCCCAAGATAGCTGGTTAGCGTTCAAGGACTGCTTCTTCCAAACTCAAGAAGAGGGCATCCCAACAGGCAGGAAGTCAGGAAAGAGAGCCAGGAGACCTGCATGGTTAAATAGAGAACTTCTGGGCAAACTCAAGTGGAAGAGGAGAGTATAAAGATCATGGAAGGAGGGGCTAGCCACTTGGGAGGAATATAAAACTGTTATAAGAGGATGTGAGAGGGTAACTAGGAAAGCCTCCTTAGAATCAAACCTTGAGAGAGGGGTAAAGGAGAACAGAAAGGGCTTCTTCAAATACATTGCAGATAAAACTGACTCTAGAGGTAATATAGGCTCATTAATGAATGAGGTGGGTGCTCTGGTGACAGAATATACAGAGAAGGCTGTTCTGGTTTAGCCCGGCTGGCAGCCAAACACCACACAGCCGTTCGCTCACCCTCCCCCCTCCCTCTCCGGGATGGGGGAGAGAAACGGGAAAGTGAAGCCTGTGAGTTGAGATAAAGACAGTTTATTAAGACAGGGAAAAGAATAACAATAATAATAATAATAATAATAATAATAATATTAATAGTAATAATGTGTACGAAATAAGTGATGCACAATGCAATTGCTCACCACCCGTTGACCGATGCCCAGCCTATCCCCGAGCAGCCGGCCCCCCACCCCGGCTGGCCACCCCTATATATTGTTCAGCATGACGTCAGATGGTATGGAATACCCCTTTGGCCACTTTGGGTCAGCTGTCCTGAGTCTGTCCCCTCCCAGCTCCTGCTGCATCCCTAGCCTGCTCGCTAGCAGGACAGAGCGAGAAGCTGAAAAGTCCTTGGCTTGGTGTAAGCACTGCTCTGTGACAATTAAAACATCAGCATGTTATCAGCGCTCTTCTCATTCTAATCCAAAACATAGCACCCTGCCAGCTACTAGGAGGAAAATTAACTCTGTCCTACCTGAAACCAGGACAAAGGCAGAGTTACTGAATGCCTTCTTTGTCTCTATCTATAATGCCATAGACTCTCCTGAGGAGCCCTGTACCCCTGAGGCCCCAGACAAAGTTGGAATAAAGGAGGAGTTTGCCTTGGTTAATGAGGGCTGTGTTAGGGACTGATTAAGCAAGATGGACATTCATAAATCCATGGGTCCTGAAAGGATGCGTCCATGGGTACTGAGGGAGCTGGTGGAAGTCATTGCTAGGCCACTCTCCATAATCTTTGGCAGGTCATGGGCATCGGGATATTGGTAATTTTCTTCACAGTGGCTGGTGTGGTACTGTGTTTTGAATTTTGGATGAGAATAATGCTGATAACACCCTGATGGTTTAGTTATGGCAAAGCAGTGCATACCCAGAGCCAAGGACTTTTCAGCTTCTCTTGCTGCCTTGCCAGTGAGGAGGCTGGGGGGGTGCAGCAGGAGCTGGGAGGGGACAGAGCCCGGACAGGTGACCCAAACTGGTCAAAGTGATATACATTGCTAGGCCACTCTCCATCGTCTCTGGTAAGTCGTGGGCATTGGGAAAGGTACCTGAGGACAAGATAGAACAGCGGGCAATGGGTGCAAGCTGAAACATAGGAGGTTCTGCTTAAATATGAGACAAAACTTTTTATGGTAAGGGTGACAGAGCACTGGAACAGGCTGCCCAGGGGGGTTGTGGAGTCTCCTTCTCTGGAGACATTCAAAACCCGCCTGGATGTGTTCCTGTGTGTCATGATTTAGGTGTTCCTGCTCCGGCAGGGGGATTGGACTAGAGGATCTCTAAAGGTCCCTTCCAATCCCTAACATTCTGTGATTCTGTGATATTCCAGACCATATGGCATTGTGCCGAACAATAAATATAGGGGAAGTTGGCCAGGGAGGTGGGGCCACTGCTTGGGATCTGTCTGGGCGTCGGTCAGCAGGAGGTGAACCATTGCATTGGGCATCACTTGCTTTGTATTTCCCCTTTTTTGTTCTTCTTCCTCTTCTTCTCCCTTCCTTTTCTGTCCTATCAAACTGTCTTTATCTCAATCCATGAGTTTTTACCTTCTTGTTTTCCCAGTTCTCTCCCCTATTCCACTGTGGGGTGTAGAGGGCAGTGCAGTGAGTGAACAGCTCTGTGGGGTTTAGCTGCCTGTCTGGTTCCACCACGACACCTGCCGAACCACTGCCTGCTTTTGGAGTTCCTGATTAGCGTACTACCAACGTGTCTCTCAGTAGGGCACAATTCTTTGCCTTTAAACTTCTCTTGCAACTTTCCCCTCCTCTGGGCCAGCACAACAGAGGGAGTCTATTAGAGGACCCCCGAGGTCCTCGGGGCCTGGAGGGGGGAGGCCCTCAGGCTGAAGCTCCTTCCCATGGCAACACAGCCATGTTTGGCTACAGGTGTGGTCACCATCACAATGGCCATCACAGTGGCCTGCTTATGTCACAGCAGCCACCATCTCCCTGCCTTTCCTTCTGGGCCCTATAAAAACAGGAGCCTGGCAGGTGGCCCACCACTTGCCAGGCTTCGAGGCTTTCTAACACCAAGCATGCATGGAAGCAAGAGGAAGCAGAGCAGGAAGATGGTTGGCTGCCCATCTTGGAGGGAGGTGATGAGGAGACTGGCGAGGTTGTCAGCATCCAAGCAGACAAGAAGGGCGTGTCATGGGAAGACACAGCAGAATGACAGGAGGAAGAGCTGCTTTGTCACAAGAGGGATGGCCAGCATTCATATCACCAGTGGCACGCAGAGCACGGCTGTGAAGCCAGGAGCGAAAAGCATGAGGCCGCAACGTGTCCTTTGGCCAAAGAATGGTGTGGGACCATGGCATACCAATCATCATGTGAATGACCAAGGGCACAGACTGCCAGACAGCAGGGAGGAGCCCATGGAGGTGGATCCACCAGCAGAGAAGGAAGAACCCATGGAGGTCGATCCACCTTTGACAGGGCAGGCATGGAGCTACCCTGGCATGTCTTTGCTGTCCACCATGAATGCACGGCAAGTTCATCACAAGAGTGCCTGGCCAGCTCCCTACGTGCAGCATAGCCTCCATACCCACTGTTTACTTGGGCAGAACCACCGCTCTGGACATCTTGTGGGCTCGCCTGCAAGACATTGCAAAAATAAATAATTCATTTGTTGATTGTTGAGGGTTGTGTGAGTCCTTCTTTCCCAACCCCCATCCCTCTTGAAGAAATGGCATCTCTTCTTCATGGACCCCCAAGGGAGAGGGTAGGAGGGGACCTGGCTGCTGTACTGGTGTCACAGGAGGAGTCCCTCAGAGGACCACTGTGGGCCCAGGGAGGAGGGACGCTGGGAGGTGTCTCAGTCTGTGGACAAGAAGGCTAAAGAGAGGGTGCTTGAAGATGCAGCCAGAGCCTCTGTGGCAGTGCCCAAAGCATAGCAGCAGACTGAGCAAAGAAGTGAGAGGGGCAGCAGTTCCTCTGCAGAAGGAAAAGGCTTCAGGTCTGCCAGGAAGGAGTGCTGGATGGAATTCAGTGTTGGGGTCCCTTTGAGATGCTTCATGAGGAGCTCTTCCCAAGACAGGGCAATAAACAAGAAAACAACCACCACTACCACCACCTGGTAAAAATGCTCTCCTCTCCTATTTGGCAGCTGGGGGACTGTGTGCAGGCTCATCTCCCCTTCTGGTTGTGGGGGCCCTGCTGTGCCATTCGTCAGCCTCGTGAAGTGGTATCTTGCCCTGGTTTTGGTTGGGATGTTGGTAATTTTCTTCACAGTGGCTGGTGTGGTGCTGTGTTTTGAATTTTGGATGAGAATAATGCTGATAACACCCCGACGGTTTAGTTGTGGCAGAGCAGTGCATACCCAGAGCCAAGGACAGACACAGACACAGACACAGATTTCTAGGTTGGAAGAGACCTCAAGATCATCAAGTCCAACCTCCGACCTAACACTAAGTACTCCACTAAACCATATCGCTAAGCTCTACATCTAAACGTCTTCTAAAGACCTCCAGGGATGGTGACTCCACCACCTCCCTGGGCAGCCCGTTCCAATGCTTAATAACCCTTTCGGTAAAGAAGTACTTCCTAACATCCAACCTAAAACTCCCCTGTCGCAACTTTAGCCCATTCCCCCTCGTCCTGTCACCAGGCACGTGGGAGAACAGACCAACCCCCACCTCTCTACAGCCTCCTTTAAGGTAACTGTAGAGAGCGAAGGTAACTGTAGAGAGCGAACTTTTCAGTGTAGAGAGGACTTTTCAGCTTCTCATGCTGCCTCGCCCGAGAGGAGGCTATGTACTATGCACTATGAGTACTATGAGTACTATGATTTTTCTTCAGTTATCCAGAAATCATCTTTATTTTGGTGAAGAATATCTAGTTTTATTTCAGCAAATTTCATCTATTCCAGAATGTTCTACTTGCTATCCCAGATCCCAGCTATCCCAGCATTTTCTACTTGCTGTCCCAGCATGTTCTACTTGACATCTATTTTAAGGCATCATACAAACAATATAATTTAACTACTTCATTTGCTACAGCTTTTCTATCTTAGGACAGAGTGGTGGAGGAAATTTAGATATTCTGTCCTCCATGACTCTAGCTTCTACCAAACAAAATCCATCATCTAAGAGTTACAGTGAAAACGGTGGGAGAACAGAGAAGAAATTTCTCCCAATATCTTCAAACCTTTGAATAAATGTTTACAAATCAATTCTCTCCTGTGAGGTAATTGCTTACTAATATTTTGATTTTATATGCCAAAGCAAACTCAGGAAGGTGATATGAGTGCCATAAACTCAAAAAGATATTTGATAACGGATCTAGAATTGGTTTTCAAGAGCTTTTTTGTTTAGTCACTAAATAGTAGCTCTCATACACACTTAAGCACTAACTTCCTATTGCTTTTACTTATAGGACCTGACTATATGAATCAGTATGTCTTTGGTGTGTAAAACTGTAGAAAGATGATGCCTAATTTAGTTAGGAACCTGTGAATGTAACTTCCATATTTACTTCCCCCCCACACACACCTTTGGTTTCAAAAGTAATGTGTGTCCATCTGTCAGTGTCCTACATGCTCTGAAGAGTTCACAGGATGTTCTATGCTATTATGTAATGCTATAATCCTATGATACTGTAAAAGAAAGTAGAAGTATAATTTTAAGCCACAGCTCATTGAACCCATTTTAATTAAAACTTTTTGAAATAGATTTTATAAGCTTCCTGATTTCAGCTGCAGATTGGTTGCCCATTTATAGGATGAATGCACTAGGTACTTTTTGTTTTGCATACTTAGAGATTGCAGCCTTATTTTGTCCTGAAGGTATTTTATTTGATGAAATCCATTTTAAGCAGCCTAATTCATGAATTAGCTGCCAACATAGGGCATAAACCCAATCTAATTTAAGGTATCCATATAATTTATCCTGCATGATGTAATCTCCTAACGAAGCAGCAGAGCAGAAATAAATTCGACCAGTATAGAAGAGAACGGCACAAATTCATAATGAAAATAAATAAATAAATAAATAAATACTAGTGCATGATGCTTAGCACAAAATGTTTAATCCAAAAAACATATGCAAAATGATGATTAAATTTTTTTCAAGGACACCTTAGAAATGAGTAATATCCATACAGGGTATCATTACTGTAAATCATGAACATCATTTCTAAAACTTTCCTGTAATATAGAGGCAAGTAGGAATTTTGGAAACAGCATCTATCTAAAGCCATCCAATCTGGACATACAGGTAATTCCTCACCCTTTCTGCCACATGGAGCTAATCAAATTTCATGTGCCATCTGATTGTTACAGCCTCTTCAGATGGACTTATTCCCTGTAGAGTTCAAATCCAATAAATGCAGATGTATAATTGTACATCAAATTTTTGTTTTATTTGTTTTGCAATTCATCTATGGCCTGCAGTAGCTTTCAAAGGACCCTAAGTCAAAATGGTCTGAAGCTAGGCATTATTGCTTAAAGAGCTCCATGCAATCTCAACCCTCTCTTTTTTAAAATTTTCTGAATTCAAAGTAGAGAACAATATGCTGCTCACTAGGACTTCCTTTTAACTGAGCAATATCAAAATGTAAGTGTTCCATGAAGTAAACCTTTACTGTTCAGTAATGTGTATCTGAATATTCAGCAGTGTTACACTATCCACTGATGCTCTGATGCTCTTGCAGGTAAGTGCAACTTTGTTCGTCCATTTATGAAGGTTAAACCTTCATGGGTTTGGTAGAGCTTGATACTGTGAATGGTGGTATCTCTCTCTCTCCCTCTCTCTCTCTCATCAATCTGTTTAGGACAAGGTCCAAACATATAAGGACTGCAAAGCTAGGTCAGATTCAGGTGTTTTGGTAGCCATTGTCATTATGTCTAGATGGTGATCTGGCAGGAGCCAGTCTATAGATGGAGCTGATGAACAAAGCAAGAACATAATGTTCTCCATCAGCCCGTCCTTAAAGCTTTTGCTAATTACTAGTTAATGGACTGTATGTTCAATGCAGACTCCCAGGTTCAGTACCCTTGGCTGAGTATGTTTCTTCATGAACCTCTAAGACTCTCGGAAACCCTTTATCTTTCAAAACAAACAAACAGTCAGATAGATAAACAGATACATTTTGTGGAAATCATTTTCCCAGCATGAACAACAACAACAACAAGAAAAAGTGGGTGAAAAATATTTCTATTAGTTTGTTCTAAAAATACTCCTTGTTTCCATTGTTTTGTTTTGTTTGTTTGTTTGTTTGTTTGTTTCTACATCTCACCCTTTGAGAAACAGGAAAAGGTTATTACCTGATACTTTTTGCTCTTTTCCAAATGTAGTATCATAGAATCATAGAATCATAGAATATCCTGAGTTGGAAGGGACACATAAGGATCATCAAGTCCAACTCTTGGCACCGCACAGGTCTGCCCAAAAGTTTAGACCATGTGACTAAGTGCACAGTCCAATCACTTCTTAAGTTCAGACAAGCTTGGTGCAGTGACTACTTCACTGGGGAGCCTGTTCCAGTGTGCAACCAACCTCTCGGTGAAGAACCTCTTCCTGATGTCCAGCCTAAACTTCCCCTGCCTCAGCTTAACACCGTTCCTGTGGGTCCTATCACTGGTGATAATGGAGAATAGGTCACTTGCCTCTCCACTCTCCCTCGCGAGGAAGTTGTAGACTGAGAGAAGTGGGCCCAGTAATTTTAAAAGTGGGCCCATTAGTAATTTTAATCTATCACTTTTGTTGGTATATGGACTATTCTGTATCTTTCTCTGTGTATTTTTTAGTCATCTTTCAGAATTTATAGAGTGAGTGGGGTTGCTACCCATAAAGATTTCAAGATCCTTTTCCTGAATGGAAATTTGGAACAATTACTGTGCTCCTATATATAATTGAAATGTTTCTCCTGTGAGCATTACATTGAATTAATTGTATTTGCACTCCATCTGCCATTTTATTGCCTGGCCACTCAGGATCATGGTAGATTTTTGCACCTCTTTGAAGTTACCATTAAGTGACAAGCCTAAACATTAATTTCAGTGAACTCTGTCCCCTCATTTTTAATCTGTTCTCTGCATTATTTAGTGATATGTTAGATGTCACAGAACCTACAAAGATCATTAGGAAAACTTGCTTGGAACAACCCTTTACTCCAAAAATGGCTCATCTGTTCCTACCACTTTTTTAGCATGTTATTAATTTATGATGGGGTTAACTACACAAAGCTGAACTATACTGCAATTTGGTGGAAAAGTGTTGCACTTTTCGATACTAATTCCAATTTCTCTATTAACATGCATATAATAAATGTAATGTATAGGTTGTAAAGTAAGACACATATCTGCAGAAGGTAATCTATACATTAAATAGAAACTCTGAGATAGTATTTATTCTTGAAAATATGTAAATATTCCCTCATAGAAAAGTTAGTTCCCAGAACATAAGAGCAGATCATAGAATCATAGAATTATTCAGCTTGGAAAAGACCTCTAAGATCATCTAGTCCAACCTTTAACCTAGTACCAAATTCCACCACTAAATCATGCTACTACATTCTACGTCTAGATCATATTATGTCCATGACTAGCTGACCGTTGGAAAAACGGTGAAATTATAACAAGTGTTTGGTTCCAAGGACAAAGAGTTAAACATGATTAGATCATGTTTGGCTTTGAGGAATTGTAGGAATAGAGAGGGAGAAAGTATGTGTTTAGGAATAAGATAAATCTTACAGTACTGCAAATCACAATTTTATATGTCATTGTGAGGGAGAGAGAATCCTGGAATGTGTTTTTTTTTTTTTTTTAATTATTATTATTATTTTATTATTACTTTTGTATTTTAAAATAAACCACTATGTTATGGAATTATTATATTATGACTTCCAAGGGATCTATTATTATTATTATTATTATTATTATTATTATTATTATTATTATTATTATTATTGATATTTTTAAAAGGAGTTTCATATAACCTTTTAAACTACATCTCTTTGGTAATCATGAAATACTTTGCCCTTCATAGCATAAAGCACTGTCTCTCAGAATTTCTTATCTATTATTAGTGTGCAAATAAAGAAGATCATGAAGATGAAGGGCAAGTCTAACATTTTGGGAAATATTGAGTTTATGGTTATACAGTAACATATTAACAGTAAAAATTAATGGATACTTTGACAGCATTGGCATGAAATAAAAATTTAAGGCTTAAAAGCTTCACAAATTAAGAACCCATGTCTTAACTACAAAAAATAATGCTTTTCTCCTTTCCTTCCATCACACTAAGTAAAAGAAATTGCAATATTCCCATATAGTCTTTACAATAACTCATTTTTCTAGCAATCTGGTAGCAAAAGAAGCAGGCAAAGACTGTACATTTTGCTGTTACTGAACAAGGAAAAAAACCTTCATTTTTAACTAGGACAAGACATCTGTTGGATCTGAAAGAGAGTATTTTAACTCACTTTGGTCATCTTACACAGAAGCAAGAAATAAAGAAGTAAAGAATTGGGTAAATTAAACCTTTTGCACTTTATTTTATGGTTTATGATTTGCTAGAAACAAACAATAATAATGATGTTGTTGCCTCCTTGGTAGAATACTTAAGCATAAAATTTATATATACCTGTACTTAATGATCTTGTCACTATGTATTTCTAAAAAAAATAAATGAAAATAAATTCAACTAGAGCATCTAATAGTGGTCCACATTACACTACATTTATTTATAGTGAACTATGCATATTCCTGGGAAGTATATAATGTGCATTTAAACCTCCTTGGTTAAAGGGAAGGAAATGATAAATGTCATGCAACCATTAGTTGTTACCCTGAGGCATTAATTTTGTAAAAGTGCAGGACCATGTCTATGATCTCCAGCTTTATTTAAAAAAAAAAATAAAAATTACAGATCTTCATTTTTGTCATTTCCCTTTTGATACAGTTAGCTGAAAACATATCAAAATACTGCACATTGTGTCAAATGTGTTTGGTTTTTTTGTTTGTTTGTTTGTTTTGTTTTTCTTTGGAAACAAGTATTACCAAAATAGAAAAGTTAAAAGAATTTCATTGCAGTTCAGCAGTTAAAATATTTGTTATATGTTAATGCCTAACTATGCGGTAACAAAGTACTATAGCAAGTCGTCCCACAGCTATGGGATTACTATGGAAACACAGACGCAGATTTACAAGCACAATCCTGAAAAATCATCAGAAACCCCTCTCTCCTTTTTTTTTGGATTTAACAAGACAGCAAGAAAAGGAATGTGATATCACACAGTTCTCAACTCACAGATACTCTTAGTGTTTCTGTGATTCTGTTGTAAAGGTTCATTTTGCACTTTCACAGCTCAGCAAAATGAAGGACTGAGGAGAATTAAGTGTCACCTGTATGTTGAACTTTATTATACGGTGTAATCAGAACCAGTGCCCTTCTTTCCCTGACTTTTTTTTTAGTCCTTCTTTTCCCTGACTAAAAATTGAATCCAAAAGGATTTGAATCCAAAAGGATTCAATTTTTAGTTACTTAAAAGGGGCAAAGAAAAACGTTTGTGATTTTCTGTTTACATTTATGTGTTTATGGGCTTTTTGTTTTGAAAGGGGATTAAGTGCTTTTGTTTGTTTGTGGCTTATACTTAATTTAAATATAACTTAGCTCTCAGAATTCCATGTGCATCTCTCTGTACTGAAAGGAATGGTGTATTTCAGGCATTTAATTCATATTGTATTAAGTCAAGCCAAAGCCATGAACATGCCATGGTGCAATTTAGTGAAAATTTATCTTTCACTGGGAATAGTTCAATTACAACTGAAATGAGACTGGAAATAATCTTGTCTTCTATAAACCTTACACCTGGAAGACAATACATCTGTTTAATATCTTGCCACTTCTAATGTTCTGTGATGTACCTGAAACAGTCTGTTCTAGTGACAGTAACAAGAGGGTTCTCTCTTTTCTTTTTTTTTTTTTTATCTAATACCCATTTATTCCAATTATTATTTTTCCAACCCCAAAATGTGTGTAGCATGGTTAGTTTACCTCAAGCTTCAATAAATTTAAGAGCAAGAGAAATGTGATTCTAGTTAACTCAAGACTAACAGCAAAATGTGATTTTCTATTAGCAAACCACTCTATCTCCTGTTTCTAAACATTTTCATATTGTGCTGGTTATCACTATATTAGTAATAAAGCATGAGCTAGTTTAAAAACATTTAAAAGAGGAAACACCTTAAAAACCTATGAATAGAAGGGTATTTTCTTTGTTAGCTCAGGTAATATATATGCAGTTATTCTACTTTTCAGTACACAGTTAATTAGTTATGCATGAAAATTATTACTGTGTTCATACCTTACTGATACAGTAAATAAATATATCATAATCTTTAGGTGACTAATTATTTTCCCATTTTGCTAGGCAATCAGCAACTACACATCAACATACAAATTAGTGAATATGAATGATTGCATCCATTGCACCTCAAGGGGGAATTTTCCAATATTTTAAAGTGTGTATTTATTTCTTCCAGTTTTCATTGTCATCTTTGTTTGGTCTGATTTCCATAAGATATTGTCAGAGAAATGACATCTCCAAGTTGCTAGGGGTTTATGAAAGACCAAATTATTTTCAGAGACTTCAGTGCTCCTTGCATCAGACCCAAAACTATGGTCCAGTGTCAGCAACAATTAATTATCTGTTATATACTAGGAGTGCATGTGAAGCAAAAGAGCTGTTTAGCAAATATGATCAGTTTCATCATCTGTCTGTATGGAGTATTGTCCTATGATTACTAAAAAGCATCCTAGAATCAGAAGCATAAATTATGCCAGATATGAATACAAATGATTAGGTTATTTAGTTTTAAAAGAAATTTAAAGAAAAATGAAATTTTAGAAGGAAGAAAAATTATAAAAATATTGTCACAAATTTATTTTTTATAAATGTATGATTATTTTTTTCTCACTCTCAGTTACACATAATTTCCTTTTAATAACTGAAAGATATGAATAGTTAGAACTGAGCTGCATTGCAAATATATTTAAGACAAAATCATAGAATCATAGAATGGCTCTGGCTGGAAGGGACCTTAAAGATCATCTAGTTCCAACCCCCTGCCATAGACAAGGATACTACACACTAGATCAGGTTGGCCAAGGTCCCATCCACCCTGGCCGTGAACGCCTCAAGAGATGGGGCATCCACAGCTTCTCTGGGCAACCTGTTCCAGTTCCTCACTACATTACAGTGAAGAATTTCTTAACGTCTAACCTAAATCTATCCTTTTTTAGTTTAAGTCCATTCCCCCTTGTCCTATCATTATCTACCTGTGTAAAGAGTCCTTCCCCATCTTTTTTATAAGACCCCTTTAAGTACTGAAAGGCCTTAATGAGGTCTCTCAGGAGCCTTCTCTTCTTCAGGCTGAAAATCCCCAGGTGTCTCAGCCTTTCTTCACAGGAGAGGTCCAGCCTTCTGCTCATCTTTGTAGCCCTCCTCTGGACTCACTCTAACAGGTTATCTTTCTTGTGCCGAGGGCCTCAAACCTGGACACAGTACTCCAGGTGGGGCCTCATGAGGGCAGAGTAGAGGGGGACAATCACCTCCCTTGACCTGCTGGTCACACCTCTTTTGATGCAGCCCAAGATGCAGTTGGCCTTCTGGCCTGCAAGCACACTGCTGTCTCGTGTCAAGCATTCCATCTACCAGAACCCCCACGTCCTTCTCTGCAGGGCCGCTTTCAATGAGTTTTGCTCCCAGTCTCTACTTCTGTCTGGGGTTGCCCTGACCCAGGTGCAGCACCTTGCACTTGGACTTGCTGATCCTCATTCAGTTCACATAGGCCCACATCTCCAGAATGTCCAGTTCTCTTTGAATGGCGTCTGTGTAATAAGGTGAGTAGGAAATTAAACTGATATTCACATTTTAAAGAAAATGTACAGCATTAAAGAAGCTTCAGTGTGGAGAATAGCTACACTCCGTAGGCCTCCAACCTTAGATGCCATCACACTGGGGGAAGCTGGTGTGCTGTCTCTAAGGAATGGTACAGAGTGTAGAGTGGAGAAGAGACACCATGGCTAGGATCTGTGTCATGATGGGGACTTGATTGTTCTTGTGCACACTGAGACTGACAAGCTGCACATTTGTTACCCTGAGCAAATGGCCTGTCATGTTTTTGACAAAATGCTGTACTCTAGTGGACTTTTGTTCATTATAATATCATTATAATACCAAAACACACCTCCATCCCAAAAGCTACCCACCTCTAAGGTGCAACCACCCCTCACTGAGCATGTGCTCTGAATTTCTTGGAGCTTATACCTTTAAACAAAAGTGAGAAAACTTTTCACCAATAGTAACCAAGATATGCATGACTAGAGTCACTCAAGCTCCAGCTAAAAGATAGAAAATAATATAAATTGGCTTAAGAGAGAGAGGGTGTTAGGGAAGATACCATCACCAGGGAAGATACCATCCTGACTTCTGCGATCAGTCGATGGGCTGGGTTTCTCTTCCCCTCCCCCCCCTCCCCCTCATTGGGATGCCTTTGGGTAAGATTTGAACACTTGGTTATACCAGGTGTCTCCACAGAGACTTAGAAATCTCGAGTTTTTGTGCCTTTTAATGCATTAATAGCCAGGCTGTGTACCTATGTACTTTTGGCATGCTAGTATGCTTTTGCAGACAGTGAATTTATCGCTGGCAATCCAAAGAGCCTGTGCACCTATTGCTTTAATAAATTGCACTAGATTGCATTGTTCCTAGCTGTGATAGTTCCATAGGATTTATTCCATGATCTTGCCATGCACAAAGATGAGGCTCACCAGTCTGTTGTTCCCTGGGTCTTCCTTTCTATCCTTTTTTAAAAATGGGAGTGATGTTTCCCTTTTCCAGTCACTGGGGACTTCGCCTGACTGCCACGATTTTTCAGATATGATGGGGAGTGTCTTGATGACTATATCAGCCAACTGCCTCAGGACTCTGGGATGCCTGTCATCAGGTTCCATAGACTTGTAGTTGCTAAGTTGTGTCAGGAGGTCTTGATCTTGCTCTTTGCTTACAGTGGGAGGGACTCTGCTCCCCTAGCCCCCTTTCCTGCTCGATTTATTACATATGGGAATAGAGAGCTCTTGTGCTCTAAGGAAAATATCCTTAAGGAGTTGCCAGCTCTGATCAGATCCTCTGTCCTAAGGACCATGTCCCATGGGATCTCATCCACTAATTCTTTGAACAGCTGGAAGTTGGTTCTTCTGAAATTCAGGGTCCTGACTTCGTTCTTAGCCAGGCCCATATCCCTCGAGATCACAAACTCAGTCAGGGTGTGGTCACTGGAACCTAGGTTTCCTCCAATCTTAGCTTCTTTAATGAGCTCTTCCACATTAGTGAGCATCAGGTCCAGTAACGCTTCTCCCTTGGTTTGTTTGTTTAATACCTGGACAAGGAATTTGTCTTCAGTGGACTCCTGGTGTCTCCTGGATTGCTTACAGCTTGCCATGTGCTCCTCTTTGTTTCAAAAACTCTATTTATAATTGTTCATATCAGGTCATTCCAGACGCTCAGCTTGATTCAGTTCATATTCATCCAGGGTGCCTCATCAACTTGTAGTACAATATCTCATTACTATACAATTGAAGCTTGTGTTCAGGTCAATAACAAAAAATCACACAGCAGTAAAGTGAATAATAAGAAGGCATGATGTTAAAATTGTTTCCAGATGGCTTTTTGGAAATTATTTACTTTAAGTTTTAGAGTATCTATTGTTGATATCTTACCCTTGCAAGAGTCAGAAAATACATTTTTACAAGTCTACTGTGCTATTCCAGAAACTGTCTCTTAGATATGACACACACACATATTTATATATATCCCAGCTAATAATGATTGATAGTTTGATGGAAACTTGGAACTGTTGCCAAAGTGTTAGCCCTTCTTACTGTGCAAAATGCCAAGCTCTAATTTTATTTTATTTTTATTTTATTTTATTTTTTTCTGTCAGACGAAAAGGAAGCTTTAAACTCTCTAAACTCTCTAGGACATGAGGTTAAACACATTGTGACTTCATGAACTGATGTTATTATACCATATGTGTGTTGATTTTCAGAAGTAAAGCTATAAACAATAATGTTTTGATATATATGACTCAGTTCTCCAAAAGATCTCATGGGTTTAAAATATGTTCTTTAAATACAGTTGTTCATACAACTTTCACCTTCCTACAAGAAAAAAGACCTCCAGCCCCTTTGGGAAAGAGAGCAGCCTCTGCAGAACACTGATGGGCCAGAGTTACCCGAGATTAAAGCTTTTATTCCATTCATAATATCCTAATTTTCTTTTATAAGTAACACAATAAGCATCTCCAAAGCTGGTGAACACATGCCAGCTCTCACAGAACATAAAACAGCAGTAAGCAATTCTAGTGTACATGCTTAAGTCTCTGTTTTCCTTTTAATCATGTCTGATTTGGCATTGCAGGATCATACTTGATTGCTCCTGATTTACAGATACAGAAAATGAAAAGAGTACCAGAACTACTCTGTACATTGTTCATTTATTCTTCTTCTTCTGTGTGGGCTTATACTTGCCATGTAAGAACACGAATGCCTAATTATGGTCTCAAGATTTCCCAAGCTATGGAGACAATCCAAACAAACTAAATCTTTCTGTTTCTGATCTAAGCCATGTGACACAAATCCTTTTTAGAGTTTAACCCTAAAAGCTGTGAGATTTCTTTCCAAAACTGACCAGAGCAAGTTTCATCTTAGCATATCTTAGCGATTACAGTTCAGATGTGGCTATTTTGGAGCAAAACCCCCTATGAACTTTGAGACTTCTGCAATTCATTTTCTGCTTGTTCTTTTATCAAATTTGAGTTACAACTCCCTGTTTTGTTTATTTAACCCAGTTCTTTGAAGACACTGTTGCTACTAATGAGCAACTAATCAGG
The DNA here is from genome assembly GCF_013377495.2 of Cygnus atratus. Taxonomy (NCBI): domain Eukaryota; kingdom Metazoa; phylum Chordata; class Aves; order Anseriformes; family Anatidae; genus Cygnus; species Cygnus atratus. The sequence goes on along the minus strand of NC_066363.1, from coordinate 103,689,579 downwards.
TAGAAGTTATTTTTGGCTGGTAGCTGTTTTCTGACTTTCTTTAACATATCTGTGTAAACCAACTGCTTTTGTCAAGATAATTTGTCACGAATAGCTGGCTTCTTCATAAATAGCATGTGAATTAGATCTTCTAATTTTGTTCACATTTTAAATAATCTTCTCCCCTAGTCTTTGCCACATTTTGAAGGAAATAAAAAAATATATTTCTTGGTATCAGCAGATAAGACTACAAATACAATAACAGAGACTTCAGTGGAGCAAGGAAGGAGCTATCTGAAGTATGCTACAGAAAATAAAATAAAATAAAATAAAATTTATCATTATCCACAGTTTGAAACTAGCTTAAATTTTTACAGCAATTTTTAAATTTTAATTTATTTTTTTTACTGGAACTAGTGAAGCAAATTTTAAAACCCAGTTATATTATGTACAAAATACTTGAAATCCTTGGAGGCAAACTTTAAAACCTGATATTCAAAATGTTGCAGTTGAATTGTATTACTTTGTATTGTAATAGAACACTAATTGTGGATATTTTATGTAAACAAACAAACAAAAAAGTGTTGTTAGTAAAATATTTTAAGGTTATTTAATCCTAAAAATAGTGAAATATGTAGAGTGTCTTAATACCTTCAGGTACTCATATGACATAGAGCTGGTTCAATTAGTTTCAGGGCTGGTCAATTTGCTTGAAGTTCGGTAACCAGATCAGATAGTCAGAATCTTTCTTTCAACCCACACTTAACATAATGCAGTTATAATTTTTAGAAAATCCCAAGAACTGGGCATTGACACTGCCATATTCAAGTGCCTTGTTGAAGGGGCTCTCCAGGAAAATCCTAATTTTAGCCCTCATTTAATACATTGGGTTCAATGGTATTCTCCCATCATGTGTTTCTTGCATACTTTTTTTTTCTGGAATCTTGCTAGACTTGAGAAAACTTCCAATAAATTGTGTCACTTTCTACCGACACTTTTTCTTTACATATACATTTTCTTTTCTTTTTTCTTTTATTTTCTCTTCTATACATTTTCAAAATGTATAGATAATTTTTTTTTTTTTAATTCACAAGAAAAATAAATTTTGTTTTGTAAATGACCCTATCATTCAATAATTAAAGAGAATAGATAGGCTTTGACATGGCCTTCAAAAAAGATAAATATTGTTGGTTTGTCTTCTTGCATTTCTTTCTTTATCTTTTTTTTTTTTTTTGAGTTTGTTTCTAGGAATTTTTCAAACTTCATTCCTTTAATATCTTTCGTAATATTTTTATCCTGTGACTCCCACTTTCCTATTACATTTTGACTTTATACAATTCTTTCTTATCCATTGCTGTTTTCAATGGATTGTTATTTACTGCAACTATATACACACATATAAATATTTATTTATCATTGTTTTCCTTAGGATACAATATTTCTCTTTCATTAATAGTACATATTCCAATACATGAATCCAGAAACATATTTTACCCCTGGCTATTTGCCATGACATTTCAGTTACTTTATTATTTTATTTCTACTTAAAACTGGCCACATTTCACAGTGAATATTTCTGGCACAAATAAAATTTTTGCTTTTTTTGGGGGGCCATGTGGCTCTTAATTCTGAAACCGATGTTATTTCACAAACAGGGGGGATGCAGACTTATCTTTGCACCTGTCTGAATTTGTTTGTCTTGACTTCCAAATGAAGAATTCAAAAGGGTACAAATAGAATTTCCAGAACCAAAAACAGTACCCAAAACTTGAAAATACAAAGCATCCTCCAGTCAACATCGTACAATTAAAAACATCATTTTATCTTTGCCTTTTTCTAGCCATTCATTCTGAATATATAAGTCTTTTTCTCAACAGCATTCTTCCTTTCCTCTGGAAAGAAGTCTTACTTTTTTGGGGTATCATTGTGGGGTATCTGTTAGGACAAAAGGAACTGCAATGTAACATCAGAAATAAAGGATCATGAAGGAAGACTTCGTTTACATATTGTTGGAAAGAGGCTAAAAAAGCTAGGTTAAAACTGGCAGTTTCCCTCACACTGAGCAGAATCTAACTTTTCTTGATAGTTTACTCTTTCTGTAAATTGCACCAGCAGTATTAAGACAACATAAGAATCAAATCCTGAAATCTCATTATCAAGTCAAAATATCAAGTATCATTTTTTGAACACGTTCTGGTTCTTCTTAATTATGAGAAAGTTTATAACACTTGTTATGGTGTATTTAATTCATCCTAAGTGACTAATGTGAATCATTATCATCATAAGAAAATATAAATCAAAGAGCAGCTTTTTCTGTATCGTATTTTATGATCCCCGTAACACCATTATACCTTCTAATTTACTGAGGTAAAAATACAAGTGTCTTTTGTAGGGTATGGTTGTGAGTAATTAAGCTAATATCACTGCAGTAAAGGTCCTGATCTACAACATGATGTCAAATACTACCTTATTTTATTTAGAAGATATTTATATATTATTTTTAACTAATTCTTAGCATGTTTATATTTGTCTGAATATATCTAAGGTATTTCTTGTTGGTATATGGGGTTCTTATTTATTTATTATCTTTTAACTATGTATGCTTGCTTGTTAGTTCACTTATAAACTATCTAAAGTCATCATTTCATAGGAATCATAGTATCATAGAATCATAGAATGGCTTGAGTTGGAAAAGACCTTAAAGATCACCTAGTTCCAACCCCCTGCAATGGGCAGGGATACCACCCAATAGATCAAGTTGCCCAGGGCCTCATCCAACCTGACCTTGAACACCTCCAAGGATGGGGCATCCACAGCTTCTCTTGGCCCTGTTCCAGGGCCTCACCACCCTCTGAGTGAAGAATTTCCTCCTAACCTCTAATCTGATCTCATCTCTTTCAGTTTAAAGCCATTCCCCCTTTCCTGTCATTATCTGAATGAGCAAAAAGTTGCTCTCCATCTTTTTTTTAAGCCCACTTTAAGTATTAAAAAGCTGCAATAAGGTCACCCTAGAGTCTTCTCCAGGCTGAACATCCTCAGGTCTCTCAGCCTAGGAGCGGTGATCCCATCCTCTGATCATCTTTGTGGCCCTCCTCTGGACTAGTTCTAACAGCCCCACATCCTTCTTGTGCTGGGGGCCCCAGACCTGGATTCAGGACTCCAAGTGGGGCCTCACAAGGGCAGAGTGGAGGAGGGACAATCAGCTCCCTCGACCTGCTGGCAACTCCTCTTTTGATGCTGCCCAGGATGCAGTTTGCCTTCTGGGCTGCATTTTAGTCTGGCCTTCTTAATTTGGGCACATACAACTAAGCATTTCCTTCACTGTAACCTAATTCCACAGTTTCAGTTCATGTCAATTTTAGACAAATGTCAACTGAATAAAAGATCTGCTTAAGAATGTAGAATCACAGTCAATTCAGGTTGGAAAAGACACTTAAGATAAAGTCCAATCATCAGCCTAACACTTCCAAGTCCATCACAAAACATGTCACTAAGTGCCGTATCCACACATTAAATTTCTCCAGGAATGCCAACTCAATCATTTCCCTGGGCAGCCTGTTTATGGTGATTTTGCCCAGCTGGGCAGCTGAATGCCACCACAACCATTGTCTCACTCCCCCTTCTCAGAAGAAGAGGGGAGAAAATACTATGAAAAGTACTCAAGGATTGAGATAAGGGCAGGGAGATCACTCATCAGTTATTGTCATGGGCAAAACAGACTCAGTGTAAGGAGATTAATGTAATTTATTACATATTACTAACAAGCTAGAGCAGTGAGAAACAAAAACAGATAAATAAATAACCACCCCTCCCCTCATCCAGCCTCTTCTACCTCCTACCCCTATGTGGCACAGGGGAACGGGGAATGAGGGTAGATGACAGACATGACACTTTGTCTCCACTGCTCCTTCATGATCACTCTCTGCCCCTGCTCCACGTGGGGTACCTCCCATGGGATGCTGTCCTTCCCAAACTGATCCTGCCGGGGCTTCCCACAGGAAGCAGCTCTTCAAGAACTGTTTCAACTTGTGTCCATACTACAGGGTCCATCCACTAGGAGCAAACTGCTCCAGCATGGGATGGGTCCCTCAACAGCGGCAGCTCCTTCTAGGTCACCTGCTCCTGCTTGGATTCCTCTCAGCTTCAGCTCTGGCTTCAGCTCTGGCCCGGGGTCTGCTCCTGCAGGGGTTCTCCACATGCCACAGCCTCCTTGAGGCCACATCCACCTGCTCCACCGGCGGCTCCTCCACGGGCTGCAGCATGGAGATCTGGTTCACTGTGATACACCTTAGTCTGCAGGGGGGCAGCCTGCTCCACCATGGTCCTTTCCACAGGCCTCAGGGGAACTTCTGCTCTGGCACCTAGAGCAACTCCTGCCCTTATTCTTCACTGATCTTGCATTGATCTTGCACTGATCTGCTCTGTCTGAAAGGCTGTTTCTCATTCCTTTCTCCCATCTGTTGTTACACAGCTGTTTTTTTTTCCCTTTCTTAAATCTGCTCTCACAGAGGCATGAACAATATCGCCTATTGGCTCAGCTCTGGGCAGTATCAAGTCCCTTTGGAGATAGCTGAAACTGGCTTTTATCTAACATGGGGCAGTTGCTGGGCCACCCCTGCAGCCCCCTGCTACCAAAACTTTGATACGTAAACCCAATACACTATTCCAAAGCCTAACCACCTTTTCCATGAGAAAAAAATAAAAATCTTCCTGATATCCATTTTAAATCTCCCCTTGTGCAACTTGAGGTTGGTTTCTCATGTCCTATCAACAAAAAAACATAAAACCATAATAAAAAAAGATGCTCAAATAATTTCAAAATGGAGTCTTATAGGCATGACTGGGATACTGGACTACTTTCCATAAAAAATGTAAACATAGAAAAAATCTTCTATCCACTTCCGAGCTTTCAACTCAGCTTTTACCCATATAAAAAATAAAACTTAGAAGTTTGATTCCTGAGCCTGAACAGCCTTTCCTTTCCTTTTCTTTTCATAGAATCATAGATAGTTTGGGTTGGAAGGGACCTTACAGATCATCTAGTTCCAACGTCCCTGCCATGGGCAGGGACACCTCCTACAAGACAGGGTTGCATAAAGCCCCATCCAATCTGGCCTTGAACACTTTCACGGATGGGGCATCCACAGGTTCTCAGGGAAACCTATCCAAGTGCCTCAGCAGTCTCTGAGTGAAGAATTTTTTCCTAAATCTCCTCTCTTTTATTTTGAAGCCATAATCCCTTGTCCTATCACTACACTCCCTGACAAAGAGTCCCTCCACAGCTTTTTTGTAGTCCCCCTTAGGTATTGGTATTTTTCAATGTTTAGATTTCATTTTTTGTGGTTTGTATTTACTTATGCTTTTGTTAAACTTCTATGAACATTTCAACTTAGTTGTGATCTATATTTTCTCAACAGTATTTTGGTTTGTGATGAGGTACAGGGATTCTGACTGATGCAAAAAGAATTAAGCTAAATATCCTCTTTGAAATACTTATTTTGTCTGCTCTGGGGGATTTCAAATGTCTATATTCAGTAAACTTTTCCACACTTATAAATGTATATGAATTCAATAAATAACAATGACTTTTCTGTTAGCTTTGTGTATTGTTTTTCACCATGTGAAAAACAGGATGACTGAGAATATGTAGACAAAATGTTTCTGATTAGAAAATGCAACTGTCTAGGAGCTGTTATAATAGATTTTAACTGTTTAGCTAAATCCCTGCCATTTGTGTCAAGAGCACTGACTATTCAGATGGTCTATTACAGTCTCTTCTCCCTTTTTTCATAAAAGTCTTTGAAAGGTTTGCTGCATTTTGGTTCATGAACAAATCAAAATAAGAATAAATCTGAATTTTTAGGGTTTTTCATGAAACAGGTTTACTCTTCTTTCTCTTCTTTATATCAAATGAGGATTATTTTCATGTCAATTTATGATTTCCAGGAGAGGTGTTATAGAGAATAGGAGACATTGAGAATTGTGAGGCTCTTACAATTTGTATTGAAATGGAAGTGAACACTTTCTATCTTGTATATCTGTTCTAGAATCCACAGACAAAGGATTTTATTTATTTATTTATTTTTAAGACAAAGCAGCAGAAATCCAGTAGAAGAGCTTTAGTTTCATATTTAGAAAACCATGTAGGATTATATTGAAGATAGCTTTGGAATACGACAATTCACTTTATTTTGAAGGTCAAGTTTGTTTTTTTTTGTTTTTATTTTTAATGCTGTAATGCCTTACACTTAGTTCAATGCACTGGCTTCTAATATATGTGATAAGTCAAAACAAAACCAACATTTTCTTCAGGGAAGTTATGTTTCTTGGAGAAAAGGGTGTTTTTTTCCCCTCTTTATACTGCTTGTTTTGGAAGTGCCCAACAAAGTCCCCAGTGACTGGAAAAAGGGAAACACCACTCCCATTTTAAAAAAGGCTAAAAAGGAAGATCTAGGTAAATACAGACCAGTGAGTCTCACCTCTGTGCCTGGGAAGATCATGGAAAAGATCCTCCTTGAAGCAGTGTTAAGTCACATGCAGGACAAGGAGGTAATCCAAGACAGACAGCATAGCTTCACCAAGGGCAAATCTTGCCTGACCCACCTGGTGGCCTTCTATGATGGAGTGACTGCATCAGTTAACAAGGGAAAACCTACTGATGTCATCTACTTGGACTTCTGTAAATCCTTTGACACAGTCCCACATGACATCCTGGTCTCTAAATTGGAGAGATTTGGATTTGAAGGGTGGACCATTCAGTGGATAAGGAATTGGTTTGAAGGCCACACCCAGAGAGTGATGGTCAATGGTTCTATGTCCAGGTGGAAGCTGCTGGCGAGTGGCGTCCCTCAGGAGTCTGTCCTGGGACCAGTATCTTTATCGGTGACAATGGCAATGAGTAGCACCCTCAGCAAGTTAGTAGACAACACCAAGCTGAGTGAGGCAGTTGATACAACTGAAGGAAAGGATTCCATTGAAAGGAACCTGGCCAAGCTTGAGAAGAGGGTCCTCACTTGGAGTTCTGCATCCAGGTCTGGGGCTCCAGCACAAGAAGGATGTTGATCTGTTAGAACTAGTCCAGAGGAGGACCACAAAGTTGATCGAAGGGCAGGAGCACATCGCCCATGAAGAAAGGCTGAGAGAACTGGGGATGTTCAGCCTGGAGAAGAGGAGGCTCCGGGAAGACCTTATAGGGGCCTTTCAGTACCTTAAGGGGGCTTATAAAAAAGATGGAGAACATTTTGCTCAGGCAGGTAATGATAGAACAAGGCAGAATGGTTTTAAGCTGAAAGAGATGAGATCAGATTAGACATTAGGAGGAAATTCTTCACTCAGAGGATTGTGAGGCACTGGAACAGGTTGCCCAGAGATGCCCCATCCCTGGAGGTGTTCAAAGTCAGGTTGAATGAGGCCCTGGGCAACCTGATCTATTGGGTGGTATCCATGCCCATTGTAGGGGGATTGGAACTAGATGATCTTTAAGGTCTCTTCCAACACAAGCCATTCTATGATTCTATAAAAAGAGTACACAACAGAACTTTCAAATAAAATAGCTTTCTTATGTTCTTTTTGCTTCTTATTTCTTATCCAAAAGATAAATGACCTTGCTGTCAGAGCAAGGTAAAAAGAAAAATGAAATCAGTGGCATGAAGTACAGCTCTGTGTGTCTTGTTTCCTAATACACTCAGACCTAAAATTGGTAAACTTCTGAAAAATAACAAACATACTTTTTGTCTTCACAAAGATTATTAAACATAACATCACTTGAGAAGAACAGTAGCAAGTAAGGAATAATTTATAAAACAAAAAAAACCTGCTCGTCATCATACACTCAGCAAGCACTTAAGTATCCATTCTATTGAGAAGTATGGAGTAAATTCTGTGCTTGTTATAACCAGACTGAGAAAAAAAATTAATCTGCAGCTTAATTTAGTTATTAAGTATGGAGTGTGTTTTGTTTGGGAGTCTGAGTTTTTTCTTAGAGGCCTTGTCATAAGCAGAACAGCACTGAGGTAAAGACGTTTTCCCTCAGACAAATATACCCTAAAGATCTTATCAGTGTTGTGTTTTCTCTATTGTGTTTAAATATAACATTCTCATGGATATTTAAATAAAAATGATATTGCTTGTATAGAAAAATTAGGCAGTAAGTTAAGCTTTCTGTTAAACCTGTGTCTCACTTAAAAACCAATAACAATGTTTTTTGTATATAGAGATTGTAAGGCCCATTTCCATCATAATTTGCAAATTTTTTTTTTTTTTTTTTTTTTAAGATTTTAATTTCATAGGACTTGCGTGGATCTCTTCTTTATTTCTACAACGTATAGCTGCTTATGGGTGATGCAAAATATATTGCCAAAAATTTCAGTTTCCAAAGTTAAGCAAAGATTTATTTGGACATATTTAAAATAGTGAACAAGTGAAGTGAAAAAAAATATATATATATTTGGAAACTAAGCAATCAGTTTCTTACAAAGTTAAGTTAAATGCATAAAGGCTCATTTCTTCAGTTCAGACTAACTTCTAAGTTAGTCAATAGAGCTTTATTTAACCACATGGGCCCTGCTTTCACACACACAAAAAAAAAAGTCTTTTTTTTTTGCAAGACTGTCTTGCAAACAAGGAGTCCATATATTGAAGTATTAATTAAACAAATATAAATGCTAAGAAACTGAACTAAGCATGAGCAGGAGAGTGTTTGTAAAGTCTTGGGAAAGCTTTATATCTCTAGAATCTAATAAAATGATTTACATAGAATTTAAGTCAAACTGTAGCGAGCCATTTCTTTATGCTAGAAACTACGTGTCTGTCTTCCCAGTACTAGCATATTTACTAAGGCTATTGTGCACTACATTTAAAGCAAAACTGACAATGACTTTCCAGATCCTTTCAAATCACCTGAAAACTCTCCTCACTTTATTTCTTCCCTCTGGAAAAGCATCAGAGAACAAATGCATCTTGCATCATGCCTGAGAAATCAGCAGTTTCAGGTGCCAATGAATCAAGGCAAGGAGCAAATCTTGCAGTTAAGGACTCATCACTGATTATGCCCTGACTCCAGCCCCCTGTGATTAAGCCACAAGGCTGTTACCTTAAGCATGCTAGATGATCTCAACTGTCATGGTGTCATTTTTTAACACTTCAATGCACACCTTTCCAGCACAGCTTGATGGGGACAGGTGTTATTGCTGAAACCATTTGTATTCAGAAGACTGTAAACGTTGCACCAAGGCATTTGCAGCCTAATCCTCCAGGAACTGAAGGGAAAAACCATAAGGTGTTGCTTTAACATAAGAACAATGAGACTTTTGTGGATCAAATAATTTCTGATCTGCTGTAAATTTTGCTGCTTTCTATAAAGCTGTGCTCATATTTTATGTTTATAGCATTTGAATAGCTGTTAGCACTATAGCATCAGTAGGGATCTGTTGCATAGAAAAGCTGAATTGCATCACAGTGAAAATGAGTAGAATAAAACTGTCTGAAGTTGAATAGGCTGCACCTTGCAAACCTGCAGTTTTGTTGGACTGGTGGTTAGAAGTCTCCCAGTCTGTACTACACAATGCTCACTGACATGTGAACACAGAGTCACTTCGATCCTGTAAGAAAGGGTCTGAAATTTTATGTATATATGCAGGCCTTCAAATGGTAATACTTCTATTAAGAAATTAGAACATTTAGTGTTAAAAGTGGGACAAAGTCCATGTGAAGTTTACATTTATTTCCAGAAAACTAATATCTATTAAAGTTTCAGCAACACCTCAGATTGTTAGTCCTTAAACAAGTTAAAAAACAGAAGAGAAAGAGGAAAGGGCAGGGGCAGGGGCAGGGGCAGGGGCAGGGGCAGGGGCAGGGCAGGGCAGGGCAGGACAGGCTGTTCAGGCTCAGGAGTCAAACTTCTGAGTTTAATTTTTCATATGAGTAAAAGCTGAGTTGAAAGCTCAGAAGTGGATCCAAGATTTTTTCTATATTTACATTTTTTTATGGAGAGTAGGTCAATATCCCTGTCCTGTCTATGATTTAAATTATATTTACAGAAAGATACATTAAAGGAATTATCGTGGTTTAGTACTTAGAAAAAGAATGTTTTAATTTGTTAAAGGAATGTAATTTTTAAGAGTTGCTGTTTTAGTCAACAGAATCGTTTTATTTTAATTGTGTCAGTGGATGACCTCTCCTCTAATCAGCTATAAGCAGCAAACATTTTTTCGAAAATGTCAAGTATAACCAGAAATTCTGTAGTAGTGAGATGCTTCTATTCCTTATCAATGTTAAAAGGATGCAGAACTTTATAGTTAGATTTACATCTGTAAATATGTCAAACACTAATTGCTTCTGTGTAAGTAATATTATTATGTACTCTTTCCATGTGAATTTCTTCAGAAAAAACTCTTTATGAGATTCTATATTACCAATACAATGCTGTAGAAACACAGTAAGAAAAACATGGAAAAACCCCTACATTTTATTAAGATTTCTAAGCATGCACATAGACCATACCAGGCTGTAATTTTTCATCAGTTACTTATTTCCTTAACACCCATCGGTCAGTCTCTATCTTGAGTTGTTTCCCCTTCTCTCTATGTTGTTTCCCCTTTTGATTCATGTCACAGAATGAAGACTTGGTTATTAGTATCTTCTTCAAATATCTTTACCTTTATTACTGATTTCTGAAATAGCCACTTTGCACCTTGCATTTTTGTCCATCAACACATTCCTTCCCACAAAAGTTCTTCTCAGCTGAAATACACTGCTATGCATTGACTACCAAGCCGTACAGGGACAGGTGTTTAAGTACGGGGACATATACACATCCATCTCTGCATTTTCTATGTTGATGCAAAAACATATAAGTGCAATAAATAAACACTAAAAATGAAGATAGACAATAAACATTAAAGTTTAACACTTTTGAGAATCTTTCCCTTGACAGAAATAGGTATTCTTTTTGTGTATATATACTATCCATTTCAAAAATCTGAAGTGTTTGGATTACCAAACCTGAAATTGGAAGGATTATTTGTAATCCTCAAGTATTTCATCCCAAGAACTGATGACTTGCACTTTAACTAGTAATGTAAAACTCAGGTAGGGCTAGATGATGACTGACACAGTCATTTGCTCAAACTTGTATTATTCTGTGTCATTCTGATATTTGAAATTATTTGACCTGCTAGTAGCTTTTAAACCAGAGATTGAAAAAAAAATAAATAAATAATTTTCTAACAGAAGTTTTGAAATTACCCTTTACCTTCTGTATCAGTAAGGTTTTAAGTAACCATCTAAAATAGGTGGACTGATTCAAGAACTTGTTCAATCAGCAGCTCCTTTGATGAATATCCAACTTCTGCTTACCTTCAAATTGGATTTTAAAGCCATCTGTTGCCCACTGCTTAGAATCACTGAAGCACTAAGCATAATCTTCTGTTATGTTTGCACTTTTGGGGGACTAAATTCAGTCTTTTGTTCATAATCACGAGATGCTTTGCCCACTGCTGAACTAATAGTCTTCCACTGTGTTCTTCAGGTGAGAGAATGCAGTTTGTCTGCACAATAGGATGGAGTGCTACAAAAAGGACTTTCTGAAAGTACAAACATATCAGTATATCAGTCAGGTGCAAGAATTGGATTCATTATAACTGTTGACCATATGAATCTGACAACCAGCCAATCTACAGTGGGAGGAGGGGCATAACAGCCCATGGGTATAACAGGCTGTCCTCAGGGTTGGTAGCATTAGCATACTGCTTTGCACACATCTTGTATCTCTGCCTCTTTCACCCAGTGTGTGAAGACCTACAATCATATCATATGACATTTGTATTTGGATTATTCAGCTAAGGAGAGTATGAGAAAAAATTGTCTTCAAAAGAGCAAGAGAGAGAGGAAAAGAGAGAATTAGAGTGATCCAGTGGAGTACATTCAACAGTAAATGTCATGCCAGAGGAGCACAAAAGGCATAGACATTAATACAATACTGTTTACAACAATTTTTATAGTCCTGAATAAACGTGGATGGAGTATATCATAGAACTAGGTGATGGTAGTAATTTTTTCCTAGCGAAATGCAGTTAACCCTAATTTTGTATTGCTCTTCCATGCTTATTAAAACAGTGAGTCCATGAAAAAGTGATATTGTTTTAATGGATATGCTTCCTTAGGGTAGACTTTAACAATTTGCTGGAGATTCACCAGCATTGACTGAAGTCCACTCAAATCCATTATTTAAAATTAATGGAACATCTGTCCCAGATCTGCTTCCTTGTTCATAGTTGTGTCCCCTGTATAGCTATTAAAAGAGAGGAAGAAAAAACTTGAGCTGTATTTTTATGTAGCTAAAGTAACCAGTTGTCTTGTGTCAGAATATTCATTGGTATTAATTACCCAGAGTAACATTTAGATTTCAAGTTGATTTGGAGGTGTCAAGTTTAGCAGGATTTCAAGTAGTATATTAAGCTGAATTTCAGTTAAGAACAAATATTTTTTGATATTAAACATGGAAACTCTCCATGATAACTTTATTCAGCAAAATTAATCAATAATCATATTCAAAACCCATATGCCCCCCAAAACATTACTAATTTTGACTAGCCAGATGATTAAAAGATTATGTGGGACCTGTTTCTTTCCTTACAAAAGAACAGTACTTTTCTTCAAGTATATTGCATGACTCAATCCTGTACTGGATTCGGAACTTGAATTAGCTCTGCCACTTCCATATAAAGAGTGAGAGCGGCTGAGGAAATATATGAATTGAGGTGGTATAAAATCTAGACAGTTATGCTAATACTATTTAAGCTTTGCTTCATAGGTAAGTGACCACCAAGTTTTAAATCTCAGCACTTTTCTCTGCTGGGTCTTACAACCATTTTTATGTATCTTACTATTATAACCATTTGTATGTATTTTACTATTATTTTAGATGTATGCTGCTGTCTAGTCTTTCCTAAAAAAAAGAAAGATGGAAAAAAAAAGATTAAAAATCTCACCCTGGTGTCTACAAGACCTTTTGATCATGAAACGTTTTATTTATTGTTTTACTGGGAGTTGGCATAGAATCCATTCATCAAACAGAAGCAACCATGAACACATAGCCATGAAACTAGTCTCCAGGTCACACTTAGGTCCCATATCCCAGCAAAAGTTAGATTCCTTCTGAGTATATACAGGGGTTTAATCTCATCAGTCCTAACTCTATCCATTAATTCAAGTTCATTTAAGACTATTTTAGAGATGGAGAGAAGTTAAATGTCCAAGGCCCTGACTAATTTCTGTGTCACAAAACCTACATTTATCTCAGCTAGTGATGAGAATTGTCTGATTGATTTATTTTGAAACTGTATGTTTTCCCACCGTTTCAACTGAAGTATATATATTTTTATTTTGTCTAATATTAAAAAAAAACTAAAACAAACAAACAAAACCAGAATATTTAATAGAATGTTCTTATTCAATTCAGTAGTTTGAAAGAAATAAGATAGGGGGTTGTAAACTAAACACTACACTTTTGCAGTAAGTGGAGAATTCATGTTTTTAAGCCAATATTGATTCTGGTGGTATTAAAACTGCAAAAAACATTCCTTATTTTAAGCATAAGAAATTTCAAAAATCAGTAACAGTCCTAAAATGGACGTACTTATAATGAATGTTAATGGTGTGCACAGTACAAATCAAAATAGAAAATCAAAAGCTTACTTTCAGATTGATTAGTATGAAAAATGGTTCCATTTAGCTTTGATCCATCACCACAACTTCCTACTTGGAAACACTTTACATGTTCAAAACTGGTCAATGATTCACTCCATAGTCATTAAGCAAACTCAACTGCATAAGAAGAAAGCTAATTTTCATTTGTACCAAGCTGTAACAGAGATAAAAGAGCAAATTTTTAGGACTAATAACACATCAAAGTAAGTTGTATGTCTTTATACTCAGTGACTTGTTCTAATTCTAGACTACTGACTGCTTCCATGGTACATTTCTGGATGCTGTCCCTCTTCATAGTATGTTACTCTTGCAATATATACACTTCACTAAAGCGTTTAAAAGGATTCTCTTTGATGTAGGACAAAGATAACGTTATTACCATTATCTAGCTACTCTTTGGTGAACTACACCCATGATGAAAAAAAAAACATTACTAAAAGTAAACATATTTGCTCCCTTTCTAGATCACTGTAATTTCTTACTATGGTCATAATCAGTAGTAGAGAGTGTCTATACCCAACAGAGACAGGCAGTAAACATCAAATATTACTCACACTAGGGCTGAATGTGTGATATAAGTTACTGTTAGAAAGCATGTCTAACTTTTTAGCATAAATCAAAATGAGTATTTTTAACAAATGTCATACTAAGTTCTACCTTAATAAAGAACATGTATTCTTAGTCATTGCTCTTTTCTGTATTATAAGGCTTGAGATGTGAAGGCAAAATATGCATCCCTCAAATTTAAAAAATATGACCATTCTTGATGATGATTATCGTTTCAGATGTAGAGATAGCAGTCTGGGTAATAAAGAATTGTTTCCTCAAACTATTTTGTAAACCTGAAGGTCCACTCACATATGTCCTGAAAGTGTATTGCTCCAGCAGAGCATTTAGATTTTTATAGTATAGTAATTACTGTTCTTTCAGGTTAATTTAGTTTAGTAAGAAAAAAAAAAAAAAAAGAGGTTAACAATGTGAACATTTTAAACTGTCATCATTTCACTTTAGGATGAGCATTTTGTTGAGATTTATGGGCCAATCTATTTCTCAAAGTAAATTTTTTTTGCAGATTGTTTGCACATCAGTGAATTTATGTGTAATGCAATTGTCATATGGACACCTTTTTTTTAGGGACAAACAAGTAAAGTGAAGTTCTTTCTCTTTTGCTTTTCAGCAGAAAAAGCTGGACTGCTTTAACCAATGCTGGCAGAAATGATACAAGGTGGGCATTAATGAAATTATAGTTGCAGACAGAAGGAACCGTATATTGGTTCTGATAGCACAAAAATAATATTCAATGCTTCCAATTTGTGAAAACAAAAACCATGGTAATCCAACACTGTGTTCTTACTTTTTTAGTGTCACAGTGTAGCAGTGACAGAGCTAATCTTAGAAGATGCGAATCTTTGAAATTTCTTCATGGAAGTTATAATAATAATACTTTTCTGTATGCACTCACCAGGAGACAGAAATATTACTAGTTATTCCAACTGCTTTGCAAAGTGCATGTATAAAAATCATTTTAACATAAACATTGATAGAAAATTCAATGAAAAAACTGTTCATTCTTTTTGGAAACAATTTCATTATCCTTATTTCTACACATATCTGGAAAATAGAAGATGCCCATCACTGTGCCCAATTTCTTCTACAGAGTTATAAAAGCCAAATGGTAAGTAAGAAAGTGACATGTTAAAGTACAAATTCTCTACTTTTAACACTCAGACCTTCCATAAACCTGTAAAAAACATTAATATTACATAATTCATGTGCTGTCCTTATGCCCATTTGCCTGTACCTGTCAAAGGAAATTTCTCTGCAGTGATATGGCATCTACTCTTATCAGTACTGAAAACCTTTTATTTTGGTGAAAATATTAAATTCACCTATGATCTGGCAGAAGGCACTAGAAAGACTACATTTTCCAAAATAGAATGGCAAATGTTGTATGTTGTTGCTGCAAAAAAAAATGATGATATTGATTTGCTTCTTTGGAATCTGCAAAATTTGGTTTTGTACTTTGGCATGCTAGCAACAAATGAGACTGGAAAAATACTACTTTCACATATATTGTAGCAAAAACTGTATAAATCTGTACATTAGATTTTGTCTGAACTTTTTTTTTTTCTTAAAATAATCACAGAAATTGAGAAGTCTATATTTGTATTTTATTTCTTTAAAATCTCTTTTAGTACAAAGGTTCTCTTGGACACATTTTATTTTAAGGATACATTTATAAGCATCTTATCAATTTTCAGCATTTTTTACTGCTGCCGGCTAATTGCATGTAACAACATCTGACTGGAAAAAGTTTGGTTATAATACAGATTGATAAGCAGTTGCAACACATTGTGCTGATGAGCTTATATGTAATTAAAGCACATGAGTTCAAATCCACAGTATACTTATTATAATCTATGTTAATTATTTATTAACATTTTTCAAATTGTACTGTTTTAATGAAGTCTAAATTGCACCATTATTCACGTATAGTGCAAAGGCTATATGCGCAAATTTAGTTGCCACGCTTAATTTTTTATGTGTTTAAGGATCTTACTGTCAATTACAAGAAAATTATTCTTAAGAAAATGTTTAACCTTAGTGATTTTATATTAACATAGAATATCTGTCTTGAACATGAAAGTAAAGGGACCCTGCACTTCAAATTTAAAGGAGTTTTATTAACACCTTTCTATATACAGAAATTGAGAGGGACCAGGGTTTTCTCATGGAGAATAGGTATATTATTATTGTAGGCAATGGAACTATATTATTGAATTATCTGTGCCAGAATCACTTTCCTTTCATAAGCATTCACAATTCATGTAACTTTGTTAACTTTTCAAGATATTCAAGTATATAGATTTTCTACTTACCAACTACTTACCAAATTTTCCATTCTGTCAAATCAACTCAGTGGAACATACCTTTGCCAAAACCCTTTGAGCAGGCTTATTTTTTGGATCTGTAGAAGAAGAAAACAGGGAGTCACAATGATCTGCCTTGTTCTGAGAAGAAAATACATATTTTCACCCATTTTTACAATTCTAGTCACTTCCTTGACAAATGCAACTACTATGGCTTATGTGGCAGAAGCCTGCCATAAAATCTACTCAGACTCTGCTACTGTCTCCCCAGAAACAGAAAGGCAGGGTGTTGCAGTTCAGGGAAGAACTGATACCTTTCAGTGGATATTCTTGCATAACATTCTTACTTTCTTCACAATCATTAGGTGGTGTTGATCTTTCACAAAAATGACATTTAAATGTTTTTGTAACACCTGAATTATATATTACCTTAAAATCTGAGAAAAACCAACATAACAGTGATATAATCTTCCTTCAAAATGCATGATAGTTTATGTAGTTTCACAGAGATAAAGGCCAACCATGAAATTCATTAAATGCAGACATAAATTCCCAAGACATCTGAAATTATTCAGATATGCATCATTGTCATAGGTTCATCTTTAGTCATATTTTAATTAAGGTTTTAAAACTGAGACAAGGAAGAGGGAAACATTTGTTTAGAAAACAAATGCACAGATGTTCAGTCCATGGTCAAGAGAAATAATGAAAATGATGAAAAAAAAACCACAAACACAACAAAAAACAAACAAACAAACAAACAAACAGGTATTCCCAAGAAAACTTCAGCTATTCAGATCTTTATCGAAACCCCAAATTGCTTCATTTGATTTACGTAATGAATGTAAGACATCTTCCACAGTCAGAGCAAAATGAAAGTCAGATTGACCTCAGTTTAAATCAAAAAGGCCTAAGGCCTGATTTCCTGGAGAAGAAAAAGTGCAGTCATCCCTAACATTTTAATTTTTCCCTCCCTCTCCCTCAAGAAAATAATTATTTTCATAGTAAGAATGATTCATAGGAAAAAAAAAAAAAAAAAAGCACTTTACACATGGCCTAAACATCACAGTAGTCATGGTAACCTGATCTTAACAGTCGGACATGTTGATAAAAAAAGATAGACATAACAGGAGGCAAGCTACAAAGCTCTTCTTCAGAGCAGTTCAGAAATAACTTATCTGAGGTAAACGATGAAGAAGTCTTTGTTCCTGTTACATGGCTTGAGCTGCTTCTCTGTGTGAAAACAAAGTATTTGCTCTAAACTCATTTGAAAATGCTTATTTTGGCCACATATTTCTTTCAGTGGAGAGGAAATACCAAAACCTAGGCACTGAAAGTTAACCCCTACAATGTGTGACTAATTGGAAGAAGTTTGATTTTCCATCCTGCTTGTTTACCCCCCTTGCATCCATAGGTTTCTCTAAAAGAGAAAAAAATAATAATAATAATGAAGTGTGTGTGTAGTCATGATTTCTAAAAGTATTTCAATTTCTTTCTATGGGTGTCCAGTTAGACAGTAAAATGCACATTTCTGAAGTATTTAGTTACCTCATTTCCAACAAAGCTGTCTGGAATTAGACATTTGGATATCTTTGAAACTCTGTGTTAATTTACTTAACTGACAAAGGGTCATTCCTAAAAGGATTTGGGTTAATGCTGCTGAGGTAAGAAACTTTTGGCCTCACCAGCCATCTAAACAATAACCCATAAGTTTTCACTTCATTGGTGTTTGAACATGAGCTCCATTTAAATCTTTAAAGTTTTTTTTCTTTGTTTGTTTTGTTTTGTTTTGTTTTATTCATCCACAAGATGGTATATTACTTTTAAATGTTTTTTGACTAGAGAAATCTCAAACCTTGAGGTTAAAGGGAGTTATTAAAGAACATTCAGGCAATATTGAAAATATTAATACAATCTTGAGCAAATGCCTTTCTTTCAACTGAAAACTCATACATTATTTGGTGATAGTAGCTGATGCTTGAATGAATCTACATGTATCAACTGAAGAACCTGAAAAAGCTGAAAATTAATTTTCTTTGGGAAAGCAAGGAACAAAGTAAATCAATGTGCTTGTAAGCTTAAATTGCACACGACATCTGGGCTAATGATAAGGTTTTGTTGTTTTGCTGTGGCAGCCTCTTTACCACATTCATTGCAACAGAAAATAACAAGTCTTTATAAACTGATAAACAGTTCTCTCTATATGTGCATATATGTACAGAGAAAGGGGTAAAAACAAATGTTTTCTTCCTGAGAACGTAGGAATAACAATATAAGAAGTCATATAAACATTGCCAAAAAGATAACACTTATTCAATGTTCTACTGGAGCAGTAGGGAGAAAAAGGAGCATGCAAAAGATAGAGGTTGTCTTTACCTGTAATTGATTTCAAACAAATAAACACAGCATTCTCAGAAGCATCAGGAGCATCTAGAAATGAGCCCCTACAACCATCAGTAGGTTCCTATATGTGTGGCCTCTAGCTTACAGACAAAACCCCAATAATTTCAAAGAACACTGAAAGTGAGGGGAAAAGACTGGAGAACGTCTTACTTAAATTGGCCCACCACCATCATCTTCTAATTAAACAGGAGGAACACTAGAATGAAAGGACTCTACAGCATATAGTTTTCTGTAGTCCTGATCTCCATTTCCTTGTGTAAATAGCAAATGTTAAAAATATTCATGGTTTTTAAGTCAACTTTCCAAAATCCTGTTGACTGCTGAGATTTTTTGAGTTTATGAGCCAGTATCATAACTCACCTTCAAGACACAAGGCACATTGCTTTGAACATCTGGTGCCTGTGACAGAACATTGCAACAGAGGAATATTTCATATTTCTATCAAAGATATTTGGAGTTACTGATGACCAAATGTTAGTGTGTAATAAGAAGTTATTGAAGCAGGATGAATGGTTAATGTAAGAACCAATAAATTAACAAATATCAAAACGACAGCATTCTAATGTTAGAAGAGGTATTGGTATTACCAATAATCTGGTCTTAGTTAGATTGTTTCAAGTCCAGCCTTCTTAAAGAGATAGTTTCTGCTTTTACATTACCATCTGAAGACCAGTGCATGAGATGCACATAAATATATATAGACATATAGACACAGGTATATACACGTAAGAGATCTGGTGATAATATACACTGTCTAGATGGGGTTAGTAAATTTGGTAGTAAGCATAGATGCTAATGTCTGCCAGTGTAGAAAAGACTTTTGAGAACACATTAAATACATGCTTTGAATGGCAATTTAGGTATGAAAGGAAGAAAATGTCAGAAAGGGCTTTAAAGTTTTTTAAAGAAGAAGAAAATAGGTAAAATCTATCTGTCCAATGATAAGTTATAAAAGGTGAACATGCATTAAATAAATAAATACATAAAAATCAGAAGTCTGTATAACATTTCTGCATGGGATAACTACCATTCCATTTCTGTTAATGAGGCTGATGGACAGAAAGGAACATCTATGTCTATCCGATTCAAACATCTTTCTGCAATAATAAATATGTTAACTACAGGCAGTGGTTACTTCAACTCAGTCTCCAGTACCAGGTATATTCCAGTTAGTCTCAATTGTTACTGGATGTGTACAGTAATACTAATAATAAAATAATAAATTATTTTTGTCATTAATAGGGAATTTTTGTTATTTTCCTTTTCCTTTTCCTTTTCCTTATTTTCCTCTCTTTTTCTTTCTCTTCTTCTTCTTCTTCTTCTTCTTCTTTCTTCTTCTCTTCCTTTTCTTCTTCTTTTTCTTCTTCTTTTTCTTCTTCTTCTTTCTGTCCTCTGCTTACCCAAGGCTAATCTTGATCTTATAAATTCCTTACAGACACAGACACAGACACAGATTTCTAGGTTGGAAGAGACCTACAGGAAAGTTATTCCTTACAGGAATAACTTTATAGGTGTTCTTAGTAACTGCCTCCATCACATTGTTTCCATGAATTAAGTTACTCTTGGAAGAAAAGCATTTGCAGAATCACTAGAAAAGAAGAAAAATTAATTAAAAAAAAATAATTAAATTCTGTCTTTACTTTTTAATGCAATCTAATGTCTCATTCAGAAAATCACTCTGTGCATGTAGACCTTTTGTACCTTACAGTGAACCCTTTCAGCTCCCACTGAATGTATGTTAAGACTTTAAACTATCTGTGTCACAAACAGTTCAGGTCAGGGAGAAAATGGCATGAAAACTTGACTTCTTGTTCCTCAAACTTTGCAACGTCAATACCATTATTCTTTAGAGGAGCTGGATGGTTATCCTGATTTATACCAACTACGCATGAGATCCTAAGATTAGACAAAATTGTTTAGTTATCTTTTCCATTTGTCAGTTTCATTTTCATGGAAAGGAATACAAGAATGCCCAAAGCATGAGTTTTAATGTTTCATATAATATATTGGTTTTCCACGAGGATGAGTTATCAAATGTATGATTAATTATTTTCAGTTATTGTACTGGAGGACTTCATAGACACAGATTTAAATATATTGTAGTCTTCCTCTTCACCTTTTAGCTGCACAGACTCATAAACAGATTGCACAAATTTATCTTGCCATACGACTAAATAAATAAATAAATAATGAATAAAGTGATAGCTAAAAATTGAATGGGAAACCATGATTACTTAATGTGGAAACATGTCTTTGTAGCTGAATTGTCCCTGGGGATAGCACACTACATTTAATGTTCAATAAAAATATTACATAGAAAGCAAGCTTACAATTATATATATATAGAAACATATATAAAAACATATATATGTGAAAAAAAGACCCTCTTTAGAGTTTTTATCCCTAACTTTGAGAATAGGAACACAATCTCATGCCTTTCACCATACCTTTTTATTACTGATATGCTGCTCAAGGCAGAAGAAAAAATGTGCCTGCAGCTTCTAGTCTTTAAAAATAAATAAATAAATAAATAAATAAATGAATCACACACACACACACACACAAAAAAAAAAACCTGCTTTCCCTGTTCAGAGATAAAAATATGTATAATATAAACCCTCTTTATAAATAGGTGCCACTGTGTTTCATGGTAGTTCAGAGACATAATAAAATATGGTATCAGAAAGCAAGTTAGCATTGCTAGAAAGTAAGATGAAGATCTGAACATTCTATTGAGGTAATCTAACTAAACATCCTGATTTCATCCTCTTTCAGAAAGATGAAAATGCTCATAGGGTTAAAGATATGTCCTGCATTGATGAGGTTGTACTATATGTCATGTACATACTAGACTATTCTATCTCAGTGGCTGTCCCACAACAAGAAAGGTAATTAATCAGTGATTTCAGTGCACTTGAGTACCTCATTTCAATGGGCCTTATTGAAGATTAATAAACTCTGCCTAAATACCTTGAAATCTGTTCATTTTTAAGCAGATGCACAATGTGAAATAAGTAAACATTGTACAAGGTGGTGAAGTAGTACAATATACAAGGTTAAATCTCCTTTTACACTTACATTATAAAAAGCTTGGGATGTGGTTTCCTTTTAGTTTTAAAGCTTCAAACTCATGTTTAAAAGTTGTTTGCAAATCAGAAATTTGTCTCTAACAACTGATTAGTGCATTTCACAAACACTAGATAAATCTTAACTTTCTGACTGAAATGTTTGTGAATGAGTATCTGGCATCATGATCAGACTTGAATATGCTCCACAAATGTACTTTAGTGAAATATACTATAAACTCATCTGAGATGACAACAAAATAATTAAACAACAAATATAACTTCTTTTAACCATCTTTAGGTCTGACTGAGCCCTTAAAATATCTGGAGAAGTTCAGCAGGATGTTACTTCACTTAAGCGGACTGGGAAGCAGCAAGGGTAAAGCTAAAGTTGTTTCTCCTACATAGAAACATTTGATGGCATTGGGAACCGGTCTGACTGTTAAGACTGCATTTTGCTGTGGGTAGTTCTGTGGGTTCCTACCCTCAACCACTCTGTGATTCTACTGTCCACTTCATTCTTCATCACCAGCAAGAACTATTTCTAGAATGCTGCAACTGTGTTGAGATTCTGAAATTAATTTTCTTGGTGACAACATATGACATAAGAACATGGCAGCTTGATTGCTGGGACTGCCAAGCTTTGGCAGAAACAAGGCAGAAGAAGGGGGACACATGAAACACACTGCAATTTAAATTCTGGTGTTGGTCCAAGATTGCTTTAATTTTATTCACCTAATCCCAGGAACAGGAAAATACATATTTTAAAAGCCTTCTGATGCTAAATAGCACTTTGGGGATATACACTTATTATCTCACCCACAAATTTCTCTGTACCCTGTATCCACACTTTACTACCTGAGTTTTATTAGTCTTGGACTTCTTACTTTTACCTTAAGAAAAATTGTTATTTTACCCTAATTGCCTTACCCACTACAAATAACAGAAAATAAAAATCCAATGTTTTCTTGTGATTTGACAAGTGTTTAAAGAACTTTGATGGGAAAATATTTGGGATTATCATGGGATAGTTTAGAATTGGTTTTCTTGGGTAACTATCATATTGATAATTGTCTCGGAATGTAAAAATGATGAAGAGTTTACATTTCAATGTAACATTTCTTAACAGAAAGGATCCTCACATGTCCTATAATGTTCATATATATATCAGAAAAACATCATACATCTACATATAGATCTAATATGTATAAGCAACAAAATTTTGCATTCCAAGCAAGTGTACAAATTACTCAGTAGTAAAAGGGAGATAAAGAATTATTCCTCTATAGGCAAACTGCAGGAAAATCCTAAGTAGAACACAATTTTAATATTTTAATTCATTAAAACAACCAGGTCAATATTACCATGAAATATTGAAATGTCATGAAGCAGTGAATTGTTCCACTGTCTTTTTTCTACTTACTAACTGAAGTCTTCACTCAGTGGAGTGATACTAAGGTTCAACAAACAGGTGGCAGAGCTGATTTAGCTCAACTGTATTCGTATTTTCCCCCAGAGCTTTCTGAGTGACTAGTTATCAGTTGCTCTATTCAGTTCATCACATAACTGGACTGATTCTTGTTCTGGTGGAGAAGTTAGTGGCAAATGGACTGTTTCTTATCATAGAAACAAGAGTTAATGCAGGTTTACAATACTTTCTGAGTTATGTCTCATGTTATTGATCCACAGACAAGTAAAAATGATATATATATATTCAAAATACGTCACTGTCTTTTAAAAATAAATTTCAGGTGGGATTCTGATACAGAAAAAAAAAAGTGTTTAAATGTATTCAGCTCAAGACATAACTTTGAGAAATGAATATCAAATAATAGAGAAAAACACTGCTGATTGCTTTCAGACTGGAAGGTACGTAGTACTCTGGGTTGCCACCCTACCAGTAGCAGTCATTCCTAAAATCATGATTCTGCTAGGCAAGATGACCAGCTTGCTGTTACAACATGATTTGTATACATTTCTGTTTTATCTCTTTGTATCTCCTTCTGGTGCTGTAGAGATCTGATTCTGCTTCATTATCTGAGTGAGATCTCAAGTGTTAATGGTGTCACTTTATCTCTTAGACTGAATTCCAATACACGTACACTGGAGTTCTTGTTTAAGAAGTCACCGTGAGAAAGGGGACTTGAATAAGGATATCATGACAAAATATTTTATTCTCTTTAATCCATCGTCAAAAAAGAAGTAATTCATAAGATTTAAGCATTGTTGATGATCTGTACTATTTCTGGTGTTTTAGCAAAATATTAATGTCAGTATTCTATTCAGTGCTACAGCTGCAGCTATACCATAAATGCCACAGGACAATAATGTGTCACCCTGTTCAAGTAACAAACAATGACCTAATACCATCGCAAGCAATGACAAGCAGTGTATTCTTCCTCTCCCAACTATAATATGGGTTCCTTGTGCGTTTAAATAGTAAAATAAAATCAGTTAATTCAGTGAATACTAAAAAACACAGTAGTGGAGCCCGTTAGTATTCACTGACAAGTTTATCGGCAAGATCTTCATGAGAGAGGGTAACAGAGTGAACATGTTATAAAGTTCATTGACTTTCAGCCAAGAAATTATAGAGTGGTAGGAAAAAGAGGGTAAAAAACAGAAAAGAAGGAAAATAAAATGTCTGTGCCCCAAGTTTACTATTTTTATTTTTATTTTTTTTGGTCAGAACAAGAAACCAATTGTTCGATGAAATAAGAAGAAGTTTCTGTTCCCAATGTTTTTTCTACTGATATCCAAAGAAAGTTTTGTCATTGCTCTAAAATCAGTAGAGCTGGCTACATAGTATCTAACATAAACAAACATTTAAACAAACAAAAAATATCTTTATGGTGTGCATATAGCTTAATTTTGCAAGGGAATTTTGTAAAGGCGTTTATGCACTTCAATTGATTTCAAGGAGGAAGAGATGCATAAAAAATTTTTAACAAAATATGTTCTTGATTTTTTTTTACAATCTCTCAATGATAGTGAATGGTAGAAAAATGGTATTACTCCTCATTTAGAGATAATACAGTGCACCACAAAGCTAAAAGACAGATTTTTAAAGATGTCTAAAGATAAAAATGTGAGGTTGATCAAAAGCAGATGACAACTAGACATGCAGCTCTTAAAAGTATTTCAATCATTTGAAATCATTGGAAATTTAGTGTATAGACGTTTTTTAAAAATACCATTAGTTAGATCATTAGTCACAGACATATGTTTTAGAAACCTGTCATTAGGTGACTTTCTGGTGTCACAGAGGAATTCTGGAATGTAAATAGTAGCTGAAACTAGGCCGTGAAAATCTGCATTTGAATCCTTTCCTGGATACATTAACAGCATAACTAGCTAACTAAGTAAAGTCAAGGCTAATGCAATATTACATCTTTAATTTTTACAGATATATTTAGCTGAAAACCTTACTGACATAAAGAGTCTTTGCAAGAACGTTGTCCCACCTCTCCATGTGCTTTGATCAAGTTCTGTGGGTTTGAACTAAATAAGACTTGGCAGAAAAACATTAAAAGATATCCCATTCCATGAACAGAAAATTTCATGGAATAATTTGTTCTAAGGGTCTCAGAATTAAAGAAATCCTGAATTCAGAGAGCTATAATTTTTTTATTTGTAGTGTATTTTTGCTCATTTTCATTCATTCCTGTATTTCTGAGTTACTCCTGTCACATTTCTTGCCACTTGAACTTCTCTCCTTCATAATTTTTTTTTTCATCCTATTATCTAGGTCTCTGATGTCCCGTCCTCTTGCTGGAGTTTTCTTGCCTCTTCCCCCTGCCATTTTCTGCATGTCCTACCATTTTCTTTTGGCCTCACAGCAACTACTTTTCCCTTTTCCCTATATTCATAATCTGTGCCACAAGCCATAAATGGCAAGGATGTCTGAACAAATCCAGTGTGCCTCTTTTATTCTAAAAGTAGTCTCCACAAAACCATTTGAGCAAAAAAGAGTGACTGTCTGCATTTCAAAAGGACAGAGAACACTATACTCTGTGCTCAAAGGAATAGGTTATGGCTTATTTTACTTTAAGTATAGAACTTCATTGAGAGTGGCAGGAACTGAAGCACCTTAGAGATTACTGTTTGTTCCAGTTGAATTGTCATTGCCATTCTGCAATCTGTGACCTGTCTGTGCTTCTTTACTGAAGTTGTCTCATAATTACCAAAGCTACTGTGTTCTGAACCTTGTGAATACTGTCATAAAGGGCATTACTTGTATTGTCCAGCTGGCAAATAGGGTTTGGCCCTTGCAGGAGCCTTGGATGTCCTGTTCTGCAGGTGACGTTGATTAGATGTGCTCTAAGGAAGAGATGACATTTTAAATGTTTGAATATGCATTTTTTATTTTTCCCACAGAAAGGATAGTCTAATGTTTCAGAAATGTCTCCTACAGCTGAAAAAATAATAAAATAAAATAAACAAAAATAAACAACCACCACCTCCCACATACTCTATTTCTGAGAGAAGGAACAATCAAGAGCTAAAATTGAAATGACCTGTAGTGAAAACTACCGGTTGAAAACTATCTTGACTGTTTATATTTTCTTTGCTTTTAAATGAGTGGGGACTGATTGACATTCATGTGTTAATTGCGTGACTGAAACATTTTATTGAGTTGATACAGTTATGGAGGTTGGCAGGCCCTCTATCCTCCTCCTGTCCAGAGGTGTACAATTAACAATTCTAGTCCTTCCCATCAGCAAATTTCTGCTGGCCAGCAGGTTTCTGAGATTTTGTGTATCTCACACACCCTCTTCTCCTGTCACTAGCAGGGGTGATTAGCAAGCCTCTCCTCTGCACTGCAGTTCGTCTCAATGCCCCCTTTCTTCCCTGCTGGGCATAGCTGCAGACCTGTCAAATCTCATTGAGTGACAGACTCATGTAGCTACTTCATTCCTGGTGTTTTCCTACTGCCAGTGTTTCATGGTTGTGAATGGCCAAACCACAGACATTTACTTTGTGGGAGAAGTCCTCCTGAAGCCTCTGCATAGAAGATCTGTGATCTGTTACCTGCACTCACCTGTGCCCTGTGTATCAGGTAATGGAAAAAAGCGGAGTCTCTGTACTGCATGTAGAGATGTGTACTGCAGTCAGATCCTGTCAAAGAAAGGACCATCTATAGATAACACCTCCCAGAGACAGCACAGAAAAAAATGGTCCGTCCTTGTAACAATGCCTGGGTGTGGACTTATGCTTGTTATATGATTTTGTGCTTCAGCATGTTAAGAATAAAGTTGATAGATGAGGAGCTAGATGAAAAGCAAACACAAAATCCCAACAAAAGATAAACTTGTTTTCAACTCTTTGCAGCAATAATGAAAAATTATAAATCAATTTTTGTGTCAGGTATGAGCATTCAGCAATCTACTCCATTTTCAACCAAATTAATCACAGTTTTTCCTCGCAGAAGTAACTGGCAGTAGTATTATACGAAAAGAGATGGGCATTTGAAGGGAGATGAAACCTAGGCCTCATGAAATCCAGCTTTAAGAAAAAAATCTCCATTCAGATAGCCGATACTACTGTGAGTCAACAGCCATAACACATTCATTCTTCCAGCTCAAGACTCTTTCCCAGATACTCAATTACTATTTTGTTTTCCTCTTAGTAGCCACCCAGAAGATAATTTTGTATTCTGCCAGGCGTCAGCCTTGTAACTTTATGTTGTTCTTTCTTCACTTGTTATTTAGTCATCTAGATTTTGGACTCTGATTCCAAGAAAGCACCAAGGCATTGCAGAAGTGATGAGATATGAATGGTGCCCAAACTAGACATTGCCATTGTGCTATTTTAAAATAATTACAGGAGGGACACTGACTTTAAAAAAAAAAAAAAAAAGCTTTGAATATTATTAATAGATTTAGCTCTTATATAATTCTATAAAGAGTTAAGAAAAACAAAGCATAAGTGAAACAAGGGCTTTTCTCGGATGCTTCTTTGCACCTTTATAGGAAAAGTCTTCACTAGATCTTAGGAGGCTGCTTTCTTAATCTTAGTTCATTGTTATCTTCTCTCATTTAGTGATGTCAAAGATGTCAAAATGAAACCTCTGAAGACTAATATATGGTCTTTGCAGTAGGCACCGATATTTTTGTAAGTGAAATGCTGGACAGACCATGTTGGTGTTTGAACATCAACATTTTCTGCTGTGTCCTAGCTGGGTGTTTTGATTGGCAAATGCTGAATCAGAGACTGTACAGGCAGAATTTTGAGAAGCACTTTGGCTCAGTGTGAACATGGGTTCTGAGGGCTGAACAATTTTTCAAATAAAACCTTCAGTTTGGCAGCTGGAATTAATGAACACTTCTGAAAAAGTAGGCTTAAATGATCAAAAGAACAAATGCAACTGGCAGACAAACCTTCACTGTACCACCTTGGAGGCCTGTCTCAGATTGTAACTAGAGACATCAAACGAAGAGAAGAGAAAATTTCTACCCTCTCTTCTGGTATTGCAACCAAAGCTATCAGGGAGTTTAAACCATCACGTGTGTTCTTTTACACCTTCATCCAGATGAAAAAAGTATTAAAGATAATTCATGTGTGTTTGTGTGTGTGTGTGCATGTGTGTGTATATAGGTTACATATGTAACCTGTACATAAAATACAGTAGTATATGTACATGTACATGTCTAAATATAATAGTTTACACTTATATACAGTTTTTATATTTTTATATGCATATATGTGTATACATGTGCATAGGTGTGTATATATATATATAAATATATGTGCACATAGTTTTTAATACCACTCTTACATATGTAAATTTGATTTGAAAACAAAACAAAACAAAAAAAAAGCACTGCACAACTGGATTGAATAAGAGTGATGAGAAAAAAAAAGTAATTTCCATGTTTTCACTAAAACATCATTCCTCCAATATTTTAACGTCAATATAGTTAAAACTAGAAATCTGTTGTACATTTTAGGGTTCAGTTCAGTGTAGGTAAGATGCTTCCATGCTTCCAACATGCAGAATGGGAAAGTAAGATCTTAAATGAAATATAAAAAGGAGAGAATTTATGCACACTTACTCTCCAGGAGGAAGTAGAATATAGTCATCTTTGCAGTGACTTTAAGACTTCACTTTTAACTAAAGTTCATAGTATGGTAATGAGCTGTTGATTTTTGTCTTCAGAAAATGTTTACATCCAACAGAGAGACTTTAGACATCTGGCATGTATAAGCATGGTAAAGGGTTATTGCCTAAGGGATAATAAAAGAGGGGAAAAACAACTCTCCAAAGTAGACACAAAAAGTGGCTGGTATTTCTAAGATCAGAAATCATACATCATCTGTTAGGGTTACCTCAAGTTCCTCTCATTAGAAAACACAATAAAAAGTAGTTTTCTTAAAGCAAATAATTAAGCAAATATTTTAATCATCAAAATATATATTGTGACTTTAAGTCTAGCTCACTACATACATCAGTTTTCTACAAATGTCAGTTGAAATTGAGAAGATTTAATCCAGCTTGAAAACAATATACTGGGTGACCCTGTAAAACCAACAGAAATATGTTTTAAAGTCTGCTAAATCATTGCAAAATGCCTCAGACATAGAACAATACAACACCATAAAACATATATAATCACACTTTAATATGGAATGCCACTTCTTAGGACACTCCAGTGTATTGAGATGGACTTCCAGTATTTAGGTCAGCAGATCAATTTAATTTGTCTTTCCAAAGCTAAAATGGTTTTGTATAACAATATGCCATGCTCTGAGTGAAAGGGGAAAGGGAAATGGGAGATCTCTGGAGGATACCTCTGTGTAAATAAGCGTGAACATAAGCACATTCTCACAGCAGATATGTAGCACTCCAAACCACAGTCCATTGGTTACCTAACTTGTTGTGGTTAACACAGGATTGGCATTAATGATTTTTAGCATACCTAGCTTTAAATCCAGTGACATATTAATAAAAAAAAAAAACACCTTTTTATGGGAAGAATAAATATTCAGGTCTGATTATATATATATATATTGCACGTCATATAGCAGAAAGCAGCAGGGAGAGAAGACAGAGGAAACTAGTTTGAAAAGAATGAAATGTATTATACATTCACAATCAACCTCAAAACCATGGTTTTGAACAAACTTCTTTCCTCAAGGAGCATAATGAAGTATGTTAGAAGGGTGCAGAGAGAAAAACAGTCCCACTTTGAAGTAGAATATTTTAATGATTTAGTCAAAATAATAATAAAAGTAATAATATAATAATAAATGAAAGATCTAGTCACTGGAATTAAGTGTCATGAGTGCTGTCATCTGTAGTTAGTTTTAACTCAGCATCATGTCTCACACTAGCTGTATTATATAAACAGAGTAGAATAGTTAAATCCAAAAGCCATCAGGGCTGTCAGAGCAGTGATTACAGAAATACAGTTCAGAATTGGATTCTGCTTGGTTTTGATAACAGTCTCTATTTTTTGTTTGTTTGTTTGTTTTTTTAATAGATTGTTCCTTACAGACACATTTTCTTCAAACGTACTTAAAAAGAGACTCTCTTACCTTTCTGAAAACATATGTTTGAGCTTCATGGCTAAAACTGAGGACTCCAGTGACATTTTTTGTTTGTTTGTTTTGTTTTTCCCACAGTGTTACAATGCACTAGCTTCATTACAGGTAGACAAGAATGATGGAAATATCAGAAGTCCACTGTTGAAGTTGTTCTGGTTAGTATGCTACAGACATCAAGGTTTCACATTCAGACAGGGCAAAATATCCCATTATTTTTTATGACAATCAGTAGCAAAATTAATATCAACAGGCATTGCAAAAATGGATTAAGAGACTGTTAAACACACTTGCACTGACTGGTGTGGAAAGCAAAGTATTCCATTGGACAGTTGGAGCAGCTTCTGTTGTGCTCGCACAAGGGTACTGTGAAAAGCTTTTACAGACATACTAATCATTAACAATAAATAAGCCATTTTTAGGTTTACTAAAGCAAGTTCCTTTTGATGTCTGTTTAGTTCTGAGACATATTCAAATGACAAAAGAGAAATATCGTTTAATTAATAATTAATTAATATACTTGGGTTTATTTCATAAACTGAAACTGATTTTTTTTTTGGTGGTGGTCATAAAATACCAAATTGTCAAAGTAAAAGAATAAAAGTTGATCTGTAGAAATCAGTGCGTTCTCAAGAAATGGCAGAGAAGTCTGCATTGGTGTCTCTAACTCTCAGCTAAGTTCCTGGTTTTCAGACCTGCTCTCCAGAAGGTCTTTTGTTCAGGATCATATGAAGAAATATGAAGAACTGGGGAAGACCAGTGCTGATCAACTGATATGCCAATGTTCACATCAAAATTCTGAGGCTGGATAAACTAAGATTTTATAACAGAAGCATCAGTCAACCATAAACAATAAGGGAAAATCAATTATAGTATTTTTTGCCTCCTAGAAAATTCATGATTTTTCTTTTCTATAGACAATTTAAAATACATTCTTTTAGAGGGCAATAATGTCTTCAGAGATGTTGTTTTGTGTCAAACTCATCTGTTTCACGATAAATTTCAACTACATCCAGGATGCTCTACTTTATTCTCAACCAATCACGCAAGAAGAAAAAAAATTAAAAAATAAATAAAACAAAATAAAAATAAAATTACAGATGGGTAATACACAAACCTACAAGGATTGCCAGAATATCAGAAAAGCAACGTTTAGTACCTCAGTAGCAATATGGAAGTCAAAGTCTGTTTGTTATTCAAACTTACTATGAACCTTAAGGGACTGGTAATGATCATAGAGAGTGACGATGGTTGGTAAAAGTCTGGTCTCTGGAAAAGAATACCCTGTTTTCGATTCTATTACTATATATGCAACATCTGGAAGGAAAACTTAAGAGATTTTCACTGCAAAAAACAGAGTTGAAGATATTTCCTTCCTTAGAAAAATTTTAAACACAAACAGGTAAGGTGAAAAGTAGGTGGAAGAAATCTGGTGGTATACATGAAGATGAAGAAAAAAGGGTGAAAAGCAGTGAGTGAGTTAAAGACAGTAGTAGAGGAACTAAAAAGGCAAGTGGAACAAGATGTTCACACAGTGAGGGAAACACTTTTGAAGCAAACCTGCCCTAAAAAGAGTTACTTTACAATGATGAGTTCATCTCTGATCTATTCTGAGCAGAGAGTAGGAATTCCCAAGCCCTCTGGTTCAACCCTGAGCTTTTCTCCTGGACTTTCATGAATTGCGTGTGGGAATATATTATATCAAGTTTTGATGCCCGGCCCATAGAATTACATTGCCATTTTCCTACAGATTTCTTTGGGTTTTGAAGCAGGCGGCAACTTTTTTTTTTTTTTCTTTCAATTGGGTGCAAGAAAGTATTTTGTTTTTAATGTGTCATCATTTTGCAGAATGCATTAAATTAACAGCTTAGTAAAGCTGATCTGTAGTAGTAAACAAGAATAAAACAACATAATCCAAATTTCTGTCATTTATATAGTGCTACAGTAATTACTAACATCTGTACATAGCTGCTAGGGGACATATACTTTCTGTGCTGGCTAACTACCACCATATCTTTTGCTTTTTACTCCTCTTCACCAACAATGCCTTTGGGAAATAGCTATATTTTTTAATAAGAGTTTAGTCTTAAAACCTTTCTTTATTCTCCATAGGTAAAAACTGTCATTTTCACTCATTTTAAATAACATATTCTTGTTAAATAGGTTCCTTAAAAGATAACAAAGTATGGTTTATAATTAATTGATGGTAGCCTGCCCTTTGGCAAAAGAAGTACCACTGAATTTCTAGAAATGTTCTTATCTGAAATAGAACTAGTGATCTCAGGCAGCACCTATGTCTCTGAAGTACAGACTGCGTCAGCTCTCATGCCTATGTAAAAATAAGTTTAAGTGCAGTTGTCTTTGACATAATGGGAAGAATGAAAACCATTTTAGCCACTGTTTCTGCTGTATGTTAGGTATGTTCAAAAAAGGACAAGAGAATATACAGCTTTGAATTCTATCAAAAGCTGTTTCAGTAAGGTTGTTTTAAGACTAGAGAAGCATATAGATGGCCAAGAGATTTTCTGCCCCAGAAGATCCAATTTTTACACAGCCACAAATACATTTTATTAATCCACTAGCCACTTTTATTTTAGTCTACAATATTTTTTTTATTATTTTTTTAATAATTTTATTAATTAATTATACTTTGGTAAAATATACATAGGAGAACTCTCGCTGAAATATGATGTCAAGGCTCTTTCTCACAGACAATGTGTTAGTTTAACTAGCATTCCAGAGATCAAATGCAACATACTCTGGCACTGGGGAAAATCCACAAAACATGTCAGAAAACTATGAGTTTCTACCCTATCTTAACAGTGAACAATTATATCAGAAAACTGGTAACTGACATAAATTAACAGTCATTTTACTCCTACTAAGTTCTTCATCTCACTATCTGAAATGAAGGACATGTCCATAACATCTTGCTAAAGACTGATTTCAGACAGGTAACTAAGTCTATACTGATATACTAAGGTTATACTGATAGATACTATCAAGAAGCCATTGTAAATTCTGAGACTTACAGTAGGACTGCTTGATCAACTTCCTGTATAGGTCTTG
This sequence comes from Cygnus atratus, assembly GCF_013377495.2. NCBI lineage: Eukaryota > Metazoa > Chordata > Aves > Anseriformes > Anatidae > Cygnus > Cygnus atratus. The sequence goes on along the minus strand of NC_066363.1, from coordinate 103,655,942 downwards.
GTCCTACAACCATCACACTTCGTTTAGAAATTTGTAGTGTTTGGCCATCTCTAGGGCTGGAGAAAACAGAAATGTTTCTTTTCTGATTGCTGAACAAAGTACAAAAATACTTATTGCCATATCTGCAGCCCTGAAGTCTGTATCTATTCCTTCAAGACAGTGGTACTAACTGAATGGTTGAACCCTGATAGTAAAGGTGTGTTAGTCTTCACTAATCAGGACCACATACAAAGAAATGCAAACATTTTTCCACCAATAAATCTTCGGGAAAACATTTGCTTCTGGAAACTTTCAAGTGTTAGTTTGGGGAGGATGAACAATAAAAGCAGACTAAATCTGTACATAAATATTCTTTGGCACTTACACTAAAATTAAATGTGTCAGGGTTGCAATGCTAAAATTCACTAAGGAGAAACTGTTCATAGCAGATGAGGTTAGAGTGATCACAGGGATCAATGTGCTCCTGGGATTCTTCAGGTAAAGCCTGGGTCTGCATTAAATTAAAAATGTAAAGTCTGAGAATACTGAAAGTTCAGTAACATTCAAATGTCCAAATAGATATGACATGAGCTGAATGGTGTTTCCCTGAAAACTACAAGGAAAAATATTTTAGAGTAGACCTAGAAAACTGCTATTTGTAATCATAAAATAATAGGAAACAGGTCATTTTTCACTTCTTTCTCAACACGTCTTGACGGATGCCATTCAAAAACATATCACTGTTTGGATTGGATTCAGTCTGCATTTCATGTTTGCATTTGAATTTAGGTCTGTCACAACTGATAAAGAGTGATAAATGTGACATTACTGCATCTAAAGATCATTAAATGTCAGCTCATGCACTGGCAGCAAAATGGCTGGCAGAAAGTCAATGATGCAAGAACTGTATGGAGTGTGAAGAGCGGAGATGGATCTAGGGCAGCAGGGAGTCATGCAAGCTGTGAGCAATCAATCAATCATTTTATACTGAGGAAGAATGAAATGAGATGTAAAGGCAGTTCTGTGTACAGGTAGAGAGAAAAAAAATCTTATTTGTAAGTGCTTTGATTCATGTCTGTATGCATCCAGTAACCATGAAGAGATATAATAGGTCAGTAAAAAGCATGTATTTTGCTCCAGCCAATTTCTTTTGATAATTTGTAAAACATTTGATGTTCTTATGTGGGTTTCAAAAATAAGCTATTTACCTATTATTAGAGTATGAATACTTAAGGCAATTCCTGGTCAACAATGCATAACTTTTACTTGATTTTTATGCAGGATGATAAAGACAGAACTAAATATGATTAGAAAATGTCTTGAATTCTTGTATAGACTTTTTACCAGTTTTGTGCAATGGTCTCTCCCTTGGCTTCCCATTTTTCATTTTTTATAGCTTGATTACAAATAATTGCTAAATATAAAGTGCATTTTACCATAGAAAAAAACATTTTTCAAACTTAGAATTTCTAAAAATGATTTCCTGTCTAAGTTCTGTGCAGTGTCATTACCTGCAAAGACTTGGATAAATAATACAATTGGCTTCTAATTTAGATAGAAGACAGAAGAAAATAAACAAATAAAAATCCAGAAAAATAAAATTTAAAAGACATGACTGACTGACCTAATTTTTTTCAATCAATGTGGAAAATAAAATAATAATAATTAAAAAAAGCAAATCCACTTGGATTGTTGGATTATGCCAGCAAGAAAACAATGCAAACTTGACTTTGACTCTTACCTAAAAGTCTGCTCTTCACAGTTAATGAATATTTACTAACACAAAGACATAGGTCCAAGCTTTGTCCAAATAATGATTACTATTTTTAATTCCAAAAGTTACTCATTAAGTAAAGGCCATTATGTTACATGCAAAAGGTTCCTGTGCGCACGCACACAGGACGATCAGCCCACATTAGGCCTGTCTCCACAAACACAAGGAGTATAGAGGCAGGTCGGAAATCCCAATAACACTCTTGGAGAAAGAGCCCTACTAGTATACTAGTCATTTGAAAAAATGTAATACACGTGTATAAGCAGCAAAAATATACACATTGAATACATTTTGTGTTGTTGGGGTTTGGATTAACCTTGGAAAACTTAAGCAGTTTAAGGTGCCTCTGTCTCACATTTTCTATTTTAGTCTGAATAGGAAAAAGATAAAATCCTGAGGAACTTGAATGTTTTGGTTGTACACTGTTCCAGTGTGTTTTCCAGTGAAATACTCCATAGCTGAAAACAAAATGTTGATATTTTCCTGAAAGAAACACATCTCCATCTTGGAAATACCTTTTCAAACTCCAGTCAAGACTGAAACTCTTTTGAAAGTTCTAGGGAATAAATAAATAAATAAATAAATAAATGAAATCAATTCTAAATTTAGTAACATTTAAGCTCTTTTGATGAACACATACATGAAAATATACCATAAATGAGATGGTTTGTATGTGAAATAAATCAGTCAAATCATTGAATCGCACACCTTACACATGAGATGCAGGGCCTTTTCCTGTTTCATTTCAGGAAGCTGAACATACACCTCTGCCTGGTGGTATTCCAAGTGTGATATTCTTTTATTTAGGCTATCCTGCAGAATCTCTTTGTTGGCCTATAAACATACGATATCACACTAAATACTAGTACAGTCAGAAATGTGAAAGTTGAATTCTGTATATGTTCTTAATGTGAAAGTGGCAAAAAATCATTTGCCATGTTATCTGATCTCATGCTCGATGTTTAAATATTAAAATAATGTTAAATCAATATGACAAAGTCTGGGAGGATGTAGTAAATATGACTTTGGGTACATACTTTCGCTTCTTACAGGTGTTTCAGAACTTTTAATAAATTTTAATAAAATGCTTTTATTAACATTTCAAGAATATTCAGATCTGACAAAGAGTCTTGAAAATGTATAACATTGTTTTTTTGGAGTTTAGCTAGCCATCAGTCTCTCACTCCCCCACCTCAAAAGAAGAGGGGGAGAAAATGCAATGAAAAAGGTCTCAAGGGCTGAGATAAGGACAGGGAGATCACTCACCATTTACTGTCACAGGCAAAACAGACACAGCATAGGGAGATCAATGTAATTTATTGCTTATTATTAACAGACTAGAGCAGTGAGAAATGAAATCAAACAAAAAAACACCTTCTCCCCATCCAACAACTTCTACCTCCTCCACCCAAACAGCACAGGGGAATGGAGAATGGGGGTAGAGGACAGACATGACACTTTGTCTCCCCTGCTCCTTCACAGTCACTCTCTGCCCCTGCTCCACATGGGGTCCCTCCCACGGGATGCCGTCCTTCGCAAACTGATCCTGCAGGGGCTTCCCACAGGCAGCAGCTCTTCAAGAACTGCTCCAACATTGTTCCGTACCATGGAGTCCATCTGTCAGGAGCAAACTGCTCCAGCACGTGGCCCCCATGGGCAGCAGCTCCCCCTAAACCCCCTGCTCCTGCATGGGCTCCTCTCCACAGGCTGCAGCTCTGGCCCGGGGCCTGCTCCTGCGGGGGCTCTCCATGGGCCGCAGCCTCCTCCAGGCCACATCCACCTGCTCCACCAGGGGCTCCTCCACAGGCCTCAGGGAACTTCTGCGTGCCTAGAGCACCTTCTGTCTTCCTTCTGCACTGACCTTGGGGTCTGCAGGGCTGCTTCTCACCTCTCTCTCCCAGCTGCTTTTGCACAGCAAGTTTTTTTCGTTTCTTAAATCTGCTCTCACAGAGGTGCAAACAACATCACTTATTAGCTCAGCTCTTGCCAGCAGCAGGTCCCTTTTGGATCCAGGTAAAGATGGCTCTTATCTAACATAGGGCAGGTTTGGGGTTCTTCTCACAGAAACCACCCCTGCAGCCCCTGAGCTACAAAAACCTTGCCAAATAAGCTCAATAGAATTACTAATTAATATTTTTTTTAATGTTGTCATCAAAAAAAGCTAAATAATTCACTAATTAGAGAAAATATTACAGACTTTAGTCATACCTTCCATAGGTAGAATTTCTTAACTGGCAAAATTTAGTCACAAATTTTTAGTCACAAATTACAGACAAACAGGCACTCATTGTCCATTACCGCAAACACAGACAACTTTTTTATTTTATTTTTTATTTTATTTTATTTTATTTTATTTTATTTTAATTTTATTTTATTTTATTTATTTCTTCTCTCCTTAAACAAGTCAATCCAAGCAGGTGTTCTGGATGAGTCATCTTTATTTATAGAAGTACTTAGGATGTTTGGTTAATAGGTCATTGCCTTTCTTTCTTTCCCTTGCAGGGGAATGAAGAAGTATCTTTCTGAGTGTTTGCTCTCGTGATCTTCGCTCTAGCTGTGCTGTGCTTCACCAATGCGTTTGGGGGGTGCCTGTGCTCCCCAGGGAGTTGCACCGCCCCCCCCTCCCCCCCTCCCCCCTCCTTCCTCCCACAAATAAGCTGCTCAGAGAATGTGAACCCTGCTTTTTGGCCAAAGATGAAAGTCAAGTTGTGTTCATTTGGGCACCTTCTTAACCCCTTTATTGTAGTCTGTAACATTTGGAATTTCATTTTTGCAGAATCATTATGTTCTGTTAAACAGACGTCTTTCCAGAATTCACACCTCTTTGTCACTGGAGCTATTCCTGTAGTAAGATTAGAAATTGAGTACAATGAAAAAGTGAGAAGAGATATGGAAAAAGGCACTAATTACTAAATATGAAGCTGGCCCCAGCTCTTCACTTAACTGCTGAGACAGATATCAACTGCACAGTTGAACACCTACCTGTTTCCTCCCTAAATGAACTATATTTAAAAAAAAGAAAGAAAAAAAAAGAAAAAGCAAGAATCTGAAGACTGAATTATCTTTTTCTATTTTTACAGACCCTTTCTCTTTTCACTTATACTTTGAAAAATCAAGCAGAATTTTTGTCATGTGCGAAGGTAAACTAAACAATAATTAAATATGAAAATCTGTATTAAAAGATAATTAGGTAAGTCAAGCACCTAGAAGTTATGAAGTACCAAACTATGCAGCTATACACCACAATGTGAAGGTAAGAATTACCCAATAATCAGCTCATGAGCTCTTCATTAACAAAACATTCATTAATGAAATGCACACAGCAGGTCTAAATTACAATATAGAACAAATATGAAAGAACAACATAAATATATAGGGAAACAACATCAGAAAAGTTACGGCAAAAAAAAAAAGTGCTGTGAGAAAGGACCATAAAATACAATAATTCCTCTGCTGGGCCAGTAAGTCCAGTCACAACACCATATTTCAAGAAAGATGTTGACTTTCTCCAACTCATCCACAGTAAAGTGACAAAAGAATTCAAAATATTTTCTATGAGGAAAAAGTTAATTAATTGTTTGATTTAATTTTAAGATTAAAGGGAAGAGAAAGGAAAACATAATAAGAGTTTTCAAACACATGAAAGTTACTTTTTAAAAGGACGGGCATAACGCTGTGACTACTGTGGATAGAATAAGATGTAACAGGCTTAAACTTTAGTAAGAAGATTTGGGTCAGAAGTCAAGAAAAACAACAGCAACAACAACAACAACAACAAACCTTCTAGTGGTACAGGTAGTTAAACTGGGAAATAGGTTGTCTAGGAGATTCCAGAAATTACAGTCTTGGGAGTTTTAGAAGAAGTTGGACAGACATCTGCAGGAATGTTTAGATACAGTCAATACTGTTCACGGCAGAGGAATGGACTGAATTATCTCTGAAAAATGTACTTTAACTGTGGTTACATGCAATTAAGATCTGTATGGCATACCAATAAGTACAGGAGATAAGGCTAAAGTATGATTTTTATCATTTCTGTCCAAAATAGATTAACAATATCTTTACATTCCTTGCAAGTTATAGGAAAACATTTACTTATTTACCATGTTTTGCAAGCTTCTGTTTCATTATTTAAAGGTAATGAAATTCTTAACTATGATGCTAATAGGTATGAACACTCATGATAAAATCTTTAATGTGTCACTCAGTGAGGACACCAAGAATTTCAGTACTCTAAGCTACTATATGTTCACTATAAACTATACTATATATTCACTATATTTATATTCACTATAAATTATACTATATATTCACTATAAAATGAATATATATAAAACAGAAGCAGGAAACCTGTCTATTAAAAACTCTAGTTAGCATTATATCAAAAACACATAGAAAAAAATAACAACTCTTATTTTCATCAGATAAATCAGGTTTTAATCCATAGGTACTAATGAAATGTTGTAGGAAAGTACAGAACAAAGCCTTCTTGTTAATATGTGACAGGCAAACAGGAAAGGGGTAAAAAACAAAGGCCAAATAAAACTTGTCATTTAACTTCTTTTGACTAGTAAAATATGTTTTTACTGATACTTTTACTTTCATCGAGCACCAAAACCATTGACCTACACAACTGTGAAAAGGTCATTTTTTAATTTTTCATAATTGCAGCAGGCATTTTTTTTCCTCTGTTCTCACAACATCTATATATCCTATAGTTTATTTTACCCAGAAATTTTCTTCTAGGTCTGTCCTCTCTGAAAATGTCTGTACTTTAAGAATATATACTTTAGATTTATTTGGGAATAGGAACGACTGTTTCCATGTTCTCATTCCCAAAGTATTTCCTTAATTCATTAAGATCATTGAGTGCTTTGATCAAGAAACCAAAGAATTTTACATCCCTCTTCTAACTATCTTTGTGTTGTAAAAATATTTATATTTGGTTGTTATAGGTCATTATGTCAAGCCTTCAACATATTTTTGAAGATTTCCTTCTTACTGCTGTCTAACTTTTTTCAGTTAACACAGATTCCTGAAGATTTCAATGCCTTTTTCAGAATCTCAGATATTTCAGTTGCTGTTTTTCTGACTTGTGATATCAAGCCTGGTGTGTGAGTGAGCACAGGAAGGCAACAGGAGTGACTACAGACTCACAGCTAAAATGCAGAGTGGATTTATTCTTGTTACCTCGCCAGCCAGGGGATCCCCAAAGCAGCACCTGAGTAGAGGTACACAAGCACAGGCACACAAGTGGGAACACAGGAACTGCTAAACAGGGTCCATGCTAGGAGATCTCAGGCCTGCTCATTTCACCTGTTTTTATTAAGATTTCACTCAGGTGCAGTTTTTACCACCATGCTGTGATTCTCACTGTGCTGCTTTGATCTTCTCTGTACCAAGGCCGGGAGCTCGATCACCTCCAAGTCCGCCAAACACCTATGTTATCTATGCACAGATGTGCTGCTTGTCAAACATGCAGAACACAAACAGCAGTAGACATAATTTATATGTTTTTCTACATTGCTGCTCCACAGACTTTACGCATTCCCAGCTGCAAGTTTACTTGAGTGTATTTGCAATCTTCCCTGCCAGTCTTCCATTCTGATCCCATTCTCCTTGCCAATCTTTCACTTTTAACCCATTCCTCCCAATACCTGCTTATGCACAGAAGACATTAACTATGTGTCTTCTTGTTAGAAGCGCTTTCTACTTGTAAAGTTCAGTATGTGTACACAAGCTAACACTTTAGGATTTAAAAAAAAAAATAAATGAGGAAGCCAATCATGATTCTCATTTTCAAAAATTGCCTCATGAGATTTCTTCATTTACTATTGATTTTACAGTTACTCAGTTTTCAATGTACGTTGTTGATCAAAGCACTGCCAGGAGGAAGGGCTGTTTGCTGAAGGAAGGAGAATGGAATCTTTTCATGATATCTAAGTTAGATTTATGGAGTGAGGAAGTTATTTTCCTCTCTTAGGCACTTGAAAGAAGCTGCACTGCACTCTTTATGAGCCTCTGTGTTCTCTGTGTTTTACAGCTACCCAGATGAATATGAATATAGGATGTGTGGGGGGAAGGTTAAGAGAGTTTCTTTTGACCTTTGGATAGTCTTTTTTTTTTTTTTTTTAACTCTGTACATATGAAAAAATTGGTTCACTAGTTTTCATTTGAAAGAAAATGTATCACTTCTGTTCAGTATAGCAAGCAGAAAGTTTCAAAGAAAACACTCACTTTCCAATCAGCACAAACTGTGAAATGTATTAGAAAATAAAGGTTTTAATGTCAATTATCATTAAAAACCTTATTTTCAAAAGCACTTCACGGTTTATTCATGCTGAGAAGTGCTTCTTAGCTTTGAAATTTTCAGCCTGCTACACTGAGCAAAATGGGTGCAATTTTCTTTTAATTGTTTTGAATACCATGTGTGAGAGAACATGACAGAATGCAAATTGCTTCTACAAGTTTTAAGAGGGAGAGAAGGCTGTTGAATTTTGTGGCATCTCTCTGTGAGCTGAAAGCATGAGACATACAACTATTTTAACAATAGGTCAGAAACAAATGGCTTTATTTTCAAGATGATGCATGCTCTTACTCTAGTTTTAGTTCACAGTGCCAGACAAGACAGTGAAACTTTCATGGGCATAGTGCACCGACTGGTCTGTCCTCAGTAGCAATAGTTCAAACTCTGGGTCACAAATAAACAAGACTCGTAGCATTTGGGTTTTTCCCAGAGCAACCTGTCTGCCTCTCAGCTATGTACATAGGAAATATGGACTGCAAAACAATCTGTTTTCTTACCTCTTTCTAACTGATCTGACTGAACTCAGGCAAGAAAGCATTTTGGATTAAGCAGCACTGATGCAGTAAGCATAAAGTGGTGCTATAGAAAAATGGGCCATGGTATTTTACAGAACAGAGTGGCATCTCATGAGGAAGTGACAATTTTCATGTGAAAATTAGATGACAAGAACAACAAAATAAATAATGAACTGTAGTGACTGACGGTGTTTTTTTTTTTTTTTCAGAACATTTCTATTTTGCAAAACTATTAGAAACTTTACCCTACACATATACTATAGCAAAATCAAAATAGAAGAGAACAAAACTTATAAATTAGCAACAATGAAACAAGTGCTTTGATATTATCTCTTATGAACAATTATGCTGATGATGAGTCTAGCAGAAGAGATAACACTGAAGTACTTACCTTTGTCTAGCTTTGTCTAGCTAGTTTGCTTTCTGTAGCATTGCAGTATAAGGCACAGAGGTCAGATTTGTCTTTGAAAGCCTCTAATGATCTGACAGAAGTTTTCAGTGGAGCCAGAACAGAAATTCCCCCAGGATAATTTGACATTGCATTATTATTGCAATAGTTTCTATAGATATTCCAAAGACAAATTAATGTAATTTTTTGGGGGGCAAGTGTGGTTTCTTTGTGAATTGTGACAGAACTCTCACTATTTTTTTTTTTTTTTGGTTTCAGACCTTTTCTCCTTTTCTTTCTTCCTATAGGGAAAAAAGAAATAAAAAAATCCTGGACATCATCTTACACTTCAGCTGTTCAGGATAACTTTCATTTTATGAATTTTCATTCAATTTCTGAGCTTCATCATGGAAGTTCCATGTGCATTTCCTGGTCCTAATGTTATGAAGTTGACTGAAACGGTACAAATAATAGTACCCAATTGTAAGAAAATCCACTGGCCCTAATATAATCTAGAGCTTCATACATCTGAAAATCTATGTGAGGACTGCTAGAGGCATTCTGAGTACCACTAATGTCACAGGAAAGGTCTTCTGAAGCATAGCACAGTAGAGGGATACTGTTCTAAGAATAAGGGGTAGGCCAGAAAAGGTCAAATCATTCAATATTTTTGTAGAAATCTTAAGTACAAGAATGCTGCAGGTATAGTGGTGATCTTTTCCCCTTATTTCTCTCCTTCCCTAAGAGCCAAATAAGTGAGATCTATCCCTTTCCTTGTTATGCATGCACAAAATTGGTGTTATTCTATTGTAAACCTGTTATTGTTTTACTTAAGCATGACTGTTGTTCTTTTACTTTGTTTCTTGCCAAGACATGTCTGTAGTGCAGATGTTTGAAGTCAGATTAGAAGCCTTGCACATTAACCATGGAAAGAAGCTCTATGCAGCATCAGCAAAGATGCCAAAGGTAGATTTTCTCTTAAAATTCTCAAAGGTGAAACTGTTGAGGAACTTATTCTATTATGATTGTGAGGGTGAACAAAACATGATTCAGAAGCAACATAAGAGCTTCTGATATATCCATGTGGAATAGAAATTTTCTAATATCTAGTAAGACAAATGGAGATGAAACTTTGATTCTTCACAAGCACTAGCAAACAAAGAGATTATATATTTCAGACACAGACACAGATTTCTAGGTTGGAAGAGACCTCAAGATCATCGAGTCCAACCTCCGACCTAACACTAAGTACTCCACTAAACCATATCACTAAGCTCTACATCTAAACGTCTTTTAAAGACCTCCAGGGATGGCGACTCCACCACCTCCCTGGGCAGCCCGTTCCAATGCTTAATAACCCTTTCGGTAAAGAAGTACTTCCTAACATCCAACCTAAACCTCCCCTGGCGCAACTTTAGCCCATTCCCCCTTGTCCTGTCACCAGGCACGTGGGAGAACAGACCAACCCCCACCTCACTACAGCTTCCTTTAAGGTAACTGTAGAGAGCAATAAGGTCGCCCCTGAGCCTCCTCTTCTCCAGGCTGAACAAGCCCAGCTCCCTCAGCCGCTCCTCGTAAGACTTGTTCTCCAGACCCCTCACCAGCTTGGTCGCCCTTCTCTGGACTCGCTCGAGCACGTCCATGTCCTTCCTGTAGCGAGGGGCCCAAAACTGAACACAGTACTCGAGGTGTGGCCTCACCAGAGCCGAGTACAGGGGGACAATCACCTCCCTAGACCTGCTGGCCACACTGCTTCTTATACAGGCCAGGATGCTGTTGGCCTTCTTGGCCACCTGAGCACACTGCTGGCTCATATTCAGCCGACTATCAACCAATACTCCCAGGTCCTTCTCGGCCAGGCAGCTTTCCAACCACTCATCTCCCAGCCTGTAGCTCTGCTTGGGGTTGTTGTGCCCCAGGTGCAGGACCCGGCACTTGGCCTTGTTGAACTTCATACAGTTGACCTCAGCCCATCGCTCCAGCCTATCCAGATCCTCCTGCAGAGCCTTCCTGCCCTCGAGCAGATCGACACACGCACTTAGCTTGGTGTCATCTGCAAACTTACTGAGGGTGCACTGGACGCCCTCATCCAGATCATCGATAAAGATATTGAAGAGGACCGGCCCCAGTACCGAGCCCTGGGGGACACCACTTGTGACCAGCCTCCAACCAGATTTGACTCCATTCACCACAACTCTCTGGGCCCGGCTATCCAGCCAGTTTCTAACCCAGCGAAGCGTACGCCAGTCCAAGCCCCGAGCAGCCAGTTTCTTGAGGAGAATGTTGTGGGGAACGGTGTCAAAAGCCTTACTGAGGTCAAGGTAAACCACATCCACAGCCCTTCCCTCATCCACCAAGCGCGTCACTTTGTCATAGAAGGAGATCAGGTTCGTCAAGCAGGACCTGCCTTTCATAAACCCATGCTGACCTATTTATATATATAAAAACCCATTTATATATATACATATATAAAAAAAAAAAAAAAAACCATTTATATATATACATATATAAAAGGGCCCAGGTATCAAACATGCATATTCATGAGCAATTTGTTTTCTGAGCACTGCTGTAAGTTGGAAAGATACATTCTTGCATACCATATGTTTCTCATGTTTTAAGTATCAATATTTCTTGAAATTTTGATTTGTCACTATGTGAAACTACTTCAGAAGAGTTTTCATAGTTTTCTAATACATTTTAAGATTGTATATTCAAAAGATGATACATCACAAAGGAATTCCAGCCACTCCAGCCAGTAAGTCAGCTTCACCGGGGCCCAACTTAAATGTCTCCATGCTAATGAATGTAGCATGGGGAATAAAGAAGAGGAGCCAGAGATGTACACATGCCTGAAGGGCTATGATCTCATTGAAATTATGGAGAAGTGGTGGCATGACTCTTATGTCTGGAGCGTTGGAGTGGAAGGATAAAGGCTTTTCAGGAAGGACAGGCAGAGGAGACAAGGAGGGGTGTGTCCTGGTTTCAGGTAGGACAGAGTTAATTTTCCTCCTAGTAGCTGGCAGGGTGCTATGTTTTGGATTAGGATGAGAAGAGCGCTGATAACATGCTGATGTTTTAATTGTTGTAGAGCAATGCTTACACCAAGCCAAGGACTTTTCAGCTTCTCGCTCTGTCCTGCTAGCGAGCAGGCTGGGGGTGCAGCAGGAGCTGGGAGGGGACAGACCCAGGACAGCTGACCCAAACTGGCCAAAGGGGTATTCCATACCATCTGACGTCATGCTGAACAATATACAGGGGTGGCTAGCCGGGGTGGGGGGGCCGGCTGCTCGGGGATAGGCTGGGCATCGGTCAACGGGTGGTGAGCAATTGCATTGTGCATCACTTTGTACACATTATTACTATTATTATTATTATTATTATTGTTATTATTTTCCCTGTCTTAATAAACTGTCCTTATCTCAACTCACAGGCTTCACTTTCCCGTTTCTCTCCCCCATCCCGGAGAGGGAGGGGGGAGGGTGAGCGAACGGCTGTGTGGTGTTTGGCTGCCAGCCGGGCTAAACCACAACAGTCAATTTGGCGCCCAACGTGGGGCACGAAGGGTTGAGATATCGACAGATTTGACCCGAGTGTGTTAAACTAAAATTGGTATAAGTATTCGACCTGCTTAATAGTTGCTAGTCACAATGTTGATTGCTTTCATCTCAAGTCTGCTATACCTGTTTCCCAAATTGAGTTTTATAGCAAGTCCTATGGCGACATGGCACCCCAGAAAGAATTGAGTCAGACAATGGGACTCATTTCCGAAACAACCTTATAGACACTTGGGCCAAAGAACATGGTATTGAGTGGGTGTATCACATCCCTTATCATGCACCAGCCTCCGGGAAAGTTGAACGATACAATGGACTGTTAAAGACTACACTGAAAGCGATGGGTGCTGGGACATTCAAAAATTGGGAAACACATTTGGCAAAGGCCACCTGGTTAGTCAATACTAGAGGATCTGCCAACCGAGCTGGACCTGCCCAATCAAACCTGTTACGCACTGTAGAAGGGGATAAAGTTCCTGTAGTGCACGTAAGAAACATGCTGGGTAAGACAGTCTGGGCTACTCCTGCCTCAGGAAAAGGCAAGCCCATTCGTGGGATTGCTTTTGCCCAGGGACCTGGATGCACTTGGTGGGTAATGCAAAAGAATGGGGAGGTTCGGTGTGTACCTCAAGGGGACCTAATACTGGGTGAAAATAGCCCATGAGTTGAATTGTAGTATGTTAATTATCATATAACACTGTATGTCATCACTACCATGGTTGCTATATATCATAGATGAAAATGGTGACTAATTAGAAGGTATTGGAAAGAGTGTAACCTGAGCATGACATAAATGGTATGGAATAAGGGGTGGATATCTGTCCTGGTTTCAGGTAGGACAGAGTTAATTTTCCTCCTAGTAGCTGGCAGGGTGCTATGTTTTGGATTAGGATGAGAAGAGCGCTGATAACATGCTGATGTTTTAATTGTTGTAGAGCAATGCTTACACCAAGCCAAGGACTTTTCAGCTTCTCGCTCTGTCCTGCTAGCGAGCAGGCTGGGGGTGCAGCAGGAGCTGGGAGGGGACAGACCCAGGACAGCTGACCCAAACTGGCCAAAGGGGTATTCCATACCATCTGACGTCATGCTGAACAATATATAGGGGTGGCTAGCCGGGGTGGGGGGGCCGGCTGCTCGGGGATAGGCTGGGCATCGGTCAACGGGTGGTGAGCAATTGCATTGTGCATCACTTTGTACACATTATTACTATTATTATTATTATTATTATTGTTATTATTTTCCCTGTCTTAATAAACTGTCCTTATCTCAACTCACAGGCTTCACTTTCCCGTTTCTCTCCCCCATCCCGGAGAGGGAGGGGGGAGGGTGAGCGAACGGCTGTGTGGTGTTTGGCTGCCAGCCGGGCTAAACCACAACAGGGTGTTACCCTCTATATCAGTGACAAGCTGAAATGCATGGAGCTCCACCTGGGGATGGATGAGAAGCCAAGTGAGATCTTACCGGTAAGGATGAAAGGGATGTCAGGGACAGACGACACCATAGTCTGCTACAGGCCACCCAACCAGGAAGACTGAGCAGATGACATCTTCTACAGACAAACAGGAACAACCTCACATTCACAAGCTGTGGTCCTCATGGACCACATGAGGAACAACTTCATGTTCATAGGAACAACCTCACATTCACAAGCTGTGGTCCTCATGGACCACATGAGGAACAACTTCATGTTCATAGGAACAACCTCACATTCACAAGCTGTGGTCTTCATGGACCTCCTTCAACCACCTTGATATCTGTTGGAGGGACTGAACAGCAAAGCATAGGTAATCGAGGGGGTTCATGAAATGCATTGATGATAACATCCTTCTCCAAGTGCTAGACGAGCCAACAAGGAGAGGTGCTATGCTGGACCTCATTCTCACCAACAAGGAGGGAAGAGGGGCCTAAGAAAGCTGATTAATATCCAAGGATCACCTCCTCCAAGCTCTAGAGTGATGCCTTCTAACAAAGAGGAAGTCAGGCAAAAATGCCAGGAGGACTACACGGATGAACAAGAAGCTCCCGGCCAAATTCAAGTAGAAAAAGGTGGAAGCAAGGAAAGATAACCTGTGAGGAATACAGAGAAACTGTGAGAACATCCAGGGATCAGTTAACAGCTAAAGCCCTCTTAGAATTAAATTTGGCCAGGGACATCAAGGGCAACAAGAAAGTCTTCTGTAAGTATGTGAATGATAAAAGGAAGAGTAGGGAAATTGTGAGCCCTGTCTGGTAGGAAACAGGAGATCTGGTTACCCAGGATATGCAGAAGGCTGAGATACTCATGATTTTTTTGCCTCAGTCTTTACTGGCAAGTGCTCTAGCCACATAGCCCAAGTCTCAGAAGGCAAAGGCAGGGACTGGAAGAAAGAAGAATCACCTACTGTAGATGAAGATCAGGTACAACTCCATCTAAAGGATCTGAATGCTCACAAATCCATGGGACCTAATGAGGTGCATCCAAGGGTCCTAAGGGAAATGGCGGATAAAGTTGCTAAGCTTCATATTTCAGAAATTGTGGCAGCACTCTGTGGGTAAGGAATTGGCTTGATGGTCACTCTTAAAGTGTTGAAGTCAATGGATTGATGTCCAAGTGGAGATCAGTGATGAGTGGCATTCTTTAGGGGTTAGTACTGGGACCAGTGTTATTTAACATCTTTTTCAGCACCATGAACAGTAGGATCAAGTGCATTCTCAGCAAGTTTGCTGATGACACCAAGCTGTGTGGTGCAGTTGACAGTATGGAAGGAAGGGATGCCATCCAGAGGGACCTTTCCAAGTTCAAGAGGTGGTCCCATGCGAATCTCATGAAATTCAACAAGGCCAAGTGCAAGGTCCTGTATGTGGCTCGGGACAATCCTAAGCACAGATAGGGTCTGGGCAGAGAATGGATTGAGAGCAGCCCTGAGGAGAAGGACTTAAGGTTGTTGGTTGTTGAGAAGCTCAACATGAGCGAGTAATGCAAGCTTACAGCCCAGAAAGCCAAACACATCCTGGTCTTCATCAAAAGAAACATAGCCCACAGGTAGAGGGAGGTGATTCTTCCCCTCTGCTCTCATGAAACCCCAACTCAGGTATTCATTCAACTCTGGTGCCCCCAACATAAGAATGACTTGGACCTATTGGAGTGAGTCCAGAGGAATGCCACAAGGATGATCAAAGGGCTGGAGCACCTCTCCTATGAAGACAGGCTGAGGGAATTGCTGCCATTTAACCTCAAGAAGAGAAGGCTCTAGGGAGACCATATAGAAGCCTTTTGGTACCTAAAGGGGGCCTACAAGAAGGTTGGAGAGTGACTGTCAAGGAATGCAGTGATAGGATAAGGAGTAATGGTTTTAAACCAAAAAAGGGTAAATTTCTATCAGATATTAGGCTGGTTTACTCAGAGGGTGGTGAGGCACTGGAACAGGTTGCCCAAAGAAGCTGTTGTTGCCCCATCCTTGGAAGTGTGCAAGGCCAAGTTGGATGGGGCTTTGGGCAACCTGGTCTGGTGGGAGCTGTCCCTGCTCATGGCAGGGCGGGTAGAACTACGTGATGCTTAAGGGTCCCTTCCAACACAAACCATTCTCTGATTCCATGATTCTATAATTCTGTGTTCATGGGTTCAGACCACAGAGCTTTCCTTTCTTCATACACTCTCACAGATTTTAGTAACAGTTCAAATAACTGGACACTTCTCTCTGTGGTCTGTCTTATAAGTTCTTTGGAGGGAGAAAGGGAATGAATATTTCACTTTAAATAAAATCTTGCTTTCAAGCTAATCAAAGAAAAAGACATGTCCTGGAGGCACATCAAGACAAATGATACAGGAGACTGTCATGGATGAGAGCATGGCTGAAAAAGAAAGCATAACAGAGTTTTAAAGGCTCCGTATAACCTCACTTATAAGTGCTGCTACATGCCTTTAGGTGGTGATAATATGATCTTCGTATTGCCCTTCCAGATCATACCCTTGCTGGTCATTTGCAATGAAAGAAATTAGCAAGCTTATGTTTCCTGTATACTTTATACTGTACTCTTCTCTTTGGCATCTGAAGCTACATTGAGATTGTTGCTTTTAATAAGAAAAGAGAAAGTGTATAAGAAGACCACAAAGAAGGAGATACAATTTATTCCAAATAAAATCATTTAATCAGATACCAATATATCACCAGACATAACTTCCAACTTTGTCATAGAATTATCAACAGCTTTTAGCGTGTTTTTTGACAAATATTTAACCGTAAATATTGTTTTATTAATAGAATTCTATATCATATATAATTAATCATCATCATTAATATGAGATACAATCACATTACACATACAATGAGAAGCTAACTACAATTTGGGTCCATCTTGATGCATAGATATGAAAAAAACAAAAGACAAAATATTGTATATATATAAATACCATAGAAAATGCATGTATCATGTTTTTGGAGCAGGGAGTGAACATGAGACTTGGGATTTCCAAATACTGAGAAGTGAAGACATATACAAAACATAAAGTAAGATTGAAAACAACATAAGTGTTGTCTCTAATGCAAATCTACTTTCTGTGACAGTAGCTTGCATGTTTATCATGTTCTACAAAACCACCATTCTCACCAATTACCAACACATATGTGGATATGAAGTCTTATAAGTAGTTCATGTAGCATTTATACATTCAACAAATTATTCAAGATTTGGTAGAGTATGTGTGAATATGTAAACTATATGTCCAATTCTACTAAAGCGTACTTGAGAATGTGTGCTTTAAGGAGAGTGATGATTCAGGGAAATTTCAATGTAAAAATATGCCCTTGATGATGGGAAACTGAGCAGTATTCAGTGCTTCAATTGCTGCGCACACCTTAGAGTGTCCTTCAGTTCAAATACCTTCTTAGATCACTAAAGGTCTATACTGTAAGTGACAGCACTGAACCTCCTATACGTGCATGAATTATTCATTTCGTAAATAGACACATTAAAAGGAGAGCTATTTAGAATTTAATGAATATTAATAAGACCATTCACCAACATACCACATGTATCTATGCTAAAGAAATCAATACACAGGGGTAGTTTATTACCAGTGTGCCTGGAAACATACAACACTGTTTCACTAATGCCAGAAAAAAATCACTTTCAAGAATAAAGTTACTTCATCTTCAGTATTCTGAAGGCACACAGGGATTTTACTGAATTGAGAACAAATATTATAAAGAGAGAAACAATGGTAAAGAAAGGCCATGTTTGCTTACACTTTGTGCAGAAATTATTCTCTAAAGGAAAATTTAATTTCAAAGTCACACTCATGAGAAGATAAACATCCTAAACTACAGATTTCAGATACAAATATCCAAGCCACAATTTTTCAGATCTAGAATTTTAGTTTATTTTACCACAGTCCTGCATTCCTTGCACTGAAATTGTCTGTCAATCAGACCATAATGATTACTAATTATTTAGCAAAAGATTGGTCTGTAGAAATACGCAGTGAATGAATTTCAGTAGTGATCCCAAATAAAAAATATAATTTCTCAGTCGACTCTTTCTAAAAACTTAGTAGAGTGGAAATTGCCTTTGAATCTGCACAAGCATTTGTGACAATATTTTTTCCGCTGTTCATTCAGAACACCAAGATGCAGAAATCCCCAGCCTAGCATTTATTTGTCTCCTGAGTTAGACACAATGCTTTGAAACACTTCTGCATCCAAGCAAAATAGTTATAATAATTAATACTGATACAACTTTCCACAATCACTGTACCATTTTTTGAACATAAATTCATATCAGTGCAGTTACATGAGCTTGATGGAAATTCTGTAATTGCTCCATTGGAGGTGGTTGAATTGCCCATCAAGAAAGTGTTTGGCTTAGCAAATCTTTCTCCTTATTCCCTCGCCCAGCACCTCTCTCTTTTTTTTTTTCTTTTTTTTTTTTTTTTTCTCTCCCTGCTCCAGTTTTGAGGCCAGTGTTTTGTCTTTGAAACAGATGCCCTCTACACTTTTACCTCAGATTGACCTTTATGTCTTCAGGTGTAGTAACTCACTGGCTCAATGTCAAGATGTTAAGATATCCATCTAGTTGTCTGGATTTCTTTTTTATTGTCAGCATGGATTACAAGTTTGTCCCTTGTTAGTGACCATTAAACAAGCCATAATTAGTTATGTAGCACTCAGGTTGACTCAGATATAATGATCTAAATAATTTTATTGATATGCACACATTAAGAAATCGATTTTGTTGTGGTCCTAGCTGAATGAATGAAACTGATTCATCTAGTGCAAAGTAGCAATACATGGCTACAATAAAAGTAACTAGGATTCATTTAAGTGCTGTTGTGGTTTTCTTAAAGTGACTCACTCACCTGTCAAACAAGGCTGAGATCTCAGCAAGAAAAGATCACTGCATTCATCAGAAACTCTTACAACTTTCTTACAGCTTTCAAAATCTGTCACAAAGAGAAGAAAAATGATCAAATAGAAAGGCCAGCACTGTATCAAGGTCACAGGTATAAATCTTTCTTACCAAAAAATTCTGTTCAAGCCCCTGCTGACATTATGCAGGATAAAAGTGAGGAGGCACTTGACAGGACCAAGATGTCACTCCAGATGTCATCTAGAAGAGCATATTTATTTATTTATGAAAGAAAATGTGAACCTTTTATTTTAAACAAATTCTCACCTTTAATAGCCTCAGGAATTATAACTCAGTTGTTTCCAAAATCTGCCCATGTATTGCCCTCTCTGTCTTTGTGCAAATCATATAACACTAATTTATAATCCTGCAGTTAGTCCCTAGTCAGAAATCTGCTGCTTAAGCATCCAAAGTTTAAAACCCCTCTGCCTTTTACCTCATTTCAGATAAAAAGAAAAACGAGAAAACAAAAAATGTATTTGCTGGTTAAGGAGTTTTTATTTTATTATTCTACCAGCTCATCTCCAGCTCAATGCAAGTGTAGGCACGGCTCTAAAGTTGTCTATACTCAGATCTGGCAAAGACAATAACAGTCTGTTAGCACAGCTTCCTTCCATGCATACAGGTTAGTAACATGAAGTAGAGGGGACTCTGACTCCATTTCTTGCCAGCGTGTCCAGTTATGTCTGTGCCTTTGAGTGCTCCAAGTCAAATATTAGCTGTATGTAGAAGAGACATAACAACATGACTTCGAACTATTAATGTCCTCAAGGTGCTTTAATATAATAAATGTAAAGTGTTAATTACATTTCTTTTGTAATAATAAATCACTGAAATTTGGATTTAAAAAATCCTCCAAGGAAAACATTGCTGTTTCATTTAATCCAGAATGCCTAGAGGAGATTCCATCTCATTGCTCTCAGTTACATTAAGCACTTGTTCTAGAAAACAATGGGAAATTTATGTTACACAGAATATTGAAGTATGTGGGGTTATCTCCAAGTATATTGGATTAAATGAAACATGAAAATATATGAATGACTTATACTAAAGTATAAATAGGGATTGTTTATTTAAAGGTCAATTTTTTTTTTTAATTTTTTTTCTGCCACTAAATAATTTCAAGGCTCCCAATTGATTTAGATCACATCTGATGGAAAACTGAAAAAAAAATGTTTAATGAAGCTAGCGTTGTCTTTCTTTTACAGTAGTTCCATTTTTCCTTGCTGTAGTGGTATGAATACATGTTCCTGTCTCGCTCTGTCCACTTAATAAACATCAGATAACTTTTTTTTTTTTTTTAATGGGGAAATCGTTAATAAGCTGATTTTCTTTGGTATAATATATATTTCCACCATTTTCATTTATTCATAAACTGATTCCAGCTATGGCCAAGATATTTGGTTCCCCTGCTGGCATATTCCCATCAGGTATTGCAACTCATCTTAACAGAACCATCAGTGACTCTTGGTCTCCAGTTGGACTCTGGACAGTGGTCAGATAATCACTTTCCTTTTGAAAAAAAAAATAGACTGCTCATACAGTCTGCTTCTAACATTTTTTTTATTTTTTATTTTTTACTTTCAAGATATTTTGCATATTCCATAGAGAATATATCTATATCTATATCTATATCTATATCAAAAGCTCTTGTAAAAAAGCATTTCACAAGAGGTACTTGACTGATTCTAAAAACTTATACTTTGAGAAATTATTATCAGTATCTTTGGTGTTTCTTACTCAACTGAATTTTCTCAAGGAATGATCAAATCAAGTAAATAAGAAGATCATGTATTTCAGTCTAGGTAGAATACCACAAAAGCTTCTAATCAGATGCATATCATGCAGAGGGTTAAGTGCCTGTGCTCAAATTTTAGCTCTTGAACACGTGCACTCTAACGGAAGCAATTATGCAAACATGCATATGGGAAATCTTTCACTTTTTTCTGTGCCCCAGGACCACTCTTTTAAATACATTACCTTCTTTTTATTTTATTATTTTCAAGGCCATTTTGAGATGTCATTAGGATGTTAACATGTATTCTACAGTTAATATATTTTTGTTAGAATTGCAAAAAATATAGTTTCATCAACATACTGAAAACTAATATCTACTGTTTTATTTAAACATATTTTGAAAATGTTTCATTATATAAAGGTTTTAAAATCATGGATTTGTCAGATGGCTGATCTTGAAAAGCATTGCATTATTGTATACGAGGTAATTCATAGATATATCTGGAAAACTGAGCTGCAGAAGCTTTAGTCGCCAAATGTTACTTTAAACTTATTGAAATATTCAGGACAGGAGCTGAATGAAATGGTAATTATTTCTATCATCATCTTTTCACATCAATACAGAAAACTTTGGATGTATGCTTGTTTTTATTTTATGTTGAACCAAAAACAATATTAGTGTGTTCAGAGCAAGGCATTGCTGGAGTCCTAACCATCAGAAATTAGTTTCTATCCACAGTATGATATATATTTAGATTTAATATACATATATATATATATTATCTGAACAATGGACAAAAGTTCTATTAGGGAAATAGGTATATTGTGTCTTTGAATCTTAAACAGTATGGAGAGATCTTCCAGAATTCAGTAGAAATGCAGAAAAGTTGATGTGTGGGTGCATATGATAGTATGACCTAGGTATCATCTTGTTAACTGTCACATTGATCAAAGTTTTTGTTAAGTTGTGGTGTTTCTCTAAGATGACTAAAATGACTCTCATGCTATGGTTTCCTTTCCAGCAATACACATACATAGGAAATAGTATTCTTGCAGAGCTGTCCTGTGCATGCAGCAAGGATTTTCCAGGGCCACATTACCTCAGAAATGTCCCTAGGTCCTTTAACTTGGCTTTATCCACAGTTTCTATCTCTGCCACTAAGTAACATTAACTGAATCTAAATCATTATGCAGTCTGTGAAAAATATTCTTTAAAGCTTCCAGAAAGGTTTATTCCACTATCTCTACAGAAAATCTAGATAATTCTACTGTGGTCTTGGTCAGAGCTGAACCTCTCTGACTTCTTGTTTCCAATGCATCTAAGAAATGTGGCAATAGTTCCATGTTAACAGGAATGAAATTTCCCATAAAGGGCATAGGGCTGCTTAGAAATTTGGAGAACATTGCATCCACTCTTGTAAGTGCCTGTAAAGATGTGAACCCAATTTGGCTTTGGAAGTTATTTGAGCAGCTATACTAAGCTGTATGCAGCTCTGAAGTAAAGTTGTGTGAAAAGAAAACATCAGTGATAGAAATGGTATCTTATGGAAGGATGGAAACAGAATTCAAGTGGCCATGTTTATGAGAATTCAGGACATAGAAAATAGAAAAATATGATAGAGTCTTACCATTCAATACCCCCTGGCAGCTTCAATACAAAATAAAGCTTCTCCCTTTTCTAAAACTATTCCTGAAAGACTGAAAAGCATCTCAGCCACAGTCTTATCAAATTACACATTCACTTTAATTGATTCAAGAATTTTACTTTTGTTTTATGAATGTGGAATAATTGCTGGAGGTAACCTATGGAGACTAAACATTTGTCCACATCTTAAGAGAAGGTTCAGTGTTGAGAAAAATTCCAGGGTGAAATACGGCAGATATGCAAGGAATCTGTTCCATGATAGTCCCCTTGGCAACATAGCATGCAACTTTAGTTATTGGTGATGCTAGGGAAGCTTGGTGTGCTGACTCTAAGAGATATAGTATGGAGCGAAGTGAAGATACCATGGCCAGGCTCTGTGCTATCACTACAGGCATGAGGAACCGGATGGTATTGCGGAACTTATGGACTGCATGACCAGCCCTGATTCTAACTGATAACCAAGTCATGTCCTTTGCATCAACTTTGCTCATTGTAATCTCATTATAATGCCAAAGCACACATCCATCCCAAAGCCTATGTGCCTCCAAGGTGCGACCACCCCTCACTGAGCACGCACACTGAATTCCTCTGAGCCTATACCTTTAAACAAAAGCAAGAAAAAATGTATACCAATCACAATGAAGACATATATGACTAGTCATTCAAGCTCCACCTAAAAGTAAGAAAACAGTATAAAAATATCCCAACAGAAGGAAAATAAGAGGGAAGACACCACCACAGACAAGTTGGAAGGACATCGCTGACTCCTGGCATCAGTCAATTGGCTGAACCTCTCTTTCCCCCCCTATAGGGACGCCTATTGGGTGAGATTCAAACTCTCACTTATAACAAGTACTTCCCTGAGAAACCTAAAAGTCTGTATAGAGTTATTTCATAAGTTAGCATGTGTAGTTAGTTGTTTTTGTCATATTCTTGGTATTTGCATGTGCTTCGCAGACAGTATATTTATCACTGGCAATCCAAAAGAACCTGTACTCCTGTTGCTTCAATAAACTGCACCAGTCATTTACTAGACTGAAAGTGTATTGAGTTATTTGTGAATCCGTGATTGTGATAATTCAATATACATTGAATGTGATCAGACGTATAGTGCCAAACTGGGCATCACTCAAAATCTAAGCCCAGACACCCCCACCCCCTCTGATATCTGAGGACAAGATGGAATGCAAGGGGATTAGGTCCTGCCAAACTTTCTTACTCTTTAACACAACAATGAAGAAAATCAGAACAGAAAAGAAAAAAAAAAAGGAAAAATAACACTGTAATGAACTCTAAGCTCCCTTACATTGTGAGAAGCCTTCTCATGTAAGACCATTTCTATGGTAGTCTTACTTATTCTTCAGTTCTTTCAGTTAGCTCAAACAATATTGGATGAACATTTGGGGTATATCATACGATTGGGTTTATATCATAACCTCTCAAAATTAGTATTGATCTATTTGGGCGTATTTTGTACATGTGCTTGGTATGTGTACATGCAGCGTAATTTCATATGTATTCTGCTAAATTCCCTATAATGTGGAAATATATAATGTGGAATTAGAGTGGTGCCTGCCATACACCGTAAAAGTTCATCAGTGTCCTCCTGCAGAATAGAGGTCTAGAGCAGTACATAATATGTAGCACATAAGTTGGATTTCATTCTTACTGCATCTACTTTTCTTCTTACCTTTTACTGGAGGAAAATGTGACATTTTTACAGTAATAAAGTATCTGCACCTGGCACTTATTAAAATATTTATTTTTCTGAATAAACTTCAACTTCCTTGTTAACATGGTTTAAAAATTCTAAACCTTACTGAAAAACCTTTTAAACAAATCAAATATTAATGCTTAATAAGAGGTAAGAAAATATTGAAAATTACAAAGTTTAATTTTTTAAAAATATGAAGTGTTAAAACCTAATTACCATTAAATATGTATGGCTAAATTATTAAAATCATTTTTAAAACCAAAACATCTAAGTCATCAATTCACAGACTGTGCAACATAACTTCACATCTCTTTTTTTTTTTTTTTTTTTTTCCCCAAAGGAAGGCCCAATAATTGTACAACTTGTTGAACCAGCTAATGCACTTGCTACAAGATGAGGGGCAGGTTGGTTTAAAGTAACCTATTGCCTGATTCATATAGGAATATATCTGGACTCACAGTCTAACTGTTTAAAACAACACAATCATAACCTTAAGATACCAGAAAATCCATATTTCTTTCCTGAGTTCTTTCACATGCATCAGTGTATAGAGCAGAAATAAATCCTATTTGTATCTGGTCAGGCATCCTGACAGCTGCTTCCACTTTCTGGTAATCTATATTACTTGTGAAATAACTACAATGAACCATTATACAAGATATTGAGAACACTTTGTTTTCTGAAAGTGATATAAGAAAGCAGCAGGAAAGTTACCTTTTGAATCTAACTCTCCGAATGAATAACAGAAAAAGGTTGTAAAGCAAATTCAAAAAATGCATGCAGAATTCCCAACACATCTTTTTCTTGATTTTATTGTCCAGTATTGTCCATCTCAATTTAAAACAAAGATGTGGGGATCTGCATATGCCATTTTTATGTTTCAATAGCATGGCAAACTTTTCCAATGGGAATTCAATGAATTATAGAGTCACTTCAAACATCAGCTACATTAATACCCAGCATAAAAGAGACTGCTCACTCAATACAAGAATTAGATTGGAGGTCATTGACAAGATAAGGGGATTTCACCAATGTATGAATGTTTTCTTTGTCATAATGTAAACTTTTGCTGAAAGGGGGTTGTGGGGACACAGAAGGTATGCTTTATCTGGCCTACAAGTTTTTATCAGGAAAAAAAATATATATTCCTAAAAAATCATTATCTTTAAGCTGTCTGGCACATGACAATTTTTACAGTGACACATTAGCACAAAGCAGTATTTGCAGTCTTCCTGCACAGTGCTTATTAAACTTTAATGAAGCAAAATATCCAAAATTCACTGCCAAATGCACTTAGCCCACAAATGTCACTATCAGCAATTTTGCATACCCTCCTTGCTCAGGAAAAAGTATTGACATACTTTTTGTTTTAAACACCTGAGAAAGGTCAGCTACAATATAGTATTTCTATGAGTAGTCCCAGTCACTGGGACTTGATTCTGCTTTTTCTGTCCTTGATTCTGACTACCAGCTAAGATAATTTGATCAAATTTAAATTTAGTTGGATGAACTTTCATGACAACTGCTAACGTAGGCTCCATCATGTACTTTAGGGCCTTTAGTTACAGGAGTGGTGGCTTCTATATATTTTTGTAGGGGGAAGAAAATACTTGATGCTTCACACTTTTCTTTCTTTCTTTCTTTTTTTTTTCTTAATTTTTATTACTAGCTTGAAGTGATACAGTGACTTTTCATCTGTACTGCACATATGTAAATGGTGAAAAATTATGCTGGGGACTTAGTAGATAATATTCCAGTCCATGGCTTAGTAAAGTGCCTACTGGCAGCTCATTTCTCAACATCTTTCTCCTGTACGTGTTTTTCCCAGAGATAATTTCCAGGTCCTTCTTAAGACCTGAGAAATAGTCTCTGACATTAGAAGTTCTGTTACTCATTTCTGCAGTAGTATTATACCCAGACATGATCTACTGAGAACCCCACAGGAAAAAGTTTCCACAGGAAAAGTTTCCACAGGAAACTTTTATATTTGTGCAAGTTTTCTTGCATGTACAAAATGTGTGACTATTAGCCTGTCTTATGAATGGTAGATACAGAAAAAAAAATCTGTTTTGTTCAGTGATATAAATGCTAATTCTGTTTCCACTCTTCAGTATGTGGCACCTGAGCAGATAGAGTGGTTGCAAATTTTACTCAAATCTAAAAGACTAATATAGATATGAAGACTCAACAAAATGCAAGGT
Organism: Cygnus atratus; assembly: GCF_013377495.2. Lineage (NCBI taxonomy): Eukaryota > Metazoa > Chordata > Aves > Anseriformes > Anatidae > Cygnus > Cygnus atratus. Next base: position 103,629,744 of record NC_066363.1, on the reverse strand, counting down.
ATAGCTGTTTGTATAGAAGTACTTTGCTATTTGTGAATGATGACATCTTTCTTCCTTCCTTCCTTCCTTCCTTCCTTCCTTCCTTCCTTCCTTCCTTCCTTCCTTCCTTCCTTTTTCTTTCTTTCTTTCTTTCTTTCTTTCTTTCTTTCTTTCTTTCTTTCTTTCTTTTCTTTCTTTCTTTCTTTCTTTTTTTCTTTCTCTCTCTCTCTTTCTCTCTTTCTCTCTTTCTCTCTCTCTTTCTCTCTTTCTCTTTCTCTCTCTTCCTCTCTTTCTCTCTCTCTTTCTCTCTTTCTCCCTCTCTTGCTTTCTCTCTCTCTCTCTCTCTCTTTCTCTCTTTCTTCCTCTTTCTCTCTTTCGTTCTTTGTTTTACACTGGCAGTCTGAAGAGTAGAACTAAATGCTCAGTTCATTCATTTTTCTACAAGGTATTCAGTGTGCCCTGTATTTGTTGTAAATCTAGTTAAAACAATATTTTTTCCCCCTCTTGTTAATTTCCCACTAAGTTGGTTTAAATGAGACTACCAAAGGGAGCATATTTTGTACAATGTGCCTGTCTCTTTCTCCCTAGCAGCTTCAAGTTGAACACCAGAGAATGTTTTCTTTCAGTTTCTTTATGCATGTGATGAGATGAAGACAGAATTTGATCACTAGAACCTAGCATTCTTCTTCACTCACACTCTCTGTTTTGTTTAGTGTCATATATTTGACAGTTCTTGGTTTTGGTCTCGTTACCTCTTGAATTTTAAACACTGAATTGCATAAGGCACTAAACATGCTGTCACTCCTAATTTTTATTCACTTTCTTAATGTAAATACCATATGCATTAGAATAGATGTTTATGATTCTTCAGCACTTTTGTACCACCATTACTTTACATTACCTTACTCAGCATAAATTAGCAGCAGAAGCAGCATCATTTTAAGTCCCTAATGTCAGCCATGTTACAGTAACAAATCTTTTGCTGACTCCTTGAACCAATAAATAGAAAAATCTCTTAATATCATCTGGCATTCCTTTGTAGAGCAATCTCCTATTACTGTTATTAGATCTGCAATTCATATCAATATAACCACAACTAGTTTCATAATTTAAATGTAGTTCTCAGTGTACATGTATTAGTAATACAAATTGATATAAGAAACATTTGCACATTAGGTAAAACAAACATTTCTATGTGGTGAGGTTTTTTTTTTTTTTTTTTTTTTTTTTTTCAAAAGCAAGTGCTTAAAGCTAACTGCTAGTTAAAATCCCATATGGCTCAAAAAATAATAATAATAATAATTATGCCTATGAAACTATAGAAAGTGTTCACATTCTCACAAAAAGATGAAATACAACAAAGATACTAACATCAAAATATACATTGTGAAGTAAGCTTCTAATATTTACCAATCATTAAAATATTTTAAGAAAATTCTACAAGCTTTTTATTTTGTAAAAAATTCCACTTTCACATTTCTTCTTTGTAAAAAAAAAAAAAAAGCCTCTATCACTTGACATGCATTCTTCAAGCTAGATATTTCTTTCAAAGAATAAACACCAAAATGAAGTAAAAATGTATGCTGAGACTTTTTCAAGAAAGAACAGCATTAAAATGTGAACACAAAGAGCATTATTTACACTCATCACCAGATCCATGCCTGGGTACAACACAGGTCTACATTAACATAATTTGTACACACCCTAAACTCACTACACCAAGCTGAGAGACACTCTCTAAGGAAGTAAAGTACTAAACTGGAATTAGATTTAAGTATTTAGAACTTACAAAATTATCTCAAAATAAAAGGAAAGAAAGTCTCATCTTTAGGTACATTTACAGGCTTGCCATCTGTATGTATAGTTAACATACCAATAAAACAGATAACATTAAGAGGAACACACATCCCTGTCTAAAATGTAGCTTCCTTTTATGGGAATGTCAGTGTTTTATATTCATAGACAACTCTTACTAAAGTTGTTGTAATAACTGCTACAGTAGTACTTTGTATCAGTACAGTGCCTTCTGAAATTTCATCAAAATCAAGAGAACATAACCATGAAAAGTGTTATATCTACCTTTACATCTTCTACAGGTGAATGGTGAAACTAAACTAGTTCAGTATCATCTCTCTTCTCAGTGATGCATTTGTAGATTACCTACTAGATTTGACATAGCAAGGTCTTACAGCACAAACAATCAGAGCTTCGTGAATTGTTCTCCTCTTTTTTCACTTCTATGTTCTATTATTGGCTAGGAATTCTTCAACATCTCATCTACCTGCCCAATATTATAAATCAAATAATTTTTCATTTTATTTATCACTTTTGAATTTGGCACCACAGATGTCAATTAATTATTAGAAAATTCAGGCCAGGTTTTTGTTCTGAAATTCCCAGAAGTATTTCCTAGGTAACAACCTGCTGTATTAGTATGGTATGCTATAATCCCCCTGATACTCTAAACTACAGAAATATTTAATGATCAGAAAATCCACCCACACATAGGTTTTCCAGTTTTTCCTAGGTAGAAGATGCATCTCTTAAATTGCTCTCCTTTTGAAATGAAAAGATTTTCATTCATTTGCATTCTCTTTGAGGCACAGTTTTTGTTATGTTGGATAACAATACAGACGGGAAAACAAGATGAACTCATTTATTTTCAAATCAGAATAGTTAAAGATATTCAAGTTATTGGAAACGTGTATGTATTCTTCTTGAAGTGATTTATACTGCTTAAGTTCTGTTCATTTTGTAAATTTTGAAATAGAAATTGGATTCACACTGAAACCTTAAGTTACAGATTTCCTGAAAACATTCAAAGGTAAGTGTAGATATTTGCATCTTCCTACAGCTAGAGTTAGTTTTTATGGCTTATCATGTTAAAAGCTGCATTAATTATTCCTTTGTTTTGCCTTCCTATCTCAATAAGAAGATGGCCCGTGTTACACCATTTAACCTTCTTTTCACATGACAGACAATTCTTGAATGGTATGAAAGCAAGAGAAAAGTTCTAACCTTCAGCAAAAATAGAAGTTGTGTTTTTTGTTTGGTTTTCTTTTTTTGTTTGTTTCTTTGTTTCTTTGTTTCTTTTTTCTCCCTCCTCCCCTCCCTCCCCATTTGAAATACAGGTTAAGGATGGAATTCACTTCACCATTAGTAGGCTGGACCAGACACTCAGTAGATATTAACTGACACAGCTGAATCTAGTCTAATGGAATGTACTTGATTATACTATGAAACAACATTTTTTTTGAGCATATGCCAGTATATATAAAGGAATATAAGGTGCTGAAATACACTTCACACCATAAAAAGTAGAAGCAAAGCTGCTATATCACAACCTTTTCATTGCTATTATCCATCAATAGGCTGGAAGGATTTATAAGTGTATTCCAGCTCCTTTGTAAGACATTAATGACCGCTAAATTTATATACATGAACAGCACATAAGGAAAAGGAATTTCGTTGTATTTCAAATTGCAATTTGAGTCCTACCACAAGAAAGAAGTGTAATTTTGTATTCTGAATAACTTAATGCTTACTACACTAATTTCAAAATATGGACATTTTATTTCTAATGCAGGTTTTGACAGGAAAAAAAAAAAGAAAAAAGAAAGAAAAAAAAAGAATGGAATCCATGTTGATACATGGGCTGTAAGTAAAGTAATGATCAAATTACAGATTGCAAAATAACTATGCAGTGAGGTTTTCCAGGTGCCAATGTAGAGATATACCTCTGCAATGTACGTTAGGCTTGCTTTTAAAGGCTAGAAACTTAGAAAGAAAACAAGAAATGAAAAAAAATGTTGAAATTTCTAACAGGACTTTAGAGGATCTAGATTTCAGTCAGCAAACATCTGCTCGAAATACTCTATGACATTTTCAGGCTGACAGGAAGATGAGTGTGTTCACCAGCTGGACAATCAACCTATTCCTGTAACTGTGAATAAACTTCTCCTGTCATTTTCAGTATCCTTTCCTAACTGCTGCCTGCAATATTTTATTGCATATAGCATATTGTGTCTAAATTAAACAGCATATCTACTATGATCTGTACAGAAGACCAAGTCTTTTCCCTATGGAGGTTAGCATAGCCAGTGCTAAAGTCAGCAAGTTTCAGAGTCTTGTGCTACAAAGCCCTGTTCAGTCTCAAGGCCTGAATCCCATACATGATATATAATATCTAAAGGTTGTTGCTGATATCAGCAACTACATTCAGGATATATCCTTTTCTAAACTGTGAAGGGAAGGAAAAGTAACAGTAAGATTCCTTGTGGTTGAAATAAAACCTAGAAGAACTTCCTGCATGTGACATATAATGTGAATATATCATGAAAAGTTCTGTTGCTGTGACCAATCATCTATTCCGGATGGACCTACCCACATGACCAAGGGAGGGAGGGATGAGTGGGAACTGTTGCTGCTACTTTACTATATGTGCCTATTGTAGACTCATTTTTCTCCAGGGTGGTTACTTTGACTATTCTATCAACAGTAGCAGTACAAATCTGTAATTCTACTCCTTTCCGTTACTTTTTAAAAGGTTGATAATCTTTTAAAAATAAAGCCAGTGATGATTTGGTATTGCAGATGTAGCACTAGACAAAGCTGTAATGTAAACAGTGAGAAATCAAATACAGAAGTTATGCAACTTGGCTTGTGTTTTTGTGAAAGAGAATAAACAAACAAACAAACAAACAAAAAAGAAAGAAGGGGAGAAGGGGTACAGAATTCAGAAATTCATAGGAAGTAAAGCAGCTCTGAAAATTCTGAGTTTAATTTGTTCTTTAAATACATGACAGTAACCAGTTATGGTTATGTTTTGTGATCTCAGAAAAAATGTTGAAGGTGTAGATTCCAGTTCAGACAGGAAACGTTATGCACGATACCTGTAGATGTGTCAGAAATGATGTTTAAACAAAACACTCTTCTTCCAATTTTGAAAGAAGGATATAAAGACTTAGCCTTCAACTACAAGTAGACACTAGCTCTCCTTGTTGAGAACACTACAACATACAGCTGAACTGTAAACTGATATACCTTAGATTTTACAAGTATGAAAGTAGAAACAGAAGATAAATGGAAGGAATTAACAGGTTCCTAAAAGACTGATACAATCAAGTAATACTAAGATTTATTTTTTGTTTTCTAAAAATGTTTCAACCTAGATTTTTTAGAGAATATGAACTCTCTTCCAATGAGTAGCAGATGACCATATGTATTGTATAAATTTATTACACATAAGAACAGTATACAAACATGCTTAGATTGCAGCCTACATTTGATCTGTTTCTACAACACCAAGCACAACAGAATCTCTGTTGTATTAGCTAGTCACACATTTTGTTTTGTAGAGAGGATATAATGAGTAATCTTGGAACTGAAAATCTGAAAATGAATGTGTCCATAATTTTGGTGTACCCTGGGCATAAATTGTATTTTGCCAAGAGAAACTACCCAACATTGTTTGTAGTACTTGACAAAATGTGTTGGCCAAAATCCTACAACTATCCAGAGCATTTCATAATGATCTGTTAAACTATCCCTCACCTTCTGCTTATGCTACAATTTCTGCTGCAAAACCTGTGTCTGAAATACATTGGGAGATGTAAACTAAATGTACATATTGATACAATTTTACAGTGTCATTCCTTAGCATGATTTTTTCACAGAGACTTTTAATTTGCCTGTTTGACCTTTGCTAAATACTGCTCCAGAGTTCAAGTCAGCACCCATGACAATACAGAAGGTAAATTTGACAGCTACTGAATTCATAAGTACTCAGATAAAACTTTCATGGCCACATAGTAGATGTTTATAAGATAACACTTATGAAATTTATATTCTGCAAAAAGAAGGAGAAAAGTGATTACAAAATGACAGTTTCTTATTAAAGCTGTCTATTTTTGATTGCTAAGAAAAAGGGATGTAGGTCATTCAGAATTCAGTGCAAGTGAAGCAGAGCAAAATCCTTCACAATTATTCCTTGTGACATGAAATATAATATCTAATGGGTGCTGCTGATACTGACAGCTACACTCAGGATATATCCTTTCTAAATTGTGAAGGGAAGTAAAAAAGAACTATAAGATTCCTTGAGGATGAAACATTAGCTGTGTCCTGCTGCAGTATACAAATCTGACATATTGACAGATGTAGAAGTATTGTTTTATTAAAAAGGGAGGCAAGTGGGGAGGGGAAGTGATTTTTGCATAAAGGTGAACTCCACTAAGCACAGCCTTGAGTCCAAAGGAGAAAAAACACAGAAGCAGGACACAAGTTACTATCCATCAACATATCTCTCAGAAAACCTTTGCTAACAGGGCTTCTCATCTAATAAATCATCCAAGTCTCTTACAATGCTGCTATAATGACTATACATTTCTTTCTTCCTTCAGATGGAATTTCCAGAAAATATTAGTTGCAAATCAAAAATAAATAGTATTTTCCTTGAGATTAAACTGTTATATTTGTTGTATTAATGCATAAAAATAAAACAGTAGACAGTCCCTGACTTCAAAGATGGAGTAAAAAAGATTTTTTTTCTCTGTTTGGTTTAGAAATTTGAAATATAATCTCAGTTTTCTGTGAATTACTAAAGAATGTCTCTCATAATCAATTTTTAATTCTAAGGCTACTTTTTGTTTTGACAATGCATAACAGTGAGGGCATAAATATGAGTACTTTTGCTTAATCTCCTATGAAATAATGTAAAATACATCTATTTATATCATTTGTCAGGTGTGGCAAGACCTACAATTGCAAAATAATTATAGTTTTCAATATAATTTAAAACTGCTTAAACCTTCCAATCCCATCTTTATTTTCTCACCAAAAAAAAAAAAAAAATGGAGCCTGCTTCAATGCATATAAATTTCACTGTGAGGTGATGGCTCATCAATGTAGTCAGAGCAGGCAAGTGAAATAGGTGACTTTTTAATGTGTTCTTAAACTTGTCAGCTTGTCTCTTGAGCATTGATCAACACGATTTATATGGCTTAATGATGGGAAAACTGATTTTAACAAAAATTCCCATCTCAAATTCTCACAGGTTCTACTCAACCTTTTCAGTTCTGATTTGGGAAATTCTCTTACCTCTACATCTCCTAACTTATCCTACTCTCCAAACAACGGGTTTTAATCTCAGCACTGAAATGTGAGGATATTCAAAGCTCCTGACTGGGAAGTTCTTCAAAATCTCATGCATTTGGTCCAAGCTTTGTTTTCATTACTATAAATAAAGTTACTGCATTATAATAAACTAGTGGTTTTCAGCTCAGAGGAAATGCTTTTGGCCAAGTTAAAAAGTTCTGAATTAGACATATATAATAAAATTGCTGAGACAGATGTGCCATTCATGATATGATCTATATTAGATAAACTGTTATGCTGCTGTGGGCAGTTCAGGTTCTTATATTGAAGTTTCCTAATGCTGTCTTAGGCTTATTATTCTTCATATCTTAAAATCAAATCTATTTAATGTAATATGAGGAAAACAAACAAGCAAAACTCTTTTTTATTGAAGTCTGTGTAAATGTTGAAAACACTGAAGTTTTGTGATATCTGATCTTCTGACTAGACAGCTCTTCCAGTAATACATTTGCATGAGCTTGCAGTTCTTAAATATAGAATTTCAATATACTTCTTGTTGGGTTAGGAAGAAAATTTGTATCATGAAAATTTGTATCATGTTCATTTATTTAAACTCTCAAAGTTGAGAAAAAGGCTATACAGGCTTAAATACCTGGAGTGTGGTCCAGTCAAGGGTATGTGTCAGTGAGCATCTAACAAGGAGTGTTTTTATGCAGAGATGGGAAGAGCTGGGGATATATTTAGCATAAATTAGTTTATCTCAGTTGTTTTGCCCAGTGTTTTTTGATTCAACCTGTATTTGAAAGGTTTAATAACAAACCTTTCCTCTGACCTGCCACTTGGCTTAAAAGGAAGCAGTTTGAGAAAGGTTGTGGCTGATTTTTTTTCCCCCTTTATCTATATTCCTAAGATTATAAACAAAGTGGCAAAGTTATACTATTTCAGCAGTATCATGTTTAGTATTATGTTTAGATTTTTGTTTGTTCACGAGTGAAAACTCAGAACAAAGCTGGAATCATGGCATTTTGTACTGTAAGGTATTGGCTCCAAACATAATGATAAATTTTCATGTTGCAGCCTTTATTTCCTCCAGAGGAATATGATTGTACAGCTCTACCCACATCTGTCTTTTCTTTTTCTACCTTTAAATATCTGCTGGACAAATAAATAAATAATAAATAAATAATAATAATAATAATAATAATAAATAAATAAAATAAAATCCTGCATCCTGATCTAAACACTGTTTAAACTGTTAAGGTCATTTTAGAAATAAATACAATTATTGCAAACTTTTTTTTTTTTAATCAAATATTTAACTAGTATAGACAACATTTTAAGGTGACTAATAGGGAATAATCTACCATACTGGAAAGCCACATTTGTTAATGCTGATATTTCTGAAAGCACAGAGCTACTGCATCTGTCATGCAATCTTGTCACAAGAAGTAAGATTTTTTTTTCTTTTCATTTATAATATGTGTATAATAATTTGTGTTATAAGATTTTTAATTCACAGTAGATTGAATTTTTTTTTTCTCCCTTTTTACTTTCTTTGAAAATGTTTATTTTCAGTTATTCAGCCTAAAGAAGAGAAGGTTCAAGGGTGACCTCATTGCAGCTTTTCAATACTCAAAAAGGGTTGTAAAAAAGATGGAGAGCAACATTTTGCTGAGGCAGACTGACAGAACAAGGGGGAACGGCTTTGAACTGAAAGAGAGGATATTTAGATTAGATGCTAGGAGGAAATTATTCACTCAAAGGGTGGTGGGGCACTGGAACAGGTTGCCCAGAGAAGTTGTGGATGCCCAATCCCTGGAAGTGTTCAAGGCCAGATTGGATGACAAGCCTGGTCTAGTGGGTGGCATCCCTGTCCACTGCAGGTGGGTTGAAATTAAATTATCTTTAAGATCCCTTCCAACCCAAACTATTCAATGATTCTTTGGTTCTATGAATTGGAACCTATAATTGCCCAGTCAGTATGTGAAATGACTTCTGACTGGTTCTATTCCAAACACATAGTATTTTGTGTCATGTGAGTATATTTCAGTTTATTTTTGATAAAGATTCATTGAAATGTTTGTTATCTCTGTTCTTAATGAAAGTGTTAAAAAGGCCCATCCTGAATTTTCTGTATGAAAAGTCATTCAGAAGGAGTTCTTGATTGGGTGTTATAAACTGTATAAATAAATGCTGTATAAACTGTATAAATAAATGCTTTTTGATTCTCTGGTAACAGTGAAAAATCAAAACCAGTTTTGAGTTGACTGCGTATCTCATTGATTTAAAACAGAATATAACATATATTTTAGAAGAAGGATGATCATTTTATTATTTCTTTTTGTTCTTGCTACATACGGACAATTGTTGAAACAATTGTACTGAAAAAGAAAATTGGAATGATTTATGTCTAAAATGTCAAAATGAAACTTCTATTTTTTTATTTGCCCTTTTTTAATAATATGTTTTCCCCTTACTCGCTCTATTTAATGTCAACATTTGGTCAATGATTTATGATTTTTCATCTAAGTCTTGTTTATATGCGATATTATAGGCAGGGAAAGGTAAATCAATGTTTTTCCTGTGTACTGCATGAAGTGGGATATCCAACCCTATAACTCATTTTTTTAATTGGGAAAGCAGAAGACATCTCATGGCTAAAAGTAAGAACCATATTGAATGGGACATTGAACTATACATTGCTCTCTTCCGGTTCTCCTAAAACTAAGGTTGGTCCTAAGTTTCATTCTCATCTGTTTTTTTGTTTTTGTTTTTGTTTGTTTGTTTATTTTAAATCATTGTGCATGACCTCAGCAAACATATTTCTAAATAAACATGAAGCTATTTTTCCATCCTCTTGAATGTGAAGTAGGGCTGTCCCAGATGATATGAATCCTATCATCCAACTTAAGACTGATGAATTCACATAGGGTTTTTTTTTTTTTGCCTATCTACAAAAAATCTTTGTAATTTTATAGCGACTTAAATTCACAACCACAATGCTATTTATAGACAGATTTACTTCTCTAGAAACCTTTATTTTTTCCCTGACGTACATCCATGCTTGTGTATTGTGATAGATAAAAATGTTCTTATTTGGGAGGATGTTTTGTCTTTGCTTTTGGTGTAGATACACAAGATGTTTAAATGGATAACTCTTAATCATTGCTTAGGCTCTTAGTCTGAAATCTCTGATTTTTACAAATATTTTCTGTCAAATTCAATGTCAACATTGATTAGAAAGAGTTGACATCCATTGATTGAGTCTATACTGATTGACAGCAATTGATTGAGTCTATTGCTGATTGACAGCAATAAATGAGACAATAAATAACCTACTTTTTATCTCTAATCTCTTCCTCCGCGCCCCCCCCCCCCCCGGGAAATTTTTTTTCTAAATATAAAGTGCTACTGCTCTCAAATTTTCCTTATTGCCTTATACACATATGATTTTATAATATATTGTATAGGATAAAATCCATAACTTTTCAGTCACTATAAAAAATAATTTATCATTTCTAATCTGTAGTTGCATAAATTAGTTGCTTGAAGAAAGAGCCCCGAGGCATTATAGAGTGTTAGACATTGCTACAATTCGTGAGGTAAAGAAAGGTAGAGAAATTGTTTTCCCTTTCTGTACACTGGGTTATTGAATGCGTAAAGAAATAGATAAAAATAAAACCAGCCCAACCACGATAAAGCAGAATTTCTATGTAAAATATATTTAAAACTTTTTTTTTTAATTGATTTGCTTTTGGAATATATACTGTGGTATTGGCATAAGTTTCAAAGAGCAGGTTTTCAGAGCACCATCAATCCTGTTTACGATTCGGAAGATGAGACTGTTTGCCTGTCAGCATTTGAAACTAACAAACCTTGTTTTTAGCATTCTGCTGATCACAATGCCAGGATCAATATATTAGAGATCTCCAAAATATTTTGCTAGATGAACTTTAGGAGAAAGAGCCATTTATTTAACATGTGTATGAAGATCAAACAGGAACATTCTTAAATTTCTGTAATTCTGTAAATGTTAGTTTGATAAATGAAAACACTTCCAATGTGAAAAATTTATGTATCTTTTAAAAATTACTTCCAATTTATTTTATCTAGAAAGGAATATATCTAATAGTCAAATGGCAGGAAAAAATACTAATTAAAGAAATTTAGCTATGATATATTTATTTTGTTTGTATGAATAGAATAAATAAAGAGGAATAAATACTAGAAGCTCAAATAAGGGAAGTCAAGTGCTTCATACTTATCAGCGCTGTGGACAGAGATGTCGAATTGAGATCGTTCTGCAGTGTGAAATATCCTCTTATTCTGCTATGGATGAGTGGCTCCTTTAGAATGGTATTTCCTTTGCCTCATTAAATTGTGTGTTATTTTACATTCAAAACTATTTTCAAGTGCACCTGTGCAGATTTTTGGGGTGTACCCTGCTAGCAGAAACTCTAAGTCAATATACTTACTTTTGAAAACACTGCAGCAGAGGTGCAGGTACACATACAAAAGTATCCTTGTGGCTGATGTAGCTTCTTCTTTGGATAAGCAAACTGATTAATTATGCCTGCTAAATACCTTTTAGTTGATATAATCTCTTCCTTTATGAGCAGTGTTTTCTGGAATGATGACACTAGTTCATCTATGCTGACAAACCTCTTTAGGACAACTTTCTGAGTAATTTCGTTAACACCAGTGAGACTTCTCATAGACTAACTTGCTATCAAGCAGATATACAGGCAAAAAAAATCACAATAGAAAGATGAAGAATCAAGAGGAGAGGTGCTAAAAATGCATTTTGGAGCAAAGCAAACTATTCACCAAAAAATAACATAGCCAAGTGACCAACTTAGAGGGAACTGAAGCTGTCAGTGAAGCGACCTGAAAAGTCTGCCAAAAAGCCAGATGCTTCTACTGAAAAACTACCTCCCACAAATTGGCATGGGTATCTTACAGAGCTGGCACTCAATAGTACCTGATTTGCTAAACCACAGTCTGTCTTGAACACATTATTTTACTACCCTTGCCTGTTATCAATAAATGGATAATATTATTCTGCTTTCACTTATTAAATTCTCCTTGGCAACCGTTGTTCTTTTGACAAATGAAAGCAAAAAGAAAGTAAATTTGAACACCATATTTTTTTGTGGGGAAAAATAGGGTGATTTCGTTTAAAAACACTGCATGGGGCATATGATCCCCAAACATCGTTGTTTGCTTACTGGTGTAATTTATTTCCTCAATATTTTGACATTATCCAGGGATGACTGCTGGCACTGGAGTTGTTACTAGTTGAAGAAAACGAGCAATTTAATGAATTTCTGTTCTCTGAGCCACTGACAATTATAGTTGTTGAGTCTGCTAGATGTGGAAAGGAAGTTTATCTATTTCCCCTGCATATAAGAAGAAGGAACTCCATCTTTATGTTGTTCTTTATGCAGAAAACTTATAGGAAAGACTTGTGAAGGAAAAAATTACACACACACACACAAAAAGGAAAAAACAACAAAAACAACAACAACAACAACAAACTAGATTTGAAAGAACTCCTGTATTTTATTGAGAAGAGAACTTTTTTTTTTTTTTCCAAGTAGTAATCCTTGCTAATGTGAGGCTAATTTTTCTACTCATCATGAAGTCCCACTATGTCAAACAGAACTCTCATTCATAAAACATATATTGGTCATATTTCATTCATCTCTTTCATGCTCCAACAACCAGAGCTATTTCTAATGCATCCATGGATATTTCTTTTTTTGAAAAAGTCACTCCAGTGGAATATATCTTCTCCTATTATTATTGAAAATACAGAATATTCGATCTTTGCTGGACTAACGTGAAGAATTAAACTGTCTGAATTATTAGGCTATGATACTTACCCTTGTACTTTGTTAGCCTTGGGAGAGCTCAGGTAGGTCAGAGCAAAGGGATTCACAGTAGCATTTTTTTGAGAGACCTCCTAGTTTTCTACTGAGGAAGCTATTCAGAAACCTTCAAGAACAGTGGTGGACATAACTAGCTAAATTTTTCATACTGGAATACAGTTAATCAAACTAATTCTGCACTTGAATATTTTTACAAAAGGAAAAAACAAAGATTCTTGTCTCACTTAGAAGAGAATTTGTCTTAATTTGTTTTATTTTGAAAAGAAATGTTGACCTCTTTATTACAGTGCCTGTCAGTCTTAATTTTGAATAATTCATTCTTATTGATATGTCAAAAATCTCCTGGCAAACATAGAGTCATTGTGCATGCTTTCAACAGCAGTTTAGATGGTTTCTTCCTAAAATTTAATCATAAATGTCTTTTTTTTTTTTTTTTTTTAACAGAAATTACTCCAACAATCACATAAATGTTGAAAGCTTAAAACTGAATTCTAGAATTGGCTTACTCCATATTTGCAACACTTTGATATCAAAATTGAGAGTCTTAATGCATTTTTTTTCCATGCATTATAGAGTGATTCTATAGGTTACAGTACATATTGGGCCTTGGGAAAATGTGAATTGGAGAGCTGATATGACTGCAACAGAGGATACCCAAAGTATTACTCATTTTGGACTGACTTGTGTAAATACATGCATTTCATTATGTGAGGTCTATTAAAGTAATGTCCCAACAACAAATCTGCATACAGCTCCTTAATTCAACAGAATGAATGGAGAAATTATTCCTCATGAATTGGTAAATATAGAATATAAATAATTAGACAGGTTTTCTTTTATTTTCTCTGAAGACAATTCTCAGTTTTTCATAGTCAACAAAAACAGTATGCAAATGGAGGCCATCATAAAATAACTCTAACAAGTATTCTCGGAATAAAGCTGTTGATGCTTTGCCATTGCCAAGCATTAGAAGTTACTGAAGAAAATGATGTCACGGTTGCAAAAGTAGGGAAAGCACAGTACAATCAGTTGGCATTCATATAGATCAATTATTTGTGATTAAATATGAAATTTAAAATGAAATGAAATAAATATGAAATTTAAAATGAAATAAAAATGAAATTAAATACTGTACTGAACTTCTGATAATGCATTAAATTTTTCTTCCATTTGGAAAAAAAAACCAAACAAACAGATACCCAGTTACAGATTGAGTTAAAAAAAATATATGTGTTTTTCCCCATTGCTATTGATGTCTCAATCCACAGCCATATTAAAATTCTTCTGTTAGTAGTTCATTATTACATAATGGAAAGGGAATATCTGGTGCTTGCTTCATTATTTTCAATACAACATTGGGATTGCATTAGGAATACAAGAAATATGCTATAGTCAAAGGTTTCAAACTTTGCCATCTTATTTTAAATTAACTGAAGATACTTCATATATTTGGCATGCTCTGCTGCTTTCCGTGTTTCAGTCAGTGTTCTTGTGTTTGTTTGGATTTTATTTTTTGATATGATAAAACTTACTGAAAGATTAAAAATGTCATTTCTGTGTGATACAGAGTAGTACTCAAGTGCAAATATGTTTTGTGAATGTTGGAAATAGGAATAGGAAATTGTTAGAAATTTAATCTTCAATCTTCCTTCCAAGAAATTGATAGTATTATGTGCACTCACACACCTAACACATCGTAGAAAAAAATATTTTCTTTATGCATTCAAATAGAAATCTATTTTGTTGTAAATTCATTGAATTCTAATAAAGCTATGGAATGTGTAAAAATAATTAATTTAATTTAAAAGCAAACATAAAGTCAAATGTAGAAAATGCAATATTTGATGACAGTGAGAAGTACACAGAAGAGAAAAACAGATGTTATGCTAAAGTGAATGGCATTTTCTTAATGTATCCCCCAAGGAAATTGTTGTCTATTACTTTTAATGTAGATTTCCTTTATTTCATTTTCTGAATTAAGACTTCGAAGACAAAAAGGAGTATGCCACAAAAACTTCCTTTTGAACATTTGCAAATGGTTTGTATTCAAATGCAGAATGGTTTAGCACCATTTCACTATATTTATTGGAAGAATTATTCTGTAAAAAGTAGAAAAGTGTTCACAATCTATAGCAGCGTGGGAGAAAAACAAACAAAGAAAAAAGCTATGTTTAAAGTTCAATTCTATTAAAAGTTTAATATTAAAGAAAGTGTTCTACTATGGTTCCTCAGGCATTTTCTATCACATTCATTTTCTTAAGAAAAACAAACAAACAAACAAAAACCCATAATTTTCACATTATTATCATCTTCCAAAAGAGATTTTAATTTCTTCTGTGTGTTTTCATTTTCCACTGGGAAATAGAAAGTGAAATATTTAACATATTCTGATAACATAAACTTGGATCCTATTTTGTAAAAAACAAATAAACAAACAAACAAACAAAACTAAATATTTCTTCTAAAACAATTTCACAAAACAAAAAACTATTTCTTTATGTTCTTTGCATTCTTTATGTTATGGAAATTGTTCTGAATTTAATTCTTTTATGTAGGTAGATTTGTGTCCCACAAGGAAGTTTTTCCTGTATTTTTCTAATTAAGTGGTGGGGATTTTGTTTGTTTGGTTTTTTGTTTGTTTGCTTTTGCTTGTTTGTTTTTCCTTCCCCCATATTATTCTGAACCTAGTGCTAAACTCTAGCATATTATGGTAACCTGCAAGCTTTTCCGTTTTCCAGTGGTTCCTAGATGCTCTGCCCACATAATCCTCCTGCATGTTCTGTACTGGTAAATACTTTCTCAGCGTATGATGGAGGTCAGCGGGGTAACTTACAGAAATCAAAGAAGAGAATCATGTGCTTGGAGGACTGAAAGAAGGAAAATAAAACATCCCTTTGTACTTATCTGCTCTGACCCTTACTTCCACAGTAACATTAAGTAATCAGTGTGGACCAGTAGCACATAAACTAGCTATTTAATCTTGTGCCAACCCCTCCCCCAGTCATGGACCCTCTCCAGGAGAAATCAACTGTAAATTATCCACCATGAAAGTTATAGGAACATTAACTGAAAAAATAAAACTGTAGGAGAATTTGTTTATTTGGACCAGAGATTCACACAAATTATAGCATAGAGACAGTTATCAGAAAAATATTTGTGTCACTGCCACAGAGGAGATTTTATCTAGAAAGAGATTATTCTGCAGTTTGAAAAGTAGTTACCTGCAATATTGACAGCAGATTGTGCTGATAATATTAATGGAATGATACCCAGCAGAAGAAAATTCAAAAGCTTGGGGAAAATGCACAGTAGATGTGACTTATTTTACTTAACTTAAACGAAAATATTCCACTTACATGTAGCTTCATATACTCCAATTACGTGGCTTTATATAGCCAGACTATATGAAAATACAACACAAATCAATAAGTAAACCAGTATACAGATCTCAATATAAAGAGTGAGCATGTATACAACTTAATTATTTAACAGATTAATACATTCTGAATATCTTTTATCCACACAGACATATGTACGAATAAAACAGATGAATAAAGCAGATGGTCAGTTCCTTCTTAGATACACACTGGACTGAATTTCTGAATGCAATGTCAACTCATAATTAAGTTGAAAATCTATAATACTATATTTTAAAGGAATCTGTTTTTTTTTTCTTTTTTTTTTTTTCCCCTCATTATCACTTCCTGATTTAAATTTCCAGAAAATGGTTCCCTGCAATTTAAAAAAGAAGATATCCCACAACTATTAAGATAGGAAATTTCCAGTGACGCATAGAATGCAATTTGCAACATACTTTGACCTACTGTTAAGCAGAATATTGTCCTATCATGCTTGGTTAGATTCTTTTTTCCTCCTGGACATCCTGCCATCTAGTTTTTGTAAACCCTTATCACTTAAGTAAATGTATAAATAGCTTTAATATGCGGAATATGTCAAATAAAAATGTTGGAACATGGGTAATTCTGACCAGAAAATTCAGGATGATTTTTCAGATGGAATTATATATGAATTTAATCTCTCCCTCATCCCGCATGCCAGAAAGATTGCCAACTACATACTTTGGAGAAGACATACTTCAGAGATACTCATGGGCATTTTGTTTGTCATTCTATGCAAATTAAGGTTGTGATGTCCTCTGAACTAAGGCAAGGCATTTAAGACAAGTTAACTCCTGTATTTTGCATTGTGCATGTGGTATGTCTACAGAATTATTATTTTTTTTTCCCACCGTTGTTTGTTTCTGATTTCTTTGCATCAAGGATAATTGGTGTGTTTCTCAGGGGGTATAGGTTAATTAGTGGCTTAAGCATCAGTTCTATTGCACATGATGCAATAGAGTCACAGTGTCTGCTCTGCAATTTCATAAAAATGCAGCAGGCAACATGTAGTGCCATGCTGAAGTAATGGTTTAAAACAACAGAAGCACCTGCTTCATCCTAGGTATCTCCTGGATATGTCACTGTATACATCAACTGCAGTTTGCTGTAACTGGTAATTGTCCACTTAATAACCACATAGTCAGCACGGGTCTCATGACCACTGGTTGGGCTCAAATCAGTGGCCATAGTTTTTGGCATCGCTTCCAAAATTAAAACAGTTGCTTATATTGGCTGTCATTTATGTCCTATGGGTTGCCATCTGTCATTCCTATATCAGATGCAAATTTAATTAGTAGGTTATTTTGTCCATAAACTAGGTACACACTCAAACTTCAGTCACTATTGGAACAATGTATAAAGTTGAAATGCTACTTTTGGACAATTCCTGGCTTGCATTTCCTCACAATGCCACTATTGTCTTATACAGATCTCCTTCGGTTCTATATTAGACTGTATACACCCAGCTCATTATTCTCATACCTAGCTGCTTGAAAACATTTACATAAGCACTGTCCCATTGCAATGATTTTCCCAGCAGTAATAGGTCACATTTTAATATCTAAAAGCTTTCCTGTAACTTCTTATTTAATGACTGTCTTACATACACTAATTTTTAAAGGCCTTTTCAGGTTTTAGAAGAGGTATTGTTTTTGCGAATTGGCCTAAGTACTTGAATTTTTGCTACTAATGTTGTTATGCTGATGAGATCAATGATGAAAAAATAAAAGAAAATTACAAAGATTACATTCTTCAGTGACTGGCTATACAGCAGTAGCTCTCTATAACTGGAATGGAACAGAAAGAAAAGTTGGTTCCTCATTTCCATCCTTGATTCTGTGAATGGAAACATTTATTTTAACGTACTGCTGACAGAAAATATTGTAAAGTAGATATAGACAGGACAAGTCTGGATATACTTCTGGATATATCTTCTACTCTACAAAGATTTTCTCATAATTTGATCTGTTTGCCTGTCAAAAATACTATTATCTTCTTTTTTAACTCTTCTTTTCATGAAGCCCAGGGTACTATTGTTTTCCTGAGCTGCAAGTGCACATTGTTGGTTGAAGTCAAGCTGTTTATCCACGAGTCTTTTCAGGGATGTTCTCTATCCACTCATTGCGCAGTCTGTATTCATGTCTGGCATTGTCCCAAGCCATGTGCAGGACCTTGCAGTTGGCTTTGTTGAACTTCATGAGATTCTCACAGGCCCACATCTTGAACTTGTCAAGGTCCCTCTGGATGTTATCCCTTTCCTCCAGCGTGTCAACTGTACCACACAGCTTACAGTCATCATCAAACTTGCTGAGGGTGCACTCAATCCCACTGCCCATGTCACCAGCCAAGATATTAAACAGCACCAGTCCCAATACTGAACCCTGAGGAATACCACACATCACTGTTCTTTACCTGGACATCAAGCAATTGACCACAACACTTTGAATGCAAACATCCAGCTTTTTGCTTATCCACCAAGTGATCCATCTGTCAAATTCATGTCTCTACATTTAGAGACAAGGATGTCATGTGGGACAGTTTTAAATGCTTTGCACAAATACAGGTAGATGATGTAAGTTGCTCTTCCCTTATCCACCAATGCTGTAATCCCATTGAAGAAGACCCCAAATTCCTAATTTTAAACCGTATATGTTTATGTTTTTTGTGTCCTTTCAAGTAAGAGTGCTAAGGATAACTTTTTTTTTTTTTTCACAGCTACATTTTTTTTTTGTCTTCCTCAAAAATAATGTGATAAAACTGAAAGAAGAGGTTAAGGTAATTCAGCTTTAAAGATAAGTAAAATGTCTTCATATGGGCTGTGAAGATTCCAACTAAGAAAAGTTTTTGTCAGCAAGTGGAAGCTAGATATTGATAAAACTAACTGAGGTAGAGACATTCTGCAAAAGCCTGGATGGCTTCAAGGACAGTAACTAAGGAGCCCAACAGCAGTGAATACTCACCTTGTAAAGCTCATAGACAAAATTTTGTCTTTAGGATATATTCTTCAAAGCAGTTGCTGCTGCTTCTAGCCCAAGCACCTCCCTCAGAAATAGCTGTCCCTAGATGACATGAGCTTCCAAGTCCCTCGTGTGAGATCTTTTGATCTCATCACACAAAGGGATAAATATTAATGGGGGTAGTTAATCTTATGAAAAGTAGACCATATTTTTGAAGATATCAGACTGTATCATCTCAGTGATATCTTTCAGCATTTAAGTCTTTGGCTAAATTAATGCTTTCAGATATTCAGTACAAATTCTCAACACCATGTGCCCCAAATCCCTTGAAAATTAAGTAGTATTTCATTTTTTTTAATGTTTTGAATTTTTTAAGTCCAAGAGATGCTTTGAAAATTCTATCATTAAATCCATGAAAAAGCATTGACATTTGATTTCCCTTATATATGCCAGTAACAGGTGACATGGAATTTAATTTTTACAATGTCCTTCTGAAAGTTGTTTTTTTTTTTTCTTTTTTTTTTTCAGTTCACTGTGGGATACTGATGTCAATATTTGCAATAAGACACTGAAGACAATTAATTATCAGATGTCTATTTTTTATTTTTTAGTGCATTACTGCATGTTTTAAAGTGGCACTGTGGTCCAGCAGACAGAAAGGGAAAATGAAATTCTACCTGTTAGACAACCTGTTCTAGTTAGTTGGTTTTGATCAGCCAACATCACTTTGGGATGGAATCTGAATGCACTCCATCCCTTCCATGTTGATGGAATCTGAATGCACTCCATCCTTTCAGTCATGAAGTTATGAATCATCTGAAGATTCATAACTCGTTATGAAGATGTCTGTCCTCCCAAACAATAGCTACGCGTATTGAGGCCCCACTTCCCAGCATGTGGCAGAACACCACTTGTTGATGGCAAGTAGAGGATATATATTCTTCTCTCTCTGTGCTTCTGCACAAGCCTTTGCTTGCTTTTTTTAATTATTATTTTTTTTCCTCTTCCTTTTCCTTTTAATTAAATTATCCTTATCTAGACCCATGACACCGCCCCCCCCCCCCTTTTTTTTTTTCTTTCCAGCATACTTTCTTCTGAGGAGAGGGAATGAAAGAGCAATTGTGGTGGAGTTTAGCTGCCCAGCAGGGTAAAACCACCACAAGAGATTAAATATTTATACCAACTTTGGTTTGCTCACATAAGCACTGGCCAGTTGAGGATTCCCAGGATGGTGGGGTGTACTTTTTGTCATTTACAAAGGATTATGTAAACTTTAAGGCTTAAGTAATTAAATTAAACCATAAAACATCACGTTTTTCTTGATAGGATGACATTAGAGAGAAAATGTTGAGGACATGGCTGTAAGACTGGGAGAAAGAGATTTTCAAGTGTTTAGTCTCACTAAGCTGCTACACTCCATAGGTAAAATATTAGGGGAAAAGACCCTTCTTTTCCGTAATGTCAGTCTGCTTTTACTTGACAACCCTTCATTCATTTCAAATACAGCAAAAGTAGCCAAGTTCCATATACCTGATAAGATTGCCTATACCCTTACCAGGAAATTTTGCAATTTGTCTGAAATCTCTGCAACAGCACATAAGTGTTAACAACTAAGTTGTTAAACAGGTTACATTGCTTTCTAGGGTGAAAATTTACATTATCTGTGAAAACAGTCATCTTATGAGATCTGTGAAGAAATTCACATGAACTAAAAACCTTTGCACTTAGTAAAGCTTGTGGAAGGCATTTAATCTTGTAAAAAATAAAAAATAAAATTACAGCTGATCAAATAACCCATGATTGAGTAGATTCTAGAGAGACAAAGAATCTTACTGAGTTTCAAAAAGAAAACATTTCACAAAAGAATGTCACATGGAATGAAATATAAAATCAAGAGAAAGGATATATAAACATCTTGTTGCAATGATAAATATTAATTGCAGACTTTGCATGCCAATACAATAGAAGATATTTATTCTAAAAGAAAATGGGACAAAGAGAAGGGGAATGAGGAAGTGAGAGAAGTGCTTACCCTTAAGATTTTTTTTCTTATATTGCAGAATTTTCTGCATAATGATTTAAATTATTGTGTGGCAGGATGAAAAACAACAGAAATAACATTTTCATACATAATACCACTGAACTGTGGAATTCTGCCCCAGAATAATGCAAGGGCTGAAACTATAAACAGTTCAAAACAGATCAGACAATTTTATGAAAGATAAGTCTTATCAGATACCTCATACATAAGAGCTTATAGAATCATACAATGATAAAACCACAGAATCATAGAATGGCTTGGGTTGGAAGGGATCTTAAAAATCATCTAGTTCCAAGCCCCCTGCCATAGGCAGGGATGCCACCCACTAGATCAGGCTGGCCAAAGCTCAATCCAACCTCACCTTGAACACCTTCAGAGATCATCTACAACTTTTAGATGTACAACAAAGTAGATGGCATCAGTCAGTCTTCCGCTGTTGACTGATGCAGTCACTCCATCATACAAGGCCACCAGATTGGTAAGGCACAATTTGTCCTTGCACGAAGCCATGCTGGCTCTCCCAGCTCACCTCCTTGTCCTGCATATGTCTTAACATTGCCTCCAGGAGGATCTGTTCCATGATCTTCCCAGGCACAGAGGTGAGGCTCACCAGTCTGTAGTTCCCCAGGTCTTTCTTTCTACCCTTTTTAAAAATGGGAGTGATGTTTCCCTTTTTCGAGTCACTGGGGACTTCACCTGACTGCCATGATTTTTCAAATATGATGGAGAGTGGCTTGGCGACTTCATCAGCCAACTCCCTCAGGACCCTGGGGTGCCTGTCATCAGGTCCCATAGACTTCTAGTTGTTAAGTTGCATCAGGAGGTCCCGAAGTTGTTCTTCGCTTACAGTGGGAGGGACTCTGCTCCCCCAGCCTCCGCCTACAGGTTTAGGGACTCGAGAGTTGTGGAAGCCTGGCCACCAGAGAAGACCGAGGAAAAGAAGTTTTTAAGTACCGTTGCCTTCTCCACGTCTGTTGTTACCAGCTCTCCACCTTCATTTGTCACAGGTGGTATGCTCTCCCTAGTCTTTGTTTGTGGCCAACATACCTGTAGAACCCCTTCTTGTTATTCTTTGCATCTCTCACCAAGTTTAGCTTTGCCAGTGCCTTGGCTTTCCTGATCACATCCCTGCACATCTGGACAGTGTTTCTGTACACTTCCTAGGCCACACGGCCCTGTTTCCACCATCCGTGCATTTCTTTCTTTTGCCTAAGTTTGACCAGCAGATCTTTATTCAACCATGCTGGCTTTCTACCTTCCCTGCTTGATTTATTACATATGAAAATAGAGAGCTCTTGTGCACTCAGAAAAATATCCTTAAAGAGTTGCCAGCTCTTATCAGATCTGCTGTCCCTAAGGACAGTTATACACAAACTAGTACCACTGAGAAGCCAAGTGCGTATACCATTGGCAAATAACCTTAACATTGGTAACCTTACCATTGGTAAGATTATTTTAAATGCTTAAAAATGGTATGGCCATGTTGGGAACCAGATATCAAGCAGGAGTTTTGGTGATACTGTTTGTCACTGATCATATATGAGTGGAGCATGGTCTTGTAGATTACAATGGATTATAGCCTGGATTTAGAGGTCACAAACTCTTGAGTTTTAATGCTGAATTTTCTCTGGAAAACTCCAATGGAATTTGAAAGGAATACATTTGCACATAATTACCTCCAAAATATATCTTTTGATGAAGAAATCATAGTCCTTCTGCTGAACTTTTAAAATATGCAACAAAATTTCATGGCAGTGACATTGTTCTAAAGTGTCAAAGGTGATTATTTTGTATTAAATTAACGAATGTAATGGAATGAAGGAATGAATTTAACCTAGTGGAGTAGCTAAACTATTAAATAATTTATTCTCAGATGACTTGACAAAAATTCAGCTCAAATCTGGGAGTTGCCCAAATCCAGTGAAGCCAAAAAGAGACTTCTGACTGATTGTACCTTGAGGTAGGTCTCCTGTCTATGTCTCCAATAAGGTGATTTATCATAGTGTCCTGGTTTTAGCTAGGATAGAGGTAATTTTCCTCCTAGTAGCTGGCAGGGTGCTATGTTTTGGATTAGGATGAGAAGAGTGCTGATAACATGCTGATGTTTTAATTGTTGCAGAACAGTGCTTACACCAAGCCAAGGACTTTTCAGCTTCTCGCTCTGTCCTGCCAGCGGGCAGGCTGGGGGGTGCAGCAGGAGCTGGGAGGGGACAGACCCAGGACAGCTGACCCAAACTGGCCAAAGGGGTATTCCATACCATCTGACGTCATGCTGAACAATACATAGGGGTGGCTAGCTGGGGTGGGGGGGCCAGCTGCTCGGGGATAGGCTGGGCATCGGTCAGCGGGTGGTGAACAATTGTATTGTGCATCACTTGTTTTGTACTTTATTATTATTATTATTATTATTATTATTATTATTATTTTCTGTCCTAATAAACTTAAACTGTCTCTATCTCAACCCACAGGCTTCAGTTTTCTCTTTTCTCTCCCCCATCCCAGAGAGGGAGGGGGGAGGGTGAGCGAACTGCTGTGTGGTGTTTAGCTGCTGGCCGGGTTAAAACCACAACACATAGAATCATATAACCTTACAATACCCTGTGCTGGAAGGAACCGAAAAGGATCATTGACTTCAACTCCTGGCTCCACACAGCACCAGCCAAAAATCAGACCCTATGACTGAGAGCATTGTCCGAATGCTTCTTGAACTCCAGCAGGCTCAGTGCCATGACCACTTCTCTGGGGAACCTTTTCCAGTACTCAATCACCCTCTCAGTGAAGAACCTTTCCTGTTATCCATCCTGAACCTCCCCTGTCATAGCTTCATGCCATTCCCTCACATCCAACCACTGATCAACAGAGAGAAGAGATCAGCACCTGTCCCTTCACTCCCCCTCATGAGAAAACTGTAGGATGCAGTGACATCCCCCCTCAAGTCTACCCTTCTCTAGGCTGAACAATCCAAGAGACCTGAGCTGCTTGTTGTATGTCTTCCTCTCTAGACCTTTCATCATCTTTATTGCCCTCCTTTGGACAGTCTAATACTTTTACATCCTTCTTATATGTGGTGCCGAAAACTGTACACAGTACTCAAGGTGAGGGCACCTGCAGAGTAGAGTGAGACTGTCACTTCCCCTGACTGGCTAGCAATGCTGTGCCCAATGTACCCTGGGATATGGTTGGCCCTCCTGGCCACCAGGGCACACTGTTGACTCATATTCAACTAGTCATTGACCAAAATGCCCTTTCAGTGGGGTTGCTCTCCAGTATCTTGTCCCCCGGTCTCTACAGCCAGGGTTGCCCCAGGTGCAGAATTTGGCACTTGATCTTGTTAAACTTCATATTGTTAGTGATTGCCCAGATTTCTAATTTTTCAAGATCTCTCTGCAAGGCCTCATTACCCTTGATGAAGTTAACAGCTCTTCCCAATTTAGTGTCATCTGCAGACTTACTCAAAACACCTTCTAGTCCTACATCCAAATCATTTATGAAAACATCCAAGAGAACTGGCCCTAAAATGAAGCCCTACTAGTGACTGTCTGCCAGCCTGATGTAACCCCATTTACTATAATCATCTGAGCCTGATCCCTCATCTGATTGTTAACCTATCATGTTATGTTTTTATCTAGTTGCATGCTGGACATTTTGCCCAGAAGGATACTATGAGAAACTGTATTGAAAGATTTACTGAAATCCCCCCCTAAAATTACATCAACTGGCTTCCCTCGGTCAACTAGAGGGGTGAGTGACCTTGTCATAAAAGGAAATCAAGTTTGTTAAGCAGGACCTTCCCCTCATCAACATATTTTCGCTATGACCAATGACCACATTGTCCTTTGGTGTTTTTCAGTAACTCCCAATAATTTTACCAAGCACTGAAGTGATACTGACAGGCCTGTAATTACCAGGGTATTCTTTCTTGCCCTTCTTGAAAATTGGACCACTGTTTGCCAGATTCCAGTCAACTGGGACCTCTCCGGATTCCCAACACTATTGAATAATAATTGAGAGAAGTATATTGCAATGACATCAGCCAGCTCTCTGAGTACCCTGGAGTGAATTCCATCAGTTTCCATAGACTTACATGCATGCAGGTGGAGCAGCAAGTCCTGCACAGGGTTGAGGTTGACTAGGACTTTATTGTTCCTGCAGTAATGGTCCTCCAACTTAAGGCACCTGAGGTCCCAGATCCCATCATCATTGGTGTTGAAGACAGAGGCGAAGAAGGCATTAAACGTCTCTGTTTTGTCTATGTCCTTGTTTGTGAGGTGACCATCCTTATCAAGTAATGGACCAATGTCTTCTCTGGTCCTCCCTTTGCTGTTAACATATTTAAAAAAAAAAAAAAACAAACAACAAAAACCCAATGACTTTTATTCTCCCCTTACAGTACTGGCCAGCTTCAGTTCTCATTGAGCTTTGGACACACAAATTTTCTCCCTATAAAGGCAAACAGCATGCCTGTAGTCCTCTCATGTTTCCTCTCATGTTGCCTGACTTCTTTTTCAGAGGCCATACACTTTGTTTTTCCACCTAAGCTCTAGAAGATTCCTGCTTGGCCAAGCCAACCTTCTGCCCTGCCTGCTCGTCTTCCAACATTTTGCAACTGCCATTTCTTGTGCTCTTAGGAGGTGGTACTTAAAAATTGACCAGCACTGAGGGACCCTAAGGTCTTCAAAAGCAGTTTCTCAGAGGACCTTACTAACTAGTTCCCTGAGCAGCCTGAAGTCTGCTCTCCCCATATCCAGGGTTGAAGTTTTGCTGGCACTATTCTTCCTCTCAGCAAAGATTTTAAACTCGACTACTTTATGGTCACTATGGCCAAGATGACCCCCAATAGCTACTTCACCCACAAGACCTCTGTTTTGTCATCTTGCCTGGGTTGTGTGTATTAGACTCCCACAATGACTTCTGCTTTATTTGCTTGTCCCTTAACCAACTGCAAGCTCTGTATAGTCCATCCCCTCCATTACATACAGCACCACCCCTCTGACTCACCTGCCCTGCCTATCCCTTCTGAAGAGCCTATAACTGTCCATCATAACACAGCAATCACAGTAATCTCCCCACCAAGTTTCATTTATGCCAATGATGTCGTAGCTCTGGGACTGAGCCAAGGCTTCTAGTTCCTCTTGTTTGTTCCTCATGCTGTGTGCACTGGTGTAGAAACATTTCTCCTATATCTAGCTTATTACCAGCAGGCCTAGTATTATTCCTTTCCCCCTGCAAATCTAGTTTAAAGCCCTATTGATCAGCCTTGCTACCTCCTGCACAAAAATCCTTTTTCCCTTCTGAGAAAGGTGCATTCCAGCAGGTGCCAGCAGGCCTGGTGTTGTGTAGACCTTCCCATGACTGAGAAACCCAAAATTCTGCCAGTGGCACCAGCCCTGAAGCCACATTTAGATCTGATGGGTCTGCCTGTTCCTTTCAGTATTGTTCCCTGCGACTGGAAAAATCAAGGAAAATATTACCTGTGCACCTGATCCTTTATTCCATCACCTCAAAGCCCTGAAGCCCCTTTTGATCACCCTTGGACTTTTCTTTGCTACTTCATCACTGCCAATGTGAAAAAAAAAAAAAAAAGTAAGCAATAACAGAGGGCCATACAAGGTGAGTGACTTTTCTAGTGATGTCCTTAAAATCATACAAAACTTCAGCTGGATTCTCCAACTTTTCAGAGTTTTCCTTACTGTGAAGACCATCATGGGTATTCCAGTATAAACCAAAATGATTCAATGAGCAAAGAAATGTAGAGAGTGCCCTGAGTGACAGTTATTTATTCCCAACACATGTAATCTGATATTAATAAAGCACCAGAAATTTCTACTATTACTGCAATTATTTCTTAAGTTTGTGTGTTCAAGATGGAATTAAAAGTTTCTTAAGCTAGAGAGCTGAGCACATAAATGTTAACCATATATGGTTGGCTTGTGAAATCTAACTAATGCTTTTCCCCTAGCAGAAGTATTTTATTGATGTCATTATACTGAGTTTACGTGGCAAGGTTTTGGTAGCAGGGGCTGCCAGGGTGGCCTCTGTGAGAAGAATCCAGAAGCTGGGCGAGTTTCAGCTGGCTCCAAAAGGGACCTGCCGCTGGCAAGAGCTGAGCTAATAAGCAATGTGTTTTGTGCTTAAAAACCTGCTGCACAACAGCAACTGGGAGAGAGAGGAGTGAGAACCAGCCCTGCAGACCCCAAGGTCAGTGTAGAAGGAGGGCAGGAGGTGCACCAGGCACCAGAGCAGAAGTTCCCCTGCGGCCTGTGGAGAGGCCCCTGGTGGAGCAGGCTGTCCCCCTGCAGCCCATGGGTCCCACGTGGAGCAGATCTCCATGCTGCAGCCCGTGGAGGAGCCCCCAGTGGAGCAGGTGGATGTGGCCTGGAGGAGGCTGCGGCCCATGGAGAGCCCCTGCAGGAGCAGGCCCTGGGCCGGAGCTGCAGCCCGTGGAGAGGAGCCCATGCAGGAGCAGGTGTCTGGGGGGAGCTGCTGCCTGTGGGGGACCCGTGCTGGAGCAGTTTGCTCCTGGGGATGGACCCCGTGGTATGGAGCCATGTGGGAGCACTTCTTGAAGAGCTGCTGCCTGTGGGGAGCCCCCGCAGGATCAGTTTGAGAAGGATGGCATCCTGTGGGAGGGACCCCATGTGGAGCAGGGGCAGAGAGTGACCGTGAAGGAGTGGTGGAGATGAAGGGTTAGGGATTGACCACAGCCCACATTCCCCATCCCTGTGCCACTTGTGGGAGGAGGAGGTAGAAAGGGGAGGGGGGGAGAGAGAGAGGTGTTTGTGTGGAGTTTCCCATGTTCTAGTCTGCTACTGATAGGTAATAAACTATATTAATCTCTTTGTGCTAAATCTGTTTTTCCCATGATGATAATTGGTGGGTGATCTCCCTGTCCTTATCTCAACCCTTGAGCCCATTCCATCATATTTTCTCCCCCTTTCCCTTTGAGGAAGGGAGTGAGAGAGTGGTTGTGGTGGAGTTTGGCTGTCCAGCTGAGTAAAACCACCACAGTCATGTAACCTGTTTTAATCTCTAGAAGACAGATCTCTGAAGGCTATTAGAATTTAACAGAGATTTACATACCTTCTTCAGTAATTTAATTATCTCTAGGTACGAACAACCTAAACTTATGGTACAATTCAGTGTTTCATTACAAAGGGTTTTCAACAAAAGATGTTAAATCTTGACAACTTTGCTTAATAATAGCTTTAATAATAGTCCTTAAAATACTTGCATACAGGCTGACCAGAAAGAGAAAAAAATGAAATTAAAATGAAATGAATACAATAAAATAAAATAAATAAAATAAAATAAAATAATAAAATAAAAATAAAACAGTTTAAAGTCTCTTGTGACACTTCTATTTAAAACAGTTTTGTTATCCAAAGAAAATGCAGTTTTCTTTCTGTTAGCAGTAGGTTTCTCTCTGCCATCTCCAGTGTGTCTTATCCTATGGTGACTAAGACTGATAGGAGAATTAGACAAAGAGGACGTTAGAACACAGGTATGGCAGCATAGGGCTAGAAAAAAGTAAACTTCTAATTCCTTAATTTGGATGGAAATGACACCTCAAATAAGCCAGGAGCAAAGCCTCCTTGATGAACAAGATCTGAATGAGCAATCAGGCTCCTGTGTTTGTAATACATAATGGCTGTTTAACAAATGGTGCCACTGATTTTTGTTTAGTGTTTTTTCTTGACTCCATAAGCTCCACTAAACTCTTTGCAGTCCTTTGTCATGATTCATTTTAAATACTTTTTTTTTTTTAAATGGTCAGAATGAGAAGGTCATACTTTTTCTATTCTTTGTGCTTGTCTGTGAGAATGCATACTGTGGACAATGAGAAATATGTCTTGCATTTCTACAAGAGACTAAGTCTTTAAATCAATAAGGCAAATTCATTCTTCCATCTAAAGTGTTTGCACTGGGGATGAATTTGACTCTGGCGTTTTGCAAATAAAATGTAGCTGAAAATTAAGAATTGCTGCTGACTGTTCAACATCCAAAAAAAGCAGTACATTTTAATGTGATTTTAATTCGTCTTTTTTTTCTTTTTTTTCCTTGTAGCTTGTGTGATCCAGAGCTTTAAAAGTAAAAAGTAGTAATAAAAAGATGCTATGTAATGTCGTACAATTCCATTATAATAGTATGCTAAACACTTGGTTGCATAAAAAAAAAAAAAAAGAGAGAGAGAGAAGGGATCAATGAAAATGAAAGTGACTGAACAGCGGTTGTTTAATTTGTTTGCTCTATGAATATGAAGAAAATCCACTAGCTATTTTTCACTTCAAGAGCATAAACAGTAGAAAGAAGACAGCGTGATATGAATTTACAGGTATGTTGTTTTGGTGGGAAATTGGATATTCTGTTGAGTGATTGAACTATGCAACTATATCATTTGGTTTTGTATAGATCTTTATATTAATTACACGTTTGGTGCATTTTGGGAACACTATTATATTTTTTATTTTTTCCTACTGAATGTGTTATTGATCGACAAATAGATTTTTCAACTTTATATCAAATTTTTAGTAAAACCTTGCTTTGTTGCCTTTCTGGAAAAAGAAAAAAATCTGGTCAGTTTTCGAAATAAAACTGCTCAGTAATGTTGGCGTAGCTGAGGAGACCAAGATACTCTTCTTCCTGCATAGCCTTACTTTAACACTCAAGTTTCATCACAATTCCGGTAGCTGAGAGATGACTAAACAAAATCTTGTAATGAGAGTTTGGGTAGAAAACTTTAAAATGATATTTCTAGTAAGCTTTCAAAAAGTTACATTTGTCATTGGGGAAAGTGGCTGAAATAGGTATTGTGCTCATCTGGCTGGTGTGACTGGCTCAGAATTTCTGTCTTAGGATGTTGTGTGAGCAAAATATATACAGGTACTTTACAAAGGAAACAAGGTATGCAAAGTTAGACAAAGGAGTAAATGTCTTAGTATTTGTTACTTGTTTTTGTGTATCCCATTAGTGTATGTAAACATGTTATTCGCTTATACTCTGTTTAACTGTACACTACTGCTCCTGTGAGGTAAAGACATAGAACGCTGCCAGTTTACTGACATATCCAAACTGACAAAGATATTAGTAACTGAAGTCTTAAATCCTTTTTGTGCTTCTTCACCTGAAAAACTTGCCTAAAGTCATGAAGGAAATCAGAGCAGGCAACTGATTCTACATTCACCAAGCTCCACAACCTCTTAACGGAATCCCCTTTTCCTCTGATCCATAAGCTCCATTTGAGAGTGCCACCTATATTTGCATCATATGAGACTGAAGGGCGAAGCATTGAAACATTTGCTTCTCATTCAGAGCTATGTTAACAGAATTCAAGTGCCCAGATAAAGTAATTGAAAGGGGTCGCTCATACTGATGGATGCAATTTTGTCTGTTAAATTGACCAAATAGCCGTGGACACCTTGCTGAACAACTGATCAGTTGTAAATGGTATATGAAGGCATTACTGCTTGTTCTTAAAATCTGTCACTGTCTCCAGATATTTTACAGCCAAAGTAGGTCAAAACCAGTGAGAACACACTTATAGACGGTCCTACATCTGCTTAGGGAAAAGCACAACATGAGAATTGCTGAAGATGTGTCTTCATTGCAATCATTAATACTGTTCATGACTACCGTGTTATTCTTGAATAATATAAGCATTCCCAATCACATTTTAAATGAGTTTCTTTCAAATTGTGGCTTGGGAACAACTGTGAGAAATGCATACTGCCAACCCATATTTCACCTGCTTTATGCAGGTGATTTTTTTTTTTAACGCAATATTTTTTCTTTTGCAAAAAATTCCTCACATACCATTCAATTCTTTGTATTTGTTGGAATATCAGATGATCACTAAACCTCTGCTACCTACGAGGTACAACCCGCATGAAGTTTTGGAGCACTTCTGCTGGGGTGGTCCTTAATGCAGATGGTGAGAGTGATATACATATATTTTATTCATTAGATTAAGAAAAAATGAAGGTCACATAAGCCACAGAAAATCAGAGAAGCATATTATACACCACAATTTTTCATTAAGTAAGTCCATATGGCTCTGCTTTGGTTTTGCATTTCTTCCAAAAAATAATTGTGACTAAAAATTTGTTTCTCTATTGGTGCTGTTTGCTAATTCATATGCTGCTCACTGTGAACTGGAGCAGTGTCAGATTTCTGTTTTTCAAAAGTGTTTTCCAGATTTATTTAATCAAAAACCTCAATATGTATCCTTTATTTATTTATTTATTTTTCTTTTTTTCCCTTGCTAGTAGGAGACAATGTCCTTACAGAAAACAGATTATCTCCTGGGTACTTCCTAGTATCACCTTAGATTTCACAGTCACAGAATCACAGAATCGCAGAATCGTAGGGGTTGGAAGGGACCTCGAAAGATCATCGGGTCCAACCCCCCTGCCAAAGCAGGTTCTTTAGAGCAGGCTGCCCAGGTAGGCATCCAGACGGGCCTTGAATATCTCCAGAGAAGGAGACTCCACAACCTCCCTGGGCAGCCTCTTCCAGTGCTCCATCACCCTCATTGTGAAGAAGTTCTGTCGCATATTGGTGCGGAACTTCCTGTGCTCCATCTTGTGGCCATTACCCCTTTGTCCTGTCCCCACAAAGGACTGAAAAGAGGTTGGCCAAATCCCTCTGTCTCCCACACCTCAGGTATTTATACACATTAATGAGATCCCCTCTCAGTCTTCTTTTCTCCAGGCTGAACAGACCCAGGTCTCTCAGCCTTTCTTCATAAGGAAGATGCTCCAGTCCCCGTATCATCTTTGTGGCCCTCTGCTGGACTCTTGAGAATACAACTTGAATACAACAGAATACAACTCTTTCCAGTCCATACAACTTGTAAGGTAACAGCCAAGAAACTATACATATATGTATTACAATGTCAGTGCAGTCTTGTCTGTACTGACCATCTGTATATCCACTGTTAAAGAGTGTTAAGCAGCAGGGGTGAAATCCTGACTAACTCAGTGGCAAAATTCCCACTGAGTTAAGAAATTCCAGGATCTTACTCTCAATTTTTATTTCTGTTGCCTTTGCCTTTATAGAAATAGGCATAAAGCTAAATGAGCTAATTAAGTCTAGCAAAGACTATAACAAATAAAATGTAATTGATGAGTTACTTGAGATTTAGGAATGTATAGTGATGACTATTCTTATATGTTGAATATTTATACTAGTTCCACAGCTTTTCTTAAAATGATGTGTGTGGGAAGATGGCTGCACAGGTAGGCTGCACATCCTATTCAGGTTTTCTGATCTAGACACTGTTCCAGTGACAGTTGTTATTTTGTTTTCTCTTGCTGTGTTTTTTCTGCATCAAAAGTTTATCAGCTGCAAATGGCCTACCAAGAGAAGCAAGAGAGAGAGGATGAAAGGAAGCAGTGGAGAAGGCCAGTGGTAAGTATTGCATTGTTCCATCTTTTGATTTATGTATAAGAACACCTTCCACTGATCTTTACCTGCATTGGAAGAAAATACGGTTTTAATTCCTCAAAATGTTGAAGTGATTTTGCCAGCATGCTGTTGCTGTCAAACATTTCAGACTCAGAGTATGTATGCAGTTTAAAAACTTTCTAATAGTAATAAAAAGACATATTTTTGCTTTCATTATCTTTTTGTATTGTTCAAGTAAGAGGTATGGATTTTATGAATCTGTACTTAATTTCCTTTTCTATTCAAATAAAACAGATAATTCTACCACATTCGTAATAAAATATTACATTGAATTTATGTTACTACTTGGTGGTCTGCCTCAGATCAGTATTGCGTAACAGTTTGTGCATCTGCCTTTTTTTTTTTTTGTGCATCTGTCTTTAAATTTATTTTCCTAGAGTCAACCTTAGGGTGTCACTGACTAGATTTTTTTTTTTCTTTCTTCACTATGTACATAACTGGAAATTCTGCAAGATTTTTAGAAAATGCGTTTTTCAATAATGTAGATAGAGTAAAAATTACTGCTACTAGTGACACTTTCATGCTATTTCTTTTTATATAAAAATAAAATATTATTGTATTTAGTAAGTGAGATTGTTGTTTATGTTGTTGCTGAGGTGGGGAGCAATAAAAGAAATGATGATCCAAGTCTTTTTTCTGAATCTAGTTCTTTTAGTTCTTTTAGTTTTGTGTGAATGTTTTTAAACAGTCAACAGTTGCTTGATAATTCATTTTAAGTATTTAATTGAATCTTCCTATCATTCAAATTTCTGTAAACCAAAGGAATAAAATGAACCATATAAAACAAAGAATTGTAAATGGACAAAGCAAGTTTTACATATTAAAAATATATTTATCGTTTCTTTCAAACATTATATACACTTCTTTGATTTTGTTGTATATCTCTTTAAACTGCAACCTTACCTTACAATAATTGTCCAGAATAAGTTGTATTTTTTAGAGAAGAATATTAAAATCTTGAAATATAAGACATATGTTTCATACTCTGGTTCATATATACATGTTCTGTGTACTAAATATGGTCCTCTGAGCTCAAACTTCCTTTTTTTTTTGTTCAATATTTTAATTATTTTATTGTAGGAATTGTGTGTAAGTAGTTCTAAGTTGGAAAGCTTTTGCCAGGTGAAATCTGTATAAATGAACTCCGGGGAATCACTGGGAACAGTTCAAAATGATGAGCCCTGTTAAAGTATGCTCTACAGTATGTTCTAACTGTAAAGACTGCACAATCCTGTTAAGGTTCAGTATCAGGATAGGAACCTGAACCTGTTTCTGATCTGTATTTCTAAGTTGCTTTTTTTCTGGGGGGGGATCCCTTTCCTGACTGTTGGTGGTATAAAACTGAAGTATAACACAATTTTCTTTTATATTTTATTTTTATGTCTGAGGCGTAGACTTCAAAATCCATTAGTGGAATAGGAAATCTTACTGAAAGTGCAATACATATACAACCCAGTGTGGGCAACTTTTGGAAAACCAAAAGTTCTCCAGTTTCTTCCTACTTGCATACAAAGGCAACAAAGTGAATCTAGTCCAATTTCAAATACAAAAATGCTAGGGAAAAGAAACAGAACTAAGGAGTTTAGAAGTGTTCTTTTGTTGCAACAATTTTTGCAGAAGCAAAATCAGAAGAATGCTAAAATAAGAAAATAAATAAATAAAAAACAGTGAAGCATGTTATCTTTCCAGTCACTGAGAATATGAGAGGGATGGCATTTTACAAATAAAAGGGAAACACAGAGAAGAGCTGATCTCAGCATCTTTGGCTATGAAGGGTACCTTCGCAGTCACACCCACTAGTAATTTGGAATGGAGACCCCAGCAGAGACAGAGCTGGAAGATATGGAAATCACAGGAAACAGACAAGTTTGTAATTACCTCCTGAAAGTGATTATCTCAGATATTCAAAACCACTTGCTACTCCTGCTTTGTAATGAGAGGTGAACTATGTGAGTGAGTGGAGAAAAGCCTCTCTGGAAAAAATGGGAAACATTAGAGAGCTCTCAGCGAGCCCTCAGCAAATATCTGTGGGTGACAACAAAGTCTACCTGGCTTTTCAAAAGGCTTTTAACAAGGTATCTCATTAAAGGGACCAGTAGTGTAGAAGTTACTACTGCATAACTCCCACATGAAATGGATAAAACTTCAACTAATTAAATCATGTATCTTGCTTCTTAGTTTCCTTGTTATGTGTCAAAGGCAGTTTGCACCTGAATGTTATTGTATATTGTAGGCACAACATGCTGAGGTACATTTAATTTTGTCTGAAAACAGGTGAAATATTTACGAATACTTAAGGTTTTATTTATTTCATAGAATCATAGAATCATTAAGGTTGAAAAAGACCTCCATCTACTCCAACCATCCCCCTACCACCAATATTACCCACAAAACCATGTCCCTAAGTATCACATCCAATGTTTCCTTAAAAAACCCCAGGGACAGTGACTCCAACACCTCCCGTTCCAATTTATTTATTTTTTGTGGAAACAGACATATATCTATTGCATTTTCATTCACGTTGAGCTTAGTAAAAAATACAAATCAGAAAGTTTGCAAGGGTGATGATTGCACTGTGTGTTTGTAGCCTCACATCCCTGTGAAATGTTAAAAAGTAGTCAAAAATAGCATAGTGAGAAAAGCACAGAAGGTATGGTGTAGTGAAACTTTGCTCAGAGTGTAGGTGGTTCTGTAGAACTAAAAGATATGGTTGGGAGACCATTGTAAAGGATCTTCATGCCATCAGAAATTAGTTAAAAACAAAAGCATAATTCATGGCAGAAATAAAACTAGATCTATCCTAAAGACTAATGGGAATATTTCTACCTCATCCTGGATGGAGAGACAAAATTGAAAGAGATATGAATTAGAATTGTGTATCAGAGGGATTATTTGCAACTTTTTCAGAAAAGCAACCATCAGCAATGCCTATATAAGGAGTGTAGCTTTCAGCTGTTCATCAGTAAAATTCTACAGTCTTTATTTGCTGCTCTTCACAGCAGACTTTTGTTCAAATAAGGAATGATGTATCAAACATCATATAACATTACTATAAAGATTCATTATTGTCCTGGTTTCAGTTAGGACAGAGTTAATTTTCCTCCTAGTAGCTGATAGGGTGCTATGTTTTGGATTAGGATGAGAAGAGCGCTGATAGCATGCTGATGTTTTAATTGTTGTAGAGCAGTGCTTACACCAAGCCAAGGACTTTTCAGCTTCTCGCTCTGTCCTGCTAGCGAGCAGGCTAGGGATGCAGCAGGAGCTGGGAGGGGACAGACTCAGGACAGCTGACCCAAACTGGCCAAAGGGGTATTCCATATCATGTGACGTCATGCTGAACAATATATAGGGGTGGCTAGCCGGGGTGGAGGGGGGGCCAGCTGCTCGGGGATAGGCTGGGCATCGGTCAACGGGTGGTGAGCAATTGCATTGTGCATCACTTATTTCGTACACATTATTATTATTAATACTATTAGTAGTAGTAGTAGTAGTGTTATTATTTTCCCTGTCTTAATAAACTGTCTTTATCTCAACTCACAGGCTTCACTTTCCCATTTTTCTCCCCCATCCCGGAGAGGGAGGGGGGAGGGTGAGCGAACGGCTGTGTGGTGTTTGGCTGCCAGCCGGGCTAAACCACAGCAGTCCATTTGGCACCCAACGTGGGGCACGAAGGGTTGAGATATCGACAGATTTGACCAGAGTGTGTTAAACTAAAATTGGTATAAGTATTCGACCTGCTTAATAGTTGCTAGTCACAATGTTGATTGCCTTAATCTCAAGTCTGCTGTGCCTGTTTCCCAATTGAGTTTTATAGCACCTTACTTTCTGTATGTGCTCCCTGTCGTGCTGTTTATCCTTTCCGGGCCCTGGTTTAAGATTGTTATGGTACTGTGTGGTGTAACGATGGCTTATGAAATGATGAGATATCTGGTCATGACTCTAACCTGGTATTTGTACTCAGCACTGTCATCGACTCTATACTTCGGAAACGATATCTCAGAAACTATTAGCAATTACACCTATTGCCTTTTTTCATCAGGGAGTCAATCTCTGGAGGGGACAGGGGAAGATATTTTCTCCTACCTGTTCACTCTCCCTTCCTCCTTCACCACCCTCTTATCCCCCGAGCTAGTTACGGTAGCTCTCCAAGATGTTGAATATCCTTGGGATACTCAGACCAGCATGTTCCTGTTGCTATGTCTCCTGAATGCGCTTCAGGTTTTGTTTAAGGTTAAACAACTACTTAGGAATCTCATCCGGAGATCTGTCTTGAGGCGGGATAGTTGCGAGTGGCAGGGAGTGTGGGAAGATATGGGCAGGCTTCTAGAGCAGTGGGCACCTCCAGTGTTTTGGACATTCACCCCTGAACAACTGCAAAATCCTAAAAAACTGGTAGAATGCTTGAAGAAAAGGTGTCATGACTCTGGCAGTTCCAAAGTGACACAAATCACTGTGGCGTGCTGGGGTCTGGCTTGTGCCTATCAAGCTGCAATTGATGCTACTATCAACCTAGTGACAGACCCTGCGGCCGTTCCAGTCCCGGCTCCTGCAGCCGTTCCAGTTCCAGCTCCCGCAGCCATTCCAGTTCCAGCTCCCGCAGCCGTTCCAGTTCCAGCTCTCGCAGCCGTTCCAGCCCCTGCAGCTGCTCCAGCTCCTGCAGCCGCTCCCACTCCTGTGGCTGGGTCAGAGAAACGAACTGTAGCAGTGCAAGTTGTCCCTGCAGAGGGTATTCCAACCCCTGTGGCAGACCCTGTAGCTGGGTCAGAGAAGCGAGCTGTAGCAGTGCAAGTTGCCCCTGTAGACAAGGTGAAAAAATGGTATAGAGACTCAGGTCATTTAGAACGCAGACAGTCTTCTGCTAAGTCTGGGTATGGAGAAGACAGGGCTGGGCCATCAAATGTGCAGGAGGATGAAGATGAGGATGAGGATGTCGAAAAATCAACAGTAACTACCCGAACCCTATACCAGCATGAGCTACGAGATGTGCGAAAAGATTTTGGTCGCTGTATAGGTGAGCAGCTTGTCACCTGGCTGCTCCGGTGCTGGGACACTGGAGCCAATTGTGTGGAATTAGAGGGCAGGGAAGCCAGGCGGCTGGGATCCCTTGCTAGAGATGCAAGCATTGACAAAGCAATTGGAGATGGAGCACGATCTCACAGCCTCTGGAGGCGTCTCCTGTCAGCTGTGAAGGAAAGGTATCCCTTCAAGGAAGAACTTGTATGTCTACCAGTCAAGTGGACCACCATGGAGAAGGGAATTCAGTACCTGAGGGAATTAGCCGTACAGAAAGTAATTTATAAGGACCTAGACAACGCACAAATATCCACAGATCCAGATGAAGTCCAGTGTACTCGACCCATGTGGCGGAAGTTTATACAGAATGCACCATCATCATGGGCCAGCACATTGACAATAATAACCTGGAAAAATGGTGAAGACCCTGCAGTGGGTGAAATGGCTAAACAACTCCAGGAGTACGAAGAAAATCTCTCCTCTTCCCTACAGGCCTGCGTCTCAGCTGTGGAGAAACTCTCTGAAGAGTTCCACCAACTTAAAGAGAATTTATCTTCCCCCCCCACCTGAACGAACCAGTGGCCACCAACTAAAAGAGAATACTTTGGAGAAACTTTTTGAAGAGGTCCACCAACTTAAAGAGAGTTTATTTTCTTCCCCACCTGTACAAACCAGTGTCTCAGCTATTAGGGGTAAGCGTTCATCCATGCAAAGAAGACAATATGGTGGGTACACACCCCGCGCCACCCTGTGGTTTTACCTGCGTGACCATGGAGAGGACATGAGAAAATGGTATGGAAAATCTACTGAGAGACCCTAGAGGCACGGGTACGTGAGTTGCAAAAGAAAACAATCGGGAGAAAGGGGTTCTCTGAAAAGTTTGCTGCTCCAACTTCCAGCAGGCAGTCCTTTAAACACAGAAACGAAGATTCTGACCAGGACTAGAGAGGCCCTGCCTCCAGCCAGGGGGAGGAAAGGGACAATCGAGTTTATTGGACTGTGTGGATTCGATGGCCTGGCACGTCTGACGCACAGAAGTATAAGGCTCTAGTAGACACCGGTGCACAATGTACTCTAATGCCATCAAGCTGTAAAGGGCCAGAGCCCATCTGTATTTATGGCGTGACAGGGGGATCCCAGCAGTTAACTGTATTGGAAGCTGAAGTGAGTCTAACCGGAAATGAGTGGCAAAAGCACCGTATTGTGACTGGCTCGGATGCTCCGTGCATCCTTGGCATAGACTATCTTAGAAGAGGATATTTCAAGGACCCAAAAGGGTTCCGCTGGGCTTTTGGCATAGCTGCCTTAGAGACAGAGGACATTAAACAGTTGTCTACCTTGCCCGGTCTCTCAGAGGACCCTTCTGTTGTGGGGTTGCTGAGGGTTGAAGAACAGCAAGTGCCAATCGCTACCACAACTGTGCACCGGCGGCAATGTCGCACCAACCGAGACTCCATGATTCCCATCCATAAGCTAATTCGTCAACTGGAGAGCCAAGGAGTGATCAGCAAGACCCATTCACCTTTTAATAGTCCCATATGGCCAGTGCGAAAGTCTAATGGTGAGTGGAGACTAACAGTGGACTATCGTGGCCTGAACGAAGTCACGCCACCACTGAGTGCTGCAGTGCCGGACATGCTAGAACTCCAGTACGAACTGGAATCAAAGGCAGCCAAGTGGTATGCCACAATTGATATTGCTAATGCATTTTTCTCCATCCCTCTAGCAGCAGAGTGCAGGCCACAGTTTGCTTTCACTTGGAGGGGAGTCCAATATACTTGGAATCGGCTGCCCCAGGGGTGCAAACATAGCCCTACCATTTGCCATGGACTGATCCAGTCTGCGCTGGAGCAGGGGGAGGCTCCTGAACACCTGCAGTACATCGATGACATCATTGTGTGGGGTGACACTGCAGAGGAAGTTTTCGAGAAAGGGAAGAAAATAGTCCAAATCCTTCTGAAGGCCGGTTTTGCCATAAAACAAAATAAAGTTAAAGGACCTGCACGAGAGATCCAGTTTTTAGGAATAAAATGGCAAGATGGACGTCATCAAATCCCAATGGATGTGATCAACAAAATAACAGCTATGTCTCCACCAACTAGCAAAAAGGAAACACAAACTTTCCTAGGTGTCGTGGGGTTTTGGAGAATGCATATTCCAAATTACAGTCTGATTGTAAACCCGCTCTACCAAGTAACCCGTAAGAAGAATGCTTTTGAATGGGGCTGTCCTGGTTTCAGTTAGGACAGAGTTAATTTTCCTCCTAGTAGCTGGTAGGGTGCTATGTTTTGGATTAGGATGAGAAGAGCGCTGATAACATGCTGATGTTTTAATTGCTGTAGAGCAGTGCTTACACCAAGCCAAGGACTTTTCAGCTTCTCGCTCTGTCCTGCTAGCGAGCAGGCTAGGGATGCAGCAGGAGCTGGAAGGGGACAGACCCAGGACAGCTGACCCAAACTGGCCAAAGGGGTATTCCATACCATCTGACGTCATGCTGAACAATATATAGGCGTGGCTAGCCGGGGTGGAGGGGGGGCGGCTGCTCGGGGATAGGCTGGGCATCGGTCAACGGGTGGTGAGCAATTGCATTGTGCATCACTTATTTCGTACACATTATTATTATTAATACTATTATTAGTAGTAGTAGTATTAGTATTAGTATTATTTTCCCTGTCTTAATAAACTGTCTTTATCTCAACTCACAGGCTTCACTTTCCCATTTCTCTCCCCCATCCCGGAGAGGGAGGGGGGAGGGTGAGTGAATGGCTGTGTGGTGTTTGGCTGCCAGCCGGGCTAAACCACAACAATTATATTGAGAATATTACTAAAAAATCATACTTATTAAAAAAATGGATTAATTTTAAACTCTTAACATGGCACGTGTATAAATTTCTGTGAACAGGAGCTTTGTTAGCTCATAAATGAGCTGTAAATTAAAACCCTCTAACATTCACAAGAAGAAGAAAACACATTTCAAACTAGATAACAATCCATTTAATACAGATGACACAACCTTATATTAGCTTGAGCTTGAGTCAAAGCTTCAGTCACAGCCTCAAAAATCTTTGTATGAGAATTTGATGAGAATTTGAGCCAAAATAAGGAAATCACACAGTGAAACTTGAAACTTCCTGCAAAATAGAGACAAAATCTTGTGTAAAGATTCTTTCTGTAAAATTTGTAAAATCCGGTATAATCTTAGTTTCATCCAAAATGAAACTAGTATATTTTTTGCAGTAGATATTTCAGTATGAAAAGTAACTTAGAGGAATAGATTGTGATTTAGAGTAGACCAAATTTGTTTGGGATGTGCAAGAGTTCTGATGTGTGAAGGTAATTTTAGATTATTTTTGGTTCTAACATCTGCATTATCTGCATTGCTGAGACAGACACATGTTACACTGCTGGTCTTTTTCACTTTATAAAGTTGTTGATTTTTTTTTTTTTTTGTGTGTGTGTGTTTGGCAGATAGAATATACTGTTTTTAGAACAGTTAAATTTGTAGTGACTTGCATATCTTTTCAATAGCTAGCAAGCCTAATTCTTAACTGCAAAGAATGAAATATCCAGAGACTTACTTTATTAAAATACAATAAATAAAAGAAACATCCCCTGAAACTACTCAAATACCCATTGAAATTAAAGTTCATAGCCTGATGTTCCATAGAGTGAGAAAACAGAAATCCATAGTCTGAATAATGCTAGTTCTCACTGGTAAATTTGGAACTGAAAATATTTTAACACCTGAAAGCCTCCTCTTTATTTCCAGTAATAATCTGTTGATTTGTTGCTGAGTGAAATGAATTACATTATTTTTTGAGGTTCTACAAACTCTTAGTCCCCTTTGGCCTCTGCATCACTATATGAAGTAGTAGAATAAGATGTGCCACCCAGACATTGTCTCTTTATTTTTTTTTCCTTCATTTTAAAGCAAAATTAAAAATAAAAACAAGTTTGGGGAATCTTTGCTAAACGAATCAGCGGTAAAAATTGAATGGAAAAAGTGTGTTTAAATGTGTATAAAATTTGTAGTTCACCTATAGAATTTATCTATTTTATGTCAAAAATATAACCCATTGATTTTTTCATAAATGACAAAAAATACATTAAAAAAAATAAATCAAGATTACAAAAGCAAAATTAGAACTGTTAATTATACTTTGTGACAACAATCAAGAAAATTATTATTCTCAGAGACAATATGCGTCTCTCATATCTCCCATTGCAAAATTACGTGAATGACTAAAATAAGCATAATCTAAATGAATCCACTTGGAAAGAAATATCTGTTGTTAAATGCATTGAAATATCAGTGGGACAAAGCAAAACTTATCCCTAGCAGAGTAAGAGTGAGAACCCATACATCTCTGTCTGAAGTGACAACAGACGGCAATATAGGATGAAGAAAGACAAATATTTTAATACATAAAACCATGACATCCTTCCTGATTCTTTCTGGGTTAAGGGCTCCTTAAAATCCTCAGTGCTTCAACTTCTTCCAGAACAAATGGATGTAGTTTAGATATCTCTACCAGCAGGCCTGGGACTTATTTTCATTGCTCCCAGCTGTACTGAAGGAAGACTGTGTCCTGACAGCTGGATGTGGACCTCGGAGGCATCTCTAGGAGCTTGGTACCTTCACACCTAGGAAATTGCACCCACAGAAGCTCTTCAGACAGCACACAGAAAACTTGCTGACAGACTAAGAAGAAAGGCTGTTGTTTCCAGATGAAGTACAGAAATTAAACAGAGAAAATTAAATATGACCAGCACATCAACTTTTCCAAAGCACAGCTATGAAACCTCTAATGACTGTGAGTGGTCAAGACCTCAATTATACACAGCTCATGAGAAAAGAATAAAGTTCGTTCAACAGAGCATTTTCTTTTAACACCACGCTCTGGAATTTCACCAGTACTGACAAAAAGAAGTGTTACCTACTGAATCACAAACACCTGTGGTACCTGTTATTTTCTTAGAGGGTTTTTTTTTTTTACCTGAAGTATAGATCATATCCAGACTAATTTTGTCATGTGAAATCTGAAAAGATCTGAGGGAAGTATCCTTTGTT
This sequence comes from Cygnus atratus, assembly GCF_013377495.2. Lineage (NCBI taxonomy): Eukaryota > Metazoa > Chordata > Aves > Anseriformes > Anatidae > Cygnus > Cygnus atratus. The sequence goes on along the minus strand of NC_066363.1, from coordinate 103,586,836 downwards.
AATCACAATTTATTGATTACATTATTTCAGAAATTAAGAAAGAGGATTTGTAACTCAAAATAAGATAAAATACTAAATCATTCCCAAATGCCAGGATTTAGTCTCTTTAGGATTTGCTTTACAGCCAGTGTTAGTTGTATTTTTTTTATTTCAGTTTTTAAGTATGTGTTTTGAAACCTGATACCACGAGGTGGTCCAAGTGACTTCCTCATAATAACACCACTTTTCTTTATGCAAGCTGGAGAAATCTTTTTGTGCAGAGTATGTGAATTATTAATTTTATGCATGTGAGTTTCCTTCGGTAAGATTAAGCACATCTTTTATTGTTTTACTGAACTAAGCTAGAGGCAGCTTCTTACAGAGTGTATAATGTAGATATGTCAGAAATATTTGATATATTTTATATGCCATATTCCTGTAAATATTTGAACTACTATCTTTCCTTTTGTTTACATGGCTCAGAGGTTTAATTAATACAAGAGAGTTAATCTGGATTTGCACAAATAGCATAAATGTCAAACATCAAGAAAATACTTCATTTTTTTACTTGTTTGCTTGTTTCTTTTCCTTCTCCATTTCTTTCTTTCTATTTCTTGTTTCTTCACTGGTTTATATTAAACTCTTTGTGAGCCTGATTTTTTTATTATTATTACTACATGAATCTTTTTCTCCATTTACTCACAATGAGACTGGAATTTAAGAATATCATATACATATTAGTTTACTCAACTGTCATTATAAAGATCAGTAAGTATCTTTCAAGCCCTTTCAAAAAGACCACCAATAATCTACTAACAGCCAAGAGATGGAGTAAGACAGGCTCATCAAAAGACTCCACAGCCTCTCTGGGCAGCCTGTTCTAGTGATCTGTCACCCGCACAGTAAAGTGCCCCCTCATATGCAGCCAGAACTTCCTGTGCCTCAGTTTGTGCCCGTTGCCTCTCATCCTGTCACTGAGCACAGCTGAAAAGAGCCTGGTTCCATCCTCTTGACACCCTCCCTTCAGATATTTATACTCATTGATGAGGTCACCCCTTGGTCTTCTCTTTTCCAAACTAAACAGGCCCAGCTCTCAGCCTGTCCTTGTACAACAGTGCTCCAGTCCTCTGATCATCTTAGTAGTCCTCCTCTGGACTTGCTCCAGTAGCTCCATGTCCCTCTTGTACTGGGGAGCCCAGAACTGGACACAATACTCCAAGTGTGGCCTTACCAGGGCTGAGTAGAAGGGGAGGATCACCTCCCTTGACCTGCTGGCAGCACTCTTCTGAATGCACCCCAGAATACCTTTGGCCTTCTTGGCCACAAGGACACATTTCTAACTCATGGTTAACCTGCTGTCCACCAGCACACCCAGGTCTCTCTGCAAAGCTGCTCTCCAGCAGGTCAGCCCCCAGCCTGTACTGATACTTGGGGTTATTCCTCCCAAGGTGAGGACCCTGCACTTCCCCTTGTTGAACTTCATGAAGTTCCTCTCGGCCCCTATCTAAAATAAGTTCAGAGTAGTTACATTTACGTAATACTTAAATATGTATTTTAATATTCTAGTCAATTTTATGTCTTTACAAGTGATCAAATGTACAACTTTTTGGATCGTACCTGTGAATATCTGAATATCTACAGATATGCATTGAGCATTTATTTTCTTTAAGTATTTTTCATTAATGCTTGATTAAAACTTCCCATCAGTCTACCTATCTGTAGCCATACAAAAATAATTGAAATGGATTGTGAATAGTTAAATATCTGTATTATTTTATGTATTTATATTTCACTTTAAAAAATTGCCTATGAAATTTATGGAATATACCTGTGGATAATTATAGATAGAGTAAATGCTATTCTTATTAGACTTCTAAACTATTAGTGATTTATTGTTTTCTTAAGGCTGTTATTTGCCTCTTAAAAATCAGAGAAGATAGTTCCAGTAAGGCAAAAACTAACGGGTATTTTCCAAATGTACTCCGAAATCAATGAATGTTCATAGGCTGGACTCAGAAAGCATTGTATTCCACAGCAACATTTTTTTAATTTTATTTTAGCTTGGTTTGGCTTCAACAGTTTTCAGCTAAAACAAATAATTCCTTCAGGCCACAGTTCTAATGTTATTCACTCTGTCATAATTTCATTTTGAAGGCTTCTGTGTTTTTTTTTTGTTTGTTTTTTTCCCCCCCCCCTCAGCGTCAGCACTGTGATCCACATGAGAACTGATGCTAGTGGAGAGTAAGTGGACTTTTCAGCAATGAAGAGCAGAACCTTAGACCTAAAAGTTGTTGGTAAATTCAAGTGAACATGACTTGGTAGGTCCCTGCCTCTCTTTTCTGCATCTTCTTCTTACCTGTAAGCATCAAAACAACCTAGTCAAATATCACAAGTTATTGCACATTTATGATATCCTACTTCTTGAAGTTAGTTTTATTGCTTTTCTAAATACTCATTTTCCATGAATAACAACAACATTTGCTTGTGACAATCCTGACATCCTCAGCACTTATTCTATGCAAGTGATGGGTGATGCAGTGAACGAATCTGAATTGCAATGATCTCCTTGACTATTTTGCTCAGTTAAAATAGAGAGCACAAAACACATTTGCATTAAGCATAGTCTCTCTCAGAAGAAGAAATGAGCATTTGGAATTTGAAAACTGTCAAAAGAATATTTTGTTGAAAGAAAACCTTTTGATTTCTGTATGTTTCACTAATGGTTTTTACTGACAAAGTTTCTTTCTGAGCATCCATTTTCTACTTTTGAATGTCTTGACACTTGGGCTTTAAATCTTGCATATTGTCCTTTTCCCTGAAGTTAGAGATTACTGTTGGCTTGGCTGTTAAATTTTACAGCTCATTGATAATAAAATATCAAAGAAGCTATTTCATGGCCTTTTAGCAATGTAGATGGATGTATTCAGATCAGAGAAATGTATTTGGTCGTAGAACTCACCTAACATATGCCCTTATTTAATTGATGATAGATCTATTAGCTACAAAATACAGGACTGAAAATTAGTTTTGTACTTTAATCCCAGTTATGTGGCTTTTTATTTTTCTTCTTTTCCTGTCACTGAAACATTTAAAAGATACTGACTCTTAAACCACTGGTCTTACTTTTTAATAATGTGTATTACAGGGCTTTATTTATTTATTTATTTCATCCTTTTAAAAAAAACTTTAGATACTTTAGATTTTTATTTTTACCACACAGCTGTATCTTTTGGACATTTTAGAAACTGTGGTTAAGCAGCACTGACTCCATTGTGAGGCAAGAGGCCTTCACAATTTATTTTATCCTCCATTTAAGTCTAATAACATCTTTTCTTTATGATATATTTCATATATCAGCATGCTGAATTATATAGGGAAAACAGAAAATATATTGAAATAAATGTATCTGTGCCAATTAAGCCACTATCTTTCTGACACCTCAAAACTTTGTGTCCAGGTTTTAGGAATCGATGCAGCAATATTACTCTAAAAATAAAAATTACTGCTCTCTCTCATCATTTGATTGAAATGACAGAATCAAAGTTAATATTGGTAACATTAGATTCAAGCTCCTTAGCACATTTATTCTGGAGGGATTGTAACTTCACTCTGAAGAAATAGTCTTTAAGTAAAATCCAATTAGAAGGTACTTGAAATTAAAGACATTCACACTTTACCTTTCCAACATGTATGCATGTATGAATTTTAAAGAGGAAATTAAGAATTATTTTATGTGTTACCTTTGAAGTATTATGACATCAGCACAGACAAATGTTCTTTCATCTTTCATAGGAATATGTTTTTTTTGTTGTTTTGTTCTGTTTTGTTTTGTTTTTACATTCAGTGTAGAAATAAATATTAACATAAATAAAACAATCTGGAATTGCCCTCTCTCTGACATCTTCATAAAGACACTTTTGCCAATCTTTTTTCTTTTTTTTTCTTTTTCTTTTTCTTTTCTTTTTCTTTTTCTTTTTCTTTTTCTTTTTCTTTTTCTTTTTCTTTTTCTTTTTCTTTTTCTTTTTCTTTTTCTTTTTCTTTTTCTTTTTCTTTTTCTTTTCTTCCTGATGTCTTCTAACAAAATATTATATATTGATTTCTTTTGGAACAATGCCTAGTAATTTCACCTTTGAGGAACTGACAACTTCCAAATGAAAACATATTTCACTGCAGAAGTACACAGGTCTTCACAGCAGGTAAAATGTAATTTAAAGTACACTATTTGTAAGGTAGCATTCTTCATGTGAGTGAACAAAAATGCCACAGGCACTATGCCTGTGCATAGTTCTCTTTGAGGTGCAGCTAGTGAAGTTAAGCTGACCTCTTCATTCTGTGTTAAGGAACAATGCTTTATAGAGTTGCAAAATTCTTTAGTTAAAAATGCAACGTTAATAAAGGCCACCACTTCTCCAGGCTTCACAAAGAATAGCTGATGACACCTTAGTTTTCAAAGTTGTCTTATCATATACAAATAGATTGGTTAGATATTAAGCAGGTTCCTTCACATAATAAATTATATATTTGAAACCTAGTAGAAATGGTATATTACAAACAAGTGCTAGATGTATGCTAATGAGGGTGGGCAAATGAGAAAATTAAGGAGTTTTCATGGCAATCTTGTTGTCTTACAGTTTAACAAAAAATCTTCCACAGTTTGAGAATTCATCCTTCCAGCTCACCTTTTTGCATTCTTCAGCTGACAGTTTTACTATCCTTCAAGAATAGGAGGCAGGATTGCACCAGGTTATCAGCATCCCAAGTGTTGAAGTATGATGAGAAGTATGTGAGAAGTATGATGTTCATTGTGAGGTTTTCTTGATCTCTATTTCGTCTCTGCTTGGGGCTATTATTATTATTATTTTTTCTCTCTCAACTTCCTTCTAAGTGGAGCTGCTGTTTGTCACCTTCTGACTTCCCACCTTAGGGGTCACACAGAAAGCTGAAACAGGAGAGCAAACAGGCACTGCTTTTCTTGGCAGCTGTTAGAACTTTCAGAAAAAACAACCTAGATTTGTCTTAGACAAGACCAAGAAAGCCCAGAGATCAGCATTGTCAGATCAATACACAGACCATAGCCTTTGACTAGTGATGGCAAAATCATGTCCAAAATCACATATACTGGGTCCTTTGTAATTAATCTACTGCAGATTATTATTCTATTTATTTATTTATTTATTTTGAGACTTGTCATATCCCAGTGTAGAACAAAGTTCCATGCCATGAAAGAGATTTCTTGTTTTCTTGTATTCTTCTGATTTCTTGTTTTCTGAAACATATTTTGAAAAACTGCAAAATGAGTAGATATTTTGACAGATATATTCTTTTATTTAACTGTTTCTGTATTTATTTTATGCAATTTTAAACCTAAAATCATAACTTAGTCCAAAGGCATGTAAAACAGGAAGTCAGAGTAAGAAAACAGCTGAATCAGTTTCTCTGCCTACCACTTAAAACAATGGTGTCTAGAGTCATACTTCAGCATTTTGAATGGTTCCTTGAATCATTCCAAGTTTTACATTTCTGTATTTCTTATTCTTGTCAAGTTTTCAAATAGTAAAAGAATCAGCTTCTCAGCTACATAAGGCAATTGAAGGTTTTGGGACTTTCAGAAATCAAAAGAATATCTACCCAAGTTAGTCAGTAGTTTCAGAAACAGCAGACAGGGAGAAATCTTTGCTTTGTAACTGGTACCAAATGAATTTTAAAAAGTGTTGTAAGCACATTACTTTTTGTGTCAGTCCAAATCTGTGTCAGTGCCAAAGGTTCACTGCTTCTGCTTCACAGAAAGCAGAATCGTGTGGATCCCAATTACAGGCTTTTTCTGTAGGCTAGCATCACAGAAACTGAAAATTGGGAGTCACCCACTTTATCTCTGCTTTGAATCTCGTCTTTGAACTATACTAATAAAGGCCATTTTCTGTCATTATTTCTTAACAAGTGTCTGCAGAGTGTAGGAAATTTTTGAAGACAAGTCAGTTTCCTGTAGAGTTAAATAGAATAATTCGGCTGCAGAGGCTGTACTGTGAATATAGATGTACACATTTTTTTCTTGGTGCAGCTTGGTGAGAAATGACTGAAACTCAAAGCTTGGTAACCTCATACTGGCTTGACAAGTGCTATGGGTTTCCTACTGTTGCCCAAATTAATTAAAAGAAGAAAAAAAGAGAAAAATGTGTTGAAGACAGCAAAATATTGAACTTTGGTGGATCTTCACCATCATAGCCACTCGGATCTTTGCCAGCATCTGAAAGACTAATAATCTTTCTCACAAATGTGTTCAAGCTACAATAATTTAGTATTGCTATGCATCTGTAACTTTTAATTATCTGTTTAATCAGGCTGTGAATAAACTAAAGTAGGTTAATTTGAAAAATCCTACTTGGAGCAAGTGGCTCCAGACAGAGCCAGCACCTTGTGAGATTACAGAAATAAGAAAAGATGGAAAATAGATACAATATCTGAAATTTGTGATATTCATTTGGATATCCCACAACACCATTTTGCATATATCAGCAAACTCACTACTATTATTTGCAATTAATGTGTCACATCATCACACACACACACACAAACATAAAATTGGTGAAAGTCTGGACATGACTGAGAGATATTTATGGTTTTGTATCTTCCACAGTCTTGCATTCCAAAAATTTCCCCTGCAAGATAGTCTGCTAGCTGAATCTGTGCTGTGCATCTATGTCAACAAGCACTGTATTTTTCTAATACAGTGTATAGCTTTGAGAAGTCCATTATTACACAGCATCTTTTGACTACTTGAAGACTATTTGTTTGCATGTCATTAAGATGCAATAATAGCCTGGTGTCTGTAATGTGTATTGTTAATCTTGGTATTCATTATCTCTACTGCATGCCTCCAGGGACTGATATTTACACTGTTATGGAAATGCTAATTAATTTCTATATTTTATGTGTCAGCAACTAGCTGACACTCCCCCCCACCCCCCCAAAAAAAAAAAAAAAATTGTACCACTCACATCGTCTTGCAAGAAAACTACAGAAACTAAGAAGACTGTGGGGAAAAAATAAGTTTTCTGAACTGCAGGGTGGAGAGGAATATTGAAGTTTAAATCACTCTGCACTATGTTTAAATCTACACTATGCTGAGCATTCAGTACAGTACAAAATGCTGTGAAGCTCTGTTTTTGGATTGAAGACCATCGTTTTGCTTTCCAGTCACTTTTCAGGCTGCAGGAATTGAACATGCTTCACTGAATATATCTGTGTGTGACTGTAAATTTATGAATATAAGAAAATGGCTGGGAATGTATATCAGCTAAATTCCTTCTTCCGGTCTTAGAGACTACTCATATTTTTTTCAGCTACCACTGGCTATATCAAATAATGATAAAAATCCACCTCAGGGTTGAGATAAATAATCCACTCAAAGTATTGGTGTGTGCAAGTATTTGGGGAATAGGGATTTGTAGTTTTCTGGTATATATATGAATAGCTTCACTGGGCCATTATGCAAAAAAAAATAATGTTCTTTTTAACCTTGAAAAGACTGGAAATTTGTTATTTCTCACATCACTACAGTTGTATCTTATAGTTGTTTCATACACAGAAAGTTTAGAGTTTGCAACCCAGGAAGCATACAGTTATTTAAAACTCTAGGCTGAAAAGAGAAAAAAAAAAAAAAGTCTTTAAAATATTGGAACAATTTCCCTTGATATCTTACTATCAGATTTGCAAAGAGGATTATTAGAAACTTTAAAAACAGAGACTCCACAGATGTTGCAAGGTAATCATTTAAAAGCTGAGTAACTCCACATTTCTGGGGTTTGTTATTTGTATAATATGTATAGGAATAACATATAGTAACTTACCAGCTTTACTAGCATATATTTGTGATTAGCAAAGATTTGATCTCCTGTATAATTTTTACTCTACTAGATGTAGTGACGTAATGAAATTCTGTTATGAAAATGAGAAGCAGCACATGCAAATGGAAGTAATAATGAACACTTCTGATATAAGTTTTATCAAACACAAAACTTACAAGCTATATTCCAAGTTAGTGTATAATACAGCTTAGTTTGGTTTCATCTACATCACCAGAAGGACTGACTTAGGATCCTTGCTGGCTAGAAGTTTGTTTCTGGCAGTTTGTTTCTTATGAGAATGAAATGCACGGAATGAAATGGATGGGATGTCAGACAAGGTAAATCAAAATTTACTGTCTTCTAAAATGTTTCAATCTCTTGAATATGCAAGTAGCTGTGAAGAAAAGGAATCTAATAATTTTTTTTTTTTTTTTCCTAGCTCACAAAAGTGCTCAGTAATGGAAAGGGCTTGATGGAAGCCAAATACCAGGCATTTCTGGAGTATTAATTCTTTTAGCATGTAACAGACTGGGGAAGTTTTTTAGTGCATAAAACAGGAAATAATTTTGGGGGACGACCTCTTGTACTACTTTACAAGCCCTTTAAGTGTGACTACAAAATAGTTGCATAAACAGGACCATAATTCATATGTGCATGATTTTCAAATGTATAGAAGTGGAGGTGGACACTCAGTTGATACTGCTTTTCACTAAATGACCTTGTGAATATGAAGAGAAAAAAAAACTGTAATCAACTATACAAAGGAAAAGTAAGACCAAATATGTCCTATATGACAGTATAACAAAATAGAAACTAATATGCAACTCAGAGACAACTGAGAAAAGAGACAGCTTTTCTCCAGATAATGTTAGTTTTGAGATACTCTCATAGTATAGAATGAAATGCTTTGCTGTGACCTTATCTATGCAGGGGAAAAAAAAAGAAAAAAAAAAGTGTGATGTTGTGAAAAACCATAAAACGCTACATCATGTTATACAATAGATATGGACCAGATTTGAATTATTTACACATAGAAGGTGCCTAATGCATTAAATTGAAAGAGAGAGAGAAAGAGAGGGGGAGAGAGAGGGAGAGAGAGGGAGAGAAATAACTATATAGTGTAATCTGATTAGCATGCACTTTAAATGCTCTCTCTCCATGGTATATGCAATTCTGGCATCTATTTTTCTGAAAGGTTATGTATTATGCATTTTTACTTATCCCATTTTCTATTGTGTTGGTCCATAATGGAAGGGTTTTACAATGGAATTGATTAATCCAACAGAGAGATGCTTTGTGAAGAGGTTTTATGAAACAAAAGCTTTACTGAATATAATCTGCAGCTAGGTCTGCTGTTTGCCTTAAGAGGTGCAGTAACTTATTTGTGAAGAGAAAGATTTTCCACAGTCAAAGTTAGAGATAGTTTATGATCATTAGTTGAACTTAGTTGGTGTGTTGTGTATTTGAGCACTTTTCTCATCTCTGCAAGGTGATGGTGTTATGACAAACTGATAGGAGAAAGAACATGAGAAAAATCAAATTTCAAATGCTCATGTAATCCTCCAGGTCTCATGTGACTTCAGAAGCTAAGATTGGCTGAAAATCATCTTCAGTGTTGGCTTTTAAGAGGACTTGTATACACGGAGTTTAAAGACAGTTTTAGTAAGATTAACTGTCTGGACAGTTTGATTTAAAGCTTCTGCTTTACATGAATTCTTCCTCTGACAATTTGCAGTAACTTCTCTGCCATTAAACTGTCATAAAAAGCATTTACACATTCTTTATTGAATCATACAGCTGCATTTGCTTTAATATTTCAGACATCTTGTTTAAAAAGAATTGAACATTCTAGGGAAAATGCAAAACATAGAGCTTATTGCCACAAGGGAACCTGTGGCAGTTGTTTTCACCCTGTCTTTTAACGTTCAAGATTAGAATGTAACAGGAAGCTTTGAGTGCTTGTTTCACCACAGCTGCATGCATCTAAATCATATTCAGCAGTTGTCACATTTGCAGAATGCTAGATTGAATATGAATGTTCATGATGAAATACAGACAGAAAGGACTGGCTTGGTAGGGCTGTGGGGGGACTCAGGAACCTCCCTGCAAATGTCTGAGTCATAGATTTTGTAGTAGAAGGAATGGAGTGAAGAATGTGGTTGGATTTCAGAAGGAGGTTTGCTATGATAACTGAGATTAATAATGGTTACAGACTGTGGTGGTTTTACTCGGGTAGGCATCCGAGCTCCACCACAACCGCCCTCTCACTCCGCCTCCTCAAAGAGGAAGGGGGAGAAAATACAATGCAAAGGGCTCAAGTGTTGAGATAAGGACGGGGAGATCACTCAACAGTTATCGTGATGGTCAAAACAGACTCAGAGTAGGGAGATAGTAAGATTTATTGCCTATTACTAACAAGCTAGAGAAGTGAGAAACAAAGGAAAGAAACCAAAAACACATTCCCCCCCTCTTCTACATCCTCCTCCTGAGCGGTGCAGGTCCAGCCTGGAATCTGCTCCGGCAGGAGTTCTCCACAGGCTGCAGCCTCTTTCAGGGTGGATCCACTTGCTCCACCGTGGTCTATTCCACAGGCTGCAGTATGGAGATCTGCTCCACAGTGGTACATCAGAGCTGCAGGTGGACAACCTACTTCACCATGGTCCTCAACACAGGCTGCAGGGGAACTTCTGCTCCGGCATCTGGAATACCTCCTTCCCGTCCTTCTTCACTGACCTTGGCGTCTGCAAGGCTGTTTCTTACTCCTCTCTCTCCCAGCTGCTATTCCCCAGCAGTTTGTTCGTTCGTTCTTTCTTTTTTCTTTTCTTTCTTTCTTTCTTTCTTTCTTTCTCTTTCTTTCTTTCTCTTTTTCTTTCTTTCTTTCTTTTTCTTTCCTTTTTTCCTTTTTTCCTTCCTTCCTTCCTTCCTTCCTTCCTTCCTTCCTTCCTTCCTTTTCTTCTTTCTTTCTTCCTTTCTTTTTCTTTCTCTTTCTTTCTTTTTCTTTCTTTCTTTCTTTCTTTCTTTCTTTCTTTCTTTCTTTCTTTCTTTCTTTTCTTCCTTCCTTCCTTCCTTCTTCCTTTCTTCCTTCCTTCCTTCCTTCCTTCCTTCCTTCCTTCCTTCCTTCCTCTCCTCTCCTCTCCTCTCCTCTCCTCTCCTCTCCTCTCCTCTCCTCTCCTCCCCTTCCCTTCCCTCCCCTTCCCTTCCCTTCCCTTCCCTTCCCTTCCCTTCCCTTCCCTTCCCTTCCCTTCCCTTCCCTTCCCTTCCCTTCCCTTCCCTTCCCTTCCCTTCCCTTCCCTTCCTCTTTTTTTCCCCCCTTTCTTAAATATGCTTCCACAGAGGCGCAAACAACATCGATTATTGGCTCGGCTCTGGCCAGCAGCGGGCCCCTTATCTAACATGGGGCAGCTTCTGGATTCTTCTTGCAGAAGCCACCCCTGTGGCCCCCTGCTACCCAAACCTTGCCATGTAAACCCACTACACAGACACAGTCCTAACTACCAATACAATACCTAAGAATATAAGGCATAAATGTTGCTCTGTCTAACCCTGAATTCTGCCTCAGACACTTGCAATAGAAAACACTATTTAGGGTGGGTATGTAAGACTGGCCATTTTCTGTGGTCCCTTAGCATCCAGAAGTGATGTTTTATGGACAATATTTCAGTATTTGTTTTCAAACTTGTCTGCAAATTTCTCTTGTCCATTTATGAACCTGCAGATATTGCATACCTCTGCAACCTGTTGTGAAACCAAGCTCCAGAAATTCATTACCCACTACATAAAGAAGTAATTTCTTTTATCAGTTTCAAACTACTCTCCAACTAGTCTTAAAAAGGGCTTCCTACTTCTTGTACTCTATGATTTGGAGAACACCAGTCCTGCATTCATCCTATCTGCTGTAATAATGATTTTGAAAACCTCAGTAGACCATGTCCCCTCTATCCTCTCCTTTCTAAACTGCAACCTACCCTCATAGGACACCTTCTCCCTCCTTGGGCAGCTGCCCTTCTCTGTATCTTCTCTACTACCACTGCAGGATGAGGTCACCCTGAAGGATGTTGTCATCCTTTCCAAGCTGTGCTCTTGAAAGGTCCATAACTTGGTTTGTGTGCATTGCTTTTAGTTAATTGGCTTTCCTGAGTCAGATATTTATGATATGCATTCATAGGGCTCTTTTTATCATAGATGACAGTAGTTCAATCTTTATTATCTTTTTGACGTAAAGCAGTACCAGCATCCCCATTTAGAAGATAGGACATTGAGGCACAGAGAGACTGGTAGCTGCTGGCACAGGTATTAATTGAATATAAGCCTCTTAAGCTTATGCCATCATCAGGGGCACATGTTCCTGTAGCCAGGTAAATATGATTTTGGCATTACCAGCAGAAAGACATAGGCCTATTAACCTGGCATCTCAGGGTTTTTCCGAACTTGCTTTGCCTGAACTGATTTTCACTTGTTTTCATAATTACCTAGTCATTAAGTGGCTATTTTCCCACCTGTTTTAGCTTAACATCTCTAAATACCTTAAATAGTAAGGGCTTGATAGACCTAGGTAGTTGGTATATGACAAAAATGCCCTTTAGGACTTTAGGAGATTTAGTACTAGAAAAGGCAGCTGTGTAATTATAAAAGTTATAAAAGTCTATCTGGGAACCATTGAGAAGAAAGAAGACTGTGTTAAGACAAATATATATATATATATATACATACATACATAAAAGCCCCAAGCAAACTCAATGTTGAGAAAAGTGGTACTAACAGAACGTCCCGTTCCTCCTAGAAAAGATGTTTGTAGAAACCCTTCTTCCTTTCTTTCTGAGGAAGACTGAGACTGTCAACCTTTCACTGGGGACAGTGCAAAGGTAGGCAAAACAGCAGAGAAAAAGGGGAGGTGCTAGGAATTTTCTGAATATCAATTTAACCATGTTAATAGTAAGAATTTTCCATATTAATTAGATAATGTAGACCCTTAGACTGTTAAGATATTAACCGGACTAATAATACATTCTTAGCTCCATTATCTCCATGGGTGCACCCATAACACGATTCAGTGTGTAACATTGCTTTCTTCATGTGGATTCCAGCATCAAATAATATTTAGCTTTAATTGGCTCTAATCATTAAGTCCAGCTAGAATCATATATATATAAAATGTGTCCACCTTGATCACAAATTCTAAATGAGTCTGACTGTAATTAACTTGTGATATTTGAGTGATATATGGCTAGCTCTAACCAGTAATGTCGTAAGCAGTGTTTGCTCTAGTTTGTAGTTTTAGATTAGTTTTGGGGACAACATTTTGGAAATGGAGTGTTTCCTGAAAATCAATTGAATGAGGTATAAATTCTGTTAATATGATTATCCTGCTAAATAAAGGGCTCAAAGTTGTGACTAATTAAAATCGTATGGCTTACATTTTCACATTTTTGAAAAGCTCTTTCCAAGATTAAATTCTATGAAGCTATCAGTTTTTCAGCTACATTGCAATGCCAGCTCTGTGATGAGTTAAATTAACAAATTGACAGTTATATTAACAAATTGTCTCCTGAAACAGCAGAGCCGATGTATCTCAAGCTTTCTAATTTACAGATGCTTCCTGTACTTATCTGTTACTCTGACAAGAGCAATATATGTCCAAAGGTTAGTGGTCAAAGATCAAGAAGGAGAAAAAAAATGAGAAAGAGAGAAAGAGAGAAAGAGAGAAAGAGAGAAAGAGAGAAAGAGAGAAAGAAAGAAAGAGAGAAAAAGAAAGAAAGAGAAAGAAAGAGAGAAAGAGAGAAAGAGAGAAAGAGAGAAAGAGAGAAAGAAAAAGAAAGAATTGCATTAACTTTCTATCTTTCTTATTTATGGTTCAATAAACTTCATACTCTGGTGTTCCTTTGCTGTATTGGGATTAGTGTTGGAGTATTCATAGTAAACAGTAGAATAAATACCTTTTGAAATCTCTGACTTCATCAAATACCTTTCCACAGTAACATCTTATAAATGTCATTCACATATACCGTCTTCACGGACATTGAAACCTCTGATCCATTTTAAGTTGATAAGCGTTGACCATTCTGAATAAGTACTAGAATGATGTACCTTTATTTTTGTAGAAAACTAGCAAAAACAATAAAAGTAATAATCAGAAGCATAGCTTACCTACGTTGTCAGGCAGATACTGAGCTATTTGGTCTGGAGACGTTCTGTTATCTGACAGAGTTGTATAGGTGCAAGCAAAGAGGAGTCACAGAAAATATTCAAGAAAATTAACAGATAATAGTCTGGAGCAGGACCTAGAGTATCATTCCTATATTGTAATCTTATTGACAGCTGGAGTCCTTAATAGGGTCTCTCATAATTTCTGAGTTCCTCTTCACTTAAACACAGTTTCTGATTAGGCTTTGGCAGTGTATTTGAATGATTAATGAAGTATTTGACCTACTTTGACCAAGCTGTAAAGAATCTTGTAGACCAAACTCCATATTAATTTTACAATGAAAACATGTGACTGTTACCATCAAAGTATTCATTTACTCATTACTTATTCATTTATAGTATTTACACACTATGATTATTAGTGCACTCTGATGAATAATATAAAAATCCATTGCCATGGATTAGCCATCTTAAACTAATGGAAATACTGTCCTGATCATCATTCAAAGTTTGCTAGGCCTGTTCACTATGGCACAAGCATATTTTTAAATAAGGCATATTTCTATCTGATCTACTATCCTATTGAACATACCGATGTTTTAACATGTGGTGTGTACATATTGGATTAATTTTCCTACGTCAATTATAGTGCAGTCAAGGTTATTAGATTTTTTTGTTATTATTATTTATTTTTTTTAAACTAACAATACACAAAATACAGTACATTGACTCTAAAAAGTTATTTATGTCTGAAACACTATATTCATAAGCATTTTTCTCTATTAAGATTTGGAAGTTCACTGGTATGCTTATATTTTAGTATTTCTTCATTGATCTCGTTGTTGAACTGATTGTTTCTGGAAGCTTTTAATGTTTGTTCACTAAAAGGGTGATTTGTGATGGCTTATAAAGCTTTCTGGTTCTACTCAGGTTTATATGTAAATACTGAAGCTAAGGATTACATGGCCTGCATTGTTTCTCAGACATACATTTCCTTTGAGCTCTTACATTTGTATAAATCATATCAAATGTTAAATAAGTTGCTGCTTCACACTTAGATTAGAAACATATTTTGTATGTGCACTTATAATGCTAAAACTCATCCAATCAGTGAAGAGTTTTACTGGAATCTATATTAGAGGAAAAGAAACCTCCAAACTGGGGTGACCAACTGTGGTGGTTTACTCGGGTGGGCGGCTGAGCTCCACCACAACCACTCTCTCACTCCCCCTCCTCAAAGAGGAACGGGGAGAAAATACGATGAAAAGGGCTCAAAGGTTGAGATAACGATGAGGAGATCGCACAGTAATTATCATGACAGGCAAAACAGACTCAGAGTAGGGAGGTAGTAAGGTTTACTACCTATTACTAACAAGCTAGAGAAGTGAGATACAAAGGAAAGAAACCAAAAGCACCTTACCCGCCATCCACCCTCTTCTACCTCCTCCCTCCGAGTGGCGCAGGGGAAAGGGGGAACAGGGGGTTGTGGTCAGTCTATGGCATTTCGTCTCCGCCGCTCCTTCTCAGTCACTCTCCTCCCCTGTGCTGTGGAGTCCCTCCCATGGGATGCAGTCCTTGCTGAACCGATCTGGCATGGGCTTCTCACAGGCAGCAGCTCTTCAAGAACTGCTCCACATATGGGTCTGTGTCACAGTGTCCATCCCTCAGGAGAAAACTGCTCCAACCTGGGTCCCCCACGGGCAGCAGCTCCTGCCAGGTCAGCTGCTCCTGCATGGTATCCTCTCCATGGGCTACAGGTCCAGCCCGGAATCTGCTCCGGCAGGGGTCCTCCACAGGCCACAGCCTCCATCATTGCAGGTCCACCTGCTCCACCATGGGCTCCTCCACAGGCTGCAGCATGGAATCCTGCTCCACCGTGGTACTCCATGGGCTGCAGGGGGACAGCCTGCTTCACCATGGTCCTCACCACAGACCGCAGGGAACTTCTGCTCCAGCGCCTGGAGCACCTCTCCCCCTCCTTCTTCACTGACCTTGCTGCCTGCAAGGCTGTTCCTCACTCCTCTCTCTCTCCCAGCTGCTGTGTGGTGCAGCGTTTTTTTTTTTTCTCCCTATCTTAAATATGCTCTCACAAAGGCGCAAACAACATCACTTATTAGCTTGGTTCTGGTCAGCAGCAGGGCCCTTACCTAACATGGGGCAGCTTCTAGATTCTGCTCACAGAAGCCACCCCTATGGCCCCCTGCTACCAAAACCTTGACATGTAAACCCACTACACCAACATCATGAATATTACTCTCTTCCTAGCTTCAGTAACTGCTTGTAAGGCTTCTTGTGCCCTCTGAGCAAATATTGCTGTAGGTGATACTCTTCAGGCACACATTCCACTAAACAGTTGTTTTTACTGTCTTTCAAATTGCTTGATTCATACCTTGGATGTAGTAGCATACAGAGGGGTTTATTTTACCTGATTTAAACTTCCTAGAAGTTCAAGCATTCTTCTACAAATAAAACAAATAGAATACATTCTAAGATCATAGCAACTGTTACAGCAACCAACATGAAAACAGTAGCTATTCCTTAAAATTTCATTTTTAAGTACCACAACTTTGTACATTTGTTAATGTTTAATACAGAGGATATTAATTGAATTTAACTTGTTCTTTACCATGGACATTTTAATATGATCACCATGGATATGGCAATTTTAGTTATTTCTATGAAAGCGTTGTTCCTGTATTTAGAAGTTCTTGGTCTTCAGGAATGCAAGGAAAGAAATTCAGACAAGGCCTTGTTGGCATTTTCATGTGGAGTAGTTGAAAGGAATTCAAACTGAAAAACAACCACAACAACAACAAACAGCACACCAAAAACGGTGGCTATTATGATTCTTGTCATTTTTATGTGAAAAAAAAAAAAATCCTTTAATATTTCCTAATTAAAATATAAGGTGAGGGCACAGAAATCACAGTATATAAGAGAATTTTCAGGTTCACCTGTGTGGCAGAGGCAATGTGCATACTGAATGTCTGTTAAAAGAAATGGTACATACTAATGTGGGAAACTCAGTCTCTTGAATAGGATGAACAGTCACCATGTGGATCGTGACACAGGTCCTCACTATAAGTGTCCTTGATGAGACATCCCTGAACTGTTCTGATGATTTCTTATAACTCAGTTAGCCCTTGGTCCCGTGCAGTAACATAAACATATGTTTTAGCATTTGTTACAAATTATCTGAAACTATGTTCAGAACATCTCCTAACTGTCTAAACTACGTAAAAAAAAAAAAAAAAAAAAAAGCTCCTGAGGTGTCCTTATTCTCTATCTGTGATGTTACCAACAATGCATGTAAACATACGAAATAATGTCTTTTAGTTGGCTTATGAAGAGCAGAAACTGCCCTGGGAAATCTCTGGGACTATCTTAATTTACTACCTGTAGAGCTCTTGTAATAATAATAATTAGTAAGTTCCTTGTCAAGAAGTATAGGAATCCAGAGAGCCCATTGTCTTCAACCAGCCCATTGTTTTGTCTGTGCAGACAATACCGAGGATGTTCCTGCACTACTCAGGAAGTTGGTAATTAAGGGTTTGGGGTACGCACATAAACACAACTTTGATACCCAGCTTTATTATAACTGTAAATTCAAGGCAAACTGGAATTTCAACCTTATATAGTAAATATGCCTTAAATTTCACAGATCTTGCAACCCCAGTGAATTAGGTTTTCCTTTTGATTAAAGAGATATAGTGGGTTATCTTATTTTCAGAAGTAAAATAAAAAAATAAAATAAAATAAATAAATAAATAAATAAATCCGTTACTTTCAAGTGAGTTACTTATCTTGAAGCTCCTTTTTTCTGTTTATTCCACCATTTTTTATCCCCTTTGCTTTTGAAATGTTTGACCAGAGAGAGTGCATTAAAAGTTCTGTGTGATATATGCTAATATTTCAAGTTATATCTCTTTTCTATTAGTTTTTAGACAAATAAATAAATAAATAAATCCTTCAGTACATCTTTACCTGCTAATATACTGAATAAAAATATGTTCCTTTAAAAAATAAAGTATCTACAATAATCTTACCAATAGGACCCTTTTATTTATTTACTTTGCTGCTTCAAGATTTTTATCCTTATATACAGTAAGTCCGATAAAGGGGAATGTTTTTAGAAGAAAGCACTCAGAACCTGAAAAGCAGCCAAATCAAGACTCTGAGATACTTTTCTATATGATATAAGGCAATATAAGACAATAACATATACTATTAGATGTTTAACATTCAAGTTTACATATTCCTCTTGCTGTGTTCTGTCTATGTTAAAAAACATTTCCCTTGGATATCTCACTGACAAAAAAAGTGTTTTGTAGCTTGAGTATTTGCCAATGGAAAGAACTTTCCTGTCCCAACCTTGACTTTATTTTAGTAGCCTAGCCTGGTAATTCAGAAGACTTTATTTAGGAAACATGAACCTTGCTGTCCCCTTCATCTCTTACCTGAGGAACCTATTCCTGGATATTCCACTCCTTTACTCATAATAATTTGTTATCATTATTACTTTTTATAATAACAAAAATAAACAAAATAAAAACTTAGCATACGGGCAACAAGGCTGAGGGCAACAAGGCAACAAGGCAACAAGGTAACAAGGTTTAGGGAACCAAAATGCAAACTGTATGTGGAGAATGGTCACTATATTCTAGTGACCATTAAAGAGAAGCATATTTCAATACTTTTGCTAGTCGGAAATGTTCTTACCACAGATTGCTTACACCAGCTATAGTGTAGGCTTATATTTAAGGCTGTCATTACAGAGACCTTGGCAGAAGTCCAGTCCCACAGAACAATAAATATAATGTTTGTGTCAGAAAACTAAGAACATTTACAGAATAGTAAACCAATATGATATTTCCTCTCCTAAACTTGTCATTAATCATTATGGTAAAAAATTAGTCATGCTTCTCATCTGGACAGCTATGAACACATGAATCTTTTTAAAATTCTAACTTTGAGCTATTCTATAATTGCTCTAAGACACTCTAAGGCATATGTCACTGTGCCTCTGAGATGCACGTTATCTCACAGTAACACACACCTTGTCATGTATTATTTATTATACTAAAGTGTCTTGTAATTTTCATTAACAGTTAGATGCCTAGCTTTAAGAAACAGGAAGATACTTCATTTTAACTGTTTCAGTGATAAAATATCACTGATAGAAACTTCAGGATATTGGCATCAGAATGTGCCATTCTCACTAACATGCTGCAGAAAATGCTAAACAGGAAAAAAAAAAAGTGCAAACCCTTCCTTCACCAGGAAAGGAGAACAATCCCCCCCCCCCCCCCCCCTTTAGCATAGATGAGTTATGCTAACATTTCCAATGGCTTCTTCACATACTGTGCTGTCCCCAAGGTCTCATTCTTGTCTTTTACTTGTTGTTACACAGATGCAATGTCTGATATATGACTGCTGACTAACTATAAGCCAAAATTCACTTAGAGAAAAGCAGGTGGGGGAGTGTGAATGAAACAAACCAAAAGAGGGTGGTGCAGTATTTTAGTAGAGGAATACTGGAAAATGTGGAACAAACATTATTGCAACTGAAAGCAAACAAAAGATTATTTGAGCTGTAGCTTAGGTAATAGGTGAACTGAAGACCACAGTTTTTTTGGTTGTGCGGGTTTGTTTTGTTTTAATGCCTTCTTAATTATATTGCCATAGAATACACTGTGTATTCAAATATAATAATTGTAACATTATTAAAGTGAAAGATCCTCTAGGTTTAACTTTTGTTATCTTTGAAACAGTAAAATAAACTGCAAGAAAAAGGGACTAAACATAAAATTTTCCACATGACAAAGTAACTTAATAACTTTAGCTTCTTAATTATGTCAACACTGTATGGAAAAACCTTCTATACAGATAAATTATAGAGCATTACATTAGTTTTCAGTGCAGAACAGCTTCCATCTTGTACACAATTAAACAGATTTGTTCTCAGCCATGCAACCAAAACATGCAGCCATATTCCTGTTCATAACAACAGATGTTGTTTGAAAGAGTTACAGGAACAAATGTATTCTCAGAATAACTATTGGTCTGTGATATCTCCCTAGCAGCCATTTGGCTGATAAACAGATATGTTTTATCTCCACCTATGTGTATCATTAGAATTACAGTTAAAATCTATTTTATGACAAGAAATATCTCTGCCACCTAAATACTCTAAAGGGGTAAGAAAATAGATTTTTTATTTCCAGTAAAACAAACAAACAAAAAAACCCAACACATATATATGTGAATGTAAATATTCTGGGAGTCCACTTTCCATTTTCCTTCATAATCTATATTTGAAAGCTGTCCCATTAATACATTTACTATGGTGGCAGAAAAA
The DNA here is from genome assembly GCF_013377495.2 of Cygnus atratus. Lineage (NCBI taxonomy): Eukaryota > Metazoa > Chordata > Aves > Anseriformes > Anatidae > Cygnus > Cygnus atratus. Next base: position 103,566,514 of record NC_066363.1, on the reverse strand, counting down.
GTCATATTTTGCAATAATAGTATTTAGAACTTAAGTTTAATTGTTCATTCAGAAAATTGTATCTATACATTCCTTACCTGTGCAAATGAGATTAAAGAAATGCAAAATTGCAATTAATTAAATATTATTTAGTTTCTCTTACTATTTAATTTTTCTTTTTCTAGAGAGGAATAGCATAATGATGTTATTTAAAAGCTTTAAAAGATGAAATATTAGTAACATGCTAACGTTTACTCTTAAATATCATTTCTCTTGAGGATTTACATTCATATACTTCTGTGGCGCTTTCACACTGATGGGTAGCTGAATTCCACCACAACTGCTCTCTCACTCCACTCCTTAAAGAAAAATGGGCAAAAAATACAATGCAATAGGGCTTAAGGATTGAGATAAAGACAGGGAGATCACTGAACAATTACTGTTGAAGGCAAAACAGACTCAGCATGGGGAGATTAATATAATATATTGCCTATCGCTAGCAGACCAGAACAGTGAGAACTAAAAGCATCTCCCTTCCCCACCCCCCCATCCACCCTCTCCTACCTCCTCCCACTGAGCAACGCAGAGGAACAGGGAATGGGGGTTGTGGTCAGTCCCTAACACTATGTCTCTGCTGCTCCTTCATAGTCACTGTCTGTTCCTGCTCCACTGTGGGTTTCATCCCACAGGATGCCATCCTTCCCGAACTGATACTATGTGGGGTAGGCTTATAACATCAAACAAGTGTTTTTATATTATTGCCCCTCAAAATATCCTGTAAAAGGGCTAATATTAACTCTGTGTCATACAAATAAGGCAGCTATGCAATTCAAAGAGGATGTGTAAGTCATATTTTTATATTGCTTAAAGGATAAATATAAGGAATTCATAAAATTTGTTGAAAGTATAAAAAAAGTGTATTCAAATGTCTACTTCTAATTTCCTGAGCTAGAACTGCCTGTGAAAATACAATTTTCTGATCTTAATAAAAACTTCACAAGTGAGAGGAGAATTCAAAGATAACTAAAACAAAAATCAGATTAATTTATCTGAACTTTTTTTTCTCTGCAGAACTAAGTTAGGTTGCTGATTATTAAAGGAGAAACAACATTGCACGGTATAAATGAAACTAGCAACACTTTTCTTAATCTTGATTTACAGTAATTCAAAAGGCTGTATGCTATGCACAAAGTTAAACTGATGATCTTTTCTTTCATTACTTACGTCTCAGCCCTGTAATGTGCTACAACCTATAATATCATCAGATATCTTTGCAATAGATGATGTGCTTCTATAAAGATTTCTAGACAGTTTTTAAATATCATCCACTTTATCCAGAAGAGACAGATTATTGCATTTCCCTTGGAACAACAAAATTCCAATCTGAGAGAAAGTATGCAGACTGAGACTATTCATTATTAACAAATGTTAAGAGTTGGATCTCCTCCTAGGCTTGCACCTGTAGAGTGGATGACTTTTCTGACCTTTTTACATTTTGATGTAATGAAAGTTTGAGCTCTTAACAGTGTGACCAGAACCACCTGACAATTGTAAGACATTTCTGTGACTGAAAGGTAGTTAAGAAATAAATTTGGAGGAAAAGAATTTGGGTGGCCTTCTGTTAAGTTTGAAATCACCATAGTTCCCATCAAGTGTTTCTCTATAAAAGGAGGGCATTCAGCCATACATCTTCTCAAAGTTTCTCTTCAGGGATGGTTTTCTTGATATTGTAGTTTGCGGTTTTAATAGCAGAATCTTTTCAAGAATGATGTTACATATTTTAAGGGGATGATGAAGAACATTTTCCTATTTAAGCTAGAGAGCTATGGCAAAACCAAACAAAAAATAGCTGACCAAAAAATCCCAGATTTGTTTCAACTCTGATATTTTATATAGATTTTTTTATAGGTTTATAGATGACAAGAAAAGATCTTGTATAATGTCCTCTGCATCTCTCTCTCTTCCCTATATTTTCAGCCAAACAATCAGATCTTAATCCTTTAAGGAAATATGCCCTTTGGTATTTCAGAGATTAACTTCTGTTATTACAAACTTGTTTTGAATACAACCCCTGAGAGCAACAGGTTAGGAAATTGCTGAGACAAGAAAAGCCACCTTTGTAACATCTATTCTGTATCTGTGGCAGCTGAACTCCACCACAACTGCTCTCTCACTCCCCTCCTCAAATGAAAAAGGTGAGAAAATAGGGCTCAAGGGCTGAGATAAGGACAGGGAGATTGACAATTATCATGATGGGCAAAATGGATTCAGCACAGGCAGGGTCAATATAATTTATTGTTTATTACCAACAGACTAGACCACTGAGAAATTAAAGCAAACAAACAAACAAACAAACACCTTCCCCCCACCACGCCTTCTTATACATCTTTCCCCTGAGCAGCTCAGGGCAACAGAGAATGGGGGCTGCAGTCAGTCGTCTCCGCCACTCCTTCACGGTCACTCTCTGCCCCTGCTCCACGCGGGGTCCCTCCCATGGGATGCCATCCTTCCCAAACTAATCCTGTGTGGGCTTCCCACAGGCAGCAGCTCTTCAAGAACTGCTCCAACATTGTTCCGTACCATGGAGTCCATCTGTCGGGAGCAAACTGCTCCAGCACAGGTCCCCCAGGGGCGGCAGCTCCCCCCAGACCCCTGCTCCTGCATGGGCTCCTCTCCATGGGCTGCAGCTCTGGCTCGGGGCCTGCTTCTGCAGGGGCTCTCCATGAGCAGCAGCCTTCTCCAGGCCACATCCACCTGCTCCACAGGGGGATCCTCCACAGGCTGCAGCGTGGAGATCTGCTCCATGTGGGACCCATGGGCTGCAGGGGGACAGCCTGCTCCACCAGGGGCCTCTGCACAGGCTGCAGGGGAACTTCTGCTGCATGCCTGGAGCACCTCCTGCCCTCCTTCTGCACTGACCTTGGTGTCTGAAGGGATGTTTCTCACTCCTTTCTCTCCCAGCTGCTGTTGCATTTTTTTTTATTTATTTATTTTTTCCTTTCCTAAATCTGCTCTTCCAGAGGCCCAACATGCCTCACTCACATGCTGAGCTCTGGCCAGCGTGGGTCCCTTTGGGAGCCGGCTGGAGCTGGCTCTGACCTGACATGGGGCAGCTGCTGGGCTCTGCTCACAGTGGCCACCCCTGCAGCCCCCTGCTACCAAACTCCTGCCACATAAACTTAATAGAATGTCACTCTTAAGCTAACGTGATAAAAAGTTTTAAAATTTATTTTGAAGGAAATACTTTAAAAGAATTCCAACATAGTGTAATAAAGACATTATTTAAGAACCCTTGCTCTAAAATGATTAATAATTATTATTGTTTTGTTTGTTTGTTTTATAATAATGAGAATATAATAATGAGGGTCTGCACTTGTAAGAGGTCACATCTTATAGTTATTAAAAATTCTTTAGGTATGAATGAGACATTATATGCTTCTTGCTAAAGAGGGATTCCATAAATCAGTGAGTATATCACTATACATAACAGCATTGCCATGGGAAATATAATATCCTTGCAGAGTAGGTAAAGTATCTGGGAAACTCAGAGAAGAAGGTATTTTATGGCTTTGTAATGAGGGCTTGAAATGGATGTATAGGACTATCTCCAGTTTATCTTAAGATGGTAAAGTAAACCTACATTCAAATAATGCCATTAGGGACTTTGTATCTTTTTCTCTCTAGTGGGTTGACCTTGGCCAGCAGCCAGATGCTCATCTATTCTTTCTCACTCCCTCTCCCCATGAGGACAAAGGGGGAGAAAATAAGGTGGGAAAAATAAATAAATAAATAAATAAATCTCATGGGTCAAGATAAAAATAATTTCATAAGAAAAACAAAACCTGTGTAAGAAGCAAGGCAAAAAGAGGAACTCATTTACTACTTCCCATCAGCAGGCAAATATCCAGTGACTTCCTAGAAAGGAGGGTGTCCTGATTTTAGCTGGGATAGAGTTAATTTTCCTCCTAGAAGCTGGTATGGTGCTGTGTTTTGGATTTAGGATGAGACTAATGCTGATAACACAACGATGTTTTAGTTGTTGCAGAGCAGTGCCTACACCTATACCGCTCTGCCAGAGAGGAGGCTGGGAGTGTACAAGACGCTGTAAGGAGACACAGCCAGGACAGGTGACACAGGCTGGACAGCAAGATACTCCATACATGGCTTTATCCGGAATTTCTTATCCACCAAATAGTCCACCCTTCAAAACCATCTCTCTCCAATTAGAGATAATGATGTCATGTGGGACCGTGTCAAAGGCCTTCCAGAAGTCCAGCTAGATTACATTGGTTGGTCTTCCCTTGTTGACTGATGCAGTCACTCCATTGTAGAAGGCCACCAGATGGGTCAAGCACAATTTGCCCTTTGGGAAGCCATGCTGGCTGTCTCAGATCACCTCCTTGTCTTGCATATATGGCTTATCATTGCTTCCAGCAGGATCTGTTTCATGATCTTGGCAGGCACAGAGGTGAGGCTCACCAGTCTGTAGTTCCCTGGGTCTTCATTTCTACCCTGTTTCAAAATGGGAGTGATGTTTCCCTTTTTCCAGTCACAAGGGATAGCTGCCATGACTTTTCAGATACAATGGAGAGGGGCTTGGCAACTACATCAGCAAGTTCCCTCAGGACCCTGGCATTTATGTTATCATGCCCCATAGACTTGTAGCTGTTCACTTTCATCAGGTGGTCTCAGATCTGCTCTTTGCTTACTATGGGAGGGACATTTCTCCCCCAGCCCCTGCCTACAGGTTCAGGGACTCAAGAGCTGTGGAAGCCTGACTGGCTGTGAAGACTGAGGTAAAAAGTTCACAGAATCACAGAATCGTCTAGGTTGGAAGAGACCTCCAAGATCACCCAGTTCAACCTCTTACTTAATACTAACAAGTCCTCCACTAAACCATATCACTAAGCTCAACATCTAAACGTCTCTTAAAGACCTCCAGGGATGGTGACTCAACCACTTCCCTGGGCAGCCTATTCCAATGCCTAACAACCCTTTCAGTAAAGAAGTTCTTCCTAATATCCAACCTAAACCTCCCCTGGCACAACTTTAGCCCATTCCCCCTCGTCCTGTCACCAGGCACGTGGGAGAATAGACCAACCCCCACCTCGCTACAGCCTCCTTTAAGGTATCTGTAGAGAGCGATAAGGTCGCCCCTGAGCCTCCTCTTCTCCAGGCTGAACAAGCCCAGCTCCCTCAGCCGCTCCTCGTAAGACTTGTTCTCCAGACCCCTCACCAGCCTCGTCGCCCTTCTCTGGACTCGCTCGAGCACGTCCATGTCCTTCCTGTAGCGAGGGGCCCAAAACTGAACACAGTACTCGAGGTGCGGCCTCACCAGAACCGAGTACAGGGCAACAATCACTTCCCTTGACCTGCTGGCCACACTGCTTCTTATACAAACCAGGATGCTGTTGGCCTTCTTGGCCACCTGAGCACACTGCTGGCTCATATTCAGCCGACTATCAACCAGTACTCCCAGGTCCTTCTCTGCCAGGCAGCTTTCCAACCACTCATCTCCCAGCCTGTAGCGCTGCTTGGGGTTGTTGTGCCCCAGGTGCAGGACCCGGCACTTGGCCTTGTTGAACTGCATACAGCTGACCTCAGCCCATCGGTCCAGCCTATCCAGATCCTCCTGCAGAGCCTTCCTACCCTCGAGCAGATCGACACACGCACCTAAGTTGGTGTCATCTGCAAACTTACTGAGGGTGCACTCGATCCTCTCATCCAGATCATCAATAAAGATATTAAAGAGAACTGGCCCCAGTACTGAGCCCTGGGGGACTCCACTAGTGACTGGCCTCCAACTGGATTTGACTCCGTTCACCACAACTCTTTGGGCCCAGCTATCAAGCCAGTTTTTAACCCAACGAAGCGTACGGCAGTCCAAGCCACGAGCAGCCAGTTTTTTGAGGAGAATGTTGTGGGAAACGGTGTCAAAAGCCTTATTTTGTCATAGGAGATCAGGTTTGTCAAGCAGGACCTGCCCTTCATAAACCCATGCTGACTGGGCCTGATCACCTGGTTGCCCTGTAAGTGCCACGTGATAACGCTCAAGATAATCTGCTCCATGAGCTTCCCTGGCACTGAGGTCAAACTAACAGGCCTATAGTTCCCCGGGTCTACCCTCTGGCCCTTCTTGTAGATGAGCGTCACATTGGCTAGCTGCCAGTCGACTGGGCCCTCCCCTGATAGCCAGGACTGCCGATAAATGATGGAAAGCGGCTTGGCCAGCTCCTCCACCAGTTCTCTCAGTACCCTTGGGTGGATCCCATCCGGCCCCATCGACTTGCATACATCCAAGTGCTGTAGCAGGTCGCCAACCATTTCCTCGTGGATAGTGAGGGCCACATCCTGTTCCCCATCCCCTTCCACCAGCTCAGGGTACCGGGTATCCAGAGAACAACTGGTCTTGCCGCTAAAGACTGAGGCAAAGAAGGCATTAAGCACCTCAGCTTTTTCCTCATCCCTTGTAACTAAGTTTCCCCCCACATCCAGTAAAGGATGGAGATTCTCCTTAGTCCTCCTTTTTGTGTTGATGTATTTGTAAAAACGTTTTTTGTTATCTTTAACGGCAGTAGCCAGATTGAGCTCCAGATGAGCTTTGGCCTTTCTAATTTTGTCCCTGCACAGCCTCGCAACAGCCTTATAGTCCTCCTGAGTGGCCCGCCCTCTTTTCCAAAGAGTATAAACCATCTTTTTTCTCCTAAGCTCGAACCACAACTCTCTGTTCAGCCAGGCCGGTTTTCTTCTGCACCGGCTTGTCTTTGGGCACGTGGGGACAGACCGCTCCTGAGCCATTAAGATTTCCTTCTTGAAGAGTGCCCAGCCTTCCTGGACTCCTCTGCCCTTCAGAACCTCCTCCCAAGGGACTCTGCCAACCAGTGTCCTGAACAGCTCAAAGTCAGCCCTCCGGAAGTCCAAGACAGCAGTTTTACTGGTCCCCTTCCTGGCTTCACCAAGAATAGAGAATTCTACCATTTCGTGGTCACTCTGCCCAAGACAGCTCTCGACCACCACATCTCCCACCAGTCCGTCACTGTTTGTGAACAGAAGGTCTAGCGGGGCACCTCCCCTGGTAGGCTCACTAACCAGCTGCGTCAGGAAGCTATCTTCCACGCTCTCCAGAAACCTCCTAGACTGCTTTCTCTGGGCTGTGTTGTGCTTCCAGGATATGCCTGGGAAGTTGAAGTCCCTCACAAGAACAAGCGCTGACGATTTCGCAACTTCTGCCAGCTGCCTGTAGAACTCCTCATCCGTCTCCTCATCCTGGTTCGGCAGTCTATAACAGACCCCCACCAGGATGCTTGCCTTGTTGGCCTTCCCACTGATCCTAACCCACAGAGACTCAACCTTATCAGTCCCAGCCTCAAGTTCCACAACATCAAAACACTCTCTAATATAGAGAGCCACACCACCACTCCTTCTGTGCTGCCTGTCCCTTCTGAAGAGCCTATAGCCAGACATTGCAGCACTCCAGTCATGAGAGTGGTCCCACCACGTTTCCGTGATGGCAACCAAGTCATAGCCTGCCTGCTGCATGATGGCTTCCAGCTCCTCTTGTTTGTTACCCATGCTGCATGCATTAGTGTAGATGCACTTCATTTGGGCCATTGCCTTCTCCCCCGGCCTTGCCATTGCTCCCCCTGGCACAGCTCCAACAAGCCTTATTTCAGCCCTGTCCCCCTTCTTACCTAGTTTAAAGCCCTCTCAATGAGCCCTGCCAGCTCCTGGGCTAGGATCCATTTTCCCCTTAGAGATAGGGACCCGTCTGCGGCCATCAGGCCGGGTGCCGAGTAAAGCGCCCCATGGTCTAAAAAAACAAAATTTCTGTGTTGGCACCAGCCTCTGAGCCACGTGTTAATCAGGTGGGCTTTCCGTGTCCACTCTGTACCCCTCCCTGCTATTGCAGGGATGGACGAAAACACCACCTGTACTCCCGCTCCATCCACTAAACGTCCCAGTCCCCTAAAGTCCCGTTTGATAGCCTTCAGGCTTCTCTCTTCAATATTATCACTGCCAGCCTGGACTATCAAAAGCAGATAGTAGTCAGAGGGGCGAACCAGGTTGGGAAGCTTTCTGGCAACATCCCTGACCCCGGCCCCAGGGAGGCAGCAGACTTCCCTATGGGTAGGGTCAGGCCGACAGATAGGGCCCTCTGTCCGCCGGAGAAGGGAGTCGCCTACAACAATTACCCTTCTGTCTTTCTTGGTGGAGGCAGTCTTGAGGCGTGGAGTCGACCTCCTCGCCCTAGGTATCCTTCTGGGTAGACTTTCTACCTCATCTTCACCCACTGGTCTCTCAAGCTCTAGGGCCTCAAACCTGTTGTGTACTCACACCTGGGAAGGTGGGGGCGGTGGGGGGGGGCATCTCCTGCGAGGTTGAGCAGGGACCTGTCTCCATTCCTCCTTAACTCCTAGGTTTAACTCCCTCCCTCTGCCTGACAGGGCAGGGGTTCCACCCCCGTTTGGGGTGTTTCACCCAGGTACCTCTCCTTCAAGCCCTGCAGGAAGTTGCTCCACCAGTCTGTCTCCCGCTCACACTCCCTGATAGCCCTCAACCTCTCCACCTCCTCCCTGAGCTCTGACACCAGGCGGACCAGGTCATCCACCTGCTCGCACCTCACACACACAGTCCCTCTGCCTCCCTCAGATGGCAGCAACAGGCTCAGACACTCCCTGCATCCAGAGACCTGAACTGCCGCATTTTTGAGCAGGCGGTCAGTCTGGGTGGTTACAGACTTTCTACAGAGAGCAGTCTGCCTGGTGTAGACCATTGCAGCCCAGCTAGCGGTCGACAGCCGTTAGAGGAGTTGTTCTTATGGGCAGGGGATGGAACAGCCTGCGCTCTCTGCCCTCCCTGCACGAACTGCCGCACCCTGCCTTTCTGACACTACATGCCCTCTTTGCCCGCCCTGTTTGCCGCGCTCCTGGTCGCTTGTGCTCCCTATGGGCTGCTTTTGAACGGCTGGGAAGGGGGCGCTGCTGGCTCCGCCTATGCCTACGTCAGCTTCCCTCGCAAGGGCTGCTGGGTCCTGGCGGCTCTCTCGAGTGGCCTCGATGCTGGAAAAAAAGCCCTGCCTGTCCCGATCCCCCGCTCTGCTGCAGAACGCGTCTGCCCCGGAGCCGATCGCCTTGGCAAGTTGTTGAGCACCTCAGGCATTTCCATGTCTGTTGTTACCACTTCTCCCTTCTCATCCATCAGAGGGGGTACACTCTCCTTGGCCTTTCTTTTTCTGACCAGTGTACCTATAGAATTCCTTCTCATTATTCTTTGCATCCCTTGACAAGTTCCTGTGCCTTGGCTTTCCTGTTCCTTTCCCTGCACCTCCAGACAGCATCCCTGTACTCTTCCCAGGCCACATGTCCCTGCTTTGACTACCTGTGCATTTAATTCTTATGCCTCAGTTTGACCAGCAGGTCCTTGCTCAGCCATCCCAGTTTCCTGTCTTCCCTGCTTGATTTCATACACGTGGGAATGGAAAGCTCTTGTGCTGTAAGAAAAGAGTTCTTTATGAGTTGCCAGCTCTGATCAGTTCCCTTCTTTTTGTATTTGACATCTCTCACCAGATTCAGTTCCAGTTGTGTTTTGGCTTTCCAGACTGTGTCTCTCTAAGTTCGGACAGTGTTTCCATATTCCTCTCAGGTTACCTGTCACTTCGTCTACTTTCTGCATATTTCATTCTTTAGTTTGAGTTTTCTAGAGCTCCTTGTTCACACATGCTGGCCTCCTGGCATTTCTGGCTGACCTTCTGCTTATCGGAATAGATATTCTTGAGTTTGAAGGAGGGAATGCTTGAATAATATCCAGCTTTCCTGAGCTCTTCTTTCTTCCAGGCCCTTCTCCCTTAGGAATCTATCAAGAAGATTTTTGAAGAGGCTAAAGTTTCCTCTCCTAATACCCAGCATGGTGATTTTGTTTTTTGCTCTCATCCCTCTTCTTAGGATCCTGAACTCTACCATCTCATGCAGAAAAGACCACCTAGAAAAGACTGCCTTCAACCTTCACATCCCCAGTAATCCCTTCCTTTTTGGTGAGCTTGAGTTCCATAGTAGCAGCTCTTCTCATTGGCTTTCCTGTCATTTTGAGAAGGAAGTTGTCATCAATGCCCACCAGTAACCTTCTGGATTGCTTATGCCCTGCTGTGTTGTTCCTGCCTCAGATATCAAGGTGGTTGAAGTCCACCATGAGCACCCAGGGCCTGTGAAAGCAAAACTACTTCTAGCTGTCTGTAGAAGCCATTATCCATTTGCTGTTCCTGATCAGGCTATAGCATACACAAACAAAACATCATTCATACCTGTCAGATATTTAATTATTATCCATAAACTCTCAATTGCTTCATCATCCTCCCTCAGGCAGAGCACCATGCATTCCATCTGTGTTCTCATGCCAATGGCAACTCCATCTACTTGTCTTTCAAGCCTGGTTCTTCCTAAAGAGCTTTCTGAGGAAAGCATGAATCCAAAAATTCTGTCATGGTGTTTGTTTGGGCAAATAAGTTTTAGCTGAATGATTAAGCTGATATAAAGATATGCTTACAGCAGGAAGGATTCTGAAGCTATGCACAGGCACAAAATTTGAAAGCACTAAAAATTAAGATCAAGAACACTAATGGTGGATATGCTTACCATTTGCTTTAGAAAGAGCTGTGGGCAGTTGCATATTTAGAATTATAAGATGTATTTTTGTACTTGTGGTCTCAAAGGTCTTTTCTTCATGCAGCTAATTCCCATTTTTTTTCCCTGACAAATGGTATATACCAAACTATATGTTTCTCCTTTGTAGGGAAAATAGTACATATTTTTCATGTAGACATGAGTCATAATTCTCCACAGTTATGACAGTAGCAAAGTTAGAATACATTTCAAAACTGAAATGTTTTTGAAAAATTGGGCACAATTTCACTGTACAAGAACCATAATATTACTTCATTATAAAATTAGGAATGGTTTCTCTAGTTTTGCGAGGTTTTCCTCATATTCATTTGAAAAAGAAAAAGGAATTTTATTATTTCCTTGCATCAGAATGAAAGAATTAACATATTGCAAGGCATTGAAAGATCTTTAGTCTTTCTCTAAACTAAGAAGGTCTCTAATTAAACTATTGATCAAGCCATCTATGAAACTATTGTATTTCTAGTGTAATTATGGATAATACGTAACTCATCTCAAAAATATGACAAACTGAGACTCAATTAACTGTGTGATTAATCAACTTTTTACTGTTTGTTTGCAGTCAATAAATACTTTTACTATGTTAGAAAATGTATATATATATATAACTACAAATGATGATGCCACAGAAGTGCAAACCCTCATAAAAGGATATTGAAGCAAGCTCAGTAGTCCTTAGCTTTATCAGTCTAACACTATATTGCTAAATTTATTTAGAAAGAGATTGTTTCAATGACTTACATTAATACAACCCCATCGTTTTGCACAATCACAATAAGATCAATAAGATCAATGCTAACATTAACGGTGTACTTTAGCAAATACAGAAGCTGAGTTTCCTAGATAAGTTTATCAGAGAAACCTGGAAACTTAGCTAATGGAATTTAATGATAGATTATATGATTGTATAATCTGGATTCTTTTAGAGTAGGAAATGGTATTGTCATCAGTAAATATTAAGAACACATACAGCTCTGTAAGATTTACTTGGATTTCTTTATTCAAAATCAAATTTGGACACTGGTTGTGGTCATCAAGCATCTTTTTAAAAAATTTTTATTATTTTTTTGTGCAATACTGAACAAATAATTTAGTGACTTTATGAGGTGTTCTTTTTATACAGAGTGTATATGAGTTTGCATAGATAGCAAATTCAAAATTCCATTAAGTTTCAATGGTCCTTATCAGTCCTAACTTTTCCAAATAATACTGTATGAACTGATTCAGTTAGGAGGTATGCTCACAGAGCATAACTGAACCCTCTTCATCTTGGCTACCTTAAAGCCAATAGTTCTATGTACAAGGAAATGAATGTGTTAATATTAACCGTGGAAAGCTCATGCCATTTTAGAAATATTAGTATCAGAAGGTTACAGATATGAGTACCAACTGAGACAAATTAAAGTCAAAGTTAGACAGTTTGTGGTCTACATGACAATAATTAAGAAACATGAATGCTCAGTTTCATGTCAGTCAGTTTAAAGACCTAATTTCATTATGAACTTTAACACTCACTGTGAGTATTAGAATGTGGAAGTCTAAGGTAAAATGTGCTTTATGTGTATATAGTCATCAGTTTGACTCTATTCTTAGGTATAGAAATTAAAAGTAAGTAACTGAATGAAAAGCTTGACATGAGCCAGAAGTGTCTGCTTGCATACCAGAAGGCCAACTGTATCCTGGTCTGCATCAGCAGAGGCATGCTCAGCAGGCTGAGGGAGATGATTGTCCCCTTCTACTCTGCCCTTGTAGGGCCCCACTTAGAATCACAGAATTATAGTCATTAAGGTTGGAAATGACCTCCAAGATCATCTAGTCCAACCATCACCCTACCACCAATATCACCCACTAAACCATGTCCCTAAGAACCAGGTCCAACCATTCCTTAAACACCCCCAGGGACAGTGATGCCACCACTTCCCTGGGCAACCCGTTCCAATCCTTCATCCTTCATCCAAATCATCAATAAAGATATTAAAGAGGATGGGCACCAACACCAACCCCTAGGGAACACCACTGGTGACCGGTCGCCAGCTGGATTTCACTCCATTCACCACCACTCTCTGGGCTTGACCGTCCAGCCAGTTTTTAATCCAGAAAAGAGTATACCTGAACAAGCCAAGGGCTGCCAGCTTCTCCAGGAGAATACTGTGGGAGACTGTGTCAAAGGCTTTGCTGTAGTTTGGGTAGACTATATCAATAGCCTTTCCCTCATTCATGAGGTGGGTCACCCGGTCATAGAAGGAGATGAGTTTGGTCAGGCAGGATTTGCCTTTCATGAACCCATGCTGACTGAGACTGATCCCCTGGTTGTCCCACACATGTTGTGTGATTGCATGCAAGATGACCTGTTCCATCTCCTTTCCTGGCACCAAGGTCAGGCTGACAGGCCTGTAGTTCCCCAGGTCCTGCTTATGACCCTTCTTATAGACGGAGAACACATTATCAAGTCTCCAGTCATCTGGGACCCCTCTGGATGACCATGACCACTGACAGATGATGGAAAGTGGCTTGGCACTTGGAATGCTGTATCCAGGTTTGGGGCCCATACCTTTTAAAGCAGGTCCAGAGGAAATGCTACAAAGATGATCAGAGGGCTGCAGCACCTCTCCTATGAAAAAAAGGCTGAGAGATCTGGGGATTTTCAGCATGCAGAAGGTTCATGGAGATGTTTAAGCCTTTCAGGCATATCGTGGGGTGCATTGACCATGGCATTGCTAGTCTGTTGAGGGAAGTGATTGTCCCCTTCCAACTTGGGATATTCTATGATTCTATGATTCGATTATTCAGTACTTAAAAAGGGGGCTTATAAAAAAGATGGAAAGTGACTTTTTATATGAGCAGATAGAGATAGAACAAGGGGAAGAGCTTTAAACTAAAAAAGGTTGAGTTTAGATTAGATATAAGTAAGAAATTCTTCATGATGAAGATGGTGAAGCACTAGAAGAACAGGTTGCCCATAGATGTTGGAGATGCCTCCCCCTCTCCCTGTGGAAGTGTTCAAGTCCAGGTTGGAGATGGGGTCCTGGGCAACCTGATTTAGTGGGTGGTATTCCTGCCTGTGGCAGGGGGGTTGAAACTAGATGATCTTTAAGATCTCTTCCAATCCAAACCATTCTGTGATTTTATTCTATGATTCTATGAATGTTCACCTCATTGTTCAAAATGAAGTAAAAGTCATACAATTTCATTTCCATGAACATCTATAGAATTATATCTATAGGTACTGTAAAAAACTCTCTCGGGTATTTTGGCCTCATACAATAGTCCTAAAAATATTAACTTCAAGTCTATGAATGCCTTTGGAGCAACTTCAGTGTAAAATCTGATTAATTTTTGTTTGTGTTTGTGTTTGCAGTCCTATGTTAAGTTCATACTTCCTCTAACATCATACCTGTTTTAGAAGCACTTATGATGATTTTAAAACTGATAAAATCTTACTATGGAAGCAGAAGAAATGAGATCAAAAGAACTGTTCCAATGTCAACTTCTGTGACTTTTTGATAAGAGCACAATATTTTGCAACATGTGAGTTATTAAGGAGGAAAATAGTCTTCCCCTCCCCCCCCCCCCCCTTGTTTACGTAGCACAGAATGATTTGCCTCAGAAAGGACTTTGACTCACCACTGGTTCTTTGCTAGTGTTGGCCATAGTATTCATGTAACAACAATCATCAGTCATTCAATTCAATCAGGCCCCAAACTGAAAATAGTAATAAGAGAATAGGGGAGCATTTGTTAAAAAAGCCCCTGAAGAAAAGGAAAGCACCATTTTTACAGGTGTGTTCAATAAATCCCATGCTAGAAAATGGAACGTTGAGTACTCACATATCTAATTTGTCTTTATTGCTAGAGACTTCAAACTGCTTTGTCATTCTCATATTCACACTTTTTAATTGCTTTTGTTCTGAAACTTGTCCTTTCCAACTTTCTCCAGTCCCTAGGTGTGTACTGTTGGTCTATGTCAAGACTGTCTTAGAAATCTGAAAGACGATAAAAGGGAAAAAAACAGTAGAGGAACTTGGCAACAATCACTGTGAGAGATTCTGTTTAAATATAGACTGTATAGACTTTTGAATGTCACCAGAATCAAAAATTGAAAATGAAATGTACTGAACCTAAGAATATGACTGGTTGGTAGAACAAGTGAATTTTCCTTTATGCATAAAGGCAGCCCAGAATGAGAACAAAGACAAAGGGCCAGACCATTGAACTAAATGATCAGCATGAGCAAGCAAAGGAGTACTAGAATATGATCAGACAGGTAATAGGAGAGAAAAAACAGCTTTACTTTAAAAGGCTGGAAATGACAGTGTTCCCAATCTTTTTATCAATGCATTTAATCAAAGATTTTTTTTTTTTAATGATTTTCTCCTTTATTTGTTTATAGTCGTTCTGACTTTATTGTCTCTTTTTTATTATGGAGATATAAATGAAGGTGCAGCTACTAATGTATTCATGGTGTTGACATGTAAAACATATGTTTTAATGATTCTTCATTGCTGTTTTTATTCTTCAGAAGCCTCCTAATTCCATATTTCAGAATCTTCAAGAGGTCAAGTACGCTGTATATTCAGAACTCCAACTGATAAAGTTGATGGAAACTGCAGCTTGTCTCAAATACAATTTATCTCAAATTTCTACAGGGTGCCTCAAATGGACTGTGGAACTGAAATTTAATATTCATGTCTGGAAATACTGATATATGCTTTTATGCTTTAATCATGTCAGTGTGCCAGCACTTCCTTGAAGAGATTCAGTGCATATTGATGACCTGAGGTATATGTACTGACTTTTTTTTTGCACTGACATTGTCCATTCAATTGATCTTTCTTGAGGGGCTTACCAAGTGTGATAGAGGCAAGAATTTTCGGTGAATATGCATTGCTGTCCTCCACAGGATTTCTGTAATGTATGAACCACAGATAAAGTATAGAACAATAAGAAAATTATATTTTACTGTTTGGAATCACCAAGAATATAGGTTCAAATCTTTCCATTGATATTATTATATGAAGCAGTACAGGTATTACAAGCTAAATCAAAGAGATAAAGCAAAATCAGCTGCTCTAGAACAATCTTTCTAAACATCCTATGTGGATATTATCTACTTAATAAAATGGAAAGTATCTTGGCAGTTTTGTATTGTGTTCCCAAATTCTCATAAACAGGCTGTTTGGTCTGCTTTTTAGAAAAACACTCCCTGCAGAGTATCAGTGAAAGCATATGTTCAGTAAAAGATGTTTTTTACAAAAAATCTGTAAATAATTTTCTGAGTGAACTTCTTTCACTTAGAAGTTTTTTCTAAGGAAATTAAAAAAGGAGACAGAGCGAGAGAGAGAAGAAAATACTGTATTCAATTTTAAAAGCCCTTTAAAGTTACCCTGTGAGTGTATATAATCATGAGATGCTTTTTTGAGGGATGATAATTATGTTCTTTATACAGTGTTTTTACTTGAAGTTACTACAACTAATCAGACATAAATATCAAAGTGCAGCATTTGTTAGCCCAACTTAGTAAGCTAAACAGCTAGCAAGCTGGTGACTGTAAGGACAGGCTTGGGCCATCACAGGTACATAATCAACACTACGTTATTAGGTGCGTCTGTCCATATAGATCAAGTTGTCATTACATTACGAAATGAATGAAATAGATAACAATAACTCCAGTGCATTTTAATTGAGTATCAACACTGGATGTGAATCAAAATGAAATTCAAAACTGTCCTGGGAAACCATTTTCTAACACCCAGCCCTCAAGGAGATCTCTCTGTGTCTCCATTTTAGGTGAGACTTTAAAGACAACAAATCCCACCTGTACTTTCTATATTTTTTCTTTCCTTTTGTGACTGTTAACTCAGAAGATTCACACCTACTTTATATTACAGTGACTTATAGTTCTGCTTCTGAAATTCAGCAATTTAATTATATCCTGAGATATATCAAGATCTTCATACCTGTCATCATTCTTTGTTTTTTTCAGTGTATAAAGTACATGGCACAACACTGCTTAATAGGACATAAATCAAATGAGATAATGTAAAAAAGGAAAAAAAATAGAGAAATCATGAATTAGAAGTTAAAAACATATTTTTATATTTAATTTAATTTATTTTTATTTTATTTTATTTTATTTTATTTTTATTTTATTTTATTTTATTTTATTTATATTATTCTTATTTTATTTCTTTTCTGACTCCCGGTATTTCTGAGGCACATTAAAGGTCATCAAGATAGAAGAGAAAAACATTGGCTTCCTCATAATTTGTCAAGAATATTTAGCTGTGAAGTCTTTTTTTTTTTGGCTTAGTGACTAAAGGTAAAACATATGTACGTTATACGTGTTTGGAATTCTTTTCACATTTTACTCTTTAACAAAAGAAGGAGGCATGAACAAAAGCCTGAGACCCACAAATCAAAGCAACAGGCTCTATTTTCAGCATCTGCAGGGCTTGCCTTCATTTTCAGCTCTGATCTGGCCAGTGTGTTATTTATGTCTCTCAACTCTTTGGGAAGAATTAAGTTAATGACAATTCTTCTGATCTATTTCCTTACTCACAAAGTGTTGAGACCAGCCCATAGGTTCCCTTCCCTTCCCTTCCCTTCCCTTCCCTTCCCTTCCCTTCCCTTCCCTTCCCTTCCCTTCCCTTCCCTTCCCTTCCCTTCCCTTCCCTTCCCTTCCCTTCCCTTCCCTTCCCTTCCCTTCCCTTCCCTTCCCTTCCCTTCCCTTCCCTTCCCTTCCCTTCCCTTCCCTTCCCTTCCCTTCCCTTCCCTTCCCTTCCCTTCCCTTCCCTTCAATAATTAGTCTAGTTACAATGTCTAGTTGTGTCCTGCTAAGATTTTTGAGTCTAAAACATGACCGAACATTACAAGCAGCAGGATACAAGCTTATCATTAAAAGACTTACTAAAGTTGTTTATAGGACATCCTGGTATTACAAACTGCCATTAAAATGACTGTGAATTACCTGTGTAACCTCTTTTTACAATCTCTGTTCACTTTTTAGCATCTCTAATGCTGTTTGACATTTCTTTAGTTGCAGAATGTCAAACTAAAACAAACAAACAAAAAGTCATCTTATTAGTAATTGTAAACCTATGATAAAGCTTGATTTTTCTTTGAAAATTCTAGGAAAATAAAACCCACTTCTTACATTTTAAAGACAATGGTCATATTTCCATTAATTTTCGAACTCACCACCACCATCAGCAGCAGCTTGTTATACTGGTTTTTTTTTTTTTTTTTTTTCTGCAGAAAACAATGAAATCCTTTTGCTCTTTCCTCACCAACAGAATCTTCTTGGAAAGGGTATAACAAAATTAGTTGGTCTTTTGTAAATGAATACACACATACACACAAAGCTGGACTCCCTGTAATGGTCTTTCATGCAAGTTGTCTGTTTTAAATCACTTCACACTTCCAGTTCTTTCTTTTGCAGATAAAAAAATCCCCAAAAGCACTTTTAAAAGAGGGTGGAACCAGGTAAAAAATCTATAGGTACTTCAAATTACAGATTGGTAGGATAAGATATTTCCCAAGAATAAAGCTTCTAATAACCGGATTATTTCAATATTCAGCTGCAGAAATTACACGATTCTACTCCAAATGGAGAATATTTACATTTTACTACCTACCATGAATGCTTCTGTAGTCATAAAACAATTTAGTTTTGTTTTTTTTGCTGATTTTTTTTTGGGGGGGAGGAAAGGGAGAGGTAATATGTTATGCCCAAAATGTGCCCCAGAAAACTCATTTTGCAGAAATACATATGGAACAGTGGCATCATACTGTAGGGCTAGGAGTCATAAATGAGACAAGCTCAGATCTGTAATCTAAAATATTAAAATTTTACCAGGTCAAGACACCTTGAAAAGCCAAGGTTCAAAATAAGATTAAAATAAGTTTGTTGCAGTTCTTGGAGGGAGAGATTTAACAGAATAAAGACCTACAACACAGGAAAATCAAATAGCTTATGGTTCTAAAACCTCTAAACTGTACCTGTAACTGCAAAGCTAATGAATAGCTAAGACCAACAGATAGTATTCTCTCAGGTTTATCATAAACAGGTTATTTATCTGAAAATCCAATTTTCATAAAAAGATCATAAAAGATTCTCTTAGACATTGTGATAAGCAGGAACTTGAAGATGACCTAGCTTCAGCCCTAAATTACAAATTCTCTGTTTTAAGCCTGTATTTGAGCAATACATATGCAATCATGAATGGATTAATTGGATTGTGTTTGTTTTGCTTCTAGGAGTAAGAATGACAGGTTTGTTAGTGGGAAGTTATTGCCATTGAACCAGTTCACATTCTTCATTCACAACAGTGAATACAGTGAATGCATTCCTTTCTGCTTTGTTGTATCAATTTCTTCTAGAGGTGCTGACAAGGGCACTATTTTACTGGGAATGGATGTCACAAAGAAGGCAAACTAATCAAAATTACAAAAGTTAAAAGAATAGCACACTACAGGTGCAATTCTGCTCAAAGTAATTTAAAAAGACCTAAGAAAACTGGACACTGTGAAATTGTAGGACTTAAAAAGCTGCATAAATAAACATAAACATTATTGTCAGTTACTCTACTGCTTTCTTACTTTTCATGCAATGAAAAGGAGTGTCTTTGAGAAGATGTAGATTACACTGAATTTTTCCTCATGATTCATGGAGTAGGCTTGCATGGGGTTTGTTTTGAATATGTGCCCTTAGAGTAATGTGCAATGAGAGGCAAATAAATTTGCCTCAGTTACCCCCATCCACTCACATCAGAGGAATAGGGCTTTTGAATTGAACATAAAAAGAGGCTGGGAAATTTAATAAATATTATCTTTATCTGGCAATAATCAGAAATTGAACTAAAGTATTAGCTGATGGTAGATTTACCTGAAATGAATAAAGAAAATTAATGTCACCAACAAGTTATGAACACTTAAAAATGGAATTATCAATCTTGACATAATCTTAAATATTGAATCTTATTAGAAATACACACTGACATACCTAATGTTCTATGTATTTAATATACATTTGCTATGACTCAGTTTTCAGGTAATGCTCCCAAACCAATTTCCAGCCATTCTTTCACCAGCTCTGATGATTTACTGAGAAAGGAACCAGATTTCCAAGCTGGCAAAATATACCACAGGTTCTTGAACCCAGTTTTTGTAATTATTCATAATGGTTAGTAGTTCAATATATGGCTCTTAAACAGTGCTTTTTGAGGGAAGTGCTCATGAAAGGGAGATTAAGTCTAGACCCCTGAAGAAATAACAATTCTCCTATAATCAAATAAAAGCTGCTTTGTTATATTGTTCTTTTCCGAAACAATGCAATGAAAGGTCTGGAAGGGAATTTATATATGTTAAGTGAATTAGTTTGTTTTCACTTTTTTTAACTTTTCTGGCACATTTCTTTCCCTTTCTATGGTAGACTCCTAGAGTGGCTCATAAATTAACAAGACAAAGACAAAGTTAAGGACATATTGTCCAGTTTTTTGAATCTCATGATCTTGTCTCAGTCTCTGGAAATCTATTGTTTACTTTTTCTCTGAAAACCAGGGACTGTCTTTGGCTAACACAGCTCTCTGAAACAAAGTGGGTGTAACCAGACTCCTGAGGACTCTGCTAACCATTGTCCAACAAAATTTCTATACCCTCTTTCAAATATGTTAAATTTTGATAGTCAGCATTTACTTATTGTAGAGGAATTCTCCCCACACACATTCATATGTCCTCCTTCCTATTTAAATTGTCTTCAAATCAATGTGTCTCTTTGAAGTCAGTTTGCTTGTGGGCACTATTCATTTGGGCAGGGGAGGAGGGGCAGGGGGTAGGTGGATCAATAGAGCTCTCTCATCAGTCTCCATCTTTCTCTAAAAAGCACACTGGATTACTGTTTGAAAATGAGAAAAGAAAGGATAAATGCATTATTCCTTTAGAACTTGCCTTCTTGTTGTTTTCCCCAGTGCAACAGTAAATGATTGTAGCATATCATGCAAAAGTAGATTTTCAGTTTTAAACTTCACCAGGCTCTTAGCTCAAAGCTATAAAAACAAAACAAAACAAACAAACAAACAAACAAAAAACTCTCAATTTTTTTTTTGTTCTTAACAAAGATAACAGTAATTTACTGCAGATTACTTGTTTTCTTAGAATATTCTAGAGATTTCATTAGTATAATTATGCAGATGCAGTAATGCAAAACTGTTTTTTGTTTTTTTTTTTTTCTTCCTTCTTAAAACAAAGAAGTAACCCTAAAACTTTGGACATGTGCTTCACTTCCCGATTTCTGTGTCATTGAACCAAAGCATTCATGAGCAAGCATGAATGAAGGCAGAGGTACCTTAGAGAAAAATATTTTTCTTTAGAAAACAATAGTGCTCTAATTTTTTTAGAGGGTCTGTATCTGATATATAGTTTATTTTTATTCTCATGACAACACAAACAGTAATATATTATGAAGGATTATGTTGTTACAACTGAATATATATATATATACATACTTTTCAGTTAGGGGATTAGAGATTGCTGTAATGGGAATGTTTAGAAAACTGATAAATCAGGTCAGCTTCAAACTTCAGGAACAAAACTTTAACAGATTCATGTATTAATTAAAAACGCACTGCAGGTTAATGTGTTTTTCCTACACATTTTTAACCATTACCACTGTGTACTCACTACTTACACACAACTGTTAGTCCTTAAGAGTTATGTCTGAAGTTAACAGTGAGTCAATGTCCTGGAGCTGGATCCATGCAGATCACACAGTCCTTGGTGGTCCTGAGTTGCTAAGGTCTGGGTGGCTAGGCCAGAGAACACTTAGACGAGAGGAGTCAGAGAGGAGCCTCCTTTCTTCTCCATCCTTCCGCAGTCACTGTTGGTGTTTTACCCTTCTCACTCTCCTTTTTGCCACCAAACATTGCTTGTCTTGCCTTTGATTTTGCCATTCATCCTTCTTGGATATTTGGCAGGATGTCCTGCCTATTGATAGTCTCTGCTGCTTGTCTTGTTCTTCATCTTGCACCTTGGATGCTTCTCCCTTTAGCTAAACCCATCTTTCTTAGACCCATTGGTGGTCAAAATGCTTTCATATTTACATAAAATGCTTATACATGGCCTCTGGCTATGCCATCACAGTGTTACTAAGCACTTATGAGCTGATGTTGGTTACACCATTTTAGTACACTTATATTTGTGTTAAAGACAAACTAGTTTTGAGTGTATCCTGATTATGCTCAGAAGTTACATGTAAGGCAGACAAAGCTCTACTAAAGATGCAATATCAAGGAAACAACTAGATCTAGTTGTGGAATATAAGGTGAGTTATGTCCTTGAAACACATTTAGCTTATTTTGTGCATTGAGTTTCCATTACCTAGGAAATGACAAAGTTTTTGTGAAACATTTGTCACTGTTTGAAAATCTGTAGCACTGTTTTTAAATGTTCAGCTCATCAATAATTCCTAATTACAGAACGCAGTAGAAATTAGAGTTAATTTATGGCTCTCAGCATTTCCAAGAAAGGTATCATGATATATTAGACTATCCAAACACCCTGGACACTTGTGTTTAAAGGAAATTATGCAGCAATTAGTCTATAAGGGCAGAAAGAAAAACAGATTTAAAACAAAAACATTAGTAATCAGAAAAGGTATATTAGTATCTCCTTTTATTCTTATTTTGTCACTTCTAGACATATTCTACTATTTAGACTTCATATTATATTCTGATTTTCAGGGGTATAATTTCTGCAATGACAGATCTTAAAACAAAGGATATTTTTTAAATAAGACATAACCCTAGTGAAAATTAGACAAGAATTATATATATATTACAAGATATGAACTGATACAAATAGAAGTCATGCTTTTAGACTGAGGAAGGTCTTTTATAAAGGTATAAAAAATACAACTGTATTGGCTGTCTACAACATTCTGCATTTGGAACACTTTTTTTATATTTGACCAGTCTTATGTATTCTAATTATTTGCAATTAAATGAAATTCACTCTTAATTTTTTATGTTTATTTCTTTTAGCTTTTCTCCTGTGCTTCCTAAAAAGAAAGAAATAAACACACACACACCCCTAAACAAAATAATTTTTTACCTTTTCATTTCAACCAGCAGATAGAGAAAACTACCAACTATTTGTCAAAGTATATTGCGAAAGAACTTCTGAAAGACTTTCAAGGTTTTGGAATTGATTAGCTCAGATAAAATATGCATATTTATAGTTTTTAATCTAGCCAAAAAATAGGAAGTATTATATATTTCATACGGAGATAGGAATCCGATAAAATAGAAATGTGATTTCATCTGTTTTCTCAGTTAATTTGCTTATTTGACAGCAGCTAGCATTAAATAATAATAATAATAATAATAATAATAATAATAATAATAATTCGTTATTTTGATGTATTATTATTTAAAACTTTACTGGAGAAGCTCTAAAAGGGCTTATTTCTTAAGTAAGGTTTATTATAATCGAAGAAGAGGACTATTTTTAAATACCGAATTAAAAAAAATAGCATTTCTTTAAATGGCATGCAGTTTAGACTAACAGTTAATTGTTCACGAAAAAAAATGAGCCTGTTTCTGAGGTAGGGAGTGTGATATAAAATCCACTGATTCCCTGTGTATCTCATTTGAATCCCTCAATTTAAAGCTACTGTAGAAGCCATGGGAGTTGAAAGTCTCCCTCTCCATGTAGTAGAGGATCCATCCTGTGGGAATGGAAGAGCTTCTAGTTCAAGTACTTCCACATCAGCAACTTTTATTAAACACTAATTTCAGTTCAAATATATATTTCTGAGAAGAAGAAAATATATATATATACTCATAGAATCATCTGGGTTCAAATTTTGCTAAATTAAATAGAAAATGGGTCAGACTATGAAAGGAAAGCTACCTGGGTGCAAATGCTGCTAGAATTTGGATTTTGTGGATACTTCTAATTGCATTGCTTCCCAGATGCTGAAAGTGGATCAGAAAAACTGTCTAACCAACTTCCAACTTATAGGCACCTTGGATGTTATCCCCAAATGATACTTCTAATAAGGAGCATTGCAGCACTAAAACATACAAATTACCACCTGCTGTGACATCATTACAGCAAGTACAGAGGGGGTAATTACTGAAATTATAGAAAATAAACATGGAAGTCCTGCTGCTTCCAAATGCCTGCTGATCGGTGGAATGCCTGCTGATATTTTCCTTTTAACATCACTTTTTGCTTTATTTCCATCTTTAGAAGTAAGCAAACATTGATGAGTGTAGCTGAAGTAGTCCTGGGGAAGTGGTACATCAGAATAAGAAGAATATTGCAGCATGTGGTTAGATTCTTACCATTTAATTTTAATGTAAACACAGCTTTGAAGTTGAGCATGCAATGAAGTACTGTCCAAACAGGGGAAACTTCCCAGGCTCAGAGAAGATGAATGCTGGTGAAACTTATTAAGTTGTGAATTAATTAAATTACTTGCAAATAGTGAAATTCAAGTGAAATTTCTAGTTTGTAATCTGAGTTAGTTACACCTATGGTAATTTTTTACAGCAGAGGTTCAAAACAAGATAGTTGGAAAGTAGGAGCATTAACTGCATGGCAATATCGTCAATGTAGTTACTGTATCAGCTTCACCTCTTACATTTTTCTGGTCTTGATAACTTGATCAATTATTCTATACACTATCCATGATGCAAAATAAATCTAAGGGTGTATTGCTTACTGTGAATTACAAAGTTCCTGTCCTCACACAAACCTTTACTATTTGACTTTTTGTGTACACATTTCCCATAAGAACTCATTCAAATTAAAAATATTTATAAGCACTAACTAGATATGTTCAAGGTGAAGCACAAAACTAGAAGAACATGTAATTTCAACAAACTTAGCATTTTGGGTGTGTATTTGTCTAGAGTTTTTGTCCAGGAAAACTGATGAAATAAAATGGAGGTCCCTTCAACATTATTACAAAATTTCATTTTCTTGAAATTATCTGAACATTTTTTTTTTCTTTCAGTTCAGTTGAATACAATAAGGAACTGTCTTATGAAATTTACCATTTCTAACAATGGGCCTGTCTCCTGTGATGATAACGTTTTATAAATTCACATATATTTCTGATGTTGCAAAGTGTCTTGTCTATCACTTAAATCATCGTCTATTGTTGGAAATACTTTTTCAGAGCTTCCAAGAGTTAAAGTGCAATAACAAGAAGATACTGTTGAAATTGCATTGATATGATGTCTGAGCTGCTGATTATTTTGAAAATAATGGAATAGTCTTTCTTGTTAACATAATATTTATTCCCTGCATCTATGTGTCTATTGGATTAAGAAATTCTGAAATAGTAATAAAGCCTTATGAAAAGTGTGTTTAATAGTAAAAATTAGCCAGGAGACAAAAGTAACCAACATAACAGAAGGCAATTCAAGTATTTTTCAATGCCTGAAAAAGTTCTGGTTTTAATGATAGGCAGAGTAGCAAGGATGTTTTCTTTTGCTCTCAGAAGCTTGATGTTTTATGTTGCTTTTTCTTTTCTTTCTTACTTATTTGACAGGTCTCTAATTGCCCAATATGCCCTTTTAGAAATAAACTTTCTACTTCCTACAGACCATTAAGCCTCAATATTTGTCCCCAATGGCATGCCCTCATTCATCCTTTCCCCAGCATTTTCTGCAGTGTCTCAAGTCTTCTGTAATGACTATGGTAGTACCAACTCATTATCTACTTGTTTTGCCCATTCTTTGCTCATTATATTGTTACTGTTTCCCCATAAATGTCCTTGGAATATTAGTTCTCTGTTTTCCCAGCAGAACATTTTTATGTGTGCAGCTGGTGAGCTTCCTTCAGAAAACTGAAAACCTCAAGCTTCCTCTTTGTTGCTGCACTAATCCAACAGTTTATTTCCTATTTTGACATGAAACAAGTACACAAATAAAGGTACTCTGCTGAGGCTGCCTGCTGACTCTCAACTGGAGATGTAAAAACTCAGCAGGAAAGGAACACCAGCTTCAAATTTCTTTTTGTTGCCCCCAACTGTGCAGGATGTTGCCATGCTGTTAAATGCAGCTGAATTTCTGGGAGATGTAAATTTGCCAAGATCTGAGGGGGCTATGATCATCCATGTTCCTGATGCCACATTCCATGGGAAGTCATTCCTGCTCTCACGGCTTGCCAGTCATCAGTCTCATCTGGCTCTGTTCCAGCCCTTCTCATTTATTCTTATTGACTATGACCACTAGACACATTTTCTTTCTTTCACTTTCAAAAAAAAAAAAAAAAAAAAAAAACCACCACCAACAACAACAAAAACAAGACCAAGACCAAAACAGTTTGACTCCAATTTGTTCACATATCTGTCAAAAAAAAAAGCCATGTAAGCTGCAGAAACACTTCTTTTCACTAGACCATTTTTATTGTTGTTGTTGTTGTTTGTTTGTTTTTGTTAAGTTTTCAATTTGTATAAAATTATCCCCTAGATTAAGCATCGTTTATATTAAGCATTTTACTTTGGGCACATTTGTAAGTTAAAAATGCTCTTATGTCTGTGCTTTACATAATATGACTAAACTGAAAGGGTTTTTGATAGACATAGCATGGTAGGATACACGTTATAAGACTAAGAGAGAAAGCTTTGGTCAGCTTCCTCCTTGTAATGAGATATTTTTATTTTATGGTCCTAAATGATGTACAAATAATATTGGAGTCCATCTAACTGTCATACCTGTTTTTGAACTGGAAAACAAAACAAAAACAAACAAAATCTTTGTTCAACACCCCCCTCTTTTTTTTTTTTTTTTTAATAATCTCAGAATAGGAGAGAGAACAACTGTTCTTTGTAATAGCTGTAAGCAGTGAGATTTTATTTACTGGTTTAATTTTGAAAATAATGTAATTTGTAATCGTATTTTTACTCTATTATAGACTCATGTTTTCATCAAAATACCTGTTGATGTCATATCACTGAACCAAAGAGAGAATTAAGCAAGTTTGGCTCCAGACCTGCTCGTAGTACTCATGCAAGCCCAGCAGACAATAGCCAAGAGGGTGACTTGTAGAAGATGGCGGGTGATGCTGAGGACCTGGCAGCTGTACTGTGCATATTCCAGTGCTCTTTCTTGGAACCAGCTTTGTTGTTTCCATGGAGGCAATGTACCTAGCCCATGGAGTCCACCAGGGGTGCTTTGGAAATTCATTGTCTTGCTAAATTTCATCCACAAAGTATCCAGGTTATGAACACTGAGGCTGTTGCACAGAGAATGAAAGCAGACAAATTTAGGATAATTAAGAAATTTGTTTCAAAAGCCCAAACAAAAGGGCAGACCAAGGGGGTGATCTTGAACCACCTCCAAAAGAACCTCTTGGAAACCCCAATTTAAGCAAACTCTGTTTGACAAATGCCCTAATAATCACTGATATCTTACAAACTGGTGATTAGTGAGACTCTGTCTGCACATTCGTGTTGTTCTCTGAGTGATTAATTTGGTTCTCTGATGAGGAAACATGACAGCTGAATGCCTTCTTGCTGAGTGCTGTCACTGGTGGCTTTTCATATGCCCTTTCCTGAATCAGACATGCCGTAGCTCTCAGTTCAAATGTGTACTTGCCACTAAGTATTTAATTTCTATTTTTCTCATTTGGATAACTATTTTGTGCCATATTTATTATGCTACACATGCTTTAAAGCTGTAAAACAAAAGAAACTAAAATGGCAACTTGCTCATTTGCAGAACCTCAACTTCCAGAGATGATGATGACGTTACTTTCTTATGTATATAATGTATATTCATATCCTGAGTATGTGGTGTCTGTTGTCTTTACAAATTTCAGGACTAACAACAAAATTGTGTCACACTACCTTTCAAAATAGACATGTGGGACTTCATGTGGGTTTCAGAAGTCTACATTTAGTTTATTTACATCCAAAATTAAGAATATATTTGTACTAGAACAAACAAAAATTACAGTCATCAGCACTTAAGAGATTTCTCTTAGCTGTGTAATAGAGACTGAAGAATGGAATTACATCCACAAACATTATTCTTTATTTAGTAACATTTTTTTCCTTAACTTTTTTTTTTTTTTTAACCTCTTCCTATTTGGTAAGCAGCCATGTCTCAGATTCGTATTCTATTCCAAGTACAGCTTAAGTTCTAAACTGTAATTCATTTCATTTGCACATTCTGCATAAGTTTTAAAAAGAAAGCTCATCCAATGAAGAACAAAACGTGTTACTGAAATATTACTGCTGTGACAAAATACAAAAATCATTACAAATGCCCTTTGTAATGTACCACTCCACTATTTCTTATTCCAATAGCTTTAACATAACTGTCCAAATTCTATGATGTCAGTTATATCAGTATCTTTATATTCCATTGCACTGAAAGCCAGTGGAAAATCCTTGTGGACTTTGGTGAAAATGGAATTTATCCCCATGGAAACAAATTTTGGAGCTACTTAACAAAATTCTGTACAATTTTACAAGTATTTTTTCTTAGATAGGATAGGGAATCAGAATTTTAAGTGTTATTTCTGTATTCTTTGTTAATTGCCTGTATAATTTTGTACGTCTTTTTTTTTTTTTTTTCCTCAGTTTGCCTATCAGTAAATAGGTCATAAAATCCCTCTTACCTCAGAGACATCACATAAGGGTTAATTAATATTTCTGTGATGCTTTGAAGCCTAAGATAAAAGTCACTGTGGAAAGTGGAATATCTATATCATTATTACCACCATTGCTGCTTACACTAGTTTGCACTATAATGTCTCTGTGGGAGTTTTTGACTCCCCCTAAAAAGAGAAAAAGAAAAAAAAAAGAAAAAAAAACTCACATACCGATTATACTAAGTAGATGATGTGAACAAGATGTATACCTTACAGTTTTTCACACCGCTTTTGTACTTTTTCATCAATTTGATACAGGGAAACATCTGTTGTTACCTGTAACATCTCCTGCCCCTTTCCATAACCAAAGTTTTCTGATCTCCTGGCTTCCGTATCCCCCAATGGTATTTTTTATTTTATCCCTTCCTTTATGATTTAATTTCTAATGTTTTGCATGTACAGTCACTTGCTTATTTTTATTAGGTTTTTCATTTTGTTGTCATTTTGTCACGATTTCACCAGCCATCTGGACCGCTAATTTTCCTCTGACTGTTAGTACTTTCCCCATCATTGCCTCATGTACATTGGAAAGAAGTGATTACATCCTGCTGTCAGGCTTGAAATTTCTTTTCACCAAGAATACATTTTTCTTTCTCTTGTTGAGCTTTTCTTTATGAAATTGAAGTGATCAAGAAGAATAAGAAAAAAAAATGCTTTCAAGAAACATCATCAGTTTTATAACTGAAAGAGGGAAAATGTAAGTTAAGACTAGTTTCAAGACAAAGAGGATAGTAAGGGTGTATTTTACCTCAATTGAAGTTAAAAGTCTCCCTTGTAGAAATCGGCATCCAAGGAAGTAATTTAAAACTAACTTTAGTATTCAATGTAGAGAAACAGTTATTTTAGGTTGTGAATTAGATTATTTATTTTAAACATCTATGCAAGCATGAGATAACTATCAACCTGTTCTGGCTGAATATGCAAGGGCACTTCTTTACTGTGAGGGTGACAGAGCACTAGAACAGGTTGCCCAGAGAGGTTGTGGAGTCTCCTTCTCTGGAGATATTCAAAACCCACCTGGATGCCATCCTGCGCAATGTGCTCTAGGTGATCCTGCTTGGCAGGGGGTTTGGACTCAATGATCTTCAGAGGTCCCTTCCAGCCCCACCCATTCTGTGATTCTGTGATCTGTGTGATTCTGTTTCTCTCTACTGACTATAATAACTGTGTGGACTGTTATTTTAGATGAAAAAGAACTACAGTTCACCAGAAGAACACCATACTCCCATTCTGTGTTCAGCTGGGAATACCTTGTTGTATTGATGGCTGGTAAGTGTTCAGAGAAGCACTGCAGGAATGGTTACAAACAGGCTCAGGATTTTCAAGGAGAAAGTAACTCAAGGAATTAATATGGTCTATATGATTTTGTAATCAGACTAGATTACCACAGTAAAGCTTTCTGACTTCTATAGTTTTTGAAGTTATTTATTTGTTTCAGAGATGGCAGTTATTTGGGATGTCTCGATTTTGGCTTGCTCAGGCATAAGCACATTAGTCTTTATTTTAAGAAAGCTGAATAAATACAGTTTCATCTGATGCTCATGGAAATGAATCTTCAACTGCTTCAAAGTGAGTTTTGAAACCAGAAAGCCAGAAACACCTCAGTCTGCATATATCCTAACATACGTTTTGCTTTCACTGGCAATGAGGACCCTGATTCATTTCCTGAGGCCATCTGGACATTTTCACATCAAGCTGATAAGATTCTATATATCAAATTTCAGATTATTACAAGATGATACCCTTGTTTCCTTCCATTCTCTTAATGTAGTCCATTGTAATTGAAGATTTTGATTTCCCTTTTGGGGGGAATTCAGAAATTGGTGTGTTCCCACAAAAATCAAATCCCACCATATGTTGATCTGTGGTGCATATTTCAGGACAGAGAAATATGTCCCATGGCTATTTACGAATTAAGTAAATATTAATCAGAATTTGTGACAGAAAAGGATAGAAATCAATGAACTATTGTTCCTTCTTACATGTAGCAGAAAACCACTAAACTTTCATTCTTACAAAATCAGTTGTACCATCTCACTTGGAACAATGATGTGTAGCCACCTGTGTTGATGTCAACCAGCTAACTACATTTTCCATGGCAGTTAAAACAAAGGATGCTGTTTCCTTCCTTCCTTCCTTCCTTCCTTCCTTCCTTCCTTCCTTCCTTCCTTCCTTCCTTCTTTCCTTCCCTCCTTCCTTCCTTCCTCCCTCCCTCCCTCCCTCCCTCCCTCCCTCCCTCTTCCCCTGCCTCCCTGCCTTCCTGCCTTCCTCTCTTCTTTTCTTTCTCTCCTCTTCTTTTCTTTCATTTCTCTCTCTTTTTTTTTTTTTTTTTTTAAAAAAAAAAAGGTGTGAGTAAGCTGTATCAATGCAGCAAGCCAGTAGGACTCACACTTGCTCTGACCCAGAAAACACATACCTATGGCACTGTGATTGACTAAGTAAAGCCTATTTAACAGGTTTACTTGCTCAGCCACTGTGCTGACAGCAGTTGCACAACAATTTGTGGTCAGAGATGACCCATGGCTTGGATTGTGAAGAGCTTGTGCTCTCTTGGAAAAACATGACACCTTTCTCTTTGACATAGTTTACACTTCACTCCAGCAAGTGACCCAATTTGTTGGGAAACAGTCACAGGACTTATGCTGTAACAGATTGATGTTGATGGGAGGCCGAGAGGGGAGCATTTGCATCCAATTGGCAATGGCTAGTCCTCTCATAAAGTGAGTATGGGAGTAATTACTGTATCTAAGGAGACCAAAAATGGCTTATACAGTTGAACCTGCCTTGTACCACATGCATTGGCTGTTGGTTCTGCTTTAAAATTAAGAAACTATTTAATGAAGGGGCAGGATCAAATTAATTTCTCTAAGCATCCTTTCACTTTAAAATCCAACATACACTCATGAACCAGATTTGATATCTGTCATTCATGGGTCAGAAGACAAAAACTACATCTTTAACTTGAGCAGACCTTGGGAAACAGGGACAGACAAATCCAGGAGACAGTGATCTGGCTGAAGTTTGTAGGTCATATTACTTAATTACCATCAAGCACTTACTTTGGCATTAACTTTGATCCTGAGACATAACTGTGGTTTGATTGCCACTATATGACCTGGGTGATCCACCTGAGGATTTGTCACAAGGATTTTGCTGATATTTGAAACCTGTATTAATAATTCTTCAATACATCTTGAGTTGTTGTCACGGATGTATGTAATGAGACGTGATGCCATTCAGTCCTAACTTTAATATCATCATCAATAAGTTGCTGCTACTCCAGACATTCCTATAATGGTATACGTGAAATTGTCTCATGTGCCAGAGGTTGTTTTACTGATTTCAGACTATGTGGTGATTATCATTGTTTGATGGAACAGCTCTTTGCTGTTTAGGTCTATGAAGCTGGAATTGATTTTATCTTGGGAATATCTCATAACCAATGTAACTCCTCTTGTAAGAGCTGTTTCTCCTCAGCGATTTTCATTGCTGTTTACTTCTTTAAAGAAGTCAAAAAGATATATTTATATATTTGTGTGTGAAATGCCTCAATAGCTGATTCAATCATCACATTTAAATGATACGGGGCAATGTAAATAAATGAAATGCTAATGTAACCCCAGGGGGAAGGAATGTTCATAGTGTGAACAGAAACATCCTTGACACAACAGATAAATTCCTAGTGGAGATTACATTATATATATATTAGCAACTAGACTGTCTATAATACATTTCCTTTATTCTTCACATTTTACTGATTTGTGTGATATTGAGATATGAACTAGGATTTATACTGCTGTTCTTTATCAGTATTTGGAAATCATTTAGTATTTTTTTATATTACTGAACAGAAATAAGTTTTGATGATATAACATTTCTTTTTAAAATTTGGAGATGTATTTGCTATCCACAACTGTGAATTTTTCAGTCCCTTATAGATACTTTTAAAGTAATTTTAACTAACTCTGAAGGATATTTTTTCCTTAAAGATAAATTTCCTTAAGTGATAGACATATTCCTGCTAGGAAAATAACGCAAGTACATATTAGGCACTGTCACTGGCAACTGATGACATTAATGTACATTACTTTGTCATGTTGCCACATTAATTTCCTGTCTCAATATACCCAGGAATGTCTAAATTTTCTAATGCTGCCTTTACTTTACTTTATTTATTTGTTTGTTTATTTATTTATTTATTAATCTTATTGTTTGCCCTAGCTTTATTTTGGTTTAATTTGCAGTACAACTGGGGAAAAGCATTAGGAAAAGGAAAGGCATTCTCACAAATTTTTCATAGACTATATGCTGCTTGACTGGAGTGCCATCTGGACACATGAGGTGTCTCAGATGTCTTGGTCTCACAGTTGGCTGCAACTCTTCCTTGAGTCTGAGGGAAGGAGGGAAATGATAAAGCCTTTTGATAGTCGGGATGTCTTGCTGGTGACAGGATTAGGCAAGTATCAAGAGGAATACTTGTGAAGAGCAGTCAAAGCTCAGCCTCTATGTGCAAAATAGGTGAGGACAGCTTGTTTTTTTTATGACTTGCATCCACAAAAAGAGAATTTTTGATGACTAATGCTTTTTAATACAAGGTTAGGTACTTCAGATGTTGAAGCAAGAAGTTTTCTACGCAGCCTGTGACTAGATTAAACTCTTCGTTTGTATTTGCAATTTATGTTAGGAAGTATGATACATGGAGGTCAGAAAGAGGTGAAATATTACAGCACAGATTTATACCTAAAGCCTGATTGGTATAAGAGGTCTAACAAGGGTAGTGGCAAGTGTGCAGAGGGACCAATAAAAGCTGGATGGCTGCTTCCATTAGGCAGGTAGCTGCTGAGTTCCTATTATATAAATTAAGAGAACTCACCTTTAAAAGTCCATTTATCATGTCTGAATAATGACAAGGTGATCTGTGCAGGTGACTCACTCAGAGACAGTTTTCAAAGATCCATTCAGAGATTTAAACAAAATAGATTTGTTTTGGTTTGTTTTTAACTGAGCTAAATTTCTTATGATATTTCCTTTCTACAGAACTCTTTAAGCAATGATGAAAGGTACCTATTTATAAGAAAGACCACATTTATAGATTAATGTACTGCTTGAAAATAGGGATCATAAAGAATCAAAACACAGTGAATCTGTGATGAAATGCAGTATTTATTCAGCGATCTGAATATGAATAAGGAAACTAGATAACCACCTCTAATAATACTGTTTGTTGTGGTTTTGTTTATTTAACGGCTTGTTGGCTTGTGTTTTTTGTTTGTTTGCTTGTTTGTTTGTTTGCTTGTTTTTTGTTTTGTTTTGTTTT
The DNA here is from genome assembly GCF_013377495.2 of Cygnus atratus. Classification (NCBI taxonomy): domain Eukaryota; kingdom Metazoa; phylum Chordata; class Aves; order Anseriformes; family Anatidae; genus Cygnus; species Cygnus atratus. Next base: position 103,532,879 of record NC_066363.1, on the reverse strand, counting down.
GTTTTTCTCCAGAACTTCAAACAGTATGTAGGACCTTTGTTAAAATGATCTATTAAGGTCCACTCACTGTTGACATTTGGTTCTTGAATTGTCTTGCAGTACTGGTGTGTCTGACCCTAATTGCAAATGACCTAAAAATACCATTTGGGGCTATTTTCCTGACATCAGACACAATTTCTGTGAATGAAAATATGAACATTTCTTACACAAATGCTACATTGGCTTTCATAGCTGCTACTTTGTATCTATAGACATTTTGTGCTAATATTTCAATGCCTGCTTAAAAAGCTATGTGACTTCCGTTCAAATTCACTGCAGTTTTTCTATTTTTAAGTACACTTTAGTAATCTGAGAATAGCATGAGTATACCAGAAAGAGAATCAGAATGCATCTATCCTATTTGAAGGAAAATATTTTTGCGTGTTTATAATTATATTTTCGCTTTGAGGCTGATCTCTCTGGCTACTAAACAAAATATTTATTTAAAAAGAAATATAATTTTCATCATAGTAAAATTAATTTTGGATAAATTCATAAAATGTTTCAATATTTCAAAGTAATGTTATTTTAAAACAATATATATATATATATTTTACTGTCTTAAAATGCTATATCTAATTAAAAAAACAGTTTTGCTACCACAATTCATATTAAATTTTATGCTTTGTAAAATAAAGTCACCTTGAAATTGATTTAGTTAGCCAACTCATAAGGCAGTTATATCTGTTAGTGAAGAGGCAGGTTTTGATGGGAAAAAGAAACAGACTTATGCTTATATAGTTGTACAACCCTTCTGTGTACAGGTGGATCTGCTGTACTGCGTACAGACAATTATGTTTATAGATGTGCTGTCCAAAGCACATTTCCTTGATAATATTCTTAGAGTAAGTTATAAACTTGTCATATTTATTAGTAAGGTTGTCATTTTTTATGTTGAACATTTGTTGATATGTTTAAAATGCATTGATTTAATGAAATCATATATTTTAAGCAGAACAACAAAATCATATGAAACAAATGTAATAATTTCTTGTGCTTCATTACTTTAGCATTCTTTTATATGCTTTCACATATTATTTGCTCCTTCCCTTCCCTTCCCTTCCCTTCCCTTCCCTTCCCTTCCCTTCCCTTCCCTTCCCTTCCCTTCCCTTCCCTTCCCTTCCCTTCCCTTCCCTTCCCTTCCCTTCCCTTCCCTTCCCTTCCCTTCCCTTCCCTTCCCTTCCCTTCCCTTCCCTTCCCTTCCCTTCCCTTCCCTTCCCTTCCCTTCCCTTCCCTTCCCTTCCCTTCCCTCCCCTCCCCTCCCCTCCCCTCCCCTCCCCTCCCCTCCCCTCCCCTCCCCTTCCCTCCCCTTCCCTTCCCGTCCCGTCCCTTCCCGTCCCTTCCCGTCCCTTCCCGTCCCTTCCGACAGTATATGATTTACAGGAGAAATATGTCTTTCAACTCTATTTCTTTTGCCAGTGTTTTATATATATTGATCAAAATATATAATGGCAAAGGAGTCATATGCCAAGGTCCTATCCACATTCAGGTGTTTTAGGTTTACGTGGCAAAGTTTTGGTAGTGGGACAGGGTTGCAGGAGAGATCTCAGTGAGCAGAGCCCAGCAGCTGCCCCATGTCAGGTCAGAGCCAGCTCCAGCTGGCTCCAAAAGGGACCCACCGCTGGCCAGAGCTGAGCCAGTAAGTGATGCATGTTGGGCCTCTGGGAGAGTAGATTTAGGAAAGGGAAAAAAAACTGCTGCACAACAGCTGCTGGGAGAGAAAGGAGTGAGAAACATCCCTTCAGACACCAAGGTCAGTGCAGAAGGAGGGCAGGAGGTGCTCCAGGCACGCAGCAGCAGTTCCCCTGCAGCCTGTGCAGAGGCCCCTGGTGGAGCAGGCTGTCCCCCTGCAGCCCATGGGTCCCACATGGAGCAGATCTCCACGCTGCAGCCTGTGGAGGATCCCCCTGTGGAGCAGGTGGATGTGGCCTGGAGAAGGCTGCTGCTCATGGAGAGCCCCTGCAGAAGCAGGCCCCGAGCCAGAGCTGCAGCCCATGGAGAGGAGCCCACGCAGGAGCAGGGGGTCTGGGGGGAGCTGCCAGCAACGTGTCAGGGACCATACTGGAGAAGGCCTCTTCTGAAGAACTGCACCCTGTGGTATGTAGCCATAACTTCTTGAAAAACTGCAGTTTTTCAGAAGCCTTTTTAGGATCAGTTCAGGAAGGATGGCACACTGGAGAAGGGGCAGAGAGTGATTGTGAAGGCGTGGCGGAGGTGAAGTGTTGCACACCGACACAGCCTCCATTCCCTGTTCCGCTGCACGGTTCAGGGGGATGACATAGAAGGAGGTGGATGGGGGGAAGGTGGATTTAGTTGGCTTTTACTTTCTACTGCTTTTTCACTGCTCTGGTTTGTTAGTAATAGTTTGTTAATAGTTTGTTAGTAATTATGGACTGACCACAGCCTTCATTCCTTTTTGAATGCAAAGGGAAATCGATCTTAAAGAACATTGTCAAAGTTAGAATCAATCTTTTGTACAGGGAGATAAAGAAACATTCTTGTCACTCTCAGCAGTGCTGTAGATTACCAACAAACTTGTAAAGTATATTGTTGCTTTGGCTAAATATAGTTCCAAAGTGGATGTTTGTTGGAAAACAAAACCAAACCAAACAAACAAAAATCACATTTAAGTATTCTAATTAAACATTTACATGTTATTTACCGCTACTTTTGTTATCATAATGTTTAAGAGGTCCATAGAAGACTGGTGTATCCCCTGTAGAACAAGATAGTGATCTTGAAAGTGACTAGACTGATTTAGCATTGGTAGGTAAGGTTCCCAGTGATTTACATCTGATTCCTTAATTTTTTCCTCAGTTTAGGTTACTCTAAGGTTTTCTCAACTATTTCAATATTGATAAATGTTCTGTCAAGTAGCAGTAAGTGTCAATTTGGTATTAGCACTAAAAGATCTATCATGACAAAAATGAGCATGCTCTGTGAACAGCATGAACAACAAGAAGGTCTGACTCATTTAATTAGTTACTATTTCCCTAAAGTTTTGAATGTGTGAAATGTTCTATAAGCAGTGTAATATTTTATTATTACTTTACACAAGGTCCTAGATAGGAGTATTGAGAGACATTTAGATTTTCTCACAGGAAATTGAACCAAAAAGTTACTGTCAACCAGGAATCCTGGGAGTTGAGCAGCTAAAAAGATTAGAAAACCCTAAGTCTGACAACTTTTACTGTGGAATTATACATTTATTTTTTAATAGACTTTGGCTCTAAATTCATTAAAAATGTTAATACAGGAAACAATTAAGAGCCAGCAGAAGGAATTGAGCAAACAAAAAGATTAATCAAGGGTTCTTCAAAATGAAAAATCTCTTTAGAAATTATATGAAATATCATGTGGTTGCAGAATGAAATCCTAAATTGTTCTCAAATGTACTGCAGAATAACAAAAGTCCAGATGGAAGAAGGCTTGAAGTACTGCATTCATTAGGGCTAGTAAATCGTGCATTCTTTTGAGATACACTAAATTATGTTGGATCACAGTGTATATTACATTGTAAACCGAGTCTCTGAGAATATACACGCATAATCATAACTATGGGCTTGGCTACATAAATACTGAAAAAACTCAAGCATTACATTTCCTCCTTTGAAAATATATAAGTGAAATGTTGTAAAAAATAACCTATCTATCTTCTTTCTTTTCCCCCTCTGATGAAGCTTCTGTTATGAATAATTGACAATATTTTCCTCAGAGACAGAGAATGAGGTTCATTCATTGGATTGTAACTGCATACATTTCCTTTCTGTAATCAGCTTGGGACACTGAAGCAGAATGATGAGGTTGACTTAGGATCCCCTTTTGTATCATACATATTAAGCAAATCACTTCTACTTGATATCCCAGTTTGTATTCTATGACTTGGGAAAAAGAAATGTGTTCTGAATTTTCAGTCTGGCTTTTCTAAACAAAGCCCTTATGCCGTTTTACAGAATCAGTGAGACTCAATCACTGAATCATTTTAGCCAGTTTTCATTGAAGAATATCCAATGTTCAGAATATTCTAAACTTTAGTTTTATACTTCATTGCTTTTTATTACTAAAGAAATAAATGATGCAATGTTCTTACTTTTTTTTTTTTCTCCTTCATGGTATGGCTTTTTATAGTAAAGTTGTTATTCTCTCTTTTTATGATGTTGCTGAATCACTTCTCTCTAGTCTCAAAGTATTCCCAAATGATACTTCTAAACTAATCCTCTACCGAGGGTGGAAACAAGGCCTTTATTCTTCACATTCTATTCCTATGCTTTTTAAAAATTTATTTGCATGAAAATAGTATGCCTTCCAAAAATAAAGAAAAATTATTGCTTTCAGCTCTCCTAGAAGATGCATTGTAAACATCAAAGAAAAGTTCACGAGTGAGCCACAGTTACAGTAATAATGTTATCAGATAGGTTAAGAAAAAAAAAAAAAAAGGAAAGAAAAGTCTAATTTGTCATTTTAGCTTATCTTGAGGTATACTGACTTCATTTGATTGTTGTAACCTCAATAATTTGCTAGGAGATTAATCCCTTAGATTCTGATGTTAAATTTGAAAACAGGAACAAGCCTGTTCATTCCTCATGCATTTTGAGAAATGAACCCTTTGTCTATTTCCCTGCCAACACAGCTTTGTATTTCAGTGTACATTTATTATTATTTTGGTTTGGTGTTTTTCATGTGACACTACTGCTTTCCCTAGCAACTCTTCCCAAGTTTAAAGAATGTTATTGCAGGAAGTTAATCGCAAGACTCAGCTAAATTCTTTCCGCATATATTTTAAGGTTATTTTACTATAATTGTAAAGTACCAAAATATCACTCTGTGTTTTTCAAGAACAGGTGAGATGGAACCCCTGGAGAATTACTGAGAGCATTTCAGAGGAAAAGGCTCCCAAACTGACTATACAAATAGCCAAGAGAAAGTGATGTGTTCTACAGTTATGACAGTGAGTAACAGGGATCCTCTGGTTCATGAAGAAAAACTTCAGGGGTGAGGTACACAATCTTTTTTATTTTTGTTCTCTCTTTGGTTGCATTCAGTTTGTTCTGTTAAAAAATTAAAAAAAAATAAAAATTGATCATCTTTTTTCATTCACATTATTTATTTATTTACCCATTTATTTATAATTTCAATTTTTTTTTCAGACATTTTGGGACGGGTTTTTAATTAAAAAAATAAAAGTGCCTGGGATGAAACTCCTTAAAGAAGTTTCCAGTGCAGAGTAAGACAAGCGAAAAGGCTCTGCTAATATTTCAGAAAATCGTGGAGTACTGGATATGAGGAACTGAAAGGAAAAAAACATACTTGTTTCAGTCAAGTCAAAGGTGTAATGTTATGTGAGGTGCCACTATTACTTCAATCCTTATTTGATTTAAGCTGTGGCTTTCTGCAGCACCAAAGATCAGATGTGCTAGTTCCATTTCTGTGGAATGAAATTTGGAAGACAGAAGGCTTTGCAGCAGGTCACCATGGGTAAGGGATACTGCATGGAAATTCACTTTCCCACTCAGTAGTGTCATAAATCCAGAAGTTATTTTATCTCAAGAGGCTCTGCTTAATGCTGATTTCTTCTCAAGTCTTTTGCTTACAAGATATGGCAAAATGAAATAAAGAGATCTTTTAAAACATTTGTCTTTAAAATGATTATTACATATTGTAATTAACATTTTCTGAGATGTACTTTAAAATATTAAATGAATAAATAAATATACACGTAATTTAAAAAATCAGAATCTTGGAACTATGTTTAATCAGAAGACACCTGAGAAATGACATAGGAAAGCAAAGAAATAGTGCTTTAAAATTATCAGTCAGTATATGTAATGAACAGATTTATCAAAAGGTCCTATCAAAAGGTTCCTAAGGAAAGGTCCTATGCTGAGCAAAAACTATAATGGGACTATTGTTACTAATGCTAGCTGCCTATAAGAACAAAATTTTCAAAGGCAGTTTTACAGATAAAAATTCAAAATTGTATGAACAGCTGATTATTAGTCTAACTATGAAATAAACACTGGAAGACTCAATTACTTTATTGATTAGGACTAAAAAAACCTAAGTGATCAATAATACAGTATATACTATGAAATCTCTGGCTCTTGCAACATTTAGGAAGAGAGGACAGCTCAAACATGATTTTAGACACTGATATTTATACCTCTGTTCAACATAATTAGAGTTTATAGCTGCATAGAATTACCTAATCTCCATCTGCTCCTCCACAAACATTACAAAATTATGAGGACACCAGACATGTAAAATATTCTTTAATAATATTAATTTGGAACTCTTGAAATAGAAATCACCAATATTAGGAAAAAAAAAAAAAAGAACTTCAAAAGTCCCCACAAAAATTCTAGGTATGAAGGTATGAATCAGGAAAAACTAAAAAAAAACTTTATTGAGCAGTTAATTATTAAAACAGTTATGACCAAATGCACATATATGGGCTATAAACAGTGAAAGAAGACTGGGCTTTCAAGGCCAGATATGAGTTTAAGAGAGAAAGCTAACAATTGATAATGATACATATTTGTCTTTGAGAAGAAAGAGAGACACTAATGATGAAAACCTGCAAATGATGTGTAGGGAAATTAGAAAGTTGAAGAATGAAATATGTGGACGATAGATTTTATTACAACTGTCCAGATACAATAAAGACTGCATAAGGACTCCCTAATGGGATTTTTTGTTTCTGACTTGTATATCTGTTACCTATTATAAGTTGCGTATTTACTGTGGGTGAGCTTCTGTTTAGCCTAGTTGACACTAGAGCAAATTTTATTGGTTTTCTATTCAAGTTCTTATTTATAAGTTATCTAATCATTACTTCAGTTGTTAGAAATACTAATTTCTGTCTTGATCGTCCCTTGATCCTGGATTGAACTTTGAAGAGCACAATGTGTTTGAAGATTTTTTGGTCCACTTTTCTGGGATTTAAATTCTTTTCTTTCTTTTTCTTTCTTTCTTTCTTTCTTTCTTTCTTTCTTTCTTTCTTTCTTTCTTTCTTTCTTTCTTTCTTTCTTTCTTTTTTCTTTTTTTTCTTTTTTCTTTTTTCTTTTTCTTTCTTTCTTTCTTTCTTTCTTTCTTTCTTTCTTTCTTTCTTTCTTTCTTTCTTCTTCTTTCCTCTCTCTCCCTCTCCCTCTCCCCCTTCCCCTCCCCGTCCCACTTCCTCTCTCCCACCCACCCACCTTCTTTCTTTTTAGGACAGCATATCTATTTTCAATGATTTGAGTTTAATTTTATGAAAAGGTATATTAGTATACTACCTGACCATCCCAAGAAATATCTGATGGAAATGATTTAGAAAGATTTAGCACTACCAAATGCAAAGATCTCATAAAGGTTATTAAAGTTATTGTTGCTTGGTATGACTCACAGTTCTTTTCATGGTATGGGAGAAAGAAAAATCTCCATCCACTTCATTCAGCTTTGATCATTTTTGACTTTTCCAAGCTACTATTAGCTATCTCATTTTCCTATGTCAAGTTTTTGTTTGTTTATTTTTGATAAACAACTGTCAAATTTTTGTATGATTCTGATAACAAAAAATAAAAGTAATGTAGAAAAAATGTAACTTTTTTTTATAAAACTTGAACTTAACATAAAGTTGTCCAGTGCCAGTCATTTGTATGACCCACCAAAATACTAAAGATATCATACTATATTATTTTGTATTGTCCAGTCTTTGAGATTTAAGACAGCCCTAATTTTATTATTACCGTGGGCAGTTACATCATAGCTTTTTTTTTTCCAAATTATTTTTAAATTATATATATATATAAAACAAACAGCTCTTCACCATTAAACTGCAATTTCGCTACTGCAGTTTTTCCTCTCCTCTTCTCTCTTTCCCCTTCTCCTCTCCCTCCCCTTTCCCTTCCTCCTCTTTCCTGTCAAGAGGTGAGCAAAGGTTAAAAACTTATAAATTTTACTCATTTTTAAAAGCTTATGTTTTAAATGCCATTTTGAATTGATTTTTCCATCTCATTTTTCATAGATTTATGGTGATGATGAAGCTAATGCATGCATAGTGTTTAGATATTCAAGCATGTTAAATGTTATCCTACTCTTAGCAGAAGATGCATAGGATATTATCAACTTTTTTCATGTCTTTCATTTATCCCGAAGAGCAGTTTAGTTTGTGTAAGACTACACTAGCAGTCTGTTTTGGGTTTTCCAGAAAGTCACAATCCGCTAAATGATCATTTGGCTTGGACATAATCCTGCTGTTCATGGTAAATACATTGATCTGCTTGTGACTCAACTTGCTCTGACTACTGCAATACCAAACTATTTTTGGAGCAATTGTGACAGTTCTGCACCCCATGAAGCTTTTTTTCCTATATTTTATAGTATGCCTTTTAAAACACGTATTTATATTGTAGTTAGAATTAGTATTACTACCTCGGAAAAAATATTAAGATTCACAATAATTAAGCTCGTCAAAACTGTTGAAATCCAATTCTGTGGCTGCTCTTCCACTGTTCTGTGTATCCTTTTCAGAGCACTCTCAAGGAAGAACTTGTGTGTTCTTCCTGCCCCATGCCAGCTGCTGGTGCAGAGCCTTGCACTTGCCTTGCTCACAACACTCCTCCCCAGTAGCTAGTTTGGGAACAAACACCGCTCCTGTCCCATGGATGGGAGTCAGACACCCCACTCACTCCAGTAGCTGGCACCACAGTCCACAGGTGCCTATGCTCCCTGACTGGCTCCAGGAGCTGGCACCAGTTTCACTCGCGTGCAGACAGGTCCCACCAGTGACTGGTGCTGAGATCCCGGCACTTGCTCCGATAGCTGGCACCACAGGTCAGCATGCCTGCTCCCCCAGCTTGACTCCAGGATCTGGCACCAATCTTGGTCTCACTACAGCTATCACGTACTCCTTGGAGCACACATACGCATGGGACAGAGGATATGAATACACAGAAAGAGAGTTAAGAAGAGGTTTAGTGAGAAAATGTAAGATGATAGGACAGGCCATGGTGACCAAGCATAGGGATCAGACAGACAACCATGTTGACTGGCCCCATTCTATGTGTGACCAGACCTTTTAAACATTTTTCTACCTATCACTTTTGTTCCTCCTGCTTCCCCTTGCCCCTGAACACCCACGAACAGGTTTGCAGAGCTCTGCAGTTTCTGTACCCTCCCATTCTGCCCCCTCTTCCCCCCTGGTTCACAATCTTATCGGTCTCCAAGTCCAGGTCTGTCTTCCTGGAAGTGGTGCCTGTACTTTGATGTAACTGCAACTAGTGCAACTGGGAAGTTTGTTTCTCGTCTCCATTTTTGCTTTGTTAGATCTGTGTGTCAGCATTTTGCTTATTGTTCCCCCTTCTTTATTTCTTATTGTCCTGATCTAGCAATCCTCACTCAGACAACCTTGCTTGAATCAACATTCCCAAAACCTGTCTCTTTCCTCATCAATTAGTAAAACTGATCAGGTTTTTCTTGTGACTGTCTCCCAACTTAGAAGTCCTCCATCAGATAACCCTGCTGGAATAAACATTTCCACATTCTCATGTGCTCTCATTGATTAGTGTGACTGAACAGACATATTTTCCATCACTGCTTCCCTTTCTTTTTATCCCTTGTTGCTTTGGGAAAGGTCCTTGGCCAGGTACCCTTAAAGGAGCAAATGCTTTCCTTCTATGCTTACTCCACCAGCAACAAAAAACTATGCCATTTTAATTCAGTATTTTAACCTGTTACATTTAATTCATTTAACTCATTTATTCATCACAATTTAAAATCAAAACCAGGAAATTGAATTTGTCTTAAAAAGTCTTCATTTTTAGAAAGGAAATGTGAACATCATATTTCTAGACAGGATTCTCACAAAAAAAAAAAAAATCTTGTAAGTTACGTGTTTAATGGCAAGTAATTCAGTAAAAAAAAAAAAAAAAAAAAAGATTTCAACTCTCCAGCTGTCTTCTTGTGTTAAGTTCCTGTGTTTTACTTGGTGGTCACTGTGATGTGATGTGGGCAACTACACATAAAAGCCACAAATGGAAAAGAAGAGGCGACCTTGAAAAAGGTGTAATGAATGCACCATGCAAAGACTCAAACCGCACATTTAAACACAAGCTATAGTCACCAATGCTTCTTTGTCAGTCTTTATTTGGAGTTATGTCTATAAATAGGCTGCACTAAAATAGTCGTGAGGAAGACAGAGACTTACTATTTGGGCCCCATCCATTTAAATATACAGTGTATTAGACTTCCTACAATGTCCAACTCTTTTATTTATGGGAAATTAGCCTTTCCGACCTTGTTTGCAGTCTCAAGAAACTTGATTTCCAAATTTTGCAGTAGGCATGCTTAAAAGGTAAGTAGTAAACTGGGCTTCCATGAACTTATTTTTGAGTTTTATCCCTTCTGAAGCCAAATTGTTACACATTTCTTTTGATACTTTTCCTTTAAATCCTTTTTACAGATTCTGGAAGTCTCAGAATGCTGTTTAGTCCCAGAGCTCTTACAAAGAGACATCAGAGAATAAGACACAGAAGGCACATGGGAGAGAAAATTAAAAACTATGTTATAACAGAAGGACATAAATAAGGTATGGAACAGGTTTATGGAACTCTACACATCTTCTGAGCTTTTCCACCACAGCTGTTAAATCTGCTGTAAGTGACCTTCTATTGCAGACAGCCCCAGGAGTATGACCTGTGTTCTCTGAGCCCTGTTGGGTGTGAAGGAATCTGTTGTGTACAACAGATCTGTTTCATTGCACAAAATCAATGACAAAAAATAGGATTTCATGGCCAAAGGAATAGAGAAACAGTGACTCTGTTTTTCTAGATAAATCCCCACGTTTGGGCAGTATTATTAAAAAATATTCCAAGTGTCATAAGTATCATAAAAATTTTGGAAATCATACTCCACAGGATTTTGACAGTGGCTGCAATTTTAAGAAGTTATTTGAAAAATCTGATATTCAATGTTTTATTTCAAATCCCAGATTGTTAGAAAGAAAAGGAAAGAAAAAAAGAGATGGCTTAAGTATATTGGCTTTTTTTTTGGCTGTATTTATGTAATGTGTTTGTGTAATTCCACAAACTCAAAAACTTGAATCAAAGTCTGCCAACAGTGTGCTTTTAAAGAAACAAATGAATAAAAGATTTCATAACATTTTGGGTGATTTATATAAGAAGTCAAATTGATGTTCAGGTTTCTTTTTCTTTTTTTTCTTTTTTTCTTTTTTTTTTCTGAATTAGTGTCAGAATAATGTCTGTTAAGGTTTATGTTTCTTTTACATGGCACATACTTTTTATGCTTTACATTCACTTAACCCTAATGCTTTCCTTTGCATGGCCAATCATTTCTTCTGCTGGTATGAGCAACCAGTTTTATCTGGGAATCTTTACAACACTACAAAAACTAAGTATTCTGTATATTGTCCTTACTGTTCTTGAGATGCAGAGATCCTTAAAGATTCCAGTGTTCATCAGAAGTGTGTAGGGGCATGAGTTTTAATCTTGTAGGTGACAATGTTTCTAACTGGTCTCCTGCTCCTTATTGTTAGGAGGCTCACGGACACAGTCTTGCCCTGTCCTAACCAGTATTGTATGTGACAATTACCACAGACTGTTCAGGAGGTGGCTTACAGCAGCATTCACTACAATTAAGTAGTTTTGAAAAAAGTGCTCTAGATCATTCCCTTCAACTTCCTTCAGAAAACTTTGTACTCTCAGATGCTCTTTTGTTACTCTTCAATACAGGTAATCCAATCCATTTTCAATGTTATGAAAACATTATTCTGAAGAGCTGCAGCACAGTCTTTGTCTCGCATAAGGCATTTTGAATGGCACATGCACAAGATATTTTAGAGACAGAAATACATTATGTAGGGTCTAATGCAGACTCAATACCAAGTGTTGTTGATGATGCCAGTCTATGCCAGTTGGTCTTAGAACAATAGAATGTTTCCAGGCTTGTTATTTTTAGTAGAATATGTGGCCTGCGAATTCAACTGTGCTGATAGACTTAAGAGCACATATGAAAAATATTTTATTTTCATAAAGGTAATATTATAAATCATATATATTTTAAAGTATTCACTTTTGACATTTTGAGTGATTGGCTGGTACTGTGATATACTAGACTTGCTCATGGAGCTGTGAAGGGAGTGTGGGGAATGGAACGTAACAAAAAGCTTTAAATACAAAAAGCATTAACCTCAGACAAACTCCTACTAATGTGTTTGCCCTGAATGAAAGATGGAAGCCAAAACTACATTATCTAGGAAGAAAACGAGAAGAAGATGATGAGAACTTGAAGAAGTTATCTGAGAAAGTTTTTTTTCCTTGAAATTTGGATCCCTGTCTCAATATACTAATATGTCTATAACATTTGCTGCACAAGATTTCCTGCATTTTTTTTGTTTTGTCTTGTTTTGTAAATAATGTTCTTATGTAGAATGTTCAATTGACAAGTTCAACATGCATTACATGGTTTGTTTGAATATCAAATCATACTCCAAAATCCATATATCCTGATTCCATCCTATTATTTTGCCATTTTAAGGCTAACAACAAATTCTTTATTTTCTATCATTAAAAAGCGTACTTAGATTAAGAGGATAAAGAGTGAATGGGTTAAAACAGTGAACAAAATATGTACTGCTAACATGGAAGAGGGTTGCAGCAAAAAAGCCACTGAAGGTCAGCTGAAAATACCTATTTTTCAGGGATGTGCTTACAGAACCTACGGTTTGGGAAGCATTTGCTGAAAGTTTGCAGAAGGTCAGTACCAGCTGCCAATTTTTTTGGAAAAGCCATCTCTGGCAGGGAGCCACCAGTTTTGCATTAGAAATGGACAGGTGATGCAATACAGATCACAAATCAGATATCTCCTAAGGAATCAAGTGATTCAAGTATAATAATGTTTTTTCTTTCTCCCCCCAGATAAATGCACGTTAAAAACAAACAAACAAACAAAAAAAAAACCTTAATATTCTTAAAAAAAAAAAAAAGTCCTTGTTCACTACAACTTTCTCTAAAGGAGTTTCTTAAATCACTGCATTAGTTTGTTCCACCTAATTAGCTTATGAAATGTAGCTAATTAGCTTATGCAGTATAATCAGCTTATATAATGCCAACATTCTGCCTTGCAAAACACATTTTTTTCATTATGCTTCTAACAATTTGGTAATGACATGGTAGTAAAGACAGTATTAATGTATAGAGTATGATTGTATCTGATAGCAACTTTCAGAAAAAGATTTTCCTTTTCTTATAGTATCTATACTCATCTCTACATTTTTAAGCCTAATTAATACAGACAAATACAATAGTGCACAATAAATACAAGGGTATGCAGAAACATAAAGAAACATCTTTACTCTTTTTACAGTTAACATATAAAAGGCTGGATTGTTTGAGAAAAGTAATTGATGTTCCTCTTTATTGTGTCCTGTGTATTTATAGTCCTATAAATTCTGTTCCCTGTTAGCTTTTTCTTTTTAATGTACTGGATATCATGCTAGTGAAAGATAGCAGGTCAGGAAATCCTCACCTATATCACAGACCACTGTCTCTCCAGTCAGTGCTTCTCCTTGCATGAATTAACCTTATTTGAAAGGAAGTGCTTCATTTTTCATTTTCTTTTATGTTTCTTGTATTTCAGTTGGCTTTATCCCACCAGGCAACCTGCACACCTTCCATCATACATACTAGAGGGAGCTCCAATATAGATATAAATCTTTTAAGCAGTATTATTCAGACACCTGCATCAGGAATTGTTAGCAGATGCAGGGTTTTAAGACTCTCATAATCTAGCATTCAGACATATGTTCACAGCTGTTTACTTAGGGGCTGTCCTAGGTGAACACATATTTGAAAGCTTTTTTAAAGAGGACCTGGGGATACATTTTCAAGCATTTCTGTATTATCTTACCAATAGAACTTTTTCAACTAACTTGGTATAATGGATTCATGTCTAAAGCTGAGCTTCCAATTTGTCAGTTCTATATTACTGAACATCTCATACCTGTATATCCCCCCAGAAATTAAGAATTTTTCCTCAGAACCATGTTTTTTGTTTTTATTTTTGTTTGTTTGTTTGTTTGCTTGTTTAATGTTGAGGGTGAAACCACAAGCATTTAATCAGACACAGGAAAAAAACAAAGACATCTCAGTATTCAGAATCCTGTCTTATTTTCTAGACTGACTGCTCTGAAAGCTCATGGGGTCCAACAGCTAGATAGTGCTTTATTTTTAAAAGACTTACGGAGATATTACCAACTTCTGTGTAATCATATAGCAGAACAGCAGTAACCCAAGAGGTGAAAGATTTTGCCTTTTTGCCATGCTTGTACTGAAGCATTAGAAATTTCATCGTATCAGAAGAGTTTGCTGTTCACCAAACTGCAGAACATTTTATGTAGGAACTTTCTTTTAATATACTTCACTGTATTGTCAAGAAAGTAATAAACCTTGACAAAGATTTTCATGTTTTTGAATTAAAAATATTTATAGAATCAAAAAATGTTGCCTGGTAAGTCAACTATGCAATTCAGTTCAAAATGAAAAGAAGTTTCAGACACCTAGTATTTACTCTTAGGAAAGAATTTCACTTTCAATGTAGCACTAATGGTATAAATGAAAAAAATTCACAGAGAATGAGTTGAAAGACTAAAATTATATAGGACTAATGCAAGACAATGATTATATTTTAGGCATTATAAAGGGTGATTATTTAGAAAGGTCCTAACATGATAGCTACTAAAGATTTTAGGCAATAAATAAATAAATAAGTAATTAAGTAAGTAAGTAAGTAAATTCTTCTAGGGGAAAAAAAAAAAATCCAGCGAAAACACCAAAACCAAAATATCCTGCTAGAAAAGGAAGTGAGGCTGATGTCACAGATATATCATAGAAGAACAAAGAAATAATTTCACATAGAAGTTAGTGTAGAAACTATACGTATACCAAAGAATAATACAATTTTCCTAACACTTTATAGCTGTGTCTCAACATTGGGTTATTTGTTAGCATCTCTAACGACCACACTCCACTCACAGACTTCAAATACTTGGCAATGAATCAGGGGTCATTTTTTGCTTTTACTTCCTTAATCTGGTTAATCATTTTCTGGTGCAATTTACAGGCAGAATTAGACTCCTATGGAGAAGTTATACAGAAGATGTTGTATCACCCAGTCAGGATCATGTAAGAAAGTTTAATACAGTATGCTACTTGTGCTGAATTCTAGCTCCTTCCTTGTACCATCAGGTACCTTGCTACTTCCTTTTACTCTTTATGTCAGTCTCGTTCTAGTTCTTCTAAGTCGGTTTGAGGTTAAGTGCATGTTTAGAAATCTGGCTCAGTTGAGACTCTAGTAACTGACCTGAAATTACACATTTTAAGTAGTAAAAAGAAGAAATTTGCAATCAGTGTAGCAACATCTGCCAGACTTTGTAATAACAAACTAAGTAAGAACACATTCAGTAGTGCATGACAGCAACAGAGGAAGTGTTTAGCTTAATTATATATTTATTTTATTTTATTTTATTTTATTTACCTTAATACACTGGCTTTGTCATTGCAACAGTAGTGTTCATTTACCAACCACCAAATTATTATCAGATGTTCTTAGTTCTACAAAAATTCTGAACAGAAACTTCTAAATAAATCATCATTTTCAAGTGTCACAGATGAAAACACTTATAATTATTCAGAATATCAGCTTCAATGTAATTTTGAAATCTAGATTTCTGCTTGAAACACTCTAAAATATGTATTGCATTATTTGATGAATAATTAACCAAAAAGTTAGGTTAAGCTAATAAAATCATACTTGTGCAGAATGTAACAGAAAAGTTATCCTTGCCCTTCCTTTCCCTTCTTGCTTCCCCTTCACACTTTCCATCACCCCTTCACATTGCAGTTGAAAGCTTGCTTTTCAAATTAGTCTGATGTAGCAACAAAAGTCAGAGTATGCATTTAAATGAAGATGTCTTGATAAGGTGAGACCCAGAGCTCTTAAATTAGGTTTCAGCAACAGATTCATTTTAGACTGAATTGACATTTCATTGCTAAATTAGTCCTTTTTCTGTCATGATGGAACTGAAAAGGTTAATGAGAACCTGCAATTTACAGTAGAAAGTTACTTGAAATATTGATTTTTCCTTGTTTAAGAAACCCTGTGATGCCTAGCAGGGTTTGTGTTTCTAAAGCACATTTGTTGAAGCTGTCTACCTATGGAGCGTGTTTACCAAGACAGTACCAGCATCAATCATAACTGCATGTGGAGTGCTCTTAACACTCTGTAGATGTGTAGCAGCAGCAGGACCACCTGTTTGCTGCTCACCACCTACAGTCTGCCAGTCCCATTTTTTTTCTGAGGAAGCATGTTAGTAATTCTATGGAAAGAGAGGCGATTCTGTTGGAAATAACCCTCAGAAGTGGCAGACCAGCCTTCCTCCTTGGCAAATGCTTCTTGAATGACTAGGTAGGGTGGGTTAAACAGGAGTGACTAAGTCTGTGAAAATTATACGTAAAACTCCGAACAGGAAATAAAGAGAAATATATATATATATATTTAATGTTCATTTTGAGCAGAATCCAATCTGATGTTAACGTGAAATATTACATTATTGGCTGACCTTGCAGGCCATATTCAGAATGCATAGATTGAGTGTGAGTAGGGCATCTAACACTTCTACAGAAAGCCAAGCAATTTAAGATGAACTAATGTCCTATTTTTAACACTAATTTCACAGTGAATTAGGAGGTAAAACAAACTCCCGAGGATTTGAGAAATTTAAAAAGTCCCAGTTGTTTTAAATGTAAAAGTGCTTGTTCTAGCAACCCCCTTCAGTTTTAGTCAATCAAACAGCAGTAGAGCTGTAGAAACAAGGAATCATCAAACAGATCAAGTATAGAAATACATGAACTTTAAAGTCTATTTTTGTTTGTTTGTTTGTTTGCTTGTTTGATTCATATTGTGACAAGTGATTCATATCAGTTATAATATTTTGAAACTGGGTAATTAGAATAACTTCAAAACAAGAGCAACAGCTCAACAGCTCAGTTTCCTGTTGAATCAATGACTCAGAAATATTTTTACACTATTTTTACTTCAGACATTGGGATATAAGTATCTTTTCTGAACACTTTTTTTTTTTCTTTCTCCTTACTGAATCAGAGACTAATACAGTTATCTCAACTCCATAAGATTACTCAGTCAGATGAGTGATCAATGGAAATGATTAGATGAAAGAGATGTTTACTAAACCCCACTGCTTGATTTGCAAATAGATTCTTATCATTTTTTCTATGACAGTCTGTGGTGCTTAGGTTTCATTAGGGTAAATCTTTCATGACATTTTTATCTATACATATTTAAGTGTTTTTGTACGATGAAGTAAATTTCTCTTTCTGGGATGATGATACACCTTGATATTCTATTTCCAGCTTTTAGTGAAGTTTACATGTGGCTGGAAAAGTCATAGAGATTACATTAGAATCTACAATTACCCAACTCAGTGTTTTATGCATTTCTCAGTTCAGTTTGTGAATAAATGTCCATATGATCAGGGCCTAAATATTATGCAGCTTTATGATAAAAATCTATATGCTCTTGTGAATACCAACAATTCTGTTCCAAGTGTCACTATTCAACAGATTATGAACTCAAGAATAAGAAGATAAAGTAATATACACAGCTGCAATGGATTGGATATGGGGCAAAATATCTCTGTTTTATGCTTGTTGTACCATTTTAGATGTAACAAAAAAGATCTATAGTCAAATATATCCTTTCAACTTCTGTGTCTCTTCATGAAACTAAAATTCAGTCTACAAAATGCAGAGAAAGTATTCCAAGAAAACACACATGACGTCATGGTTTTATATATTGATTTTCAATGATTTTAGAACTTTGTACCCTTTTCTTAGTACAGCTTCAGACACTTTGTTTATAATGAGCCATTGCAAGTCAATGTATATCAGGATATTAAACACTAATATTGTTTAAAAAAAAAAAAGAGAAGTGTGAAAGAAACACAAGAAACTAGTGTCTAATACCTCTGATTTTTTTACAAATATATGGGAAGACAAGAGAAATATGGAAAGGTTAAAACCATTTTGAAACTTTTCATTTATACCAGTAACAATTTGCAGGAAGGGTAAACACAAGTTGAGTAATAACAAGAGATGAACTATTACAAAATTAGATACAAACACAGTGCATTACCAGCATGTTTTCTTGCTGTCTGCATTTAATATTTATTGAACATTGCTTTTTTGTTGTTGTTTATCAACTTTGAAGTGTGCTGAGGAAATACATACTGCATACTTATTTTACAAGAAAGTGTATTTAAAAAAGAAAACTGTGACAAGGACAGTGGTATTTCATTAACAAAAAACTATTCTGTCATCCCCAATCATTCTGTTTCAGTTCATATTTTAAGTACTTCCAATGCATAGGTGAGCTATGACTCAGACGTGCATCCCTAATAAGTTAAAATACACATTCAAGCAAGAAATGGAATATTTGAAATCAGACAAGCAAACAAAAAGAAAACTGCTTGACAAGCTGAATATTAGGAATTGGTTTAACTGCTTGTAAATAGGAGCCTATGAAGTTTTATTATAAATATAAGATATTGAACAGCAAACATATATATGTATCTGCACATATATATGAATATGCATATCATATCTGGGGAGAAGGTCAAATGAGCAGGTTTCAAAATATATCATCATCATATAATCATCATAGAAAGGCTTGGTTTGGAAGGTACCTTAAAGATCATCCAACTCCAACACCCTGCCATAGGCAGGGATTCCACCCACTAGATTAGGTCGGCATCCACAGCTGCTCTTGGCAACCTGTTCCAGTGCCTTACTACCCTTACAGCAAAGAATTTCCTCCTAGTCTAGTCTAGTCTAAATTGATCCTCTTTTAGTTTAAGACCATTCCCCATTGTCCTATCATTATCTGCCTGAGTAAAGAGTCCTCCTCCATCTCTTTTATAAGACCCCTTTAAGTCTTGAAAGGTCACAATGTGGTCTCCACGGAGCATTCTCTTCTCCAGGCTGAACATCCCCAGCTCTCTCAGCCTTATAACTTTGTTTTGTTTTCTAAGATTCACATAGCACTAACAACAACCAAAAATCAGAAATTTCTCTGGAAACAGCATTCATCAGAACTCTGATGAACCTATGAAGCTGGGCATGACATGACTTATTTTCCACCTCTACTGTATGTTAAACTGTTAGGGTGAAAAGAATTCCATTACTGAAAAATAAGGGACTGAAGAGCATAGCATTGAAAAGCAAAATGTTAAGATATAGCTTTTTGAGCAGAGCTGTTCTTTAAAAGGAACTTCAAAAAACTTTGCCTTTATTTATTTATTTTAGTTATTTTCCGCATCATCACATCTAATGTTATGAAGAATTGAAGTTAGTACTGAGACTGCCTTTCAGTGAAAGCCTCAACAATGAAGCAGAACAAAGAAGTATTTTTGTCGCTCTATGTCCTGGTTTCAGCTGGGATAGTTTTCTTCTTAGTAACTGGTATGTGTTTTAGACTTAGGATGAGAATAATGCTGATAAAAAACTGATGTTTTAGATGTTGCAGAACAGCGCTTACACATAGTCCAGGACTTTTCAGCTTCTTATACTGCCCTGTCAGCGAGGAGACTGGGAGTGAACAAGTAGCTGAGAGGGGACACAGCCAGGACAGCTGACCCAAAGTGGCCAAAGGGATATTCCACACCATATGACAACATGCTGAAGAAATAAAATTGGGGGGATTGGCTTACAGAGGGGGGCAGGCATTGCTCAAGCTCTGGCTGGGCATCAGCAGGCGGAGAGCAATTACATTTTACATCACTTGCCTTGTATATTATTATTATTATTATTATTATTATTATTATTATCCCTTCATTTTCTGTACTATTAAATTGTCTTTACCGCAAGCCATGAGCCTTGTTTTTCTTGATTCTCTCCCCCATCCCACTGGGGTTGGAGGGATGGAGCGGGGTGGGCTGGGGGTGGAATCACAGATGACTGCGTGGCACTTAGCTGCCTGACAGGTTAAACCACAACACCCTGAAAGTGAGTCAAAGAGGTTTTCAAGAAGGCACATTTTCCTAGATTTCAATTTGAAGCTTCATTCAGGCTTAAATTCTGCCTTTAGTTATAGTCCTAAGCATGGGGGCAATAAGAACATATATATAATGCCTCCTGAGGCATTGCTGAGGAGGTAATTTGAAAGGGATGACTTTCCTGTAGCACAGTTCCCTTTTATTATGGCATGAGAGTAAGATCTTTATTCAGCTTAAGTCTACCTAACCCTCACTGATCTTATACTGCTGAAGCTGTCTCATCTTAAATAAACATTAAGTGTACAGATTTAGGTGAGATTCAGTTATCTGGACATAATCTGAATTTATAAAAAATATAAAGGAAGGCTTCATGACCCTTCCCTGCCCAAGGTCTGTCTTTGGTATTGGTGCAAATATATTGTACCTGTAAAGCACTGCTGGACATAATGTGTATTTTTTGGTCTCCCTCATATGACTAATGCTCCAGTCCTAAAGATTGTCCCATCAAGGTGTTATGAGACAGAATAACCAGTTTGAAGGCTCATCATGTGTTGTGCTTACATATACTATTTAGACTGTGAAAAGTGGGGTCTTTTGGAGACCTAGGGAAAAAAGAAAAAAAAAAAAAAGAGATTATGCTGAAAAGAAGGTTTCCCCAGAACTTATTTCAGAAAGACAAAGGTGAATCTCCCAGTAGAAGGCGTGGTCCCAGAAATGGGGAAAGCTCATGGAGATGGGGGAGATGAGCAGGAACCAACACTGACTCAAAGTGAGTCAGCAGTGTGCCCTTGCAGCCAAGAGGGCAAACCACATTTTGGGATACATTAAACACAGCATAGCTGCCCTCTCAAAAGAGGTGATTCTCCCTCTGTATTCAACATTGCTGAGGTCTCACTTTGAATATTGTGTGCAGTTCTGGTCTCTAGAATAAACAAAAAGGATGTTAAGGTACTTGAAATCATCCAGAGGGCAACAAAGCTGGTAAAAGGGCTGGAAGGGACTATGAGGAAAGGCTGAGGACACTTGAGCTGTCTAGTCTGGAGAAAAGGACACTGAAGTGACCTCATTGCTCTCTACAACTTCCTGAGCAGGGGAAGTGCCAGTCTCTTCTTCCTGATAGGACGAGAGGGAAGGCAGCACAAAGCTGCACCAGGGAAGCTTCAGTTTGAGCTTTAAAAAATATACATCTTCACCCTGAGGGTGGTCAAAAACTGAATCAAGCTTCTGAGAGAAAGGGTTGATGTCCCATCCTGTCAGTGTTCAAGAGGCATTTGGATAATGCCCACAATAACATAACTTTTGGTTAGTCCTGAAATGGTCAGGCAGTTGGACTAGATGATCTAAAAAGGTCCCTTCCAACTGAACTATTCCCTTCCCTTCCCTTCCAGGGCAACCCAGGGCAACCTAGGGCAACCCAGGGCAACCCAGGGGCCACAGCATCTGATGGCTGTGGGACAGGCAATGGCAAGCAGTGGCACAGCAGGAACAAATACAACTTTCTTCCCAGATGTCCTGGAGCAGCAACCACTTCCCCATGGAAAGTAGAGGGAGCAAGTGAATGAGATGGTTGGGTAAACACTCATCTTCTTGGTTCTCGGATAAACTCCCGTCAGCCAAACAAGATGCTAGTATTCAAGGGTATATCTGGAAACAGTATATCAAACCAAGTATATCAAACAAAGTATATCAAACTTCATCACCTCAGCTGTTATTACGGTAAGTAGAAGTGCATCAGTAAGAAGACATTAAGGTTTATTTGTTTGTGTGTTTTCCTCCAGTCAGTCATTTCAGATTCCCCAAAGTGTGTCTGGAGGAAGCACAGGTCTGCCTTAGTCACTGCATGACATTATCTTTGGAACTGTCAGATCCTCAATTATTTATTTTAAAAGATCTGCTACATTACTTCCTACACAGGAAAAAGAAATAGTGTTGTGGCTATTTAAAAATGCAGCTTAGTAGTGATTTACTGTTGCATTATTCCTTAGGAT
This sequence comes from Cygnus atratus, assembly GCF_013377495.2. Taxonomy (NCBI): domain Eukaryota; kingdom Metazoa; phylum Chordata; class Aves; order Anseriformes; family Anatidae; genus Cygnus; species Cygnus atratus. Next base: position 103,510,790 of record NC_066363.1, on the reverse strand, counting down.
ACTTCCTCCCTGGAAATCCAATAGTCCATAATATCCTTTATCCTTCTGTCCCCTACCCCAACACATACACACACATGTGCATGTGCACACTGATTTTTTTTTCCTTTATTCCTCAACCCCCAAATGGCAACTTTATTCCTGCTGATTTTCCTAATTCATGTCCCCCCATAAAATTAACACCTCGATATTAACACTTTAATTAAAATATTTCAGAATAAAAAATGAAATCTATATGTCACAATTCCAGTCTACTTTCCTTCTAAATTCTTTTTCTGTGCTACATTTACATTACAGTAGGGAAGGGGAACAATTTTTAAACAGTTGTGGTAAATCTGGATTTGTCTGTGTGAAATATTCCCTGAATTTGTTTCCTCTTTTCCTGGCAGAGATGACTTGTGAGAAGTCCCAAGCTTTGCAATATAAGTGTGTTGTTAATATCTCTTCAGTAAACTCTTAACTGAATCTGGCAGTTGGTAGTGATTATTAACCTTACACTGAACCAGTAATTAATCTGTTCAGGCTGCAGAGAAAGAAAAAAGAGAGAGAATGTGAGAGCACCAACTTGCCTACTCTGGCTCAGTGATTCTGGTGAATCTGAGTACTTTGATCTGATATTGTTTAAACTCATTAGTATTCTCTATCTAATCTGCAGATTTAATTCATTACATACATCATTTCCCCATAGCCTATACACCCATTTGTAATTTCCCTGACATATTTTTCATCTGCATGCTTTAGCCTTCTCAGAGAAAACATTTGATAAATACATATTTAGTGGTGTGTAAAAGCAGTAACAGGAGGAAAAAAAAAAACAAAACAAAACAAAAAAAACTTTTTCAGCCATGCTGCATTCTGCTGCATCATGCTGACTGGACAGGAAAGCAAAATTTGGCTTCATACACCTTTAAAATAATTTTACTGCGGTTTGTATTTCATTGAACTTTAAGGAAGATGCATTATTGCATTATTGTCACAGCAGATATGAGTAAACTCAACTGCATTTTCCAATGTTATCAAGGTTATGTTGTGGGAGAACTACTATTTCTAGGGTAAGTCATCTATGACTGCATCTTCACATAGTCTGATGTATTTGTGAGCTGCAGGATGTCAGAGATCAGTCAGCTCCTAAAGCCAGAGAGCAAACTAACAAAACATGCAGGAGTGGCTGGATGGGCTGGTGTGTACAGCACAGAGCTCTGTCTCTTTCACCAGCACCAGTTGCCCACAGAAGAGCAAAAGGGAAGGACAAGAATATACAGCAAGACAATTTTCCTGAGTATCATTATCAAGGAGTAAGTAGCTCTTGGTTTTCCTGACCAAAGGATTGAGTTTTCTTCCATGAATTTGTCCAGTCCATCTCTGCACCTATGTAATTTTTTAGCATCTACAGCATCCTGTGACCAGTTGTGAAACACAATGTGAAGATTTCCCTATGTTGCTTCTTTCTTTCAAAAATAACACTTGCTAGTTACTTTATGGTCTTTTTGTAAGATGGAACAAAAAATTATTCCCTCTCTTCTGACACCATACCTGTCTCAGTATTTATACGGCTCTATCATTATACCTCTTCAGTCATTTCTTTCCCTGGCTTAGAAGCCTTGGACTATTCAATCTTTGCTTGTCAAGAATCTGTTCCATATCTTTTATCTTTATTGTTGCAGTCTCTGAGCTTTTTCTCATTCTACTATATTCTTTGTGAAATGAAGGGACCAGAACTGCATACAACGTTCAAGATGGTGACACTCACTGAAGATATAGTGGATGAATGTGTAATTACATCCCTTCCTCCCCACTTGCTGCAAGTTTTTCTATCATCCTCATATACCTCTACGCAACTGGCCTTGCAGTGAGAAAATAAACACCTTCCAAGGATAATGATTTAGGTACTTTGTAAGACTACTAAACCCATTAGGTGTCTCTAGGTCTCACCTTATTTTATAGGCAGTAAGCCTTCATAATATTCTACCATGATAACATGTGTACTTGGGCATTCTGCTGTCACAACATTGCAGGAAAAATAAAATAACCATTTTTTTGCTTCTAGACTGCTGAGTTTTTTTTTTTTTTTTTTTTTTTTTTTCCCCATAATGAGCTATTTTCTGCAGTTTTGGTAATGAACTTTTTGTTTCTAAGCCTTGGAGACTTCCGTCTGTACTGAAGTCTTCCACATTACAGGTCTAATGAAAAAATCTTCAAAGCTAGTCATTACCTGAAGGATTTGCTAATCATAGTTTATCATATTAAAATTGCATGAAAATTATTTAGAAAACAGATAACTGAGAAAGTGGTTCAATACTCTGAATTCATTAAAAAAAATATTATTTCAAATAATTTCTCATGGTTAACTGGCAAGTGGGGTCTCATCTAAGAGTAGAAAAGAAAATAATTTATTTAGATGTGAAAGATCATTTTTAGGGAGAAGTAATGTCTGCAGTTTGATCCATTGCTACAAAACAAACAAACAAACAAAAAAACACTCCCTCTCTTCTCTCTCCTATAACTAAGAACAAATATTTGGGCCCAGAAGTCCCTCATGAAGGGCTTTGTTTTGAATTGTTTCTTATAGATCTGAAATGGTATCAAGAGATGTAGCAACACTGAATATTTGTGCCAAAGATTTCAGACAACATGATCCATAATGGATTTTAAGGGTTGCTATATCTTGGAATCTGAACCAGCAAAAACTGACACAAATATACACAGGTGTGTATAAAAATACACAAATAACTCCCAGCATCCATTATAACCTTGAAGATAGTATTTGTTTTTGGGTTCAGACATCATTGAATCAGTGACTTTCTAGTCATAAAAAGTGCTCCTCAGTCTTTATGGTCCTTGGGACGCCTGCTGCTTCATCACTCCTCTCAATGCTTGCATCTCCCACAGGACACAAGCTTCCACTTCCTCTCATGCTGCACATAGTTGGCAGAGCCATCCCTGTAGCCCCCTTCAAGTCTCCTCACTCTGTAGATGCTACCTGACAAAATAATTCCTCAAAAGATCTTAATATATAACTGGAAAGACATTAACAAATAAATAAATAAATACTGTTCATTAATACCAGTAGGTAAGGGTAATGGAAACATGGGAGAATAACAAACCAGTGCAATGACTGGCTGAATGACATTACACAGTAAGTACATCTGTTGCTTTCAGCTTGAGATGTTATGCCTTAACATCTACACAAGCAAGCATACACATATCCCTGATCCCAGGGTAGGCCTTGTCACTTTTCTTCTGCAATCGGTTGTCCTATATATGAGTTATTCCATCAGCTAATGTCTGTACCAAGTTGCCAGGATGTTTAGGGAGCAATTCTTTTATGAAAAGCAGGCATCTCACACACAGCCTGCCTTGAAGAACTCTCCAAAGCAGTGTCACGTTGGAATTGGCAGCTTCTTTTTATCAAAGAGATGTGGGGATTCAGAAGCTGCTTTGTTTTCAAACTTAGATGCAGTAACTTTGAGTAGAAGTATATATATATATATATATATGCCTGTATATATTCCTATATATACATATATATGCCTGTTTTCCTGTAGAAATATGGCAATTAGGCAATTATATGATCTATTTGCCTGTTATTTGTCCATTTCCATTTTTTTTCCCCTTATCTGTCTGCCAGTTTTCTCCTGAACTACTTGTAAGGACTTTAATCAATTTCAACCAGATCTGAAAAGACCATTATGTCAAATAAGTTAGTTGATAAGTGTGCATAGGGGAATGAAATTAGCATACCTATTAAGAGACAAGTAGGAAGAACTTAGCCTTATATCTTCCATTTGATAGTAGCTAGATTGCTAGCATGCATATGTGCATTGGTCAATCAGTCCTACATAAGTGTAGGTCCACACTTAACCTTTCAGATCTACTTCTTCTTAGAAGAGCACATCATTGTGAAGCACTGGGACTGTAAGAGTGGAAACATATATGAAAATATGATTCATTATTTTTGCTTCTTGTTGAACAACTTGATAAATTACCTCTTTCATTTTCAGGATGACTTTACTATTTTCTACAAAATTCTTTGCGTCTGATGAGGATCTGTGCGCAATGATCTGTGTGCGCATCAGCTACACTCAGAATGGAAGAGTTATAATTTTCCATATCTGGAAGTGAAAGTTGTAGCGATGTATTGTTTCATTTCTCTCTCAAGACCTTGCTCTTGCAGGTGTTGCCGTAGTTGCCATATGTTGCCATGTTGCCATATGCACACAAAGGTTGATTCGCTACTGGAAACTGATTTTCAAAAGACTTCTAATCTTGATTCTTCTTGCAGAGTGTTTATTAGAAAATATCTTATCTTCATTATTGGTATCTTGGTTCACAGTACCAAGAGAGATACATATATAAGATCTGAATATATGTTACAGAAACATCTTGGTGTAAAATAAATATTCAGGGAAGACTAGAATAATTCAAAGTCTGACTGCATCTTCTTCATGCATCCTCTCTGACAAATCTTTTCCACCATAATTAGAATGACATTCACAATAGCAGCTACCATTTTCCATACAAACAAACCTTCCCCAATTAGTTTCACTGGATGACTGAGGGAACAGAGCTAAAGATTCCATTAGGAGCCCTGCTATACTAATCTAATTAACCTGGGAAATACTTGCGTATTATGGAACTGGAATCAATAAAAACTCTGAAAAGCTAGATTTACACTTCAGCCATAAAAAGGGTTACCTAGACATTTCACTATTCTTTTGCATATGATTTTTATGAACGATAAATAGAACAAATAAAATTCTTATCTAAAGGGTCATAAGTAAGCATGTATACCATAGCCTGAATAAATAAATAAATATTTGTCCTGAAAAATTAGCTTTTTTGTTGTTGTTGTTGTTTGTTTTTGTGTGTATGAGCTTTAATGTCATCCATAAAAATAAAAAATAAAATAAAAATTACACACTGTGCTGTTGTTTCAATGAAGAGAACAGGTTTTCATCTTCTCAAAATAACTATGGAACTTTTAACAAGTAACTTTTCTTCAAAATCTAATTTCCACTCTTCCCAGTTCTATAAGTTTTGATGGAACTTACTCATAAGAGCAAAATAATGAACAGTTTCAGTAGCTGTCAAAGTAGCTGGAGCTCATCTTTGTGCCTTTTGCATCAAGGCATTTTGGGGGGCAAAGAAAAGACTACTTTTATATCAGGGACAGAATTTGTAGAAAGTGGCTTGGTTGTTTTCAAGGATACTTAGTCTCTCAAGCTGTGTTCCTCACAGGTTGAAAAGTCCAAGAAAATTCCCTGAGCTTTTCCATATAGAGTGAAATCTTCATTTAGTTTACAATCTGCTACAGAATAAAATCAGGTAAGTCTGAACGATGTAATATTTACATATGTACATGCAAGCACTTTTAGACTACAGTGATGATGAGAACAAACAAACAAACAAAAATCATCAATGGAAAAGCAGCATGGCGCTGCCATTGTTGAAAAGGGTTTGCTGCTGCCAAATTCTATGCCAATGTGCCCTTCATCCTCACTTCAGCCATTCCAAATTACTTGTCTGTACAGCAAATCTAGCTCACTGAAGCTTCTGTCCTCCTCTTACCTTATTTTGCTATGCATCGTGTAGCTTCTAGGCAGCTTAATTGTTTCTTCACACTATGTAAACCACTTAACTTCTCTGGCATCCTACAGAAATTAAGATCATCATGGACCCAGTGGCCCAGATGACAGTACTTTTCCACAAGATACAGCAGGAAACTGTATTAGTGGTAAGACTCACAGAAAGGAGTACGTTGTCTGTGACACAGAGCTGCAAAAGGAAAGGAATAAGAAAGGAATTTGTCAGGTTTTGGTTGTAATGGCCAAGTAATAGTGTTACAAATAATGATCAAGAATCTACTGTCAGTAAAAGTGGTAAGGTTATTGTCCTTCATTATTGTAGGAAAAAAAAAAAAAAGCATCCTCATATTCCTCATACTTAAGGAATCTGCAATTCTTATTCTTCATCCTAAATTCAAATGAAATAACAAAATAAATTAAACAGTAGAATAAATGTAAAAGAGTAAATCAGAAAGGAAAAGCCCAGCTCTTTATATTCAGTGGGATTTGTTGGACAAATAATGATAAAATTGAGTCAGTGACAGAATTTTGTCCAGTATTTGTTTGCTTTTTGGATTAGAGACCAGTGTTAAATCTGAGTATTCTAAAATGTGATTCAGAACATGATTTTCTCTAAATATACTTGCCAGAGGTAAATGTAATAATTTATGGAGTGTACAGAAAATGTTTTCTTCAGCTGTTTGTTATTCAGAAAAGGTTTTCCTTTACTGTTACTGTTAGGCACTTATGCTAGCGGTCTTATTAAGGTCAAGCCATATCAAAATATTACCTCTGGGGTCAAAAGGGTAGTGTAGTTCTTCCCAAGGCTATTACACATTTTGGTGATCAGCTGCTAGAGGGCACTTAAGAGAGATCCAGAGCAATGCACCTGCCCCTGGAGAATGAAACAACATCTAGTTTTTGACAGCTTCTTGTAGTCATGAACTCAGAGATTTATGAGGTTATATTTGATCTCTAGTCCTGTCTAAAGCCAGGTATGCCATATGCTGCATTACTCAACAGACTGCTAGGCAATGCTATTACAGCTTCCTAAAGGTGAACTTGAAAGGCTACTTCTAAATCTCTAGCTAGTTAGCTGACTCCATTTTAATATCAGCTGTGAGAAGTAATGAAATGTGATCTCAGTGGTGCATTTGATTAAAGGAAACAGCTAAAACAGCCTGCATATCTACATTTTTTTTTTTCTTCCCAGCAGCAATTAAAGAAAAAGCCTAGAAATTACTAATTTTCATCTGTGTTATTTAAAACACCTAGCACTGTCCTGTGCTGAAAATAGTCAGGATCCTCTTTTCAACATGTTCTGTTAGCCCTAGGTCAAGCCAGCAGCAAGCTGGCTGGACTTATTAGCAGAGTTTTAGCCTGGTTTCAGTGAGGGAAGGGGATGTACCTATGAGTGACAGAGAAGAACCAAGGAACACCAAGGCTTCAGGAAGCAACAGGGCAACAGGAAGCAACCTGTGAATTGCCCCAAAGGAATTAGGAAGGGCTCCTCTAAAAAGGTGATGTGGCTGATAGCCCAGCTGAAGTGCCTCTACACCAATGCATGCAGCATGGGAAACAAGCAAGAGGAATGGGAAACCATGGTGCAAATAGAAAATTATGACCTAATTGCTATTACAGAAACATGGTGTGATGAATCATACAACCGGAATACTGCAGTTGAGGGCTACAAGATTTTCAGAAGAGATAGGCAGAGAAGGATGGGTGGGGGTGTTTTCCCTTGTGTTAGGATATGGTTAGAATGTGAAGAGCTGCCTCTGAGAAACAGCCATGTTTCTCAAGCAAAGCATTTTTAAACTAAAAGAGGGAAGATTTAGACTAGAGATTAGGAGGAAATTCTTCACTCAGAAAGTGGTGAGGCACTGGAACAGGTTGCCCAGTGAAGTTGTGGATGCCCCACCACTGCAGGTGTTCAAGGCGAGGTTGGTTGGGGCCCTGTGCAACCTGATCTAGTGGGTGGCATCCCTGCCCATGGCAGGGGGGGTTGTAACTAGGTGGACTTTAAGGTTCCTTTCCAACCCAAGGCATTCTATGATTCTATGAATATGGTCTGACTTGGCATCTTATGATTGCAAGGAATGCTTAAAACTTTTCCTATATTCTTTTAATGATACATGACATAATGACAAATTAAAGTAAAAAAAAAAAAAAAAAGTCTAGTAACCTCCTCATTAAGACTTAATTTTGGAAGAGAAATTGTTAAATGAGACACTTACCCCTTTTTATGATGTATGTTGTGATGAAGGTAAAATACAAAACGTTGCGTGCTTGACATGCATGAACATCAGGCTCAGTATTTTACAAACATGATAAAATTGCTGACATAGGAATGAATGGTTCCATGTATTTGACAGGAGCATTAATTACAGATCAATTTGAAGATTTGGATTTCTAGTGCCCTAGAACTGAATATTCAGTATCATCTTTCCTAGACCTCAAAACCTGTTAATAAATCTTATGTCAATCTAATAAATCTTATGTCAATCTAACTGCTGAATAATTTCACGGAAAAGGGGACTGGAGAATCCCTCTGTTTCTTTAAGTGAAACGAGTTTTTTCTGTAGCTTGCAAACAGAAGAAGAGAAAGCTAATCGTGAAAGATAGGTCCCAATCTATGTAAAAGAAAGATCTATGACGGGTGTGTTTGTACAGCAGAGACAGTGGAAACAGCCCTTAACTTAGTGTTTGTTACTGTCAACTTTCATTCTTACTGTGTAAATCCTTATTTCATGAACTAAACTCACAACAATGGGCATCATAATCTTACTCTCATCAGTAGAAATCAGATTTTTCATTAAATTTTAGTCTGTAATTGATATTTCAGTAGGTACAGGCAAGTCCTTTAGAGTTTCTCATAGTATTTTTCATCTTCTCCCCATTTCTTAATTATACTTATATTCCACAAGGCTTTCTCATCACAGTTTTATTTGCCTGCCTTTAATTGATATAATTTCACAGGAGATATTATCAACTATGAAGATGATAAATGGCTAGTTGTCTTTCCAAAGCTGCTTCAGCAAGCTCTTGGTGAGATTTATTCACATGCCTTAAGGTCAGTTTTAGTTTTACCATCAAAAAGAAAAACAAAACAGAAGAGTGAGACTTTACTTAGAAATTGTGCAACTTGTCAAGTATGATAGTGTGTTGTTACTTGATAATTAGTTCAAAACAAGCTTGTAGCTGCTTCAAAGAACATTTTAAATCAGACCACACTGCGGAGTCTTTGGAGATGCATCAGTAACAATTCAGTGGAAGAATAGGATGCTGTGAATGCTTGTTATTCAAGTATTTTCTTTCCTTATGCATGAGTTATATGGAAGCAGTAAGAACATATTTCATATTTTCCCTTCCCTTTGATGTAGATAAAAATGCAAGTCAGCCAAAACACACAGTGATCTAAGAAAGGTGAAGCAAAAATCTCTGCAGACTTAAATCCAATTTCTAGGTTACCAGAGAAGAAGATAAAAATAACTAAGAAGAAAATCCTTATATTGCATATTTCAAAACTGACATTATTCTAAAAGGAAAAAAAAAAAAATGAACAAGAACAAATACAAGAAAAGGAATTTGAGGCTGAAATTGCAACATCTTTGGGATTTTTGTTGAAAGTTTGTAAAGTACCTTGTGTGCTTGATTACTGGTCAATGAATGAGACTGTGGATAACATAAAAAACCATAAGAGTAATTTTCTGTTATCATTAAGAAATCAAGAAAATACTGCATTAAGATTCTATAAAGAAATAAATTGTTTTTCAAAAATGTAAATATTTAGTACCTTTAAATACAAAGTTTATACTGCATTATTTATATCTGCATTCACTTCATACAAAAGAATTAGTCATTTTTGAAGATCTATTATTCATCAGCAGTTAAGTGGGGAAAATTTTTCTTTTTGTCTTGTTATCACCTTGAGGTATTTTATTATGTCTTATATAAATCGTTGGCTAGTAAGACTATATAAATGTAGTTTTATCAAATACTGACAATCTGCCTGGCATTTTTGTGACATTAAAGACAAGTCTTATTTTGAATTTTGCTAGTTTACTCTGACAATTTACTGTTACAAGTTTTAACTGAAATTTAGATTCACTGAAGCATTTATGTATTTCCACAGTGGTCATGGAATCATAGAATCACAGAATCACAGAATGGGTGAGGTTGAAAGGGACCTCTAGAAGTCATCTGGTCTAACCCTCTGCTCAAGCAGTGCCACCCAGAGCTGGTTGCCCAAAGCCATGTCCAGACAGTTTTTGAGTATCTCCAGTGAGGGATACTCCACAACATCTCTGGAAAACATGTTCTAGTGTTCAGCCACCCTAACAGTATAACAGCGTTTCCTAATGTTCAGAGGGAAACTTCCTGTTTGTGCCCATTTCCTCTTGTCCTCTCACTGGACACCACTGAAAAGAGCCTGGCTCCATCCTCTTTGCACCCTCCCTTCATATATTTATACACATTGATGAGATCCCCCAAGCCTCCTCTTATCTAGGCTGAACAGTCCCAGCTCTCTCAGCCCCCTCCTCATAGCTAAGGTGCTCCAGTCCCTTTATCATCTTTGATGCCCTTCTCTGGACTCTCTCCATTAAGTCCATGTCTCTCTTGTACTGGGGAGATCAGGACTGGACACAGTACTGCAGGTGTGGCCTCACCAGTGCTGAGTAGAGGGGAAGAATCACCTTTCTTGACCTGCTTTACCTGATCAGGATATGATTACCTTTCTTTAATAACAATCATGATCAGGATACCATTAACTTTCTTTATGGCAAGGGCATATTGCTGGTTCATGTTCAACTTTGTGTCCACCAAAACTCCCAGGTCCCTTTCTGCAAAGCTGCTTTCCAGCTGTGTGGCACCCAGCCAGTACTGATCCATGGGTTTATTCCTCCCTGGGATCAAGTCTTTGCATTTCTTGTTGAACTGTATGAGGTTATTACCAACCTATTTCTCCAGCGTGTTAAAGTCCTTCTGGATGGCAGCATGACCCTCTGGCATATTTCCTGTTTTATATATCATCAACAGACTTGATGGAAAGCCTCTCCCACTAGTTCTTCCAGATCAGCTGGCTTAGAGGAGACACCCACTGCAATGTCACTCAAATCTGTCTACTGGAATGTCACCCATACCAGTCAGTGATGAAGGACTGTGTTCCTTTCCTACTGTACAGATGCCAGACATGGATCATTCGCTGTATTTTTTTTGATAGTCCAAATTCTTTTTTTTCATACTTGTTTTTACTTTTCTCTAAAAGTCTAGAAAGGCTTTTGTAGCATTCTGATGACTACAGTTCACTTCATGATACACAAAAGTATATTATAAATACATTCCATGTAATAGAAATCTTTACCCTGTTAAGACCACAGTAAAACATAGTTTGATACTTGCTGTCATATTAGTATTATCAAATCCAGATATTAAGAGGGGCAATTTTTTTTTGATGTTTTTGGTTGTCATTGGTTTTGCTCTTTTAAAGTATAACCACTCAGAAATGGATTAATTGGAGTTGCATTAATCAGTTTTCTTTATGTTAAAATTCATGCTAGTTATATATATATTTATATGTAATCTCTATCTCTATCTCTATCTAATCTCTATCTCTATCTCTATCTCTATCTCTATCTCTATCTCTATCTCTATCTCTATCTCTCTCATCTAATCTATATCATCTATATCTATCTCTATCTCTATCTCTATCTAATCTCTATCTCTATCTATATATCCCTATCTATATATATCTATATCATCTAATCTATACCTATATAATCTATATCTATCTATATCTATATCTATATCTCTATATATTTCTGTATCTATCTATATGTCCTACATATATAGATATTTATCTATATCTATATAATCTATATCTATATCTATAGATCTATATATATACACCTATATAGATATAGATATAGATATCTATATATCTACCTATCTATCTATCTATCTAGATAGATAGATCTATAGATAGGTAGGTAGGCAGGTAGGTAGGTAGATAGATAGATAAGGGTAAGTTAAGCGTGTTTATGCCAAGAATAACTCTGTGAATTTAGTAAAGATTTCGTACAAACGGAGGTCCTTTCTGTTTTAAATAGTGGTTTAGAATTATATACATTTGTATTTGGTTGTGGAGTGCCTGAAAGGGCTCAGCAAATGGTTGAATATGTTATTGTCACAAATTTTATGCAAAAATAAAGGCACAAAATCAAACTTTTTACTGTTTTCCTTCTACTTCTTTATAAAACAGTGTGAACTTGTTATCTTTAAAAATAATCACACTGGTTTTATAAAGGAGAGAGATATTAAAAAGCTTGAAATTGGAATGTACTTTATCAGAAGCGACATTATATTATCAGCAGCTGTTAACTTAACTTCTACCATTGAGCTAATCTATGATCTAAAAGTATAGGAGAAATGACACAATATTAACTATATCAAAAACTATACACAAAGAGGAAACAAAAGGTGAAAAATCATGTTATCAATAACTGGAACAAATACAATACAAACTCCTGTATAATACCAAAAACATGTTTTCTTGGCTGACTATAATGAAAAGTGGAAAAAAAAATAAAAAGTATAAACCTGTTATATAGAAAAATGGTAGTGGAATCAGTAGCATCCTTTTAAAAAGTTCTGATTCATAACTGAATTAAAGTAAAAGTGCACAGATGCTCTATAGAATTTTTGAGCTATACTAAATATGGAAAGGAATTTCAGGTGCTTGGAGCAGATAAAAAGCTTTGAGATACTGTTTTGAAAAGAACATGGAAGAAGATAATATGAAGAGGAAAACTCACAAATAAAGACAATTTTAGAAATATGAACACCAGGAATAAAACAAAACTGAATAATAAGTGAGTAAAGAAAGAAAGAAAGAAAGAAAACCAATTATTATCATTTAGTGACAACTGAAGACAAATAACTGGGGATCACAGGAAAATAGAAACATATCCATGGTCAGATTTTATCCTGTAGAACAAATTCAGTTTTATGATAAAGAAACTGTTAACACTGGTGTGACTTAAAACACAACACAGAAGAAAGTATTTTTGCATGTCCTGAAAATACAGAATAGGGTGTATTCATCCTATTAGATGTGATATAGATTAGTGATCCTTATCAGATGATTGTGTAAAAGTAATAGTTTACTGAACAGAGGTTACAAGCTATGATGTACAGAAGCTTTCTTCAGGCAGGCAAACCAATTGTGAAAGAGCCAAACCCCAAAGAAATTTAAAAAGTAATCTGTGTGCTTGAAATGGTGCGACATAAAATATTAACAAGATATCCACTAAATTATAAAAATTAATAAAAGGCAGAAAGGAAAATTTGTTAGATATTTCCAATTTATTTTGTTCTTGGTAATTTCTGTAATTTCATCAAAAGTACAAACAAGATGAAATGGAATTAAATGTACATGAATACATTGTACAATGTATTCTTCCTGTTTATAAAGCTTTACATTTGATGATTTTATGGAGACTGACTATGCTGCAGACACTGTAGAAGACAATAAATATATATCCTAAAAAGGCCACCAAACAGTTTTAATATGAAACAAACATTTCTACCTCAGTAGTTTCCTCTAAAGATATGTGAATAAATTCTAAATTTATCTTTTCAAAGTACTAAATGATACAGTCTTGATGTGATATTTGGATTGTCATGAAATGCTTAATGAATCTGTGATAGTGAATTAGCATTAAATTAATGCAAAAAGGTATGTTTTCCCTGGTATTCTTACCTGTGAGCAAAGGAAATACTGTTGTCTTCAGTATGATTTTGAGGAGATTTCATCTTTGCAGAATTCCCAGGATGGAGTGAACTGGCATGTCCTGAAAACCTCGTGGATGAGGTGTTTAACAAAATTTGGATACATCTGTGTCTCTAAGAAAATAGAAAGTTCCTTTGGTAACTTAAGTGAAAACAACATTCAGACATCTCAATAAGATTATTGAAACTTCTAGAAAAAAAAATATTTTTAATAGAGGAGGAAATTAAGGCAAGGCTTTGAATGGTATGCCTTTTTTCGTCATCTAGTAACAAGCTGCAGGTGAATGTGAAGAAGCTGAAATCTTTGCTTTATGTCTTAGTGACATACTAAGATGCTTACTAAGAAGAGAATCAAATATCTTCAGAACTTGAACCAGAAAGTGAATTTTACACTGTGAAAGAGGAAGAAAATGTGGATAGATATTATGAACAATCACAGAATCACAGCATCACAGAACAATTGAGGTTGGAAGGGACCTCTTGATATCACCTAGTCCAAACCCCTGTTCAAGCAGGGTCAGCTAGAGATGGTTGGTCAAGACTGTGTCCAGTCTGGTGTTGACTGCTTCCATAGATAATAATTTCCATAGACTCCATAACTTCTCTGAGCAACCTATTCCAGTGTTTGAGCATCGTCACAGTAAAAATAAATAAATAAATAAATAGAATAAATAGAATAAAATAATAATAATAAAAAAAGAAATCTTGAGTTCAGCTGTGTTGCTGTGTGTGTTTCAGTTTGTACCTATTGCCTCCTGTCCTGTCAGTGGCCCCCAAAAGGAAAAGTATCAGTGGAATAATATTTGGTAAGACCTAGAACTTCTTGAGGTGAATTATCAGAAGCAAGAAATAATTTATTTGACAGAAACAGGTCATTGTATAATAATGACTCTACAGAATAGGCAAGGTAGTGTGTCCATCAGTGTATTAAAGAATTTAATTCCTACACATATATATCTTCAGTGCCTGATTCTATATAAACAAGAAAGGTCTTTTGGAGTTAGGTCTAGCCAATTCCTTTACAGAATGAACCTGCTCAAGAGAGAGAACAGCAGAACAGGAAAAGCAAGGAAAGAATTTAATCTGAACCAACTAAAAATAAATTGAGTTGTGCAGAGATCTGTTATGAGCATGGTGTGAAAGGCACTACTCTCGCAAAGAGCCATAAAGGGGACTGCGACTTGCATTAGACAAATATAGTTGACTTTCATACACTTATTACTGCTGTTGGCATAATGTTTCCTTTGTAGTAATCATTTTGCTTTACATGATAAATGGTCTTAAGTTTGATTTCAGGTACGGAAATCAGTCTCTAGAACAGTGTGCAGTATTTGCAAAAAAAAAAAAAAAAACTGAAGTGACATGGATTTAAGTTGGACTTCTGCTTTATTTTTAGGCCCTCATATGTGGGGAAGTATACTCTAATGGAAGAAATATTTATAGTAAATGTTTCTTAAAAGAAATGAAAGAAGACAGGAGGATTACAATTCCACAGTGTATATCAATGCCAAATAAATTGTCATCTATTTTTAAACTACTTCTATGTTGCCATTTTTATCTATGGTATAATGGTATGGCAACATTTACTTATGATGAAAGGATGGAAGAAAATAGTAAGGTTTCTATTTCTGGCAAGGCTACATTACCAACTTCCCACTACAACCTAGAGTGTCTGTGTTGTTTTTACCCTGCTACACAGATGAACTCCACCACAACTGCTCTCTTGCTCCCCCTCCTCCAAGAAAAAAAGGGGAGAAAATACAATGGAAAGGGCTCAAGGGTTGTGATAAGGGCAGAGAGATGACTCAATAGTTATCATCATGGGCAAAACAGACACAGCATAAAGAGATTAATAAAATTTATTGCCTTTTACTAACAGACTAGAGCAGTGAGAAAATAAAAGCAAAAATAGCTTCACGTCCCCCACCCCACCCCCAACCACCCTCCTCTACCTCCCTTGTGGTGGTTTTACTCAGGTGGGCAGCCGAGCTCCACGACAGCCACTTTCTCACTCCCTCTCCTCAAAGAGAAAGGGGGAGAAAATATGATAAAAAGGGCTCAAGGGTTGAGATATGGACAGGGAGCTATCGCTCAACAATTATCATAATGGGCAAAACAGACTAAGAGTAGGGAGATAATAAGATTTATTGCCTATTACTAACAAGCTAGAGAAGTGAGAAACAAAGGAAAGAGACCAAAAACACATTCCCACCATCCACCCTCTTCCACTTCTTCCCCTCCCCCCGAGCAGTGCAGGAGAAGGGGGGAATAGGGGTTGCAGTCAGTCTATAGCGCTTCATCTCTGCCACTCCTTCATGGTCACTCTCTGCCCCTGCTCCAACGTGGGGGCCCTCCCATGGGATGCTGTCCTTCCCAAACTGATCCTGCGGGGGCTTCCCACAGGCAGCAGCTCTTCAAGAACTGCTCCCACATGGGTCTGTACCATGGGGTCCATCTGTCAGGAGCAAACTGCTCCAGCACAGGTCCTCCATGGGCAGCAGGTCCCCCCCAGGTCCCCTGCTCCTGCATGGGCTCCTCTCCACGGGCTGCAGCTCCGGTTTGGGGCCTGTTTCTGCAGGGACTCTCCATGGGCTGCAGCCTCCTCCAGGCCACATCTACCTGCTCCACTGGGGGCTCTTTCACGGGCTGCAGCATGGAGATCTGCTCCATGTGGGACCCATGGGCTGCAGGGGGACAGACAGCTCCACAGGCCACAGGGGAACTTCTTTCTGGAACCTAGAGCACCTCCTGCCCTCCATCTTGTTCACTGACCTTGGTGTCTGCAGGGCTGTTTCTCTTACATTTTCTCACTCCTCTGTTCGAGTTGCTGCTGAACAGCATTTTTTTTTTCCTTTCTTAAATATGCTCTCACAAAGGTACAACCAGTGTCACTCATTGGCTAGGCTCTGGCCAGCAGAACACTTCTAAATACAGCAAAACAGATAGAAATATCACATCTCATTAAGATTTCATCTAGATCACTGTGTTTAAATTATACCTGTTTAGGTGCTACATATATGCAGATTTAGGAAAGACAGGTGTACCATATTTCACATTTCAAAGAATCACTTACAGAATTAGTAGCTTTATGACAGTATTTATGAGTAGTTTAATTCTGAAGGCCAAAAGTCAAAACCCAACCAAACCAAACTAAACAAAAACAAAACAAAAAGAAACAATCAAGGAAACAAAAAACCTTATTAATTCATTAGGGACAATGTTTTATTGGACAAAAAAAAAATAAATAAATAAATTGAAATTCCATAACCTAAACTTTTATGTTTACAAACTGGTAAATCCATAGCCACCCTGTTAAACAGAAATGTCTACCATGCAACACTTCAATTTATAGCCACATAGACATTAATACAGTGATAAAACCATCAAAACCTACCAATATCTTGCTAGACAACTTTGACCTTTCACAAACAGTGCTATCATTTCCTAAATTATATTATCAGGGTTTTGAGCAAAAATCAGTAATAAAGCCTCCATTTTACATATGTATCCTTGGTTTTGTATTAGCAGGTGGATTATGGTTGTTAAAAGTGGAGAAAAAATACTCATATCATTAGGATATTAGTTGATTTTAAGTAGAGTTTAATTGCTTAGGACCAAATTATACTAAACTGCAAAAGTGATGCTCGAATACTTGCATACAATGAAGCAGTTGTCAGATGCCTGCTATCAGATCATGCTGCAGGAGCACACTGACACAAGAAGCATTGAACAATAATAGATATAGGGCATAAGGAATAAAGGAGATTTAAGAATTCCACAGGTGTCAATTTAGGGTCTTAACAGATATAAACAAGAAAATGGTTTTATATTAATGGAGTGGTTTCAAATAGCAAATAAATCCAGTTCCTCTCCTGGAATTGTTTAGAGTCAGGAAAGGCATTTGTGTTTATAAGAGTCTTCAAGAAATCATTTATTTTTAATTTACCTCATGAGACTGAAACAGTAAAACTGAATACCTTCTGCCATCATACTAATTCCAAATATGCTTTTCTTGAAACTGTCTTCTCTTGCTAGTCTCCTCATTTTCCAGAACATTCTGATTTTGGTTATGTGTAACTAGAGGGTACTGCAATGAATTAAATTAATTTTAATAAGCAAGGCCATGTTTTACCCTTTCTGTGTATGAATGAGTCCATATTAGGATAATTTTGCCATCTAATAGTTTAAGTTTCTTTCAAGTCTGTCTTCTGACCATTAACATGACATATGTTGAGTCAAGATTAAATAAGAAAGTAAAAACTCTACCTTTTTAGAAAGATTGAAGTACATTTTTGTGTATATAATAGTCTTTAATACAAAATGGAAGACCAGGCCTTTTCATTTGCGTTTTGTTTTGTTTTGATTTTGTTTTGTTAGAAAGACTTCTAAATGAAAAAACAGAGTAGCAGAAGAAATAGTGTGCGGTATGATTTTAGCTGAAGTGTGTATAAATATGTAAATCACAGCCTATATTTCTGAGCCTTGGTGCCTACTTATGACCTCTTAAAGACAGTGAGAAACATGTTGACTTCAATTTGTGAAATAAATTACAGTGAGGGGTACTTCAAATATCCAGACTTCTGGCATTTTAAAATACTCTGAGAAATAAGAGAGAAAACAGCTGCCAATTAAAAGCCTCCTGCAAAATAATGAGCACTGAAGTGTGTTACAGGAGGATATGAGATTTATGTACTAGTATGACTGGCAACATTTTCAGCCAAAAGCAGTTTATATATGGTATCAGTACATAGAGTTGAAGAATTATAAAGGAAGCCCAACTTTTTTCCTTTACCTTCTCTAAACCCTTTTTTTGACAAAATCCTCTGCTTTGTTCCACCATCACAAACATTTCCCTCGCTTGCAATAGTTTTAACATTAATTCACATTTTAGAAGCCACTTACTTGTGACATTGCCCTATAACAAACCAAATCTGTACGTCTTGTTCTTAAATGTAAAGAAATTCATGGAAGTCTCCATAATGTGTTTGGAGGTCTGTTGAACCTTCAGGACATGTTACGAGCACGACAATTTCAAGCTACTGCATTTGCTTGCAACACTAGATCTCTGACACGACTATCCATGACACATGACTATCCACATGACACATGACTATCCATGGCAGCAAAGACACAAGCATGTCTTTTAGCAAGGTCAGAGCTCCCTTGCTCACAAGAGTGATAACATGGTCATAAATTGCACAGATTTTACATTTGCCTAGAAAAATAATTTTAGGAACTATCTTTTTGACTGCAGAGCCTTTTGTAGGACATGGGGGTTCATTTGGCCCATCTTCTGTCATGGACAAGGTGTGACATGGACAAGTTCATGCACGAACATTCCCCAGATGAAGTGCCGTAGCAGTACAGAGCTGCTCTCTGTGAAACTCTGGCCCCATGAGCTGGCATCTGGCTACCAAGGAATTTCCCCTGCTGCTGTGGTTCATGGCAACCCAGCAGGGTGAGCTACCCTTCCTTTGGCACCTCAGGTGGTGTAAAGTATTCTGAGCTTGATCAGAGGTGATTCTTTTTACTTTTCCCATAGAGCAGAAATGCCTTTTTTTTTCCATCAGGCAACAAAAGGAGGTAGTGTGAACCTTTACACATCATTCCATGTATGGCTGAACTCTAGGAGTTCCTCGTAATGCTTTGCAGTCCTCTTGGGCTTTGAAAACAGCATGAAAGGGTTAGAAATAGTGGCAGAAGGGACAATTCTCTTCAAGGTCACAGAACTGATCTAGTTGTTATTGATATTTTTTCCTCTTACAACCACCCTCTAAGAATAGAATAAAATCCCTGCCATTAATCTCCCTCTGTGGATCCTAACTCTGTCACAATCTGAAAATGATTTTCTTCCCACAATAGATAGTGCTATGTCTGAGCAGTAGTTAGCAGTTACTGTCAGTGCCAAGCAATAGGCAACTTTGATAAGTAGATTATTGACATACTAGATGGTAATTCCTCAGCTGGAACAATTGGTTTTTTCATGTCAATACACACTTGGAAAGTTTGTAATTCATGGATATGCAATCAGTAAGTGATATAACATTAAGGAGAGACCTTCAGTCCACAGGTTCACACATATACTCTCATGATCTGTTTTAATGCTGAATTGGTATATTTAAAAATGAACATACTAAGCAATCCATATATTTTAATTAACATTAATAATAAATATGCATACTAGAAAAAATAGAAAGGAAAAAACATAATACTGGGGAGTTTTAAAGCTTAGAGATTACTGCTGCATTAATACAAAAATAAATAAGTACATCGCGGTCACTTATCTCAATTACATAAAAAACAGCTGTAACATTTGTGGACTTACCTTTCAAAGCATTTGAGCTACAGTAGTGATGAAAAAACATCCAGTGTCTTCTTTTTGCACTGTAGACTTCTAGAACTTCATGATGTCTAAACCAATTTATACCCATATTAATAACTCGTGCTTTGAACTCAGAATTTACATGTCAAGTTGTAACACAATGAATTTTTACTGTCAAGTTGTAATCCTCTAAATTAGGAGGTGCCTTATAATTGAAATGTTGACACAGACATCTAATTGTAGAGGGGTTGGCAGGTGCTGCTATGCTAACATTATATTAGCAACTTTTACATGTGAATATTTTTCATTAATGTTATGCTCATATCACATACATGCAGATTGTAGGCTGTAGAACAGCAGCTGTGTAAAATCAGTCAAATTAGAACACACACTGTATATACAGTCACATATTAAACAGATTAAGTGAGTGTCCTTCAAAGCTTTTTCATTTAAAAATTATATATGGCAAATATGTTATAGCTATATGCTTAAAAATAAAGGATCTAGCTTATGAAATGGTTCTTGGTATACCATGAATAACAATGGAAATATAAAAATAGATATTCTCTTTAACTAAATATTAAATTAACTCACCTAGTTGCCTGAAATGCAAGTGAATGCTATAGAATGCAGATCTAATTTCTGTAGTGTTCCAACCCCCAAGCAGTGCAGATGTTATGCAAATAGTTTTATGGTTTGTGATATTTTTTTCAAAATCTGAATGAATATCAACACATACGCATGAAATCCACTGAATTTCCCTATGCCTAGTGACTAGGAAAACATTTCAAAGCAGAGCCCTATTTTACACTGTTAGTGACAGACCCCCACCAAAACTCTTCATTGAAAGGTAGTAGACAGATAAAAGTTGGATCTGAACCTCACTGGGCCTGCTGGGTCTCACTGTGTGTGTGTGTTTATTGAAAATTTTTTGGGTATGAAGTACCTCTGTGTTATATTGGTATAAATATCTTCCTTTCCTTGCCTGCCTCCATCCTGTAGAAAGTCACTGCCCCCGAGTACCAGCTGCTGATATGTTCTGCTGGTGTATATTAGCCTATTTCCAATGATAGCCAGTGGTAATTTAGCATGTAAATGTCTAAAGTTGACTGTAGGTGCTGAGATATTTGAAATTACCAAAGTTTGAAAATTGTGAGTCTTCTTTAAGCTTTCTAATGTTTCCATATGCCTTAAGTGGGGGATTCTGGCAATTCAGAATTACACTGGAGATGTTAATACAATAAGATCAGAGAGAGAGAGAGAGAGAGATAGGTTAAAGTCTTATTTGTAAACTTTTATCTTTTCTTGACTTTTATTTATTTATTTTCAGGGAAATGGTTAATTTGATGTTAAAAATGCATATATTAAACTTTTTTTTTTTCTGTGACATTAATTTATCCTTTTTACATAGAAAATATGTATTCAGTAAGTCACCTCCCACTGGCATTTTTAAAAGGTTTGTTATTTTTAGTAGCTATTCTCTTAAGTAGATGTCATTATTATATTTCAATGTATGTTTTATGTGGCAAAGAGTAAAAAAATGATGCAAAGATAAAAAGATAATCTCTTGGTAGCTTTTCAGTGACATTTGTTACAAGAAGTCGAATTCCTTATTCATCTCCCCTATTTCTATTCTGTCCTATCTATTCCTTATTTATATCTCTCTTCAACTGGCTGTTTAACAAGATAAATTTATTTCTAAATTTACTTATTTGTTTGACCCTAAGTGTATATTCTTCTACGTATTGTAGTTAATCCCTATGTTCAACATCCACATATAATTATGAATGAACATGACTTAGGTTTATTTGCATACTTCCTAACCCAACTCTTTTCTAAAAACACCTACCATCATTTGCTATTTGTAGCCACCTTTTCTTTTGTGTGATTCATCAGCACACTGGATCACAGGAACACATCTTTAATAGTAGCATGTAAAATGTCATTAGCTGAAATTTCATGCAGGAAATTCTGAGATAAATCACTGATGTCTTTGTGTGTATCCTTGGCATAAGACATATTAAACATCAGTTAGGTCTCTTAGTAATATCACTGGTTTTAAAAAGAGCAACTTTGTGACAAAGGAGTTCTTTTATTTGGCAACTCCATCAAAACTCTTTTGTCCTTGAGTTAATCTTTTATATAGAATTATTTGTTTGAAGATTCTTTTAGGTACAAAGTTAAGACTTTTTTTTTGTTTGTTTGTTTCTTCCTTTGGATGACAAACATGAATTAAAAACAAACAAACAAACAAGAAAACAATAAAATACAGTCAGATAGATTTTGTGTTCCTGCCCTGTTTTAGTTTATATTTCTTACACAAGACGATCAAGAGTAGAGATTAACATCCTGTAACATACTATCTACTGTTTCTGTGGTAAGGAAGATCCTCACACAGCAGATTGCATGTGTATGTTCAGATATTTTCTCTGAATCTGTGTAGAGAATTGAACAAAAGATTTGAGCTATTGCTAAACATTATTGTAGTTCAAAAATACTTTGAGCTATGAGGAATGTTCTTATTAGGAAATGGCTTAGGAATTGACAGTTACTGGAAAGATGCATGAATAAACTGTGTCAGAGAAGGTAGAAGATTGCCACTTTTCTTATTTTGTTTTGAATGATTTCAGTAGAAGATCATACTTTCTCAAGAAAAAATATATGTATGTAGCTGAGATAGAAACAGTATCTCCTTTTACCTGGGGAAATACAGGACAGAGCAGGTGAAGTGGTTATAATGCCTTTATCAATTGTTTAAACATCTGCTTCCTGACCTCCATAAGTAACTTTCAGTTAGTTAAATAAATGAATACACAAAGCAATTTCTTCAAAAGTCTGCCTTAGAAAAAGACTAAAAGTGAAAATTAAAAAATAAAATAAATAAAATAAAATAAAATTGAAATAAAATAAAATAAAATAAAATAAGTTTGAACCCAGCAAATGATTAAATATTTCAGTTAGGTGTTTGGACTTCTCTCACTGTGCTCATACTTTATATGCTGGGGCTTTACCTGCAGAACTGTAGGATGTTTTCCTTGGTTGTAATTGCAGTGAATTTAAAACATCTTTTGTTTAACAAAGTAAGAGGTTAAGATATGAAAAAAAAAATACCAGAACACTCACAAAAGTTTTATTGCTCTTAGCATACTGAAATGCCAATTTGATTTCACCTCTGCCACCTGGAGGAGGCAGAGTTCAGTTTCTCATCTTAATGCCTGTCACTAAATTTCTTTACTATATAACAGTACACTGGCAAGATGAAGTGTGGCATGGTTAAAGCAGGTGCCTGAAAAAGAAGGCTCTGTTCTTTCTAGTCTGTGTTTTTTATTTAGTCCATCCTTTTCTCTTTTCATTTTTTATTTTTTTTTCTTTTTATTCATTTACGAGAAAGAAAGAATTAATATTTCAAGAGGCCCAGTATCTTGATAAAAAGTGCTTTTGCAAGGTTCTGTAATTGCTATTATACTATTTTAATTGTTTATTCTTCTATTACTACTACAAGCAAACTGTTAAATTTATGGATCATATATGTAGATTTCTAAAACCGTTTTTTTTTGTTTTCTTTTCTTTTTTTTTTTTTTTTTAAAGTAAAGAAAAATTACTTCCTTTATAAATAAAACAAACTTTAATCATGTGTCCTGGAAACAGTCCACTTGATTCAAAAAGAAGACAAGGAAATTAAGTGAAGTTAAAATGTCAGTGGTTAGTCCCATTAAAATATCACTGTGATCTTTTCTCAACTGTGCAGCATAAATAAACAGTCAGTTGTATAGCCAAGATTCAGGAGTGCTTTTATTTGATCATTTTATGGCCTCATAATAAAATGAAGATCATTTATAAGGAAAATGCAACTTTTCTGTCCATCAAAAGTTGTATTAAACAACATTTGGATAATAAGTGATATCACTGCAGTGTACTGCTTGCTATATTACCTTCATAAGTGAATAAAACTGTTCCCACCTGAAGAGTAACAGTAGACTGGGATGAGCCAAATGAGTTAAAATATACGTATGTACATGTATATACATATGTGTGTATATAAACATATAAATATATGAAAATATGCAGATATATTTAGTTATGCATGTATGAGCTTACCTATATTGTAAAACTAATACCTTTTTGTCTTGCAGGAAAACCAAATGCTTGGATCCACTGAAGCTATTATTTCACAAAAATAAATAAGTAAATAAAGTGCTTTAGCATGATTTAGTGAGGTTTTGTTTACATAAAAACATAAAAACATAAAAACAAACAAACAAAAACACTTGAAGGTAAAATGTTTTCTTTAAATAGAGCACTTCAATGCAATGTAGGAGAGGCTTTAGTTAAAACAGAGTTTGTAGTCTGACACATTTATGAGGTGAAGTTTATATTTTTTTTGTTGCTGTTTGGATTGTCTTTTTCTCTTCTGGTGATCAGATATGTTTTTAATATATTTTGTTTAGTTTTGGCAGAAAATTAAGTCCTCTGAGGATTAGTGGTGTGCTACACCCTGAATTAACTGCCAAAAATGCAATAATTTTTCCCTTCTGCTTAATTGTATTCTGGAAGCAATCAGTCATGCAGCAAAAGCAATTACATTTTTGTTTTTATCCTATTTTCTTACTATTTTTGTTAATATCAAAGTGCATATAGTACTTGAAAAGATGCTCTCTCTCAAGCACATTTTCTCTCTATAAGAGTGAGGAAGAAAAAGAAACCCATCAGTAATGAAATAAGTCTGTATTTTGATAGTACAGTGTACAAAAAAAGAAATGGAAATTCAAAACTACCTCATCAAAAATATTCTATCAAAACATTTGTAATAGGTTTTGACTAAAAAAAAATAATTAAATTAGAAAGACGTCTGCTCTCCACAGAAAATTGCATCTACTCAACAAAAACAAAACACCTGAATGTCAAAAAAACTCAGCTGAAATATTTTTATTCACATCTTCTGATAATAATGCCCCACGGGCATTCAAAAGTCTCACGCCACTGCTCTCAGTAGGTTTGGTTCATTAGCAAAGATTTTTCCCCTTGATGCACTTTTGGCCAATATGTAACATGACTATTTTTTAAATGTACTGAGTTTTCAGCTCCTAGGGGAAAAAAATATATATCTACTTGGAAAAAAACAAAACAAAACAAAACAAAACAAAACATATATATATATATATATATATATAATAAATAAATAAGTAAACCAGCAATTTCTGCAATGGAAATATTTTATACAAAATCAACGTGTTTTTCTGGATGTTCTCATAACCTTGAAATTTCAAACATCCAGCACTATAGAGGATACCAGCCACCTTTCTAACCAACAGGTCAGTATTCCAGCCACAACTGTTCTGTGATATGGTAGATGCTTTCTCTTTCAACAATAATCACAATGAGGCTGTCCACTCATTTGTAACAAACACACACACACAAAGGCATTAATCCTTTGAATATTGCATCTAAATATACTGAAATAAAACTGTCTTCCATGTTTTATACTGTGCTTTGTCTAATATACTTTATTCTTCTTCATCTCTCAAATCAGATTCAGAATTATTGCTAAATTACAAGTAAGTGATGCTCTGAAATGTCTAAGGCTCCAGAAAAGGTGTATATGAGAAGAAACACAGGTATTTCTGCAGATCACATTCAGTGACTTGGTCTCACCAAATTCAATATTAAATAAGGTATGTTTTTATAAGCCTAATTTTATCCTGCTGTAATTGCTGAAAACT
The DNA here is from genome assembly GCF_013377495.2 of Cygnus atratus. Lineage (NCBI taxonomy): Eukaryota > Metazoa > Chordata > Aves > Anseriformes > Anatidae > Cygnus > Cygnus atratus. The sequence goes on along the minus strand of NC_066363.1, from coordinate 103,485,396 downwards.
AAAGGAGGTGCTTCAGTGGAGAATTTTGAGTTTCTCATAGATGTGCAAGGTGAATTTACTTTCTAGATAATGACCTTACCAAATAAATGACATTCAACTTGGGGAAGACCAGATATTAAACACTGAAATAAACTAAAAGAAATCCAACCAATCCTGACCATACATATATCTTGTAATTTTATCAACTTTCTTGTGAACAAATTTTCATTTACAAAGACTGCAGCAGCAAGAATAACATTTATTAATTTTAGTGGGGTAAAATTGTAATCTCTACACAGAATTTACTACAGGATTTTAAAAACATATTAGAATTCATCAAATTGAAAGAAAAGTAAATAAATAAACAGTCTTCAAATATCTTGAACAACAAACATATTCTAAAACACATTTACTAGTGTCCAAAGAAAGAGAGAAACTCTACATTAACCATTAAAATTTAATTAGTAACAACCCAGTCATACTTCATAACTCTCCATGTTCACACAATACAATGGCTTTTGTTGATGTCTCATTATATTGCTCATCAAATTATAAATTTAATATATTTTCTTACATTTTGTATGAATTGTTTAAAAGTACTTTGGGTATTTTATTTATTTATTTAGTTAGTTAGTTAGTTAGTTACTGTGAGATTGTTTGGAAAATCTACTGATATATTTACCAAACAAATCATTAGAAAGACTTTAGAATTTTTCAGAATAAGATATTGAACATTTTTTCATTACTCATCCAGCACTTATTAAGTAAAATATTGCACATTACCATTACTGATTTTTTTCCCCATTAATGGAATACTTTGTCATTCAAATTAATATTAAGTAACTTTCTTTAAATCTCTTTTGCTTGAGTCTTGAGCCTAATAGGCTGAAATTCAATTCAGTAAGGCAGAAAGGAGGGTGTCTGGCTGGTGGGAACAGAAGCACCATAGGTGTGGGTTGTGCAGTGTGGCAGCATTCATTAAGACTCACATTCTGGCACCTCAGGTTTCCACTTCCATGTTCAGGGAAGCCTATTGTAATACATTTTATATTCAGGATGAGTATCTAAATCAGTGCACAGCACAACCAGCTGCATTGTGTACAGTACAATTCACCTGCAACAGCTTAAAGTAGTTTCAGCAAAAGTCATTTTAACTGTCTGTTTCCTTAAAAAATTAGGAAAAGGAACTGCTTGAAAGATCTCCATCCCCATGCTGCCATGACGCGGGTTTGATTAAAAGCTCCAACAAGGTCATTGTTTCACGAAGAAGCTGCTGCTGCTTTGGGGTCAGCAAGCCTAGGTTGTTCCAGGTGCCTCCTATTCCAGAGGAGGACAAATGCTCCAGGCCACCTGGCCTGTGCCTGAGATGGGTCATATTTGAGGACTGGCAGCCCTCTGCAATCTTGGGAAGATACATTGAAAGAGAAACTTGGGAATATTCAAAAGAGAGGAGTGAGTGGAAAACAGGGCCTGAAGCAGATTATGGAGGGCTCTTAGTTTGGGTACTAACCAGTAGATTGGAGTGCTGTTACACACCTAAAAAAAATATAAAATAAAAATTACCATAAAGCTTAATGCTGAATCTGCTGTAATGACAAGAGCAGAACTGACCTTGTCTGAAACTAGAAATCAGCTCTGTGTCTACCCAAATATTACAGAAATCATCTGGCAGTCTCAGGTGCTTGAGACAGAGCTACGGAATGATAACTGCATTCTTCATTGGAAGGGTTTTCATTTCACCCCATCATTGATGTAGAGATGATGAAAAGAGGGAAATGAAAGGTAAAAGACAAATGTACCTACATAGACTGATGCAAGTATGCATGAAAGACAATCCTACAGAGCATACCAAATATAGCTCTAAAGCAGAGCTCCATGAGTTAATGAGAGTGTCAGTGGTGGTTAATGCATTGCTCTGCATGGGAAAGGAATCAGGACTTATCTTGCTATTGTAAGGAAACTGTAATTTTAAATTCTCTGATATCAACATGCAACAACTGTGAGCAAATATTGGACTCGTAATGACAATCACTGCATTTTAATTAGTGAATAAGTTACGTTGCACACATTAGACAGTACACTTGCAAGTACTTTTCAACTTTCCAAATGCTGAAAATAAAATAACTATAGACTGAGCACGAAAAATCATTTTTTTTCTTTTTTTTTTTTTCTCAAAAGCATGCAAAAATCAAAGGAATATATCACTTTCTTGAAGTAAATAGAAATTTTATTTAAAACAAACAAACAAGTAGAGTTGGAAAAGTCATATCATGACAGACAGGCTTTCCTTCTGTTTGTCTTCTCCCTTTTCCTCAACTTCTTGCTCAGATAGTTGCAATAACAAGGCAATTGGAATGACATAATCTGACCTGTATACAACACTCAAACTATGAGCTGCATTGCTGAATGATCAGATTTTTTTCTTATAATGCCCACTCTGTACTCTGAGATTAAGCACTGTTCTGAAAATTGAATATCTTTGTAATCATTTTAATATAGAGCAGAACAAAACAATGCTGAAAGACACTTACATTTAAATAAATTAGAACAAGCATGCAAATTCCAGAAGTTGAGATAGAGGGTGAATTGCGGGAATGAAGCAACTTTATCTAAAAAGGGTTCAAAACATGTTTTATCTCTGAATTCATGAGAGGTGAAAAGAAAATCAGCAATAAAGGAAGCAATAGATGAGGCTCACATTTTCACACAGTAACCAAACCTTTGTAAGGGCAGATCCACTGCGTAGTCCCTATTTACTGGAGTCTAAACTTTTGTAGATAAACGTAAATCTTTTGTGCAAGAACGTGTGCACAATGGAGAAATTCTTTATTCCTTCAGAGCAAGGCTTCTTCAATATAAGTCATTGTCAATACAAGGTAATTGTCTGTGTAGAGAGAGAAAAACAAAATAAAACAAAACAAGCACCAAAAATAAACCATTGTCCACTGTAAACTTAAGCCCTTGCTCCAAAATGAAGGTTACTCTAATTTGAAATAAGTATTTCCTCAGTCTTGGAATTAAGATATTTTCACGCAATAAACATTCATAAACAAGCTCCTGGAATTCTTACCATATAGTTCACAAAGGGTTTTATTCAGGTCTCTAAATTAAGTGTTTAAGTGTTTAAGAAAAGACTCGTGTGTGTGTTGGACAGTTTTCACATTTTTTACATTTGATAAATTTATAACAAAACATCCAGTCTTTCAATAATGTGGCATACAGAGATTAAAAAACAAAACAAAACAATTGTTAATAACTATGATCACTGAACATTCTCATTTCGGAATACACAATGTATTCAACATTTGAAAATTAACGTTTCTTTAGTTCACTATGGTTGTTCTGCATGTTGTTGGTGTGCTCTAGTGAATGTAAAGTTTTAGTTAAGTAAAAGGTCATTTTGCACCATGCAGTGCAAAAAGCTTGAATGTATCAAAAACTGGGACTTTTTAAAGAATTATTACTCAATCATCTAAAAAGATTAGTAAATCATTTGTCATTTTATAATTATTTTGCAGTGCTCCTAGCAGGCGTTGCTTCCCTTGGTAGAGATTGTATGAAGATTTCATTAGAAATAGGAGCCTTCAGGGAAGGTTGTTGCTTAATCATTATACAGGTTTATTCTTTATTCTTTAATAAAGCAGTTTACTCTATAATATATTCCACCTAGAGATAATGCCTTAGTGAAGATATGCTGTTTCAACAATCAGCAAAGTATATGAGAAAGGGAGCAGAATAGAAGAATGAGAGTGGGAGCAAGGGAGGAAAAGAGAAAGGAAAGAAGGGGGAGAAGAAGAAATAACT